>NC_086172.1:152229372-152831680 GCF_023053635.1 Elgaria multicarinata webbii | reverse complement strand
ATATCATAGAGCAGGGAAGAATAACCCTTTTTTCCAACAAGACCTGCAGGGGGTTGGCCTCGATGGCCTTTTAGGCCCCTTCCAACTCTACTATTCTATGATTCTACCACAGTTGGGAAACCTATTCTAGCAGTAGGTCTGGCCACAGTCCATAGTTGGAGGAACTGAACCCAAAATGGGCAGCGGTGGAACCAAAGTGGGTGCAGTTTGCAAAGCGGGCAGAGTTTGAAAAATGGGCCAAAGGTTGACATGTAACTAGGCTGAGGTTCCCAGATTCACTATCCATGTTATATATGGCAAATTATTTGCTGGATGACATGTCACTCCTGTGAAGTTTCCATTAGTTCAGCAACTGGGAAAACACTGGATCTTGTTGCTGTGCAGGATGAGTTGGCAGTCTTAGGGGCTATTATTTCCCCTTCCCCTCTTTTGACACTAATTGGAAAAAGGAATTGAGGTCCCACCACCACCACCTACTCTAAACTGAGAAAATATATGATATCAGTCCATGGTGATGTTTTACTATCCAACTGGCAGTGAGAGTTGAGTCTATTTCTCCCCCACCCACCACCACACTCTAGACTGCCAGTGTGCCCCCAATGACTAGCATAAGTATGTATGGGCTAGGAGCTAAATTGGCCTCTCACATGACATTTTGTTTCAGATATGAGAGTATAAAATGTGCCTGCCTCTCAAAGGGCCTGAAGGGTGGATGATTGTATTATTATTATTATTATTATTATTATTATTATTATTATTATTAATTTATTTATTTATATAGCACCATCAATGTACATGGTGCTGTACAGAGTAAAACATTTGATGCAAATGGAAAGAGAGCAACTGAGGAAGGATTGGATCAGTGGTTTTAAATGCACAGTCCATTCAGACTGAGGCCACAGCTAGACCTAAGGTTTATCCTGGGATCATCCAGGGTTCGCCCCTGCCTGAGCACTGGATCCCTTGTGTGTCACCTAGATGAACAGGTTTGAACCCTGGATGATCCAGGGATAAACCTTAGGTCTAGCTATGGCCAGAGAGGCCACATACACTTGGCACTTGGTTCCTAAAAAATGTAAAGTGAGAATCTGCCCTTCATGGATGTCAGCAGCAAGTAACTCCTTCACAGGTCACCCAGCTGTCCAAAAAGATAGACTTGTTGCTTTGCCATCAGAAAGAGAAAGGAACGAAACCAAGCCCACATTCTTCAAAGAAAATAAAGAAGAGATGTGAACGTTACAGTAAATTATATGGCTGTCACAAATGAAATATCATCAGCTTGCTCAGTAAACAGGATTATTGAAGGACTGGAAGGGAGAATGGAGATGAGGGAAATGGGAGAATAATGCCTTTGCTTCGATATTCTGGCCTGTGATCAGCAGTGTTCTGTCCTCCAAGGATTTTTGGAAAATGAAATAAAATAAAGGCATTTTTAGACTGCTTCTGGGTCTAAACATGCATGAGCCCCAGCTGGCAAGCAAGAGAGCAGAGTGCACCCAGAAAAGGTCTGTGCTGCCACAATTTCATGCAGGGCACAGTTGTAGAACTATTAATATATATTGGCTTCACTGCCCATCCGTGCAAACTTGCAGGACAAAACTGCTTTTGAAGTGACGATGCCCTGTGACAGTCTAAAACTCTAAAGAGGATTTTATGCTGATCGCAGCGACCCTCCTCTTTGCTTTTGGATTTCCTCCTTCTCAAGCATCATTGCCAAAATGTTAATGCAGTCTTAAGCAGGTCTTTGCCATTTTGTTAAATTGATTTGTATTTTCTGTGGGAACAGAAAGGTGTTGCATTCAAACATGAAACTAATACTAAATGAAGAAGTTTTGTGCAACGGCAACGCCATGCTTCCACAAAAAGCAAAATCATTCTGAAAAAGCAACCACATTTCTCTACAGTACCAAGACTAAAAGGAGTTGTAACATTGCAAACTCTCAAAACTTTCTTGCAGTAATTGCTTTAGTAGACAATGTCCCTTTTCATCAGGTGCATCACATAATCAATGCCAAGCAGGGATGTATGAGAAATTATTTTCAGTTCAATTTTTGACCATGATTTAGTCAGTTTGCACCTCCTCGAACTGAATGTGGACATGAATGTAAACTGAGATCAAAGTATGTACATTTCAGAATTTGCAATGTGATTCATGGGGTGGGTGGGGGTGGGATGCTAAAAATGTATAACTTTGGAAACATATGTATGGAAAATACTTGATTTTGAAAAATGTGCACAAACATGCTTTACTCAAATGCATCTATTTTAAGAATGTGCACAATTGAAGCATATACATTTGGGGAAATTTGCCCAAAATATGTGTAGATTTCCATGTGAAAAAAAAAGAAGTTCACAATCTGATGCAGAAATTAATCAGAATAAGTTTTGAGATGAAATTCAGAAAAGCTCAAAGACCTTGAGTTTTCTTGATTCACACATCCCAAATGTGATGTCCATATATTTTCTGTTAATTGAAGCACTTAGTCTTGTTTTTTTTTAATTGTGAGAGATACCTCAGAGTTCAGAATGGCCCCCATTCTTCATTCTGACCTGTCTAGGTCCATTAGTCCCTGGAGATGATGCCAATCAGAAGATTCCTTTTGAATGAACATGGATTTGGATTCTTTAGCTTGTTCAATACCTGCTACATTCAGTGGTCACTCCCTCTTCTTGTCATGGTAGTGATCCATACAGAATTCACTGTAATAAATTAATTTTGAGGTGACAGTCACTTATAGAAATAAGAATTCAAGATTTCCTTATTCTAAACATATCTGAAATGATAAAGAAACATCTTAGAGAAAAGATAGGAAGCACATCAGAGTGTCATTGTGCTATCACCAAGGCATATAACTTAGGGGTGCAGAATCAAAATACATGGGTGGCCAAATTGTCTCCCCCACCCCCAGTGGGTTTCCATGGGCCAGATGAAATCAGCGGATGTGGCCACACCCAGTAACATCATCACCCCAGTACCTGCTGCCAGTCTCTGTGCTGGGGGAGGTGCGAGGTGTGCAGCCACTCCCCATTGACCTGCATATCTGCTGTTATCTCTGAAACAGGAGATGACAGTGGGAATTCCACCAGTGTGCATGGCTTGGAGGCCAAGTCCCCTGCCCCCGAAGAAACTCAGTGAGGCTCCTTGAACTGGACTTAGAACCTCCACAGGCCAGATTAGGCATGCAGGCCAGAAGTTCTACATTCCTGATAAAAACTGTCAATATTAACTCAACATAAGCTGCATTGAGCAGGTGGTTGGACTTGATGGCCTTGTAGGCCCCTTCCAACTCTGCTATTCTATGATTCTATGATTCTGTAAGCTGATTTGAAATTGCTGCAATTAGTTTTGGTCAATTATTCCAGATCACAGATTCTTTTTCTTTTTTTTTAAGAATTCCCTAATTCAAAAACAACGAGGCCCAATTATTCCCTCACCACCACCACTTGATTTCTACTCTGCTTTTATTCAGTATTCAAGATGGTTTACAGTAATATCATGAATACCATAATACAAATGGTCAATTTAAAATAATAAAAGATGCAACACAAGATAGTCAAATATAGCATAATGAACTACAAAGACGATAGGGTAAACATGCTGTAATTGAACAACAGCACTAGTGATTATGAACCTGGTCAGTGATCTTATAAAGCCCATTAACTTTCCGGCTCACGGATGAAAATTTGCTCTCACCGATTAAAAATGGTCCCAGCCAATTAATTAGCAAACATTTCAGTTGCTTAATTGATTGACTAAAGCATGCACTTTGGATTCTAAAACCATCTCAGAGACAATGGGCTCTACTCTGCACAGAAGGGCTGTGTTAGCAGGCTGTGATCTCCCCAGTACCCCTCAGCCTAGTTTTAAAGCTTCCAAACATTCTGAGGAGATGAGGGGGAAAGCAGACATCCTAGAAATGTCTTTTTTTCCCCTACCATTGCTTCTTTTTCGCTCTGCAAAGCATCTGCTAAGACCTCATTCATCACAGTGATAGCTGCGAATGAATAGCTGTGTAATACCCCAAGGCCTTGTCTGCTCTGGTGGTGTAACGCCTAACCTCTTCTCCGTTAAAGGGAAGGCTACATGTCCTTTTGTCAACCTGTCAGCAAACACTTCTCTCCTGATACTATTTGTTCAACCCCTCCAGACAGTGTCGACCTTCTGCAAATGTTTCACTTTGAAGAAAGCTCCAGATAGGAATTTTTAGGATCCTGCATTGTTATACCATTTCACAATAGCCCAAAATAATTCTGTATGGGCTGAGGTGGGTGGAGAGGTTGATCAGTGTTATTTTGCAAATTTAGACATTGGGTTTTACTGAATGAAAATAAATCTTCAGTCTCCCCCCCCCCTCTCTCTCTCTCTCTCTCTCTCTCACACACACACACACACACACACACACACACACAATCTCTCATAGAACATTTGGGATAGTTATTTCTTAACTTGAAGGAGGGAGGAACAAGCACGTGCTCCATTAGTTGGATTATTCATTAGTTGGGTGGGAAGCCTTCTCTACTTGTATAGGCTCCCCATGGGAGTTAGGCCCAGCACTGATGTTACATTAAATCTCTCTCTAGCATCGATATTCCCCTCACCCTGCCCTTTCTTTCATTTTTACTCTAGAGCAGTCATAGAGAAACGTTAAATCCCCCTAACCTCAAATTAGAGAACTAATCCAGATCAGAAACCTCCCCCGCCTGTATTTAGAGTATTTCCCCCCCTTTTACTACTACTTTATCAGCTAGATTTAAAGTAATGTCTGTTTTGGCCCTTAGAACCTAGTCATCCAGGATTCTAAATAGGGAAGTGCAATGCTGCAAACCTCAAGCCGGTTGAAGTTCTCCAAATTCTACCTTGAAGCTCAATGTGACTCATGTTTGCATCAGATTGTGGGCTTTGTTTTTGTTTTGTTTTTTTCACATGAAAATCCATTTGTATTTTTGTACATTTTGTACATTTCCCCCAACTGCATGCATCAATTGTGCCCATTTTGGAAATGTACAGAATTATCTGTTATTGACTAAAGCATGTTTGTGTACATGTTTCCAAGGTATGCATTTTTCAAATACCTTTTTGTTGTTGTGCCATGAATCACATCACAAACTCAGAAATGCATGAGGTTAGATTTCCTTTCGGAACAATAACTGAACTTTGACTTGGTTACTTTTAACTGTAGGTGTCTCTTAATCTCTTCATGGTTTGTTTACAGGCTGCCATATGGTACTGGCATCGTTGAACTTTGGCTTGCACCTGTGTTTATAAAACTGTACAGACACCTTTTTAATGTTCTTATTTCATTTTGCTCCAATTTGGAATCAATGATTCTTGATATATAGTACACTGTTATAGAAGATACCCTATTTTTAATGTAAAAAGCTTTATGGGCATAAATAAACTCCTGACTTCAAATTATAGTAAAAATTATTACTATTCATGGAATCTACATGTCAAGAGCTTTCCAATGAAGTTTGTTTCATGAGATTTGGTGAATGGGAAGGCAGTCAAAATGGGATGACCAATTAACTCCTGACTTTGCTTCACCAGAGCATATGTATAATATATGCTTACTAAAATATCATCTATATTTCAGACCCTTTATCAATTCATTTTTATTCTGCAGCAGCTCTTGGATTTGGGTGAAAATGTGTGTGTGCGTGTGCGTGCACGTGCGTGTGCATTTGGTGTGTGTTAATAATATTAAGCAAGATTCTTGGAGCACCATCCATCAAATGTAGTCCCAGTGCACAATTCACTGCATCTGTATTTGTCAATTTGATCCATTTCTTATAGGAACCAAAAATCTTGATATAGGCAACTGCAGGGGAAATTCCTTATTTCAGTAAATGAATGTATCATATTTAGAATACAAAGAAGTAACTCACCTTCCAGGCACAGAATCTCTCTTGCATGTTATGAATAACCTGCCTTTTGTGACATGCCTGCCAGAAGAGCTAAGTTTCCATTTTTCCCTGTTGTTTTTCTCACAAGATGACATTCTTATAAGTTAAAAGCAACTCCTGGCAGTACAGATTAGTGTAGAGTAGAATATTTTCATGAATAAGCAGAACTATTGTCTGGTAAAGCAGGAAATACAAGTGGAATAAATGCATAGTGAAATCTTCTATGCATGTTTACTCAAGGCCAAGTCCCACCGTTGTCAATGGGATTCAAGCCCAGGCATATGTGCATAGGATTGGGAAGACATGCTGCAATTTGGGAGTAAGTCCCATTGAACATAATGGAGCTTCCTTTCAAATGGAAATGTATAAGATAGTAATTTTAAGCACTTTGAAATTCCATTTCACTAATAGACTAAAGACATGTGGAGAAATTCAATAACTTTACAATATAATGCAAACTTCTTGAATTCACTCTTCCCAAGCCTATGTGCAAACTGTTCAAATCTGTACGAAGCAATCCGTTTTTTTAATGTCTACAAAGGATGTGTAAAATAGGAAAAATGTGCACAAAATGCATATAATATGGGAAAGTGTATGAAAGAATGCATATATTAGGGGAAAGTGTCCATAACCTGCGTCATTATTAATGAAAACCCCTTGCAAAATGTGTGTATATAGAAAACGTGTGTATTTGGGGAAATGCATTAAAAAAACATACATTTATATAATTGTACATTGAAATACTTTTCAATTTCATTATGAACTTAAGGAGAAATAGGACAGCTTGGCAAAAAGAAGGCTAAGGGGTGGATTCCTGCATTGAGCAGGGGGATGGCCTTGATGGCCTTGTAGGCCCCTTCCAACTCTGCTATTCTATGATTCTATAACAGAGGTGTACAAAATTATGCATTGTGAGGAGAATGTGGATAGGAAGACATTTTTCTCCCACCCCCATAATACTAGAACCCAGGGTCATCCCATGAAGCTGATTGGTGGGAGATTCAGGACAAATAAAAGGAAGTACTTCTTCACACAGCGCATTGTTAAATTATGTAATTCCCTACCACAAGATGTAGTGATGGCTTCATGGCTTTAAAAGGGGATTGGATAAATTCCTGGAGGAGAAAGCTATCAATGGCTTCTAGCCCTGATGGTTGTGTACTATCCCCAGTATTCGATGCAGTAAGCCCGTGTGCACCAGTTGCCGGGGAACATGTATGGGATGGTGCTGTTACCATGTCCTGCTTTGTTGGTCCTTGGTTGCCAGCTCGTTGGCCACTGTGTGAACAGAGTGCTGGACTAGATGGACCCGTTGTCTGATCCAGCGTGGCACCTCTTATGTTCTTATCTTAGTGCAGGAAAAATGAGAAATCAAGCAGAATTGAATTTTACAGATTTGTTGATCCTTATTTTGTATGTTAATTAGATTTGCACAATTAATTACACATCTAGTTTGGCCCTGACCTGATGTGTCATGATTTGGTTTTATTTATTAATTTAAAAATGAATTACACTTTGAGCACAATCCTATTCAAGTTTAGTCAGAAATAAGTTCTAAAACTCCCCGCATCCCTCAGTGATTCCTTTGCTAGGGGTGCTGGAAATTGTAGGACTTACTGTCTAAACATGAATAGGATTCCAACTTTTCAAGATATCATGCTGGATGACTATTTGCTATTACTTTTCACTGGCTTTTCATCATGTTTTACAGCATCATGTTATTTTGGGGACAGATTGGGTAAAATCCTTTCTAAATGGAAATTACCAGATATATTATATCAACTCTGTAAGGGCTCAGTTGGCGCAATCCAACTTTTAGACTTTACAGATGTAGGTAAAATGAATCAGTCATGAATCCAAATGATTCCTGAATCTGGGTTTAGTAGAGATCCAATATGGTATGTAGGCTAAAGTGTCTGACTTCTATTTGGACTGTAAACTCTCTTTTTCATTTTTGTAAGTTCTGCCTTTGCTTATGTTAGTGCGTAAAGGACCATGGTGACATATAAGAATAAATTGAAATAAAAAAATACTCAGGTTTAGGAGTCCTGGGTTCCAATTTCATCTTAGCCATGAAGTTACTGAGTGGCCTTGGGCAAGTCTCTATAGGGCTATGCTCACACAGTAACTGTGACACACTTAGTCCATTTGTGGAAGGGAGAGCTATGCCTTCTCACTGGCTTTCATGTTCTGCATGTTCAGCATGATGTCTAAAAATGGGTGCTTAGTAGGGCTGTGCATGAAACCCCCCCAACCAGATTCAGAGGCTGATTAGGAGCTTCTGAATCAGCCCCAATTCACCTCAGCCCACTTCACATCTGGTCCTACCCTGTTCAGATCCAGATCCAAAGCAAAATTCAGACATCTAAAGTGGGTTGAATGTTGTGCGTGACTGGGAAAGTTGGGCATGAGGCCAACAAGAGTCTGTTTGAGTCCCCCACCCCTAGGGTGACCATATGAAAAGGAGGATAGAGCTCCTGTATCTTTAACAATTGCATAGAAAAGGGAATTTCAGCAGGTGTCATTTCTATATATGGAGAACTTGATGAAATTCCTTCTTCATCACAACAGTTAAAGGTGCAGGAGCAATACTAGAGTGACCAGATTTGAAAGAAGGCAGAGCAGCTGCAGCTTTAACTGTTGTGATGAAGAGGAAATTTCCCCAGGTTCCCCATATATACAAATGACACCTGCTAAATTTCCTTTTCAATACAACTGTTAAAGATACAGGAGCCCTGTCCTCCTTTTCATATGGTCACCCTACCCACCCCAGCTTGGCCCCAAACCTTGGGATCCACTGCCCCCACCTGTTGAGCAGCGCAAACTGCTGGGACTTACCAGACCCCTCCGCTCGCACCTGGCAGCTGCCCATTCTCCATGAGAGCCACCATTTTTACAGAGAACAGGGGCTCTGCATTTTCATAGATCTAATGTTGGGCACAACAGCAGTTGTAAAGGAAATGGGTCCTGTAACTCCTGACTGCTTACATGACTTGGTGGACAGGGGCAGCAACTAGCCATCATCTGGATCAGTCTGAAGTGATCTGAAGTGCTTCAGACTTGGTCTGACCTGCTCTGGACTGCTTTGGCCCAATCTGGCCTGATCTGGATTCAGACCAATTTGATCTGTATTGCTTCGGTTTGGAATTTGGATTTGGAACTGAAGTGGTGCACAGCCCTAGTGTTTAGCTCTCCATCCAAACAGGGAGAGCCTACACATGTGCATCCATATGCACATATGTCCTGATATTCAGACATCAATCAGAACATACAGATATTGGGAGTAGAGTCTGCAGTGCATGCAACACTATGTGCAGTCCCCCTCCAACTATAGACTATATAGTATGTGTAGAGGCCATCAGGTGAATTGGGCTTATCTATTGGTATAATCATTGTCACAGTTTTGGGTCAGCTGGACTGACATTTTTCAGAGAAGACATTTCTGATCAATTTTCTGGATTCCCCTGCCCCCCAAACTCCTTGTGAACTGCTGGAGGACATCAGGCCTCTCTCTCCTCCCCCTGAGGGTATGTGGTAAAATGACTTCCCCAATTTCGCTTCTAGCAAAGGGTACAGAGTTTCAAGCACAATTGTGGATAAGGATTTAATATTTACCAATATTGTTGAAGGAAGCAATATGTTTAGCCCCTTCTTCCAGGCCTCCTCTCTTTAACCCAATACATCCTTCATCCACCAGTGTGAGTGATCAATAAAGTTTCATTCAACATTAACTGGTTCAAAAATTTTCAGAAGAACATTTTCTTTCTCCACCCCCCCACCCACCCCCCATCCAAACTGTTCTGGAGAATTTTCAGAACATTCCCATCTCCCCACGCATAAACAAGGTGAAGAATTGGGGGTGGGCATTAATAACAGCCTATATAATTCCTGTACAATCAAGTGTGTGTGGGTTGTGGTGTGAGGTGTGAAATAAGGAGATGAGATAGTATCAAATTCAGGCCACATTTTATTAAATGATCTACAAAGGGAGACTGGGCAGGCCCTATGCTATGCCAGCAACTAGCTAGGTGTTCGAATGGGTGAAACATTCTATGTCTGGAGGCTGGCGTCATGATTGCAACTCCCAGGCCATACCCCTTTTGGGGAGGGTAGACCTTCCCATGCCCCTCACTCCCCAGGCCTTAAAACACTGGTTGGAGAGACATGGGTCAGTCGGCCTCACCGGTAATCCTTATCCCCCCACCGGGGCCATGGAACCCTCAACGCTAGGCCTCAGGAATCACCAGTCACCCTGAACAGTGCCACTGAATGATCACAATCACTTTCCTCTAAGCATGCCCAGCCCTAATTGCCTAAAAGAAAATGCGACCAAATTCACCTATTTAATGCAATTTACCTAAGACACTCTCTTCCTGACTTACAGTGTGAAGTAGGCAAAAAGACCCATAGCCTGGCCATTTTGACTATGGGAAAAAAATCCTACTTGGCCCCCAACAGGATGACTAGCCAAGCCCACACTGCATTCAGGGAGGGAGGGAGGGAGCTGCAAAATGCAAAGAGGCCCGGGGGTGGGCATAGGCATCTAATATAGGCTGCCCCGCCCCACCCCATACAGTAGTGCCACCCCGCGTCAACCAATGGTGAGGAGGCACGTCTCCCTTTGCCCCCGCCCGCAACTGCCTCTCTGTGTCCATGCAAGTAGGATGTGGGGGAAGGGCATTTGTTTTAAAAATAAAATGGGCTACCACCCAAATCTGTATTTATTAGCTATTAAGCTGAGGGACTTTCACATATGGAGTTACAAAGGAATAGGCTGGTGGGTAACTTTCAAATGGCCCATAGTTCAGTGGTGGAAAACATGGTTTGCATGTACAAGATACCAGTCTAGGGGTGAACAGAGTTCCCCTGTTACACTCTGGTTCAATGAGTTTGCTGTGTCCCATATTTCATTCTGCCTTTCTTCCTATTTCACTTGGAGAATTTCTAAATTTACATTTCGACTTGGCATATATACAGCTTGTTGTACTTTTCAGTTCTTTCTGTTCCTTTTGTTTTCTTTTCATTCAGGCTACCAATGGCCATACAAGTGTATGTGCACCGAGGAAACACTTTGCAAGAAGGAATCTTAATGTGATTGTAGGTATCAGTGGCCACCTCCAATTAACAAGGTCTAAGAAAGCAGGTGCTGGGGTGGGTGGAAGGAGTTCTGCCAAATAAATAAATAAATATTGAGCTAGAACGGGGGGAAACTTAGGTCCATGGGTCAAATCCAGACCACTTTAAGGATAAATCCAGTCCTCAAAGGGGCATCTTCCATTCCCATGCCCCCACCTTGTTTCCCCTGACTGTGGATGTTTCAGTGGTATCCTGGCATTTATTTATTACATTTATATCCATCCTTTTTTCCTCCAACGAACCCAAGGCGGCGTACATAATCCTCCTCTCTATTTTATCCTCCCAACAACAGCAACCCTGTAAGGTAGGCTGGGCTGAGAGTCTGTGACTGGCCCAAAGTCACCCAGTGATCTTGCATGGCTGAGTGGGGACTAGAACCTGGATCTCCTGACTCCCAGTCCAATACTTGAACCACTACACCACTTCCCATTCTAAAAGGTTAAAATGCCTCTTCGAGGGTTTAGTTGAAGACAGGATACCCTGGAGAAGAGGCTGATGCTAGGGAAAGTGGAAGGCAAAAGGAAGAGGGGCCGACCAAGGGCAAGATGGATGGATGATATTTTGGAGGTGACAGACTTGACCTTGGGGGAGCTAGGGGTGGCGACAGCCGACAGAAAGCTCTGGCGTGGGTTGGTCCATGAAGTCACGAAGAGTCGGAAACGACTGAACGAATAAACAACAATTAAGAGCTTTAAGCTAAAATATGCTGTTAGACTGTGCATTTTGGATCCACCCTCTTTGCTTTTGGCCACACCCACCATAGCCCACAAGAGCTGCTCTGAAACTAAAGTCAGCCTTTGGGCTCAAAGAGGATTGACACCCCTGGGCTATACTCTAGAAGGACAACTGCTCTGACTCAGTATAAAGGCAGCTTCAAGTCACATGTCTCCTTATTCCCAGTGATAACTATATATGTTTTAACATTGTAATGCTGCCTTCAGGCCCAGCATTGGGCAAAAGGCAGGATACAAATAATACTAATACTAATAATGATAGACCATAGCCACCAGAGGAATCACTTTTTGCATCACAGTGGTGTCTCTGAAGGCTTTCACATCTCCACCTGTGGTGGGCAGGAATCTATGATATCCAATTTCCAACAGCAGCAAAAGGCTGTTCTTTCCAGCTGTGGGTCCCTGCTTCTGGCCACTCTGGCCATAGCTAGACCTAAGGTTTATCCCTGGATCGTCCGGGGGTCAAACCTGTTCACCTAGGTGACACACAGGGGATCCAGTGCTCAGGCAGGGGTGAACCCTGGATGAATCCAGGATAAACCTTAGGTCTAGCTGTGGCCTCTGTCAACAGAATGCTGGACAAGATGTACCCTTGGTCTGATCCAGCATGGCTCTTCTTAGGTTCTTAGTCCATTGGCATAGTGCACTGTGAGCTAGCGTGGCAGAATCTGATCATTATTGTTCAGCTTGGGGAAAAAGGGGAGACCTGATAGTGTTGCACAAAATTATACATGGTGTGGAGAATGTGGATAGGGAGACATAATATTAAAACCTGGGGTCATCCCATGAAGCCGATGGGTGGGAGATTCAGGACAGATACAAGGAAATACTTCTTCACACAGCACACAGTTCAACTATGAATTCCCGACCACAAGATGTGGTGATGTCCACCAATTTGGATGGATTTAAAAGGGAGTTGGATAAATTCCTGGAGGAGAAGACTATCAATGGCTAATAATCCTGATGGCTAAATGCAACCTCCAGTATAGACGCAGTAAGCCTGTATGCACTAGTTGCTGGGGAACATGGGTGGGAGGGTGCTGTTGCACCGGTTCCTCCTTGTGGGTCCCTGGTCGACACTGTGCAAACAGAGTGCTGGACTAGATGGACCCTTGGTCTGATCTAGCATGACTCTTCTTATGTTCTTATGACATGAATTTGGCAAGATTGCTTGCATCACTTCCCAAGCAGCAAGGCTCGCATTGCTGCTGCCATGCTTTTACACACTTCTTTCTTTCCCCTCTATTTTCTTTCCTAAGTAATAAAAATAACCAGATCTCCATATATAAATGCGGGGGACACACATACACAACTGCCCATTTTATATCTTTTCCAATTTAAAGCAGAACTAGCACGGTTAAAAATGACAGTACATATGTTATGACTGCTTGCATTTTCCAAAGCCTCTGGTTAAATTTTACATAATTGGTTCCTGCTCAAGATAGAAGCTTGCAAGGATCATTTATAAGACACTGAAACAGATAAAGAGCTAGTGTAAGAAACAGAAAACAGATCCTGCTAGTAAGAGAAAGTATGTCTACCAGAGGGGAAGTATTAAGTCAGTCCCACATGGATTAAAACTCAGATCCCTGCTGCCTTTTATCTATATAAATGATCCAGACAGTAGGATCAAGTTAAATGATTGCATTTGATGCTGCTGATTGGAGTGTATGGAACACAAAGATTGCTGCCAGAGGAAGAAATTTGTTTTAGAATGGGATGAAAGGCTGACATTAATGTTCATATAAATGAACAGTAGCATGTGCACGCACACACACACTGAATCACACACAGATTCCGGCCTCGAACTGAAGTATGTTTGGAGGTTGCAAATAAGCAGTGATGTTACAGAAACTTGGAATAAGGTGGCTTGTAAGTAGGGATGGATGGACTTACCATTGTCCAGTTGGTGTGGTTGTCCACCAAGCCATCCTCGTTGCCCGCCTGTGTTTGCTGAGGTGCATGAGCTGTGGGATGACCCGACGAACGCCCAGGAAGTATTGTGGGCCAGCTGTCCCCTGATCGAGCCTCTAGTATGCACATATTGGTGGCTTGTTCACTTCCATAATCTCCAAGTTGTGAAAATGGCCAAATTGGGGTAAGCTTGCTCATCATTACAAAGAAGTGCCACCAGCCACTTCTGGAGTCAGCTGTCTATATTGCCTAGAGTTACATAGGGAGGTTGCAAAGCCAATAGATGCAAAAACAGTCTGTGCAATTTAGGATACAGTTCTATGTCAAGACCTGAATAGGGTGGTTTACCACAAATACAACTGGAGGTCGCTGATTCATAGGGTCGCCATAACTCAAAGTTGACTTGAAGGCACATAACTAACTAACACTATGACTCATGCACCCTCACTTCTCATGGACTCATGAGACTTCTGAAATTCCTGTGTCCTGCCAGGCTGAAGCCAAAAGGGTGGTAAGAGTGGCAGAGTTAATCTTTCCATCCCTGTCCTCTAACCTTTGCCTTTTTTCGCTCAATGGGCTTTTCAGCCAGTCCAGCAGGGACACTTCAGAGGGGAAGGAGAGTGGAGGATGCTTAGGATAAATGGCATTCTGTCTCTCTGGTTTCATATCCTTCCCCCTCTCTGAGTTTGATTTTCCAACCTCGGAGAGGCAGCTGGCGTGGTTCTTTCCACACCAGGTCTGCATGCGAGCTTCATAGAATAGCAGCGTTGGAAGGGGCCTACAAGGCCATCGAGTCCAACCCCCTGCTCAATGCAGGAATCCACCCTAAAGCATCCTTGACAGATGGTTGCCCAGCTGCGTGTGTGTGAGTGTGTGTGTGTGTGTGTGTGTGTGAGAGAGAGAGAGAGAGAGAGAGAGAGAGAGAGAGAGAAGAGCAGAGCAGATCCCCGACTCCCGCTTCCAAGGTTGCAGCACTGCCTTCGACCTTGGAAGGTGTTTTCCAAACTACCCTATGGTCCTTGGTACACTTACCTAGGGACCATAGGATTGCTCTCTTACCTATGCAAGTTTCTTTGGCAGGGGTGCGGGAGGTTGTCACTAGCAATTGCTTACACAGAACTGGAAAGGATCATGGTTCAATATTTAAGAACCAGGATTTCTGTGTCTGAAGCCTTATGATCAAGCCTTGCATCTCTGTCTCAAAAAAAGTATCCCAAGTAGCAGGGTTGGAAAGATCTCAGCCTTTCAGGGCCCACTGCTGCTCCACTGTAATATACACCAGCCTTCCCAGACCTGGCTGGAAAAGAAGGGAGTTGCAGTCCAAAACATCTGGAAGGCACCTGGTTTGGGAAGGTCAATTTAGATAGGCTATTGGTCTGACTCTATATAAAGCAACTTGGTCTGTGTCCATATGGATACAGAAAGGGCCTTTGTAGGCTGCTGAAACTGCTTGTTTATATCTTCTAAAGTTTTTTTTAGCAGATTTAGCTCTTCACAAGATTATGTTCACTGTTTCTGTTTATCGATACTTCAATTTTGTTGGAGTCACTGTGACTGTTGTGGTTAATTCATTCCCCCTCTTCACCCCAAACATACAAAATATGTTATATGCTTGCTTGATTAAAAAGAGTTTAGACTTCCTCCATGTAGCCTTCAAGTTTTATTTTCCTTAATGAAGACCCTTCCCAGAAAGAATATTCCTTTGAGACTGCATGTGTATTTTGTAACCCTTGTATTGGGGGCAGTGTATCTTCTGATCCCCTCAGATTGGCTCAAAATAACTCCAGAGATTTTCCTGATTTTGCTGGTGAGGAAACTCAGGAAAATCCTGAGCCAAACTGAGGAGAGTTTTGGAGACTCTGGCCACAGCTAGACCTAAGGTTTATCCTGGGATCATCCAGGGTTTGCCCCTGCCTGAGCACTGGATCCCCTGTGTGTCACCTAGATGAACAGGTTTGACGCCTGGGCGATTCAGGGATAAACCTTAGTAGGGGTGTGCTCCGCTCCGATTAGAATCGGAGAATCAGAAGCGAATTGGCCTGCTCCGCCTTGCCCAGAGGTGGAGTAGAAGTGGACCGTGGAGCCTTAGAAAAATGGTGAAGAGAAGCGGCCATAGGAGAAGCACTTCTCTTTTCGCGGAGCGCTCCGCCCGCCATTTTGGATCATTTCGCCCATAGGATTGCATTGCGGGGGGGAAAAAAAGGATAACTGTGTTGTTTTTTAAGCTATCTTTCTGAAACTTCTTGTGCTTAGAGAGTCGTGGCTGGGGGTCATTTTGAGCCTGCTCTCTGCATGGTGCGGTTCGCTTGCTATATTTTTTTTTAAAAAAAAATGTAAAAAAACCAGGAAAGGGTAAAAGCGGCATTTTTTTTTTTTAGCGATGACAGGCACATTCAGCTCCCAATCCTGATGAGAATTGATCACCTAATGAAGCATCCTCCAATCCCAGCGTTAGAGGGGGGGACTAAGGCAGAGACACCCTGAGAGCTTTCTCCTTCAGTCTCTTTGTGGGTTGGCATTCGTGGAGAGAAGAGTTAGTTTATAGGTGGTGCTGCTGTGCTTGGAGTTGGAGGAGATTAGATTAGGATTTAGCTTGGGTTGTGTGTGTGTTTGTTTGCTTGTTTCAAGCAAATCTCATCATCCCCTGATTCTTGGCGGGGCTTTAACCTCTAACGCATCACCCGTGATCCCAATTCACACCCCTTTCAATATCTCCGTCAATTTTCATGTTAGAAACCTCAAACTTGGACCATCATAGCTTATCCATGTATACACATGCATGCCAAGCCTCAAGCAAATCCAAGCCTCCCCTGATTTTGGGGGAATTTTGAAAATCGGACACCCCATTTTCAAACATGGGATTTGCTCTGACATTTTGACAGATAAAAAAATTTGAAGTGGGCACCCTCACAGATGCCATCTAGATCCACAATCATGGCAAGTTTCAAGCAAATCCCATCATCCCCTGATTTTTGGCAGGGCTTTAACCTTTTAACTCACCCCAAATCAAGTCCCATGCTACAACTACGTCAATTTTCACCTTAGAAACCTCAAGTTCAGCACCATGACACTTCATGGACGTATACACACGTATGCCAAGACTCAAGCCAATCCAAGCCTCCCCTGATTTTTGGGTAATTTTTGAAAATCGGACACCCCAGTATCTCAGGGATTTAAAGCTGCAGACAGCTCAATGGGGCCATTTCAAAGGAAATCCCAACATGCCATGAATTGGGGAGTAGATAAACCTATATGAATCTTCTTCTACACTTGAAAAATTGATTTGGAACTTCAAAAAGTCTAAGTGAGCGCAGGAAGGACTTATCCCCTGAGTCAAAGCAACACACACACAAACCATCCCTGCGAGGCGGTCACAGAGGAGGAGGACAGGCGGGCAGATCTAGTATGGGGGAGTCAGTCCCGGCAGATGCCCCACCACAGCAGCACCCCAGGGGGAAGGCACGCAGGCAGGCAGGCAGCTGACATTTCTGGGGGCACAAGGAAGTGATGCAAGGATGGCTTGTTTCTTTCTAAGCCAGCAGTAACACATTGCAAAGTGCAAACCATCCCTGCGAGGCGGTCACAGAGGAGGACAGGCGGGCAGAGAGCCAGGCAGAGATACGCCATAGATCTAGTATGGGGGAGTCAGTCCCGGCAGATGCCCCACCATGGACTTGCCCGTTTGATTTTCACAGCAGGAGAGGCGGCCTGCTTACTGGTGCCAGCCTGAGCCTTCCCTTCACCACCACTACTTTCAGCATGCCCAGCCACAGACGTGTGCCTGCTCCCTGTTCTCATGATGATAATAATATAATACTAATACTAATACTAATACTAATACTAATACTAATATGTATAATAATATAATACTAATACTAATACTAATACTAATATGTATTTAGGGAAATGGGACAAGTGTGTATGCTTTGCCCAAACAGGATTTGAATTTGAAATGCTCAAACTGGCTGTTTTGCACTTCACAAGCAGTGCACACAGCACACTCACACAATAACACAGTCACACACACAGTCCAAGTAACACACACACACACACAAACACACACACACACACAGAGAGAGAGAGAGAGAGAGAGAGAGAGAGAGAGAGAGAGAATAATATATTTTTTTGTATTTTTTTGTATTTTTTTTAATACAGAAGAAAGAAGGAAGATGAAACAAAGTCAGGCTTTAAGAGGGGGAAGGGAGGGAAACCAACCAACCAAACAAACACTCCAAAATTTAAAAATACAGTTTATATTAAATCAAAGTAAGGGAAAAACACAGAGCAAAGCCATCCTTGCATCACTTCCTTGTGCCCCCAGAAATGTCAGCTGCCTGCCTGCCTGTGTGCCTTCCCCTTGGGGTGCTGCTGTGGTGGGGCATCTGCCGGGACTGACTCCCCCATACTAGATCTGCCCGCCTGTCCTCCTCCTCTGTGACCACCTTGCAGGGATGGTTTGTGTGTGTCTTGCTTTGACTCAGGGGATAAGTCCTTCCTACGCTCACTTAGACTTTTTGAAGTTCCAAATCAATTTTTCAAGTGTGGAAGAAGATTCATATTTAGGGTTATCTACTAGGGATGTGCTCCGCTCCGATTAGGAGCGTAGAAGCAGTAGCGGATTGGCCTGCTCCGCCTTACCCAGAGGCGGAGTAGGAGCGGACCGCGGACCCCCTAGAAGCAAGGCGAAGAGAAGCGGCCATTTTTCGGAGCTCCGAGTTCAGGCGGAGCGCTCCGGTCGCCATCTTGAAAACATTTCGCCATAGGATTGCATTGCGGCAAATAATCGCGCATAACTACGTTGTTTTTGAAGCTATCATTCTGAAAATTCTTGTGCACAGAGAGTCGTGGATGGGGGTCATTTTGAGACCACTCTCACCTCTCTGCATCGTACGGGTCACGGGCTATATTTTTGTGAAAATCGGGTCAACCGCGCGGCTCAAACTGCGTTTTCGGCTTTTCGCCCATAGGATTGCATTGAGGGAAAGAATCGGGGATAACTGGGGGGGGGGGGTTAAGCTATCATTCTGAAAATTCTTGTGCACAGAGAGTCGTGGATGGGGGTCATTTTGAGACCACTCTCAACTTTCTGCATCGTACGGGTCGCGGGCTATATTTTTGTGAAAATCGGGTCAACCGCGCGGCTCAAACTGCGTTTTCGGCTTTTCGCCCATAGGATTGCATTGAGGGAAAGAATCGGGGATAACTGGGGGGGGGTTTAAGCTATCATTCTGAAAATTCTTGTGCACAGAGAGTCGTGGATGGGGGTCATTTTGAGACCACTCTCAACTTTCTGCATCGTACGGGTCGCGGGCTATATTTTTGTGAAAATCGGGTCAACCGCGCGGCTCAAACTGCGTTTTCGGCTTTTCGCCCATAGGATTGCATTGAGGGAAAGAATCGGGGATAACTGGGGGGGGGGTTAAGCTATCATTCTGAAAATTCTTGTGCACAGAGAGTCGTGGATGGGGGTCATTTTGAGACCACTCTCAACTTTCTGCATCGTACGGGTCGCGGGCTAGAAGTTTTTAAAAAATCGGCGGGAAAAATACCTTTTTCAAAGGGCTGAGGGGCAGAGTCAGCTCCCGGTCATGATGATCCCAAAGTTGGAGGAGGGCATAGGCAAAACAGGTAACTTGGGATTCTGGGAAACTTCTCTTTCTTCATCTGAACGGGCTTTTCCCCGTGTTTTTTAACACACCTCGCAGGGATGTTGTGTGTGGGGTGCCCGATTTTCAAAAATTCGCCAAAAATCAGGGGATGATGGGATTGCTTTGAAACTTGGCGTGCGTGTGTATATCCCCATGAGGTGTCATGGTGCCAAACATGAGGTTTCTAACTTGAACAGAAAAAAAGTTGTATAATTTTTTAGCTTTCAATGCAAGCCTATGGGGGGGGGGGGAAACGGAGCTCCGGATCCGGATCCGGAGCTCCGGGCGGAGCGGAGCGGAAGTGGGCGGAGCGGGGGCGGGGCGGAGCGGCCCGATCCGAAAAATGGTGGATCTGCAAGTGAAGCGGAGCGGGGGGTCCGTGCACACCCCTATTATCTACTACCCAATTCATGGCATGTTGGGATTTCCTTTGAAATGGCCCCATTGAGCTGTCTGCAGCTTTAAATCCCTGAGATACAGGGGTGTCCGATTTTCAAAAATTCCCCAAAAATCAGGGGAGGCTTGGATTGGCTTGAGTCTTGGCATGCGTTTGTATACGTCCATGAGGTGTCATGGTGCCGAACTTGAGGTTTCTAAGGTGAAAATTGACGTAGTTGTAGCATGGGACTTGATTTGGGGTGAGTTAAAAGGTTAAAGCCCCGCCAAAAATCAGGGGATGATGGGATTTGCTTGAAACTTGCCATGATTGTGGATCTAGATGGCAGATGTGAGGGTGCCCACTTCAAATTTTTTTATCTGTCAAAATGTTAGAACAAATCCCATGTTTGAAGATGGGTGTCCGATTTTCCAAAATTCCCCCAAAATCAGGGGAGGCTTGGATTGGCTTGAGTCTTGGCATGTGTATGTATACCTCCATGAGGTGTCATGGTGCCAGACTTGAGGTTTCTAAGGTGAAAATTGACATAGTTCTAGCATGGGATTTGATCTGGGGTGAGTTAAAAGGTTAAAGCCCCGCCAAAAATCAGGGGATGATGGGATTTGCTTGAAACTTGCCATGAATGTGGATCTAGATGGCATCTGTGAGGGTGCCCACTTCAAATTTTTTAACTGTCAAAATTTCAGAGCAAATCCCATGTTTGAAAATGGGGTGACCGATTTTCAAAATTCCCCCAAGGACCTTGCCCAGGAATGGAACATTTGCTACCGGCCTGTAGTTACTAAGATTTTCCAGGTCCAAGGAAGTTTTCTTCAGGAGTGGTCTCACTACTGCCTCTTTCAGACGGTCTGGGACCACTCCCTCTCGTAGAGAGGCATTAATCAGCTCCTTGGCCCAGCCGGCTGTTCCATCCCTACTAGCTTTTATTAGCCAAGAGGGGCAAGGATCCAGTACAGAGGTGGTCGCGCGGACCTGTCCAAGCACCTTGTCCACATCCTCGAGCTGTACCAACTGAAACTCATCCAAGATTACAGGACAAGCCTGCGCTCTGGACACCTCACTAGATTCAACTGCTATAACACTGGAGTCTAAGTCCTGACGAACCCTGTCCTCCTTTTCATATGATCACCCTACCTTCCACCCCTTTTGGCCTTTCTTGGGTGACAAAATACAACCCTCAAAAAGTCTGATATATTTTTAAACATGGAAGTTGCTGCTCTCTCCTGCTGTGCGCAGGAGAAGCAGCACGATTAGAACAGCCAACTGAATGGGCCTTGTGCATATTGTTTACTTCCTCTTTTGAAAGAGGAAGTAACGAGCAACGAAAACAGGGGCGGAGAAGCGATGGTAGGGAAGTGTGATTTCCTCCATCTGATGGTGCTCCAAATATGCAAACAAAGCTATCCTGGGAATGTTTGGCGGCCTAGCTCTAGTATTCACTCACAGAATGGCTCTTCATTGCCTGCAGATGAGGATCACTGGATCTTGGTAAATATGTTTAGGACTGAAGGACTTTTATTCTTCCTTACAGAAAAATAAATATTGATACTTTATCTAAGATATCCATAGTAAAACATAATATAAGGTATCAGTGTATCATATTACACAAAGTAGAAGGAAGGAGGATAAAGCAGGTAAGCAAGAAAGTAAAACAGAATGTTAACATCATGACTTACAAGTAATTTGAACCTATCTGTAAAATTAATCCAATTTGGCTATGCATCATGGAAATAATTATTGTCCAATAAACCTCTGTTATTTTCTCTCTTTCCTGTAATTGCAGATTATTAGATAGATACAATTTGTATCCCTGAATTACCAGGTCTCTGTTGATATCACATATCAGTAGTCCTCGAGGCTTTTGCTTGGTTCATATGGAATGAACAAGGCTTTGCATTTGTGAATTAAAATTTGACTTACACATATAAAAGAGCAATTGCTAATGAGGTTAATGGAGGTGACATCAATGAACAGCGCTGTTTTTAACAGAGTCCCATAAGGATCTGCTATCGGTCCAACTCCATTAATCATATTATTAACAATCTGGGTCATAATGTAAAAATCTTGGTGATAAAACAAAACAAAGCTGGGTAGTGGCAAAGTATAATGTAGACGATAAACTGATTTTTTTAAAAAAGTATAGAATGATCTGCATGGATCTTGAATGAAACAACATGAATTCCAAAACAGATATATTTAAAAAACCATAGTTCTAACAAGAGGGGGAGGGAGCAATGTAGATAAAGGCTTTGATTACGGTATAAGAGAAACTGTTGTAGCTTGTTTGGGGCCTTGTCACTGCCAATAAACATTAATGTGGTGTTCTATTTTATTTATGTTTCCCAATTATTTTGTTCGTAATATTTTAATTGTTATTGTGAAGACATCCCTTGAAAGGAAGGGAAGAAATATGTTGCATTAAATGAAATTATTGGTAGGATGGCCATCTGTCCTGCTTTACTGGGGACAGTTGTCTATTTATTGTTGTCCTCTGTTTGAAAGGCTGCATAATCCAAGCCTGGTTTAAAGATAAAAGATGATAAGAAGCAAGAGTGAGTTGGCCATCAATAGCAGCTGAGAAGGCACACCGGTCACCTGGTCAAAGTCTAACCCATTAGGGAGAAATGTATTGCATTTATATTTAAATACTAGTAATTATTTCTAAACTAACCTATATACATATGAAGTAGCATATACAAATTTAATGAAAATGTGTGTCCTTTTTAGTCATCTTTTTTAGTGATGCATTTTCCCTTTTTTGATGATCTATAAGTCACCACTCCAGTCATCTGGGGCACCAGGAGTTATTTCACTCATTCCATTAATGTGTACCTACTAACGCCAGTCACCCATGTTTTTGGCCAGGTCTTCCAATTCTGACCTAGAAGTGGTAAGGAAGTTTTTTGTGTGATTGCCAGGCATCCACTTTCATGAGTATTGGCAAAAATAATTCATGTAAATTTAGAGAAATAAAGTGGCAGGTTCATTTGACACACAGCAACACATTGCCCTCTCCATTTCCAGTGCCTTGGACAGTTATGTATCTAACAAACAACCTGCGTGATCCCTATGGACCTATTGTTCAGACATTGTATTTAGTCCTAATAGCAACAAATACTGGCACCTAGATCCTAGGTCCATTTCTGGGAAGTAAAGTCCAGCATTTTCACTGGAATTTATTTCTGAATAAGTGTGTTGAGGTCTGCACCATTAACAATTGATTTCCTCTTGGTTATCAGTAATCTGAAGGTGTTAACACTGCTTCCCTTTCACACATTCCTAAATGAATGGATCTGGTCTTGAGTTGTTGTCTGTGCATATCATATCATATATGATATATCAGCACTGATTCCTCGCAAAAACCCTGATTAGTCGTACATAAAGTTCCCAGTTTGTGAATATAATGTTATAGTGCCATAATGAGGGTCAAAATAAAGATGATGGTGAAGTGATAAAAGGATGTGCTCATGCCTGAGAATGTACAGTGCAGTAGCTAAGAATACCAACAGTGAGGGTCCCAGGACAAAATATAGCTCTGCTGTAATTTAGGCCTTAGCTAGACCAGCGGTTATCCCGGGCTGATACCCGGGATCGCCCCTGTGTGTCCAGATGATGCACAGGGGATCCCAGGCTCAGGGAGGGATCATCCCTCTCTGGCCCCGGGATAAAGCCCTTCACTTTGGGCCCAGTTTTCCCTGCTGTCTCAGGCTGAGCCCAAGACCGTGAGCATGTGGCCCGTTTCCACAACTTTTCCCAGCTCCGTGTGAGCTGGGAGCCGCACACGGGGTGCAGCGCTCCTCAGGGCTAGGCGGGGGGTGGGGAGCGGGGAAATCAATTTTTAAAAAACCAACAACAACCCTTACCTTTTCGCTCCAGTGCAACCGGCCCTTTAAGAAAATAAAATTTAAAAATGACGGGCACGATGCCTCTCTTCTTGAGCTCGTCGTGCCCTGCGTGTAAACAAGGGTGAGATCTCACATTATTCACAATGCGGGGGCTCCCCTCCTCTCCCCCAGATTTTCAGGTAGGTCTAGCAAAGGCCTCAGTGTGGCAGCCTCGAGTGGCATGGGAAGATCTACTGTCTCCAACGGGGTATGGCCTGGCAGTGGCGATCGGCAGATGCCACTCTCCAGATATAGAATGTTTTGCCCGTTATAACACCCAACTAGTGGCTGGCATAGCTTAGGGTCTGCCCAGTCCCCCTTTGCAGATCATTAATAAATGTGGTCCGAATTTGATGCCATATACAGTTGTTTTGTCTTCTTATTTTGCTCCTCTTCCCACAAATGCCCTTCTCCTGCATCCCGTTTACATGGCTGCAAGAAGGCAGTTGTGGGTGGGGGTGAGGAGAGACATGTCCAGTCATCATTGGTCAGCAACCTTGTGGTGCCACTGAGCAGGGGTGGGGCAGCACAGCCTATATTAGGCGGCCACACCTGGCTCCCGGTCTCTTCACATTTTGCAGTGTGGATTTATCTGGTTGCCCTTTTGGGGGCTGAGTAGGAACATTTTGCTCATAATCTGATTTGCTTGGGCTATGGGTCTTTTTGCCTACTGCACACTTTGTCAGGATAGAGTGTCTTAGGAATTGCTGACATTTCAGATAAGTTAATTTGGTCACATTTTGTTAGGTTAGTAGGGCAGGCATGCTTAGAGGAAAGGGATGTTGATCATTCTGTGGCACTATTCATGGTGACAGGTGATGCCTGAGGCCTTCTGCTGAGGGTTCTGTGGCCCTAGTGGGGGCTTAAGGGTTACCTGGGTCCACAGAACCCACAGCAGAAGGCCTCAGGGGCATGAGTGTTGCAGGATTGTCTACCTTCCCCAAAAGGGATATGGCCTGGGAGAGGTGATTGGCCGATGCAACTCTCCAGACATAGAATGTTTCACCCGTATAATGCCTAGCTAGTTGCGGGCATAGCATAGGGCCCGCCCAGTCTCCCTTTGCAGATCATATGTGGTCTGAATTTGAAACCATATTCAGTTGTCTCATCTCATTATTTCTACCCCTCTTCCTGCAACTTCATTCGTTTCTGGTCCATGCACACATTTTTCATCGATTGGGTATTTCAACCACAAGAAACAGTGTAAAAACAGCTTATGCATAATTGGCCTTAAGCTCTTTTTGAAATTAGGGTCTCCTCTCTCCCTCTCCCTCCCTCTCTCTCTCTCTCTCTCTCTCCCTTTCCAGATCTGTCCATCAATCAACCAATGCTTAAGCACTCTGTTTATATTTATAGTTTTTGGAAACCTATCAGTGAGACTAAACTGGAAAAAGCTTCATTGTTGGAATCTTTTAATAAAACAGTAGAAAATACATTGTCATAAAATAAATAATAAATGGGTATAACTTACTGGAAGAAGAGAAGAAAACTGACAATACCACGCAGATGGAATGTAGAGCCAGATGTTTTGGGGAGGTCTGTGTGATGATGGCATAAGTTATATTGCTCTTTGTGTAGCAGCGTTAACACTGTGCACAGACTGTAGACAGGGCTGGTAGTGGAAAAATCTGGGTCTCAGATGTGACTGATCTTTGCTCATGGCAATCAGTTTAGGAAAAAAAGTAAACAGTCTCTTTCACCAAATGTGTAAAACAACAAGAAAATATAAAAGTCTCAGCTTGTAACTCTATATAACTTTCATGTGTGCAGCTGCAGCTTATTGTAATACGTTGGGATGGCAATAAAGCAGAAATGAAAATAAAACACAAAGATTCTCTAAGCCTTTCAGTGTTTCTGTATTATAGAGCACCCTCACAGAAATGTTACAAAAATGGATAATACAAATAGCATGCAAATGTTGATGGCTGAGTTCTGTGTATTCTACTACAGCCCAACTTAAGCATCCATTTTCCTGGTGCTGGAATAAACCTATCATGGGTGGGTTTTTTTCTTTCTTTTTGCCTCTTTTAAGGTCCTTTAGGTCAGAACCTTTAGAGATTCAACAAGTGGAGGATGCAAAAGACATTGCTAAAATGGTGCCTTGATCTCAGAAAGTGGCCTGAGAACATACAATATAGGCACCTCATTGAAGCTAAGCAAGGCAGGATCTACACTACTGCTTTAAAGCACTTTAAAGCACTTTATAACAGTTTTGACAACTGTTGGGGCCCAGGTCACTCTCCATATATAGTTGTCAAAACTGTTATAAAGCGCTTTAAAGCAGTAGTGTAGTTCTGGTCCAAGTCCCACTTTGGTAAGTGCTTGGATGGAAGAAAGGCAGGATATAAACATGCTACATAAAATAATATTCTGAATTTTGTCTTTGAGAGAGGTATTTGTACAATCCTTCAAAGTAGCCTTGCCCAATCTGGTACCCTTCTGATGCTTTGGATTGCAACTTCCATCGGCCCCTACCAACATGGGCAATGGGTAAGGAATGCTGAGACTTGTAGTCCAAAACATCTGGAGTGCACCAGGTTGGGAAAGGTTGCTATGGAGTATAGTCTGACTCCCATATGCAAGACTGCTGGTTAGCAGAGTAGTTGTATAGCTAAATTTGGATCTGAAACATCACTCAAGTCTTGTTTTTTGCCAGGCTCATTTTGCGGGGAGGGGGGATGTTTGAAATATTTATAGACTGCCTGTCTTCTTAAAATCAGGACAGCTTCTAATGATTAATAAAAGTGAAAAGTAAAGCAAAACAAGAACAAAACATAATGTAGGCAAAATGCAGTATAGATTGGCTATTTATCTTCCTGGAACAAAGCCTGAAAAGTGTGACATTGCCTTCAAATTCATTGCAAATACAGTTCACATAAATATCAATATTTTATGCAAATCTTGTATTCTGTTGTTGTTTTTAAAGCAGTACATCTGTCAACTCTAATCTCACTCAAGGAACATTATGTACTGTTTCTTTTATTTATTTATTTTATTTTGGAGAACTTTAAGCTACTAGTTGAGGGAGTTGCAAAGGTGATTAGAATTTCATTGAATCCTCTGTGAGGATGGGGGATTGTTGAAATATGATTTCCTCTCTCTCAGTAATTGTGGTGAGATCATGAATATTTGGGGATTTCTCTCCACCCTTTGTTCTCCTCCCTCAAATGTAGATTGTTATATACAAACGGGGATATCCCATAATAGTAACTGGACAATGGGATCTCACTGACCCTGGCTATTAAACCTGATAGAGTGGGATTGACAGACAATACGTAGCTCTCAGTCTAGTTATTGTATCCTATCATGATTTTATTTTGTAAATCATTGTGTGATTTTTTTTAAGGAAAAGCAGTATAGAAATTTCCTGAAATAACTAAATACCATATAATAACCAAATAGGCATATTCACACCATAAAGAACAGCAAAAACATGGCCAGTCTGAAAAATACAGTAAAAAAAAACCAAAGTCAAGAGCATGGATCCAAAGTCATGTATTTCTTACATTTCTATCCCACCATTGTTTAACAGAGGTCAAGACAGTATACAAAGGAGTTCCAGAAGCTTTCACACCAACCATTGACCACTAGATCTATGTTGCTTCATCAAGGTTGCTGCACCATGTACCTTCAGACAACATCCATTATAGCCCTGAGATCTTGTTAAGGCTACCATATCCACCCACAATGATCACATTGAACAAGGATGCTTTCAGAAATGTTTGCAAAGGCTTCCTGTGATAGAACCATTTTGGTGAATATTTTTGAGAAGAAAATGCCATAGGAAAGGCACTGACATGGAAAAAGCTTTGCTCCTGATTAAACACATCCACAAATGACATGGCACTCATCAAAAGATAACTGTCAGGTACTAGTACTAGTACTAGTCAGGTACTAACTAGAAGGTAGATTTTGTAGAAAATAGTTTGAGAATATCAGATGTCTCTGCAAGCTTATCTCTGTAAGAAGTTCCCATAGAATCTAGTTTGCTTACTCCCTGTTGCGGCCTTGAAGCTGCTGGTTCTCTGGGAACTTAAGTGCGTTTGATAAGGAGTAGGCTGCTCTTGGAAGCTGTCATTAAGATTGCAGCATCGTTGTAGTAGGTGGTGCATCCCACCCTCTTGCCACATGGGCATGGCTTATAGGTCAGAGGACCTGTCTGTCAAGTGGCTTTGAATAGGCCTTAAATGCTAGTGCAAAGCTGAAAAAGCTTTGCTAGGTTGCATCTCTCGATGCAATGCCTGACCTTCCTCCTGCTTTGGATTCCATCTCTGGTTGGGACTTTGAAAGCATTCTGCACATGGACGCTTTGCTAGTTGGACTTTGGATATCTAAAAACTGTGCCATGAAAAGTACTGTGAGGCTTTCAATAGACTTTGACTTGCATTTGCTGTGGATTGTGTGTATGTGGCCAGAGTCAGGTGGCAGGGAGTTGCTAGTCCTTAGCAGAAGCATGGGACTCCTGTGCCTGAGGTTTAACCTTCCCTAAAGTCATGGTAACCAGGGTCAGCTCAGTTATGGCAAGCTGAGATTGGCAAGTACATGACTTATCTTCTCTGCCCAGCTGTGGTGGCTCAGAGCAACTCTTCCCTGGGATTTTGGTTTAGGCGATTGGTCATGTCGGATGGTGGCATACCTACTCTAACACCACCACCCTGAGTGTTTGTCTTCAGGATTGTATTGGAAAAGAGGCCTAAAGCTTTCTAACCATCATTCAGCTTTAAGTGTGTTTTGGAGACTGTGTAACCATTAAGCCTGTCTACCATAGGATTTCCTCAATAAAAGAGTCTCACTGATGCGAGTGTCTCAGGTCAGCTTGCCAGCACATGTGAATGCCAGAGGGAACAGGCATGAACACGACAATAACAAACAACATATAGAAGATTAAGAACCTTACTACAATCAGTTAAT
Source organism: Elgaria multicarinata webbii (assembly GCF_023053635.1). NCBI lineage: Eukaryota > Metazoa > Chordata > Lepidosauria > Squamata > Anguidae > Elgaria > Elgaria multicarinata. The sequence continues at coordinate 152,803,152 of NC_086172.1, read as the reverse complement.
ATCAAGCAGGGTTTAGGTCATGATTTTTCTTTGACTCAAAATATCGTTTTCTAGTTACTCTACTCAGTTTTTGTTACATAGGAAGTGAATGCAGATGAATGCAGTTTTAGCCTCAAGACCTGAACATATTGGAACTTCATCAAAGAACCAGGAACAACCATATAACAAAATGTAAATCATATCCCATATCCCAACTCTTTCCTATTCATTTATTTATAGGGCTGTGCAAGATTTGAATTTCGAATCATGAAGCGTGGTGGCTGTTTTGTGTACCATCTGCCATTTTCTGCACAGCCCTAGTGTAAAGACAGAAAAAAGTCCTACAACTCCCAGTATGCATTGCAGCCAATCAGAGAGCAGCATTCTTTTCTCCTTGGCAATAATGGATTAAGCCTTTGTATACTGAGTGATAGGGCTGGCCCTACCATGAAGCGATAGGAAGTAGAGTATGGGAAGAGTGGTGCTCTCCCCCTCCAAAGGGTTTGCTGCTTTTTGGTCCTGCTGGATGTCTGTATGGCTGGAGGCCAGGAGGACCAAAAAGCAGCTGCCTGCTTGCTCACTTGCATGCCATACATCCCATCCTGCTCCACTCCACTCGCTGGCCTCATTGGTCCTGCTCATCTGGCTACTGGCTGGGCAGCTGGCTTACTGTTCTTTACACACTCATGCACACACACACACACCTCCCCAGCATGCTGCCTGTATGGTGTTTTTCAACTTCAGGAACCATGTGGCACCTGCACAAGGTCGGGCAAAGTATCGCGAGAGGTCCGATCCCAAATCTCTCACGATACTTTGCCCAATGTACAAGTGCTGTGCGGCTCCTGTAGGCAGAAACACTTTACAGGCAGCTCGCTGGGGAGGCAGGCACATGGGTGCTGCAAAGAACAGTAAGCCAGCTGGCATGTGAGCTATTGAAAGTATGTGCATATACGTGCACCAAGAATAGCAAGCAGGTGGGCAAGCAGATCAGAAGGGCAGGAGGGAAGCTATGACAGCAATGGGTCCCCATTGCTAGCAGTGACCTGCCTCAGGTCAGGCCTATTGAATGATGATGTGGCATGTAATAATAATAATAATAACAACAACAACAACAACAACAACAACAACAACAACAATAATAATTACCTGCCTCTCCCTCTGGATCAAAGCAGGTAACAATATTGAATATAAAAATAGTATAAAATACATAAAACTTATCAAAAATATGTAAAACCAATATATTATTAACATAACAGCCAGACATCTTAAAACTGTAAATTGCCCAGAGAGCTTCGGCTATGGAGCGGTATATAAGTGTAAATCATCATCATCAACATCATCATCATCATCTGGATAGCTAAGCATTTGCAGATTGAGTGATGATCTGTCATTTAGAGAATAGAAAGGGTAAGTTAAGAAAACTATGCATTCTCTTTAGTCTGAGCAACACCCAAACAAACACCGACTTTCTGCAAATGACAGGAAAACACAACCCACTTTTTATGGAATTCTCATAAATTTATGGAATTTTGAGGGAAGGAAGAGGGTGGGAGGGAGGTACAGGCATCCCCCCCTCTCTTTATGGTCTTCACAAAATTATCTTCCAGAAAAGTGGAGCCTTTTTTTATTTATAACAGTTTATTGGCATGACTTTTTTTCTACAAGGTTTGCTAGTAAGGAAAGAATGTAGCAACCATGAGTGGTGCAATAATAATAATAATAATAATAATGATGATGATGATGATGATGACTGTTGCATGCACATTGGTGAAGCAAACAATGATTGTCCATTAAGCTGTTCCCTTTATAGCTCAGATTAATGCAGAAGACTTGCATCCAACAACGTGAAGAAGCCAATGGGAATCAAGTTGAAGTCAGAAAACAGCAAGCATTGAAATGGTGACCCACAAAGTCTGCAATGAATTAAAAATAAAATAAAAATAAATTGTGGGCTTTTCCCAACTGCTGTATCTTTATGTAGTTCACTGCCAGGGACTTAAAGCCATGAAAACCAACGATTCCATAGGGAATCTTCAAGCTACTGTGTGACCCACTCAAATCATGGCTGATCCCACATAGTGGTGTGTTGTTGATTCATCTGATATGTGTATGTATATATATATATATATATATATATATATATGCATGGAATGTATAATTAAAGTATAATGACTTATGTTTGTGGTTCAGCTGATGATGTTGTACAGATGTGCAGCCCAAGTCATGGAGAGATGGCACCCTCTCAAAAGGTAGGGGCAAGGAGGAGAATGTGCAAAGCGGAAAATATATTTATTGGCAAGAATTCCTTGTAAGGCTTATGCTAAGTCATACGGTTAGGATTGTTTAAATCCAGAAAAGCAAAGTAATACAACACCGAGCAATTGCTGCCCTTAGTGGCTGGCATTGCAATCTGCAGCAGAACAAGAGAGATGAAGTCAAAACATGGTTTTAATTAGTGCTTGCCAACTTTTTCAATCTATTTTTCCCCCCTAACCCTTCAAGGGTGTGGGGTGAAGATCGAAAAGAAATCAAATGCAAAAATAAAGGGGAAAGGATCTTCAGAGAAATTCTAGGGGAATGGGGCTTTGGAATGTACCTTACTGTTATGAGCTGGCCAAGTGGGTGGGTGTTTGTATTTTCTTCTTTTTAGAATCCACGTGTCATATGTCCTGCAGTTACAAAAGTTCTTCTCTTCCCTCCTGGTCAGGCTGTCATTTCCCTCCTGAATAGGGGGAATCCTTTGCAAGCACAAAAAAATGCTGGTTTTAGCCCCTGCCCCTCCATATTCTGCTTGGCTAGCGAGGTGGCTGCTGCCACTCTTGACCAAGCAGGGAGAGTGCTGATGTCCCTACACTTGCAAAGGTCCTTATCTCACTGCTCAGGCATGGAAGCAGCAGTAGCCACTGCCATGCCTGAGCTGGGGGAGAATGCTACAACCCCAGAAGTTCCAAAGCTGCAAGTAGGAACAGGGCTTGTCAAAAATTTTAAGAGCTTTAGAAAAGGCTTGTTCCTGCTTGCAATGGTAGAGGTTATTTATAACACCGGTTTTCAGTCCAGCTGCATTTCCTGGAATATGATGACACCAAGTTAGCCACCACAGAAACTCCTGCTGAGCTATACGCCTCTTTGGAAGAGCCCTGCAACACCCAACTGGGCCCAGGGGTTTGACGGACTCCCCTTCATCTGTCCCCCTGGACCCAGCTTGCTGGGTCACAGTGGGTTCATCAGCAGCCCGCAGCCCTTGTTTGGAGCCTCCCTTGTTATGCAAAAGGGAGGCTCCAGAAATGGCAGCTGTAAAGGCACTATTTATGCATGATTAAAGGTGTGGATGCTCCATTCATACCTTCAGTCTTGTGTAAATGGAGCCTTTATGCCCACCATTTATGCAATGTAGGAGGTGTGCACTCCATTGTGTGCAACGTTGGAGGCTCCAGTCAAGGGCAGGTGTTTTACCATCCTTTGAGCCAGTGGATGGTAAAACATTAAATACTATGTATAATAAAACAAAACTTGATGCCCAGATACACAAACATATGAAATCCTTTAGCTGAAACTAATTATTGATGGAAGGCAGCATCAGCAACTGTGCCAAAAATGTAAATGTAATGTTTATGTCCTATCAGCCTTTCTTCTGTTGTGTACCTTTGATGTCCCTTAAACATGCATCTTGGGGTAGTTCTCTGACATTTATTATAGTGTTTTGTTGTCCTCTTTGCCAAAGACACCTATCATCAGTTTGCTGTAATTTTATTATCTGGGTTGGGATTGGAGGCAAACCAAACTCTGAGAAAAGGCTGCATTATTGATTCCGTTTAATCATGCCTGCAAAAGAATCATTTATCTACTTATCCGAGATGTCTCATTCACCACTGAAAGGACAAGGGGAAAGCTGGAATAATTAGTTCAGTGGAGCAAAGGAGCTGATAGTAAAACAATCATTAATGGTGCATCAGAGATTGTGTCAGATCTGTCTTCCTGTTGGCACTAAGGGGAGCTTTTCTTCCATTGCAAATAGCAGGGGCAACTTCACTTGGGACCTCCGTGGGTAAAAAGCATTAAAATCCCTCTCTCTGACACGTTGATCTGACTCACCCCCCTTCCCGGTCCTGGCTATTATGAAAAAAAATGCCCACTCAAGGACCAAAGACATATAATATCACATCTGCTTTGGTCATCAGCTTGTTCCTCTTAAGGAGCCCTTCAGAAAATGACCTCAGTGGTGAGTGGGAGACATTGGGAGGGAGGATCTTTGCTTTCTGCAAATCTCCAATATTAGATGAATCCACAGCTAATGTGGGAGGATCTAGAGATGAAAGTACTTCCATGCCAACATGTATTTATTTATTTATTTATTGCATTTATATACCGCCCCAGAGCTGAAGCTCTCCGGGCAGTTTACATTGCCTCTCTTGGGAGCTAGGAGGACATGTTGGTCATGGGAGCCATATTATGGATTCCTGCTATGTGATCATTTGCTTCTGGGATCCCAACCATGGTATAGAAAGGAAATATGCTGCGGAGGCTACACCAGAAGGGACCCTTGTCAAATCTACAGCTGGGCCAAATATCCCTCCTCCAAGTCCTAATCCTCAGTTGCTTTTTTTGTGGGGAGGGGGGTATTTTGGCAATATTTGGTGTGGGTGAATCCTAATAACTAGGGCTGTGCATGGACCCCCTGATCCACTCCACACCCGATCCACAAATTCCAGATTGGGCCCGCTCCGCTCCACGTCGATCCGCCTACAGGCCTCTCCACTGCAGAGCTCCGGCTCCGAATCGGAGCTCCACAGTGGCGGTGGCAGCAGGTAAGGCCCTCCTCCCTCCTCCCCCCTTACTTGCATCTGTCACCGTCCGGCAGCTGCTTCAACTGAGCCCATGGACTCAAACAGGAAGTTTGAGTCCTCAGGCTCAGTTGAAGCCACTGCCAGAATGCGACAGACTCAGGTAAGACCCTGCCCCTTGCCTCTGCCGCTGTCACTTCATGGACCGCAGTGGCTGCGGTGGCGCCAGGTAAGGCTCCCTCCCTCCTCCCCCTTACCTGTGTCTGTTGTGTTCTGGCAGCAGCTTCACCTGAGGCCGAGGACTCAAACAGGAAGACCAGGCCACGGTTGTGGCCTGGTCTTCCGGTTTGAGCCTCAGTTGAAGCCGCCAGTGGACTGTGACAGAGGCATGTAAGCCCTCCTCCCTCTGCCCCCTTACCTGGCTCTGCCACCGTCACTGCACAGACGGCAGCAGCACCAGGTAAGCCCCCACTTAACTTTTTTTCAGAGCTCCAGATCGAGGCGAATGATCCGCTTGGTCTCGATCCTCTTTGCCTCGATCCACAGCCCCCTCTGACCCGCTTTGCCTCCACCTCTGTCGGAGGCAAATCAGGCTGCCTCGCTATTGCTTCTACGCTCTGATGTGAAGTGGAGCACAGCCCTACTAACAACTTTCAGGTGGACTTACCTTTGAAAATGAGGTAGACAAGGGTTTAACAAGGAGGAGCTTTGTCATGGCTTCAAGTAGTGGCTTTGAGAAGTGGCTTGTTATTTAGGATACAACATGTTTGGGAATGAAGTTTAACCACGTTGACTTGAAAAGTAAGCGTCCCCCACCCATGTCCCCATTACTCAGCAGCTCTTAGATTCCTCCCAAAGATTCATGAAATGAGGAGACATTTACAACCTACTCCCTGACATATTCAAAAATGTCTGGACCAAATCCTGTGACCCAACACTATCCACATAGCTTCTCTTTGCTTTAGTTTTCCCTCCACTTGAATCTGGATATACTATGTGCAATGTAAAATGTGCATGAGTGGGGGAAGTTAGAACTGGGGGGCTCTGAAAAGCTCATAAGGAGAGATACTGCTCGAATACAATATGTGATTCTTTAGTTGAGTAAATGCACAGTTTCCATGCACTGCCAAATCCATTAGGCTCCCTAGCTTTTTCTTACACCTAATTAGGAAGTCAAATATATTTAGATACGTGATATTTAGGTATCACATAACAAGTATAGAGAATTTTTCACCTCTCAAGGGAGCATCATAAGTAACTTTGCCACATATTTAAAAGGTCCATTTTTAAAAGGTAACTGACACTATTCCTTTCTCTCAGGTCCATCACCAAATTCTGTGTGTTTTAAAGTACTTCGCTGAAAGTCCTTCATTGTGTCCTGTCTCTCAGATACTGTTTTGCTCCCTCCCCCAATTCACTTCAACTTGAAATGAGATGTAAAAGAATGACCTTTTGAATCACTTGACTTATATAAAGGGGTAAAGAAGGGGGATAGAGACCTACATGGAAGATTTAGGACCTACTACCCAGTTACCAGAATTATATCCACTTTAGGGCACAATCCTATGGATGTTTAGACAGGAAAAAAATACTCCTACAGTGGCAGGGGAGACCTGGGAGTTGTAGGACTTCTTTCTTTCTGAACATCTATAGGAGTGTGCCCTCAAGGTTTATTTGCCATGAACTTGATTTTATTCACTGAAAAGGATACAGTATAAATATGCTGATTTGCAGGAAGAGAGTTTTAGTTGAATCCTCAAATGTAATATTTCAAGGGAGGTTGTATGGCATTTTCCATATCCCCCTCCCCACAAAAAAGCAACTGAGGGTTAGGACCTGGACTCATCTCATTTATTGACACATCAGCCCCTCTGACCATTAACCATACTTCCAGTGGCATCGTTGCTATGGATTTAAAATTGATGTTCAAATTTAAACCAAAATTGCAGTTATTACACTTATTTACTCTTTCCAGGGAATGCTGGAAATTGTAGTTTTGTAATGGTGGCTCGAGAGCACTAAGAATTCTCAGCACCTTACTGAATTGCCATTCCCAAAATTCTCGGAGGAATGCTATGACCCTGACCCTTTCTACACCTAAGGGTTATCCCGGGGTAATGGAGGGATCATCCCTGCCTGCTCCCGGGATCCCCTGTGTGTCACTGGGTGCACAGGGATGATCCAGGGACGATCCTGGGGGGAAAGGCAGGTGTAAAAAGGACCTCAGTTTCTCATTTTTCCAATATTAAATCCAGTTCATCCCAAACTTTTGAGAATTCATTTTTTAAATCTTTAACTTGGTTCATCCCAAACAATGAGATTTTGTGTGAATGTGTGTATGCATTTTTGTGCATATTTTTGAATGCATGCATTTTAATGCCATTTTGCCCAATACATGGATTTTTCTATTCATTTTCCCCCTAATGTATTGGTTTCTGTATGCAATTTTAATTGGAGAACTCCATTGCAACATTTGGGGAAATGTGAATCTCAAAGGATAACTGAGGCCATTTCTACACCTGACTTTTCCCCCATGATTGTCCCAGGATCATCCCTGTGCATCCAAATGACACACAGAGGATCCTGGGAGCAGGCAGAGACAATCCCTCCATTTTCCTGGGATAATCCTTAGGTGTAGAAAGGGCCTGAGTTTTCGTTCAGATTTTGGTTTGAAATTATGAAATTTCTTCCTGGATTAAAAAAAAAAAGTGACAATCCTACCATACTGACACTCAGCAAGCAGTCAGCACCAAGATCCGCATGAGCCAGGTAGAGCTGGAAGAACAGTGAAGGGAACACTACAGTGGCGTAAAATCTCTGCTTTGATTCCACTGTCCTTGATACTGTAGCTGTGTCTATAGCCTGGGGGTGAGGGAATCCATCTTATCCCATGGGATGTATGATGTGTACTTCCTAACTACAATCTGTTTCACTAGTCATTATGTATATCAGAGACAAGTATAGCATATGATTAAAAAAGTCAACAATAGCAAAACATTAGAAGTAAGGATGTATTTTTCTTTTATTAGTCCCCCCAATTTTTGCATGAGAAAGGCATATAAAGTAACATTTAATTTTTCATTCTGCTAAAAATATTCACATAATATACAGTAAGGTTGGATATAAGGATGTTGATATTTCTTATTCCAGGACATAATGAATCCACTCCACTTTTCTACCGATTTCAATAAAGGCACCTCATGTTGCCTTCTTGTATAAGCCTGCAAAAAATTCGTGAAAATCAAAATGCCTTGAAATCTAAACAGCCAGCAAAGAAGATAGATTAAGATTAGTCCTCTTCCAGTTCAATTTTAGCAACAGACATTCTTACCTCTATCAGCAGGTGGAATGCAAACTTTGCATCTACAGTGCTATGCAAACTTACCTGGCCCTACTGAATACCACAGGGAAAGTCTTTTTGAGTAAATGAGAATAGGACTTATCATCATTATCAGCAATTTGATCCACGTAGCAACATGGATGCATTTTATGGTATCCCATACTAAATCTTCTGTTCCACAAGGCAACCGAGATTCCGAAATTGCTTACTAAAATGGCCAGTATGGAAAATATGCAGGAGGTTGTGCCACAGCAGTCTAACTTGCACATTTCATTTAAAATGTACAGAGTAGGTTTATTTTTGTGCCCCAATTTAAAGAAATTTCCTGTAAGGTCAAACCAGTTGTGCTAGAAAAATGCACTTTTCTATGGTACTGCCAATTTGGTACTGCCCCTCCCCTCTGCCCCCTTACCTGGCTCCATCGCCATCACTGCATGGACTGCGGCGGCAGCGGCGCCAGGTGAGTCCCCCTCCACCTCACTTACCTGTGTCTGGAGCTCTGGATCGAGGTGAACCGCTTCGCCTCGATTCACAGCCCCCCGACCCGACTCGTCTCTGCCTTTGTTGAAGGTGAATCAGGCCGCGCCGCTATTCCTTCTCTGAACCGAAGCGAAACGGAGCACAGCCCTAATAAGAACATAAGAAGAGTCATGATGGATTAGACCAAGGGTCCACTTAGACCAGCATTCTGTTCACACAGTAGCCAACCAGCTGTCAACCAGTAACCCACAAGGAGGACACAATTGTAACAGCACCCTCCCGCCCATGTTTCACAGCAACTGATGTACTGCCTCTGATACTGGAGGTAACACATGGCCATCGGGACTAATAGCAATTGACAGCCTTCTCCTCAAAGAATTTATTTATCCCCCCTTTAAAGCCATCCAAATTGAGATTCATCACTACATCTTGTGGTAGCAAATTCCATCATTTCACTTTGTGCTACGTGGAGATGTATTTTCTTTTATCTGTCCTGAATCTCCCACCGATCAGCTTCATGGGATGTCCCAAAGTTCTAGTATTTTGAGAGAGGGAGAAAAATATATGCACATTTCTCCTAATGCATGCTTTTATTTTTACACACTTCTGCCTAATATATACATTTTAAGCGATTTTCATAGCAATGCATTTTAATGTTATTTTCACTACTTACACATTTTTGTGTACACTTTCCCCCAAATATATAGACATTTCTGAACAAAAGTTTTGATTGGAGAACTCCATTGCAAAATTAAAAGAAGTGAGAAGTTTGAAGTATAATTGAGTTTTGGTTTGTGCATTGGATCAAACATGCAAACTCAGGTGAGATGCCATTAAAATGTGAACCAAACTCATTTCTCTTCCAGGCCTATCCCTTGACCATTGGCCATGCAGGCTGGGCCTGATAGCAGTTGTAATCTGGAACATCTGTAAGACACCAGGCAGAGGAAGTCTCAATACAGACTATTGCCATATGACTCAAAGCTATCTACTATTTACTCCCCAGACCCTGACTTCATTATAGGATTTAAAATTAAATGTTTTTAGTTATCTTACAGTGAAAAAGTCTGACAGAATGTGTTTCTGGAATGCATCCCGCATGGCAGGGAATCCACTTACAGGTGATATCAATCCATTCAGGCAGCTTGGGATGGTTCTCTCATAAATGCTCCTTGGCAGGATCTACACTATTTATTTATTTATTGCATTTATATCCCACCTTTTTTTCCTCCAAGGAACCCATAATCCCCCTCCTCTCCATTTTACCCTCACAACAACAACAACAACCCTGTGAGGTAGGTTGAGCTGAGGGTCTGTTACTGGCCCAAAGTCACCCAGTGAGTTTCCATGGCCAAGTGGGGACTAGATCCTGGATCTCCCAACTCCCAGTCTGACACCTTACCTACTACACCACACTCTCTTAGCCACTACTTTAAAACAGTTTATAACTGTAGTGACAACTGTTGGGGCCCAGGACACACTCTATATACAGTTTTTAAACCATTTTCAAAGTGTATTATTCTACTTAGTGTAGATCTGGCCCTGGACTTGCGATAGACTGCCATATATGCAGAGAAATGTGACGTTTGCATGTGCCTCAGGCCAATGTAAGTAGAGACGTAACCTAAAGAGACAATATGCCCATTCTGGACAAATGCAGTACTGACCCAGCCAGGACAGCTTTGATGGGAAAATGGTTGTTGCGGGTGGGGAGGTGCAGAATAAGACACCTCGTGTGATTGTGACATGTATACCACGTGAGGCAAGCCTGGGGTGACCTATAAAGGCCGGCCCCACCCAGCATCAGCCTTTTTCACTTTTTGGCTCCCACCCTCCCTCCCTTTATCTAGTATGGGATTAGCCAGTTGCTTCCTTTGGAGGGGGGCTGAGTAGGAATTGTTCCTCCCAATAAATGGTGGATAGGTTTCTGCCTACTCCATAATGGAAGTTATAATTAGGAGGGGGATAAATAGGTTGATTTGTTGTTGGGATGTGTGAGAATTTGCTATATTAGAATAGGGATGGTGACCACTCTGTACCTTCTGGTGATTGGCATGTCTGGAGGTCCTGCTTCTTGTGGGCTTTATGTTTCCTGTGTCAGAATATGATATGCCTTTGGAGATCTTCCTACGTCATCTACTCAGAGTTTTACGACTTTGAGTGGGGGGGGTGATGTGGGGCGGTCTCCCCACTCTTACAAAAGTGTCACATAAGAGAGGGGGTGGGTTTACCTGACTCTTGGCTCAGGAGAGTGACTTGCCCATAATGCCAGGCAAGTAGCTGAGGAAAGGACATTGATTCCCGTACTTTCACATGCAGATCCCAGGAGGGGTGACTCTATCTTATTGTTTAAATAAAGAGGACCAAGTTTATTCCCAAGCTCTGGTGTCCGTGTCTTTATTCTATGCTTCCTTCTCCACTCTCAATATGTGGGCCATGTGTTTCCCACTTCTGTTATAGTCTGCTGCTCAGCTTTAAGAATGTATATATGCCATCAAACCCATCTTATAGGAAATGGAGTTGCTGAATAAAGAAGCCTATGTATAAGAATAATTCATTCTAGGATAAGAATCAAAAATATATTTAAAGCACTGTTTGGCTGCCTTGTTGAGAGATGGAAGGAGTTACATCCTCTCGCAAAAGAAGATATGAAGATCATCAGCGTTTTCCATTCCATCCCAAGAGAAATGATCCTGCAAGCTCAGGGTTGAATGGGGTTGTTATGTTTTGTGTAGGGAATTCCATTAAAAGGGGGGTGGGGAGAGAATCAGTGAAGAGGGAATGAACCCAGATAGTCAATAAGGTAATATGGCTAAAATATTCTGGAATTTCTCAAGTCCGTGTAGGGATGGATGGATGGATGGATGGATATATATATATATATATATATATATATATATATATATATATAGATATATATATTCAATGCAGCAATGGTTAGAATATGTTTGGACCTCAACTTTCTATGGGGATTTTGATGGAAAATAAATGGCAGAACAACAAAAGGTGTGTGGGGGGGGAATTACCCAAGTGCTAGGGATGTGCTCCGCTTCTCCTTGGACCGGAGAAGCAGGATCAGATCGGGGGGCTTCACCTCCCCTTAAGGCAGAGGCGAAGAGGATGGGGGGTGTCCGTGCACACCCCTACCAAGCGCTAACATACCTTCCTATGGAATCTGTTATTCCATCAGTGATTTTCATACATGCCCTATACCCTGCTGTACTCCAGTTTCAAAAAGTTCCCTTAATTAGTTGTGCAATATTTTATGCATTGATATACAGTACCTGATTTTGTTCACATTTTTGCACAATCTGTTACTTGTCCTCTACCCTTAAAAAAAGGGGGGGAAGTACCCCCAACCAAAGTGATTCATTGGCTGTGTTCTGCATTATCAGGGCTGGAAATAAAATTCTTTAGAAATCTTTGATCAAAAATAATACCCAGGGCATTGTAAAATATTATTTTCTGCATTGTATAAGTCAGCGGAACCTCAGATTTCTGATACACTATGGCATTCATTCTGTTTACCCCAGATAATTAAATGATTCCAGTAAATTTATTCCCACTTTATTCTGGTATAATTGGGGACAAATTCATGTCTTTACATGTTTGAGTGTTGGTAATAATCTGAGTATGATTTTCAAAATATTGGCATGAAAGGGGAAAATAGGCATGAATGTAAACGGCAAAACATTGCCAGGAAAGCAGTAGATGTGTTGTTTACAATACAAATGTGAGATAACATGTTGTCATGTTTCAGAAGTTTTTGTCTGTCTCGACCAGCAATATAAGCACGCATTAAGCAGCAATCAGAGAATATATCAGTAGTTTATACAAAAGGCATTAAAAAAAAATCTAGAATGGCGTACCCTCATGGAGAATGCAGGCTATACATTATACATAGTTTGCAGCAGCTCGTTTAAATGTGACATTTCAGACTCACTGATCTCATTTGTATCAACTAGAAACAGTTCACTAAAATAAGCCTATGTATGGTCATTCTGCACTGGTAGATTTTTGGCTGTTCTTGAATACATGTGGATGTGAATCTATGCACTGTGCTGTTAATTAAGTACCACAAGATGTAGTGATGGCCACCAATTTGGATGGCTTTAAAAGGGGGTTGGATAAATTCCTGGAGGAGAAGGCTATCAATGGCTGCTAGCCCTGATGGTTGTGGGCTACCTCCAGTATTTGAGGCAGTAAGCCTATGTACACCAGTTGCTGGGGAACATGGGTGAGATGGTGCTGTTGCACCATGTCCTGCTTTGTTGGTCCCTGGTCGACAGCTGGTTGGCCACTGTGTGAACAGAGTGCAGGACTAGATGGACCCTCATTCTGATCCAGCATGGAACTTCACATATTCTTATCTTCTTATTGTTATTGAAGGCTGGGGCATTGAAATTGATTGGTAGTAGGTAGGTCTGTATGGCAATATTGCATGTGTACCCTTTGGGGACTGAAAGCATACATTTTATGCAGTGGAGGTTGGTGGCTCCAATGTCAGTGGGAGTGTGGATTTGCTCTAGGTTTCAGACAGAACCAATCAGAAGTCTAATGGAGCTATTCAAGGTGTCAATCCCATTTTGGGGTAGGTTTCAGCAAGTTGGATTCCTCCTTTAGAGTTCTGGCTGCTTCTGACTGAAACCCAGAGCAGATTTGCCACACCATAATATTGGAGTCACCAGCCTCCACTGCTTTTATGTATTGTATATACCCCAGCCTTCTTCCCTAAACTCAGTTAGTATACTTTTAAAAAAAATCCATTTCACTGCAAAAACCCAGGATAGATAAACTTGGATTGCGAGAAAAGAAACAAATGCAACATAATGAGAAATTGTTCCTGGTTAAGGTCCATATAGGTCCTGGATTGGTCTGGCCAACCAGGCATGGCATCCTCTGCTGAAAAAGTGACACTATTTCTTCCTGATCACACCTTGCTCATGGTGAAGCCTTCTCAAATCACCTCTTGAAGAGGAAGGATACAACATTGCACATTTGTTCATCCAGTGTTCTCTCCTCCTCTGAGCAACTGATTCAGAAATATGTTTCGTATTCCACAGTCGGATTTGGCATTGTGATAACATCACCACGGGCAAATATAGCTGATTCAGAGTGAGGGCAATGCTTTCTGCATTGTATATTCAGAAATTAGTGAAAAGGGAATGCCAGGGAGTAAAATTCCAGAATGTTTTTTTTAGAGCAGGAACAAGAATATCATCTGCCAGAGTGCCAAAGTAAGTGACAGATCCCTTCTTGCTCTGGCAAGTGATTGAGGTGATAACAAAGCTTTCAGGTTTTACTATTATTTGTAACAGATTGGCATAGAAGAAGTCCGGGATTGAGAAAAATAAACAAGAAGAGTCTGGATAGTTTTTTCCTTTACTTTGTTGGGGTTTCTACTTCATCCTAAGGGTTTAGGTGTCAACACTAATATACCTAAACTAGATATGGGTGAACTCACCATAGTCCAGATTGCACACCGCTTGCCAGACCTGCATGGGTTGCATGTGCTGAGCCACCAGGCGGTCTGACAAGCAACTGTCTGATCCCTGATTAAGCCACCATTTTGCATAAAAATGGTGACTTGTCCTTTTTCGTAAATGGTGGTTGTAAGTGGTGGTTGTAAAGTGGCCATCTACCCAAAATGGCAGGCATAAATAGACCATTTATGAAAAAAGAACAAACCACATTTTTTTACGCAAAATGGCGGCTCATCAGACCAGTGAGCACCACTGTGGTTGCCCAACTTAGTGCATGCTGAGTCAGACAAGCACAACAGTCCACGTCCACCAGACTCCACCCCCTTCCTGGACTCCCACAACATCCCTAGGCTAAACATTGCAATTCAGCTGGCTGAAGATCTTTTGTCAAAGTGCAATGTGTTTTACAAGTAGAACCTATGCAACCAGAAATAAGCACCAGTGAGTTCAAAGGAGTTTATTCTTATGCAGAGGATTGCAGTCCTGGGTAGAGATGTAAAACTTCCAGAAATTTTGAAGCCATGGAAAAAAACACGGTTTTTTTCTGGGGTCGGTGGGTGGGAAAACAGGGACATTTTCAGAAAAATTGAAATAATGCAATATTAGCACTTTTTACAGATTGAAAGTCACTTTGTTACTTTAGTAACATAAAATGAAATTATGTCCAAGTTGGTTTGGCATAAAATTATTACATTTGGTATATTAAAAGGACAGTGTATTCAAACAATTATTATAAATTTAATTTACTCTTTTACCTTTTTTGGTAACAAATGGAGCTACAAGCTCTTGAACTGTTAGGAACACACCTGGACTGTGAGGAACTTCTTTGGTTCTTCCAGTTTATGAGGAGCAGGCAAAAAATCAAATTAAAACAACAACAACAACAACGGAAGAAACCATCAACATTAGTAACAAAGAAAATTATTTATGTTTCCGCTAGTCCTCCAATGTCAAGACATAAATCACCCATTCCCATAAAAAGAACTGAGAAAAAAGGGGGAACCAAGATTGAATGAATATGCTTGAAATTTAATCAGACTCATTTTCTAACCTATAGCTATCACTATTAGTTTCAGTCTCTGCTTCAATGGCAGTGCCCCCTAGAGGCAGAAATGCATCATGCTCTTGTATTTGAGAGTTGTAGTCTCAGTTTGCAACCTAGGACTTGCTTGTCCTTGGTGCACAGACATTGTAATAATCTGATACTGTACAGTTTTTAGAAAACATTTGGAGAAGTAAATATCTGAACACCTTGTCTTAAACATTTTATTTATTTATTTATTTATTACATTTCTATACTGCCCAATAGCGGGAGCTCTCTGAGCGGTTCACAAAAGTTAAAACCATTCAAAGTATAAAACAACAGTATAAAACCATAATATAAAATACAATATAAAAGCTCAACCAGATAAAAAGAGCAGCAATGCAAATTTACAAATTTAAGACACCAACTTAAAATTTATTTTTAGACTGTTAAAATGCTGGGAGAATAAAAAGGCCTTCATCATGCTAAAATAAAACATCCTATAGCACATTTTTTCTTCATTTTTTTTTCAATTTTCCCAATTTTTCAGGAAAAAAAACACCAAAAGAGGCTTCGGGGAAAAAAAGGGGGAGAATGGGTTTTTTAAAATTATTATTATTATTAATAATAATAATAATAATAATAATAATAATAATAATAATTCTGGGTTTTTCCCCGGCCTTCACATCTCTAATCCTGGGACAGTATCCAATGCTGCCCATCACAAGCAGGGCCCATGACTGTTCTGCATGTGGTGAGCCCGGTTGCTTCTGTTATGCAAGTGCGGATAAGCCCCCATTCTGCTTTTGGGGTAAGCCCTGAAACACTCATTTCTGGACTGGGAGAAGCTGGTGGAGTTTATTCATGCTCCACCAACCTCCCCATTCCAAAGACGATCATTTCTGCTCATTTCAGGATGCCCCTGGAAGTGGTAAACCTCCATTGTGCAAGCGGTGAGCACTGTTGCGCAATGGAAATGGAAAGAATGACTGATTGTGGACAGTCACCACTAGGTATTGCTCATACCTTGTAAATGTAATTGTGAGATTTGTAGTGTCATCAGATCATTTTATCATATGCTTGTTACTGCCCACTCAAGCTTTTTCACGTGTCCTTTAGATGACACCAGCCACCTCCCATGCATCTCTTGCTCCTTCTGGCCACAAAATAGACCCCAGTAAATCTGATTTATTTTTAAACAAAATATTCCATCATTTCCTGCTGTGTGCAGGAAAAGCTGTGCAATAAAAACGCCCACTGAATGGGCCACATGGTGATTGTTTACTTCCTCTTTCTTCCCCTGAGTAAAGAAAGAGGAAGTATCATGGGACAGAAGCAGGGAGGAAAGCAAGGTAAGGAAACACTATTTTCCCCTGACTGACAACACTCTTTATTAGCCTTTGTTTGCTTTGGATGCCTTTGTTTTATGATGTGTGTTTTCCCAACTTGTTTCTATCCATTCCTGCATCTGACAAAGTGGGTTTAGCCCCCAAAGCTCATGTCTTAATAATAAAACACTTTAAGTATTTAAGGTGCCACAGATTCTTTTTGTGTTCGTATAACAGACTAACACAGCCACCCCATTTGAATGTTTTATGATTAGTCTTTTAGCCAGAGTGTTAACTCCTTTGAGTGTAAAGGAGTATAATAAAGGAGTATAACGTCCTGCTTTTAGACTCAGGAAAACTCAGCTCTGTCATATGTTTAATAATTGTATTATTTATACTATCCCAATCTTCATGTTCTGTTTAGAATCTGAGGTGAAAAATTTGAGGGGAAAACTTGGATAGTGCTTATGCATCTTCTGGGCTTTCAGTCCAGTGACTTCACTTGGAAACTTTTCTTAGCACCAGTCTGATATTGGAAAGGGTGCGGGATTGGGTTTGCTCCCCATAGCTGTGGAGGCTGGATGTGGGGAGTTTTGTTTCAGTAAACAATTTCACCCACAGTACAGGCATTTGCGGTCACTTGATTGGGGGAAATGGTGGAAAGTGTTATGCAGCAGCAATGCTCTCTGCAAAATGCTGTGGAAAGAGGAACTCATTTGGGAAACTGGTGGCCAAACCTCAGGAATGCATTCTTTTAGAACCTGGTGATTACTGTGTCTTGGACATTCTGCAGACAACCCTGGAAGTACCATGGGATGAATTCATGGGATGAATTCATGTTCCTGTTCAGCTTATGGGAGGGGGGGAGTATTCTTGGGCCCCAAACACCAATTGTAATATCAAATCGCCAATTACATGTTCAGCCCACTGTCAATAATGGTATTTAATCGCATGCTGTGATATTAAATTAAATCCACATGGTAAAATATGTGTTTGAGATTGACTCATTTATTACATAAATACATTAGCTGGCTACTTAAAATTGATTAGCAAGGTTTCAGTTCACTGTAGGAAATTGCTCTGCTAATCCAAGCACTTCACTCTGCATTTTCCTATTGCATAAAATACATCACATAATGTTCCTAAAACAAATTCACTTTAGTTTGAATAGGGCTGTGCTAAATGTTCACCCGTTTCATTTTTCAGGGCCAGACTAGTGCACTGAGAGGTGGGGTGGGGAATTTCCTGAGGCCTCTCCAATTATGAGAATGTTCACTTTATTCATCTGCTTCTTCTTTGGAACTGTTTATTTTTTAAAGGATCCTCCTCCTCTTGGGAATAGTCTAGGGAAATAGAAAAGGGCTCCTGCAGCTTTAACTGTTGGGATGAAGAGGCAATTTCAGCACATGCTGCATGCATACAAATGACACCGGCTGAAATTCTCTTGTCTATGCAACTGTTAAAGATACAGGAGCCCTGTCCTCCTTTCCACATGGTCACCCTGGAATAGACACTTGGACTATCACAGCCAATGAAGGAAACGTACAAGCAGATTTTCTCCATTCTGTACATTTGCTGTTCCCTACAATCCATTCCTCCTGAAATTCTGGTTTAAGTCAGAGAATTTCTAAAATTCTTTCGGGAGTTTGCGTATGCACAGCTGATTTCCGTCCCATCAACTATGTCTTTTCCCGTCTATGATACCAGTGTGCAGATATGTAGGCTGACCGTATGGAAAGGAGGACAGGGCTCCTGTATCTTCAACAGTTGCATAGATAAGGAAATTTCAGCAGGTGTCATTTGTAGGCATGCAGCACCTGGTGAAACTCCCTCTTCATCACAACAGTTAAAGCTGCAGCAACTACATTAGAGTGACCAAATACAAAAGAGGGCAGGGCTCCTGTAGCTTGTGTTTTACTCATATGGGCATGCACTCCTGTATACTGGTAAAACAGTACAAAAAATAATAATCATGAGTGTATCAGTCACATAAAACTTGCCTCTTTGTGGTATTTTATCAAAGTAAAGAAGTGCAGAGCTGCATCAGTAAATCCCACCAAAGGAGACTCCTGAGATGTACACTTACATCAAGGCTGATTCTTGGCAGTGTTCCCCCATCCACCCTGCTCCTAAATTTCCACATCAGTAATATAGTGGGGGTGGCAGTAAACTGAAGGAACTGAAAAACATGGCAAACTGCGCATGCATAGCACTCTGAGCTGTTGGACAGAAAACGAAACAAAGGAGGCTGATTCATGCATTAGCAGTTTCACTTCAGAAATGAGAGCAGGGAATTTGGAATTTCCAACTCTAGGAAGACATTTGGATGAGGGGCTGTTTGGAAGCATCCCTATGATCACATAGACCCTTTTCAGATGACACATTAAGCCATGGTGATTAAGCATGTTGAGCTAAACATTTGTGCTTTGGGTGTCATGTGAACCATGACTTAAGCATGTCATGTGAACCATTCCTAAGTATGGTGCCTACAAAACCACGGTTTAAACATGCTCACTAACCATTTAGGTTAGCGGATTAGTCATGGCTTGGTGTGTTGTCAGAACAGGCCCATAGTGAACAGAACTATTTCCAAATAAGACATAGCCAACTGGTTGGATGCAGAATTCACAGAGGGCAAATGGTAGCATTGCCCTCTCTCTGAGGCCTTAGCTAGACCAGGCTTTATCCCGGAGCGAACCCTGGGATCATCCCTGTGCATCCAGATGATGCACAGGGGATCCCGGGATCAAGGAGGGATCATCCTTCCCTTGCCCCGGGATAGAGCCCTACCCTTTGGGCCCACTTTTTCCACAGTCTCGGGCTGAGCCTGAGCCTGTGGACTGTGCGGTCCATTTCCGCAGTTTGACCCGGCTCCGCGCAATTACTCGCACAGAGCCAGGAGCCGCACACAGGGCTCAGGGCTCCTCAGGAGCACTGCGCCCATTGGGGCTAGGGTGGGGGGAGTGGGGAAAGTAGTTAAATGTTTTTAAAAAACTTACCTTCAGCGCATGAGCGATCGTGCGCTCTGTCTCCTTTAAAAGTAAAAAAAATGGTAGGCGTGACGCCTCTCTTCCTGAGGTCATCACGCCTCACGTGTAAACAAAGGAGGGATGTCACGTTAAACACAATGAGAGATCTTCCCTTCTCCGTCCTGGATTAAACGGTAGGTCTAGCTAAGGCCTGAGTGAACAAAATACTTCCATCCTTTTTCAATGTGATACTACAAGCAGTTAAAGAATCGAAATCGTGTTTTCTATTTTAGGATTCTGACCATAAATGACAGGACTCTGGTGCCCTCAAGATGTTTCAGTCTACAACTTCCAGAAATTCCTGACCATTGGCCATACTGACTAGAGCTGATGAGAGCTGAAGTCCAAAACATCTGGAGGGCACCAGGTTGGAGAAGGCTGAAGTAGATGAACCAATGTTCTGACTCAATATAAGGCAGCTTCCTAAAGCAGTAACAGTGAGAACCGATGGCAGTGTGTGTGTGGTGTGAATAGGACCTTCAGTACAGTGGGATTTGATTCCAGTATAAGGCACTACAAGTTGATATAGTTGCTGCTATAGTTTAAGCATGTTGAGAAGGCCATGGAGGCCTGACTGGCATTTAATATATTCTCCTAAGGATACATGGGTATGTTCAGGGTGTGGCCGGGGGGGGAGTAAGGAGGAGGTTTTTAGTTTCTACCTATTTTATTGTGAGTGAAAGAAACCAGCTTGTGGTAATGGAAGGTGTAAAAGTTTAAAATCCCCAATTGTGTCTGTCAAGCTGTACGAAGTGCTCCTATTGATTTAGCTCAGCCTACAGCATCGGAACCTCTTTGCTTCTTTTTTTATGGTGTTTTGCTGGTTTTGGAGATTTGTGAAGCTCTAAAATGAGACTTCCCCCCTCCCCACACACACACACTATTTTTATGGTATATGTTGTTCCGCTGCTGCATTGTTAAAAGCACAAGTCAGATGTGTTATGTTTGGAGTGTAGCAGCAGCACCTGCAGTACTCCTTAAAGGGGCTGTTCATCATTGGGCATTCAACACTGCGGGCGGCACGTATGTTTCCTTCCAATAGTTTCTGGTAGTGAACAGTGCTGGGAAAATAAGCATTTGCTAAGCTATCTGGCTGGGCAATATTTTGAAATCAAAAAATTTTAATGGTTCCTCTCGCCACCCTAAAATAAAAAAATAAAATCTCAGCAACTTTGAAAATATTGCTATTAAATGATAACCAATGTTATCATTTCTGTTCAACCAGCAGCCTGCCCTGTGCATGATGGACTAAGACTCGCCCAAGCTGGTGGAATTATTCATTCTAAACCCAGTACATCCTCTTAGATTTGAAGAGCTGAGGAGGCAGTGAAACACCCAAAGAAAAAGGGCAGATAAACAGCAATGCATATTTTGCATAGGGGTCTTCCATCATGAGCCTAGATGGGAAATAGTGCAATGAATTTGGATAAAACAGCATTGATTAATAGTGACAGTTTACAATAATGAGCATTTTCTCCTTTGAGCTACAGTGTCAGAATTTCAGATATGCTAGCCTATATTGCATTGCTGATCAAATTGGTGGCCCCTTCTTTTCTCATTTGCCTTTCCCCTCTCTCAGGTGCTCCATTTTTAGCAATCCTCTTTCCTTTTAGTAATGTGAACGCAAGCCGGCCGTCCCACCTTACATGGGGGCTATTGCGTTTAGCCCCAGGGAGAGGTGGAGCTAGTAGTGGGGAAAAATATCCTCTAATTTCCTGAAAGTTTTCATCCCCCATGAAAGAGGTTTCGTTTTTTCTGCCTCAAACTTAGGGCAGTTTATAATTTATTCTGAACAAGATAAAAGCAATACAAAAGTATGTAAAACAAATTAAAAAAACGCAATCCGTAAATATTCACTAAATAATAGGGGTGTGCACGGACCCCCCGCTCCGCTTCTCTTCCAGATCCACGATTTGTGGATCGGGCCACTTCGTTCTGCCCCCGCTCCGCCTATGTCTGCTCCGCTCTGCTGCGGAGCTCCGGATCCGGATCGGAGCTCCGTTTCCCCCCCCATAGGCTTGCATTGAAAGTTTAAAAAGTATACAACTTTTTTTCTGTTAAAGTTAGAAACCTCAAGTTTGGCACCATGACACCTCATGGACCTATACACAAGTACGCCAAGCTTCAAGTCAATCCCATCATCCCCTGATTTTTGGGGAATTTTTGAAAATCAGGCACCCCATTCACACCCCTTTCGATAGCTCCGTCAATTTGCACGTTAGAAACCTCAAACTCGGCACCATGATAGCTTATCCAGGGATACACATGCACGCCAAGACTCAAGGCAATCCCATCATCCCCTGATTTTTGGCAGGGCTCTAACCTTTTAACTCACCCCAAATCAAGTCCCATGCTACAACTACATCAATTTGCACGTCAGAAACCTCACCTTCGGTCCCATGAGAGCTTATCCATGTGTCCACATGGACGCCAACTTTCAAGCCAATCCCATCATCCCCTGATTTTTGAGGAATTTATGAAAGTCGGACACCCCAGTATCTCAGGGATTTAAAGCTGCAGACAGCTCAATGGGCCCATTTCAAAGGAAATCCCAACATGCCATGAATTGGGGAGTAGAGATAAACCTAAATATGAATTTTCTTCCACACTTGAAAAATTGATTTGGAACTTGAGCACAGGAAGGACTTCTCCCCTGAGTCAAAGCAAGACACACACAAACCATCCCTGCAAGTTGGGCAGTGGAGGAGGGAGGGAAGGCAGGCAGGCAGCAGACATTTCTGGGGGCACAAGGAAGTGAGCCAAGGATAGTTTCAAAGCCAGTAATGCATATAAAATGGAATAAATAAATAAATAAATAAATAAACAAAGTAGGGGTGGAATTAAAAGCAGCAGTGTTGCTGAATAAACAACAAGAAGATTTTTTTTAAAAAGGCTATATCTGTCTTTTACCAGTAAGAGGGGAGTGGACGTGCCCAGGGGGAGGGGGAATCAAATGCCAATTTGACTGGTCCTGTCTAGGTACCAGTCTTTAAGAAGCAAACGCTCACTTCAACTCATGATAGGCATTCTCTCCAGTGATTTACCTTTGGAGGACTCTGATGATACTCCAAGGTCAGGAGAGTGCACTGGGCACGTCCAGATGCCCTAGGGGTGCTCATCCCCTTGCACTACATCTATTCAGTTGTTCCCCAAAGTGCAGGGTGGGTAGCAGTGCTGTGTTTTCTATCTCTTATTATTGGCTTAGTATATGATTTCAGGTTGTGCTTGTGCATTTCGTGGGGCTACTGTTTTAAAAAACACTGGGAAAGTCCGTTCAGACTAAGAAAGAGAAGTTCCCAGAATCCCAAGTTACCCATTTTGCCTATCCCCTCTTCAACTTTGGGATCATGTGATCAAGACCGGGAGTTGACTCTGCCCCTCAGCCCTTCGAAAAAGGTACATTTTCCCGCTGTTTTACCTGATTTTTCCAAAAATTCTAACAAGCGAACTGCAGCACACAGAGAGCTGAGAGTAGGCTCAAAATGACCCCCAGCCACGACTCTCTAAGCACAAGAAGTTTCAGAAAGATAGCTTAAAAAACAACACAGTTGTTGTTTTTTAATTCTAAAACAAGAATTATCCCCTATTCTTTTCCGCAATGCAATTGTATGGGTGAAATTTTTCAAAATGGCGATCGGATCGGTACGCAAAAAGAGAAGCACTCCATGTATGGGCGCTTCTCTTCGCCGTGCTTCTACGGGTCCCCGGTCTGCTTCTACTCTACCTCTGGGCAAGGCGGAGCAGGCCAATTCGCTTCTGATTCTCCGCTTCTAAACGGAGCGGAGCACATCCCTACTAAATAAACACTTCTCCGTTTTGTTTCTGTATTTCACTTGGTAGACTTCCTAATAACATGATGTTTTAAACGTTCTTTCTGTGAATATGTTTTCAAAACATAATTCACCAGTCTGATATTGATTGATTTTTTTTTACCAGTTGGTTACCTACAGAAATCAAATCTAACAAAAGTTTAACTTAACTAACTGCATTTACTGAAACATTCAAGGTGTTACATTTTCTATCTTTACAGAAGTTCCTTAAATGCAATGTTCTTGATGTAAATCCAGGGTGGCCACTGTAACGTCCTTGTTCAGGTCCATCAAGGACGTGAATCTTGAGCTTTGCCAATGAGAGCACATGACTCATGGCAACATAGTGTCGTCCATGAGACAGATGTAGGCAGACCAATGCCAACTCGGTCTGCAGTCTGTCCCTGATTTGTTTACAGGCCATATTTTATTTATGTACATACTTTGGCCTACACCTGTGTTTATAAAGGTGTATAGTCTGGTTTGTGTTCATATTCATTTTGATCAAATTTGCAATTATTATTTTTAAATTATACTTGACTTTTTAATATTAAAAATGAAACTTTATAGTACATTGTTATAGAAGATAACCCAATTCTTTTTTAAAAAAAATCTTCATGGACATAAACCAACTCCAGACTTTGAATTATAGTGGAAACCTATGTTATCTGTGGGATCTGTGTGTCAAGAGCTTTGTTATGAAGTATGCTTTATGAAAATCAGACAATGAGAAGGAATGAGCAACTAACTCCCAACTTTGAAATATCTATCTATCTATCTATCTAGGTGGCATTTTTTAATCACTGCAAGATGATGATGGGTACCTACATGGGTGCCATGTG
This sequence comes from Elgaria multicarinata webbii, assembly GCF_023053635.1. Lineage (NCBI taxonomy): Eukaryota > Metazoa > Chordata > Lepidosauria > Squamata > Anguidae > Elgaria > Elgaria multicarinata. Next base: position 152,779,054 of record NC_086172.1, on the reverse strand, counting down.
TTCAGGCTGCCAACATTTCCTGATCTGAAAAAAAAAAAGTAGTGCTGTGGAAGACACCTCAGGATGTCTTCTCCTGCACTTTAATTGAAGTGTGGGAAGCTGAGGAGACCATGGCCTTAGCTAGACAGGGCTTTATCCCGGGGTGAACCCCAGGATCGTCCCTGTGCATCCACACGATGCACAGGGGATCCTGGGATCAGGGAGGGATGATCCCTCTCTTGCCCTTTGGGCCCATTTTTCCCATGGTCTCGGGCTGAGCCCAGGACCGTGGAACGTGTGGCTCATTGCCGCGGGTTGACCTGGCTCCGTGCGATTCCTCACGCAGAGCCGGGAGCTGTGCCCGTTTGGGGTAGGGTGGGGGGAGTGGGGAAATTAAATTATTTTTTAAAAAACACTTACCTTTCAGTGCTCAAGCGCTAGTGCGCTCCTGCTGCTTTTAAAAAAAAGGTGGGTGCGACGCCTCTCCTCCTGAGTTTGTCGCGCCTCATGTGTAAACGGAGGAGGGATCTCGCGTTAAACACAATGTGAGATCTTCCCTCCTCTGTCGCATGATAAAAGGTAGGTCTAGCTAAGGCCCATATTGCACACTCCTCAGTGACCACATAAGTAAGGTAAGCACAAGAGAACCCCAAACCCAACCCATGACAATTTCTCCAAAATTTTCTTCTCCTTTGAATTTCTGTTTAAAGGTATTTTTTTATATATCAATTTGAATGAGAATGGTCAAAATAATGTGGAACAAAATATTTACAGAGCACTTATTTGATTATCTCTGGTTTATTCACATAGTTGCCCCCGCAAAATGGAACAAATCTAGTGTGCCTGCCAAAGTATCATTTCACATGACATTAATGTAAGGTGATTCTTTTCCCCCAGCCATAAAAATGAAAATAATTGTAGTTAAATCCAAGAAACTAAAACCTGCATTTATTGAAGGTTCTTATTGTATATATTATTTGGGGCAATTTATTGGGAAAGCATTCTTCAATTAGTAATAATGAATGAATGAATAATTGATGCATGGTTTAAGTGCCCATCAATAGATGTATTTACTTCCTCCAATTTCTTTTAAATCCCTTTTCTACTGTTGATGTTTATTTATTTACTATATATAAGTCCACCCAATAACATTGTTTTATTGGTGACTTGCAATTTCAAATAATAAAATACAATAAAAAGCACAGTTTCATAAAAGCACAATTGGTAACATAAACATTCTAACAGAAGAGAGAAGCATAAAAGCAGATGGCTAAAAATGGGCAGATTTATTTATTTATTTATTTATTTATTACATTTTTATACCACCCAATAGCCGAATCTCTCTGGGTGGTTCACATATAAACCAGGGCTAGGCAACATGCAGTCCATGGACCTCATGTGATCCCTATTTGCCCTCCAGGTATGGCCACCACCATTCTGCTGAATTCAGTGCTGACAAATATATGATTAACCCCTTGGAAGAGAGGGAAGTGGCATGTTTAGTACTACAGAATGGTAAAGGAGTCACTTAGGTTGTCCTGAAGCTAAATTTGACTGTTTGGGCACTCTGTAGCCACTATGGAGAACTAAAAGAACAAGCTAAATTTAACCCTTTTTGCAAACACCTTCTGTGTTTATCCAACCTCTCTTTCACTGCCACCACCCTATTCTTTATGTTCTAAAAGAATGAGGGAATAATATACTTTTGTGTGCAAGAGTGCAAGTGTGATGTCTACCTGAAGTAACGCCAATGACGGAGCAGACATGAATTTTTTAAAACAAACTAAGAACAAAGTTTATTCATATAGAAACAGATTTTAAATGACACTTTTAGAATTATTCTACTAAATCTCACTCACTCCTACCCTCACTAACTCCTCAACCCTGACTCCACAAACTATGACTCCTCTAAGGCCTTACCTAGACCTAAGGTTTATCCCAGGGTCATCCCAGGGTCATCCCTGTTCATGTAAATGACACACAGGGGATCCTGGGAGCAGGCAGGGATGACCCCGGGACAATCCTGGGATAAACTTTTGGTCTAGCTAAGGCCTAACTCTCCTTAACTAACTGCTAAACTCTCAAACTGTCCTCTCCCTCCCCCTCCTCTCTCCCCCTTCAAATCAATCAACCAATCAGATGACACACTGCTCTCCATTCTAACTCCCCCCTCCCACTTACTTACCATTTCCTGAAAAATAAAAGAATTGGCCACAGAAAATCCAAACCTGACCCAAACACTTAAACACACACATAGAAACAATAACAGAAACCATCATTTCGTCACACCTTCACATACTCATCTTCTCACCCCACCCTTCCCCCTCTGGAATGTATTCTGGCAAACATGTTCAGGGATGCTAAGGGCGAATCTGCACCTACAGCCCTTTCGCAACAGGGCTGATTGTAAGGTTTCCCGCTTCCGGGATCGTCGCTCATGGGACACACGTGAGGGATGTTTCCCGCAGGTAAAGGGGAGCCATTGCAGGAGGACGTGTGCCCTGTGATGGCAGTTTCGAATGGGTATTGGGAGAAGTGGGCAGGGCTGGACAGATGGGTACAGGGCATGGGATTTTTTTGTTTAAATTATTATTTATTTATTTATTTATTTATTTATTTATTTATATAGCACCATCAATGTACATGGTGCTGTACAGAGTAAAACAATAAAATAGCAAAACCCTGCCGCATAGGCTTACATTCTAATAAAATCATAATAAAACATTAAGAAGGGGAAGAGAATGCACCAAACAGGCACAGGGTAGAGTAAACTAACAGTATAAAAGTAAGATTAAAATCAATTTCTAAGAGCTTTAGAAAAAAGAAAAGTTTTTAGCTGAGCTTTAAAAGCTGCGATTGAACTTGTAGTTCTCAAATGTTCTGGAAGAGCGTTCCAGGCGTAAGGGGCAGCAGAAGAAAATGGACGAAGCCGAGCAAGGGAAGTAGAGACCCTTGGGCAGGTGAGAAACATGGCATCAGAGGAGCGAAGAGCACGAGCGGGGCAATAGTGTGAGATGAGAGAGGAAAGATAGGAAGGAGCTAGACAGTGAAAAGCTTTGTAGGTCAGCAGGAGAAGTTTATATTGGATTCGGGAGTGAATTGGAAGCCAATGAAGAGATTTCAGAAGTGGAGTAACATGGTCAGAGCGGCGAGCCAAGAAGATGATCTTAGCAGCAGAGTGGTGAACAGAAACCAATGAACTGGTGTGAGAAGAAGGAAGGCCAGTGAGAAGAAGGTTGCAGTGAGAAGAAGGTGCAACTCCTCCAAGTTGCACACCAGCGCAAACACACAGCAACACAGGAGAAGATAGGTACTGTGTCGAGGATGCACTCTTGCACATTGATATGTTTGTGTAAAAAGAAGAAGAAACACTTGGTGATGAAACATGCTGATGCCCATGCCCACGCACATGTTGCTGTTCGCTGTGCTAGGAGCTCACTCTGAACAGCAACAGTTTCATGAAAGGGGGCACACCAACCACAGCCTTTAGGATCGTAGAGCAAGAGCCAAAAAAACCTGTGACATCTCCCAGAATGACTCTGCCAGACATAACTCTGGTAGTTTCAAGTATAAAGAAAGTACTTGAGTGTTGTTGTTTTTAATGAATATGGGAGATGGAAAGAAATAAAGCTACAAGTAGGGCCCAAGAAGAGAAGAGAAGGATGAACCAGGAAAGGAAAAAGAGGGCTGAGAGAGCAGGACCCCATGTGACAATCATACAATAGATGAAGTCCGAAGGACTTAATACTTAAGAACATCTATGAATCTGTTGCCCAGTTAACTGCCCCCTTTAAGAATTTGAGGAAGGAAGCGTTATGGGAGGATTCATAAAGTATGTCCTGAATCTAGGTACAGAGAGATGGTCATAATGGGGTTGTATCAAAGGAATGTAAGAGCATCCCCCCTGGATAGGTCTAAAGAACCATCAAATCCAGCATCCTGCTTTCCACAGTGCCCAAGCAAATATTTCTGGGAAACCCACAAGGAGAGTTTGAAGGCAATAGCCATCATCCACTGTTGCTCCTCAGTCATTTATATTGTGTGCATCTTAACATGGAGGATCCATGTGCATCTTAACATGGAGGAGGGCTTTCTCCGCTGTGGCAGCCCAGTTGTGGAATGAGCTCCCCAGGGAGTTCCGCCTGGCTCCTACACTGTACTGCTTTCGTCGCCAGCTGAAGACCTTTTTATTCTCTCAGTATTTTAACACTTAATTTTAACTTAAATTTAAATTTTACTGTTCTAACTCTGTATTTTAATCTTATATCAATTTTGTTGCGTGGTTTTATCCTGGTTGTGCTTTTTATACTGTATTTTGTAATTGTGCTTTTAACATGTTGGTTGTTTTATTATGGTTTTAACTTTTGTGAACCGCCCAGAGAGCTTCGGCTATTGGGCGGTATAAAAATGTAATAAATAAAATAAAATAAAATAAAATAAAAAAATAAATCCATATAGCCACCATGACTAATAGCTATATTGGAAACTTCATCTTTAGAAGAGGCATTGGGCATTGGCTGAAATGAGATGACATTTGACAATACAGGCTACAATATTCTTTAAAAGTGTGGCATGCTTTAGGAATGACCCCATGTCCATAGATCTCTCTGCCATTCTTTCCTTTTCTGAGCCCTGCTAATGATAATATGCAAGCTCGGCCCCAGCCTGGAGCAGAGAGGAGGAGAAAAAAAGAGATCTACATCTTAGTGATAGTACAATAAGAAAGTATATTAGTGATCATGACTAAAATTGCAATAGGCTTATATTTGGGAGGAATAGCAGACTTGGTTCAAGAGCACTATAGATCATATCAATTTTACTGCAATAGTTTGCGTAAATAAATGAAAAAGCCCTTTCTAAATTGTGGAAGACATATTGATATTTTAAATAAGCACACAAATGTAATGCTATTAAGGAGAAGGAAAGGTTGCGTGCCAAGAAAATAAAGAGCATGAACTACTCACTGTAGAAAAGCAATGTGAGGTTTGATTCCTTCTCTTTGGAATTCAGACACACGTTGCTGCATGGTAATTTACACCACACTTGTCAAAAACGTCCTTTTTAGTTCCTGATTCTCCAAGTGAAACAACATTTAAGAAAACCTTTCTTTGTTCCTCTGTTTTTTCACATCTCTACAGTGTGTTGCAAATGGCCACATGAAACCAAAAACATGATCTGAGCTTGTGAAAGAACTAAAGAGCAGAGTGATCAGAACTGCATGTTCAGAAATAAGATGGTACTGCCCCCTTAGGACTGTACCGCTTCAGAGACTGAAGGTGAAGGATCACATCTGAATGCTTTCACTGTATGCAGAGAAGTAGCATATGAGGGAGGAAGCTAAGTTGCAAGAACTTTTCTCTGTCTCTGACATGAGAAGAGAGGGTGGGGACGACAACATTAAACTATACAGTCCTCCATTTGCAGTCTAAAACAGTCCAGTTGAACACACAGTACCATGTGCAACATAATACTGTATGTGCAACTGAAATACACCTCTGGACATGTGCAATCTAAGCAGAATAGTGAAGTATGTATGAATCTAAATAAAAATAGTTGCTAAGGTTTTGGAATATCCAAACCAAAACTGGATGGCAACCATCAAATATGGTGCAGTATGGTCCCTGATTCAAATCTCCTTCACCCATGCGGTTCTAAAAAAGACTTATTTATACCACCCATCTGTCAGCCTATCCCACATATCTGTAATATGGGTGCAATACTTTTGTTTTATGTTATACGGTTACTGCAAAGATTACTGAGTTAAAGCACTCAAGGGAAAAATATCATTATTAACATCTTGTATTTTCCCCATTTTTGACTTGCAAAGATATGCTAAGGCACTGGGCACTAGGGCTGTGTACGGACCCCTCTATCCACTTCGTGGCCCGATCTGGAACTTCCAAATCGGGCCCGATCCTCTTTGGGCCAATCCACCCGTCCCCTACTCCGCTCTGTGGAGCGAGATCCGGCTCCACCACCGTCGCCGCATGGGCAGTGGCGGCGGCAGGTAAGCCAAACCCCCCCTTACCAGTGTCCGTCGTCGCAGGCTACAATTGAGGCCCCGGCTTGAAGCCGGAAGAGGCCTCAGCTTTCACTTCCAGCTTCAACTGGGGCCTCAATTGAATCCCACGATGGACGCAGGTAAGCCTCCCACCTCCCTGCCCCCTTACCTGGCTCCGCCGCCACTGTCGCTTCATGGATGGCATCGATGGTGGCGCCAGGTAGGCCAACCCCCCCGCCCCCTTACCTGCTTCCATCATGGGATTCAATTGAGGCCCCGGCTTGAAGCCGGAAGAGGCCTTGGCCTTCACTTCCGGCTTCAACCGGGGCCTCAATTGAAGCCCGCGATGGACCGCGATGGACCGCGAAGGATGCAGGTAAGCCTCCCTCCTCCCTGCCCCCTTACCTGGCTCCACCGCCGCCATTGCCACATGGATGGCGGCGCCTGCGGTGCCAGGTAGACCAACCCCCCTGCCCCCTTACCTGCATCTCTTGCAGTCTATCACAGGCTTCAATTGAGGCCCCAGCTTCAAGCAGAAGATTAGGCCACGGCCTCTTCCGCTTGAAGCCGGGGCCTCAATTGAAGCCCATGACAGACCGCGATGGACAGGTAACCCTCCTTCCTCCCTGCCCCCTTACCTGGGTCCATCGCCTTCGCTGCAGGGACTGCGGCGATGGTGGCAGCACCAGATGAGTCCCCCTTGCCCCCACTTACCTGCGTCCGGAGCTCCAGATTGAGGCCATCCTCTTCACCTCAATCCGCAGGGGCCCCCCGACTCTCTTTGCATCTGCCTTTTCCGGAGGTGAATCAGGCCACCTCACTATTGCTTCTCCAACCCGAAGAGAAGTGGATCACAGCCCTACTGGGCACCATAACTTCTCTCCCCTTATCACTGTACTGAGAATGTATTCCTGTCTATAGCAAGTACTAAATTGCTGTGAATTACAGGTGTGCACGGACCCCCCGATCCGCTTCTCTTCCAGATCTGCAATTTGCAGATCGGGCCGCTGTCTATAACTGGTTTGCCTCCTATCTAGCGGGTTGCTCTTTCAGCGTGTTGGCTAATGGCAGCTCATCTTCTTCTTTTCCCCTTTCTGTAGGGGTTCCGCAAGGCTCGGTGCTTGGTCCGTTGTTGTTTTCTTTATACATGTTGCCCTTGGGTAATCTTATTCAATCTCATGGCCTCCAATATCATCTGTATGCCGATGATACACAATTATATCTTTCATCTCCGGATCTTTCTCCTGATGTTCACGATCGTATCTCGGCATGTCTTTCAGATATCTCCGCTTGGTTGCTTCATTGTCGTTTGAAACTTAATATGGCAAAAACTGAATTGCTTGTTTTTCCTCCTAAACCTTCTCCTCATCTCTCTTTCTCTCTTACTGTCAATGATGTTACACTTACTCCAGTCAAGGAAGCTCGTAGTTTTGGCTTTATATTTGATTCCTCGCTCTCCTTTATTCCTCATATTGAGACAGTAGCTAAATCCTGTCGTTTTTTCCTGTATAATATTGCCAATAGGGGTGTGCACGGACCCCCCGCTCCGCTTCACTTGCAGATCCGCCATTTTCCGGATCGGGCCGCTCCGCCCCGCCCCCGCTCCGCCCACTTCCGCTCCGCTCCGCTCGGAGCTCCGGATCCGGATCCGGAGCTCCGTTTTTTCCCCCCCATAGGCTTGCATTGAAAGCTAAAAAATTATACAACTTTTTTTCTGTTCAAGTTAGAAACCTCAAGTTTGGCACCATGACACCTCATGGACGTATACACACGCATGCACAGACTCAAGCCAATACCATCATCCCCTGACTTTTGGGGAATTTTTGAAAATCGGACGCCCCATTTTCAAACATGGGAATTGCTCCGACCTTTGGACAGATAAAAAAAATTGAAGCAGGCACCCTCACAGACGCCATCTTGATCCACATTCAGGAACAAGTTTCAAGCCAATCCCATCATCCCCTGATTTTTGGCAGGGCTTAAACCTTTGAACTCACACCAAATCAAGTCCCATGCTACAACAACGTCAATTTGTAGGTCAGAAACCTGATGTTCGGTCCCATGACTGCTTATCCATGTGTCCACATGGATGCCAAGTTTCAAGCCAATCCCATCATCCCCTGATTTTGGGGGGATTTATGAAAATTGGACACCCCAGTATCTCAGGGATTTAAAGCTGCAGACAGCTCAATGGGGCTATTTCAAAGGAAATCCCAACATGCCATGAATTGGAGAGTAGAGATAAAAATGAATCTCCTTCCACACTTGAAAAATTGATTTGGAACTTCCAAAAATCTAATTGAGTGCAGGAAGGACTTCTCTGCTGAGTCAAAGCCAGACACACACAAACCATCCCTGCGAGGCGGGCAGGGGAGGAGGGAGGGAAGGCAGGCAGGCAGCAGACATTTCTGGGGGCATAAGGAAGTGAGCCAAGGATAGTTTCAAAGCCAGTAATGCATATAAAATGGAATAAATAAATAAATAAATAAATAAACAAAGGAGGGGTGGAATTAAAAGCAGCAGTGTTGCTGAATAAACAAGAAGAATTTTTTTAAAAAGGCTATATCTGTCTTTTACCAGTAAGAGGGGAAGTGGACATGCCCAAGGGGAGGGGAAATACTTGCGCCAATTTGAATGTCCCTGTCTAAGGATTACTCTTTAAGAAGCAAGCTTTCACTTCAACTCATGATAGGCATTGCTTCTCCACGGATTAACCTTTGGAGGATTCTGATGTTCCTCCAAGGGCAGGAGAGTGCACAGGGCATGTCCACATGCCCTAGGGGACCTCATCCCCTTGCACCACATCTATTAAGTTGTTCCCCAAAGTTAGGGTGGGTAGCAGTACTGTGTTTCCTATGTGTTATTTATTTGCTTAGTATATGATTTCAGGTTGTGGGCATTTGGTGGGGCTACTGTTTTAAAAAAAAAACACTGGGAAAAGTCCGTTCTGAGTAGAAAGAGCATTTTCCCAGAATCCCAAGTTACCCGTTTTACCTATCCCCTCCTCCAACTTTGGGATAATGTGATCATGACCGAGAGTTGACTCTGCCCCTCAGCCCTTTGAAAAGGTACATTTTCCCGCTGTTTTAAACCGATTTTTTCAAAAAATTCTAGCAAGTGAACCGCAGCACACAGAGAGCTGAGAGTAGGCTCAAAATGACCCCCAGCCATGACTCTCTAAACACAAGAAGTTTCAGAAAGATAGCTTAAAAAACAACACAGTTATCCCCTATTCTTTTCCGCAATGCAATCATATGGGCAAAATTTTTCAAAATGGCGATCAGATCGCGCCGCGAAAAGAGAATCGCTCCGCCTATGGGCGCTTCTCTTCGCCGTGCTTCTACGGGTCCCCGGTCTGCTTCTACTCCGCCTCTGGGCAAGGTGGAGCGGGCCAATTTGCTTCTGATTCTCTGATTCTAATCGGAGCGGAGCACATGCCTACTGTGAATCATAGAATCATAGAATAGCAGAGTTGGAAGGGGCCTATAAGGCCATCGAGTCCACCCCCCTGCTCAATGCAGGAATCCACCCTAAAGCATACCTGAAAGATGGTTGTCCAGCTGCCTCTTGAAGGCCTCTAGAGTGGAAGAGGCCACAACCTCACCAGGCAACTGACTCCATTGTCGTACTGCTCTAACAGTCAGGAAGTTTTTCCTGATGTCCAGCTGGAATCTGGCTTCCTTTAACTTGAGCCCATTATTCTGTGTCCTGCACTCTGGGAGGATCGAGAAGAGATCCTGGCCCTCCTCTGTGTGACAACTTTTTAAGTATTTGAAGAGTGCTATCACGTCTCCCCTCAATCTTCTCTTCTTCAGGCTAAACATGCCCAGTCCTTTCAGTATCTCTTCACAGGGCTTTGTTTCCAGATCCCTGATCATCCTGGTTGCCCTCCTCTGAACACGCTCCAGCTTGTCCTCATCCTTCTTGAATTGTGGAGCCCAGAACTGGACGCAATACTCTAGATGAGGCCTAACCAGGGCCAAACAGAGAGGAACCAGTACCTCACGTGATGTATCTGAAATGATCTGAATCATGTATCTGAAATCCTCAGCAGTGTTACCCTCACCATTAGTAGCCTATTGATGTGAGATTTCTCTTCCACAAGAGTAAAAAATGCATGTTGACCCAGCTGAGAACGGGAAGAGCTCAATAGCATGGTGGAAAAGGTTATGTGGAAAAGATCTAATATTGTCAATTGCATCCAGATGAGTTTAGTCCCTTGCCAGCAAGAGATATTTTAAAAGGGTAAAGCAATGACAGCTGAACAGTGGTTTTATGTGGCTGTTAGCACATGGTATAATAGCATGCCTCACTCTCCCTCTGTTATGAAATGGAGCATGGTTTACCACAATAGAGTGGGATTGACTAAATGAGATAGACTAACCTTCAACCATGTTTTCAGCAAATACTGCCATATCATTAGAAAAAAAGCTAGATCTGGAATGTGTTTATGCAAGAAAATGTCTCCCAGTGTAGCGAGGATATGAGCTCTTTCTCAAGGGAACTTGACTGTTCTAATATGACTTCTGTAGGAAAAGGAATTTGATTGTTAGTTAGGAATATGATGGGCTCAACCAAGGATGCGGAAAATTCAGGACAGATAAAAGGAGGTACTTCTGCATACAGTGCATAGTGAAACTATGAAGTTCACTACCACGAGATGTAGTGATGGCCACCAATTTGGATAGTGTTAAAAGGGGGTTGGATAAATTCCTGGAGGAGAAGGCAATCAATGGCTACTAGTGCTGATGGCTGTGTGCTTCCTCCAGTATCAGAGGCAGTAAGCCTCTATACACCACTTGCTGGGAAACAGGGATGGGAGGGTGTTGTAGCTTGTGGGTCCCTGGTCAAGAGCGGGTTGGCCACTGTGTGAACAGAGTAATGGACTAGATTGACCCCTGGACTGATCAAGCCGGGCTCTTCTTATGTCCTTATGTCTTTAACAACAGGAAGGGAGGGAAAATCTGGCCCTTCTGGAGTCCCAAAGCCACCATCCTTTCCAGATAGCCACATTTCCTTCCCCTGGCCCTTTTCTGCATCAAAAGCAGTAGGGGTGTGCACGGACCCCCCGATCCGCTTCTCTTCCAGATCTGCGATTTGCAGATCGGGCCGCTTCGCTCCGCCCCCACTCCACCTATGTCCGCTCTGCTCTGCTGCGGAGCTCCGGATCCGGATCGGAGCTCCGTTTCCCCCCCTATAGGCTTGCATTGAAAGCTAAAAAAGTATACAACTATTTTTCTGTTAAAGTTAGAAACCTCAAGTTTGGCACCATGACACCTCATGGACGTATACACATGCATGCCAAGTTTCAAGCCAAACCCATCATCCCCTGATTTTTGAGGAATTTTTGAAAATAGGGAACCCCATTCACACCCCTTTCGATAGCTCCATCAATTTGCATGTTAGAAACCTCAAATTCAGCACCATGATAGCTTATCCAGGGATATACATGCACGCCGAGACTCAAGGCAATCCCATCATCCCCTGATTTTTGGAGGGGCTCTATCCTCTAACGCACCACCCATAACCCCAATTCACACCCCTTTCGATAGCTCTGTCAATTTGCATGTCAGAAACCTCACCTTTGGTCCCATGACAGCTTATCCATGTGTCCACATGGATTCCAAGTTTCAAGCCAATCCCATCATCCCCTGATTTTTGGGGAATTTTTGATAATCGGGCACCCCATTCATACCCCTTTTGATAGCTCCATCAATTTGCACGTTAGAAACCTCAAACTCGGCACCATAATAGCTTATCCAGGGATACTCATGCACGCCAAGACTCAAGGCAATCCCAACATCCCCTGATTTTTGGCGGGGCTCTAACCTTTTAACTCACCCCAAATCAAGTCCCATTTTACAACTATGTCAATTTGCACGTCAGGAACCTCATCTTCAGTACCATGACAGCTTACCCATGTGTTCACATGGACGCCAAGTTTCAAGCCAATCCCATCATCCCTGGATTTTTGGGGAATTTATGAAAGTCAGACACCCCAGTATCTACAGACAGCTCAATGGGCCCATTTCAAAGGAAATCCCAACATGCCATGAATTGGGGAGTAGAGGTAAACCTAAATATGAATCTTCTTCCTCACTTGAAAAATTGCTTTGGAACTTGAGCACAGGAAGGACTTCTCCCCTGAGTCAAAGCAAGACACACACAAACCATTATTATTATTATTATTATTATTATTATTATTATTATTAATTTATATAGCACCATCAGTGTACATGGTGCTGTACAGAGTAAAACAGTAAATAGCAAGACCCTGCCGCATAGGCTTACAATCTAATAAAATCATAGTAAAACAATAAGGAGGGGAAGAGAATGCAAACAGGTACAGGGTAGGGTAAGCAGGCACAGGGTAGGGTAAAACTAACAGTAGAAAGTAACAGTAGAAGTCTGCACAACATCAAGTTTTAAAAGCTTTAGGAAAAAGAAAAGTTTTTAGTTGAGCTTTAAAAGCTGCGGTTGAACTTGTAGTTCTCAAATGTTCTGGAAGAGCGTTCCAGGCGTAAGGGGCAGCAGAAGAGAATGGACGAAGCCGAGCAAGGGAAGTAGAGGCCCTTGGGCAGGCGAGAAACATGGCATCAGAGGAGCGAAGAGCACGAGCGGGGCAATAGTGTGAGATGAGAGAGGAGACCATCCCTGCGAGGTGGGCAGGGGAGGAGGGAGGGAAGGCAGGCAGGCAGCAGACATTTCTGGGGGCATAAGGAAGTGAGCCAAGGGTAGTTTCAAAGCCAGTAATGCATATAAAATGGAATAAATAAATAAATAAATAAATAAATAAACAGAGGAGGGGTGGAATTAAAAGTAGCATTGTTGCTGAATAAACAACAAGAAGAATTTTTTAAAAAAGGCTATATCTGTCTTTTACCAGTAAGAGGGGAGTGGACGTGCCCAAGAGGAGGGAGAATCATCTGCCAATTTGACTGGTCCTGTCTAGGTATCAGTCTTTAAGAAGCAAACGATCACTTCAACTCATGATAGGCATTCACTCCAGTGATTTACCTTTGGAGAACTCTGATGGCCCTCCAAGGACAGGAGAGTGCACAGGGCACGTCCATGCCCTAGGGGAGCTCATCCCCTTGCACTACATCTATTCAGTTGTTCCCCAAAGTTAGGGTGGGTAGCAGTGCTGTGCTTTTTCTATCTCTTATTATTGGGTTAGTATATGATTTCAGGTTGTGTTTGTGCTTTTGGTGGGGCTACTGTTTTAAAAAACACTGGGAAAAGTCCGTTCAGACTAAGAAAGAGAAGTTCCCAGAATCCCAAGTTACCCGTTTTGCCTATCCCCTCCTCCAACTTTGGGATCATGTGATCATGACCGGGAGTTGACTCTGCCCCTCAGCCCTTCGAAAAAGGTACATTTTCCCGCTGTTTTACCCGATTTTTCCAAAAATTCTATCAAGCGAACCACAGTACGCAGAGAGCTGAGAGTAGGCTCAAAATGACCCCCAGCCACGACTCTCCAAGCACAAGGAGTTTCAGAAAGATAACTTTAAAAACAACACAGTTATCTCCTATTCCTTTCCGCAATGCAATCCTATGGGCAAAATTTTTCAAAATGGCGATCGGATTGGTCCGCGTAAAGAGAAGCGCTCTGCGTATGGGCGCTTCTCTTCGCCATACTTCTACGGGTCCCCAGTCCGCTTCTACTCTACCTCTGGGCAAGGCGGAGCAGGCCAATTCGCTTCTGATTCTCTGATTCTAATAGGAGCGGAGCACATCCCTAAAAAGCAGACACCATTGATTTAACAGAAGGAAGTGCACAATCATTGGAGCCTCCATAAATTGTGCACACCCCCTCATGTCAATTAAAGGGAAGACCAGCTCCCTCCTTGATGTGTTTTCGGAGGCAGGCGAAAACTTCCTTTTTCTGGCAGCCCTTTGCTGAATATTGTGGAGCTCCATCTATGTTGCAGACTATTAAAATTTAATATGTATTTTAAATGTTGAAACATTTTAATATTGAAACGTATTTAATTTTATTTTTAACTGCTGTACATTTTTACTTATAGCTTTTACCTGTATATGTTTTTAAAACTCAGCTAAAAACTTTTCTTTTCCCTATAGCCTTCAAATATTGAGTTTGTTCTGACTCTATACTATTAGCTTTACCCTACCCGGTGCCTGTTTACACTTCCCTGTGCCTGTTTGCATTCTCCTTCCCTCTTTATTGTTAACTACAACCTATTAGATTGTAAGCCTATGCGGCAGGGTCTTGCTATGTACTGTGTTATCTGTACAGCACCATGTACATTGATGGTGCTATATAAATAAATAATAATAATAATAATAATAATAATGTTTTAATTTTGTAAAGCTGCCTTGAGGCCCAACATTGGGCAAAAGGTGGGATACAAATTATTATTATTATTATTATTATTATTATTATTATTATTATTAATAATAGTAACGACTCAATTGATGCAAGGGTAAAGGCACATTGGAGCATTAGTGTCTTTACCCTTGCATCTATGGGGCCTTTAAGGCTGCTATTGGTGCAGTGGGTTAATGCACAATTTACGGAGGCTCCCAAAAATGTACACTCCCCATGTTGCATCATTAGTGGCTGACATTGACACAGGAAGGGGGAAGTGTGCGATTTTGGTGCAGGTGGCTTCTGAGCGCTCATCAGGCCCAGCTGAGCCTCAGTATGGCAAGTGGGGGCGGACGGCAGCAGCGACAGGGCATGGCATTGGTGAGTTCACCTACCCTTACCTGGGCTCAACAAATGTGGGAGATAACTGCTCATAGATACCTCCCTACCCTACCCCCTGCACCTGCTGGTTGTGACAATACCTGGAATAATGAGATGAGATACTAGTAATTGGGTCCACTAAGGTCACAACTTTATCTAGCATTAATGTAATATGACATACAAAAACTAGGACACTGCGTGGGATACAACTACTGCAGCGGCTCCCTGTCAGCTATCCTTGACTCAAATTAGGGTGAGCCCTACCTGGCCATGAGATTGGAGGTATTGTGAAAACTAACCCCTCCTCCCTGGCAACACCTTTTCAGGTGTTGAGGAGTCCTTCATGAGCCCCACAACCCTGGGTGGGTGAGACCAATTGTTCCTAAAGGAATTCCATACCCAGCCCTGAGTTACTTGTCTTGGGAAAATCCCATTACTTTAAAGGTGCCTCGGAGTCCTCAATGTCATTTTTTACCTGTCTTTGTTTTACTTCACACATAGGCCTGCCCTTGTGACCAAATGACTTGTCTAGGATCATTAGACACCGCACTACTGCAATCCCATGAAACAGTGTAGAGTAGATGAAAAAATCTGTCACCTTATCTGTCACCTGGTTAACAGGCAAAAATTCCTACTCAGCCATAAGCAACCAGTTAACTACTGTACACCAGGTGTGGTGAATCTATTTGGATTGCTGGATTGCTCCCTTAGACCAACCTGGCAGGCTGGATGACATCAAAGGGAGCATGTCCCTGATCCAAAGACCCTCCCTGATATCACCTGACCCTTTCTTTGTTTGTTTCTCTGTGCAAAGAGAAAGGGACTCAACTTGTGCTTGCAGAACCATGTCCTCCTACGGCTGGCCAAATCTGTGTTCATGTGCAGAGGGTATTATTCTAACCATATTTTACATCTACTTAAGCCACCACATTTATACATCTGGCTTGAAATAATAACTTTATGGGGTTTGTAATCCTTCCTTACCTACCTCATCTATATGACGAATCTTGCAGCCGGGTCCTGAACTCTTCTCCAGGTTGGATTTTAATGTCACCCTGAGAAGAATTCACCCCAACATCCTTCCCAGCCCCTTAGCTCCCAATCCCTTTGCATCGCAGAAATGGGGGCTTTCATACAGTTCCATAAACCACTCTGCTTGCAAAGTGACTCCTTGTTAAATCATATAATTTTGTCCCGTTGAAGGCAATGGGATGAAACAAGCTTAACAGCAAGAGAAAAAATACAACAACTTAAGCAGGCTCAACAGGAAATAAGTTCCACTGAATCAATATGTTGTTATAAGAAGACAATTCAAAGAAATGCTCAGATCCCTTCAGTGCAGTTTTCTGTTTTGCGCAGCCTCTGGAAAAAGTCTGTGCGATCTAATATTCTCTGACTTGGTCAAGCTGGAGGAGATAAGCAGGGCACTGGTTCAAATGCCATCTGCTTAGTGGCTTCCTAATCCCTTTGAAGAACAGACTTAAAGGAGAAGGTGAGAGGAGAAAATGAAGACAGTCAGAGACAATCAAAATGCTTCCCAGATGATTAAAAGAAAAGATTGCAGGCATCAGGTTGATGGTGTTGTGAGAAGGAGCAAAAACAACGTTAAGAAGACTGATGGCTACACGAGGCTAAATGAGAAACAGGCTAGGGTTGTTGTTTTTTAACTGTGCCTGTGTAAGTGAAGGAGCCTTCTCGTTAATGTTAAGAGCCAGGACAAGGGTCTCCATTAACATATTTTATGGGTTGGAGGTGAGTGAGAGATAAAAAGAGGCAGTGAGAGAGAGAATGCCCAGTTCTCGGTTAGCGATCATGTCTCTTTGTCAGAATCCATCCAGGCTTGAAAACTAAACAGCTTTCTGAAATTTAGGAGGGATAACTGATAACTGAAGATATTCTTTATGTCCTTGGGATACTTAGAGGAAAGAAGACAGTGGTCAGTCAAAAGTACTAGGAAATATTCTCCTAATAAAGTAGGTATGAAGACTTAGGCCATAGCTAGACCTAAGGTTTATCCCTGGATCATCCAGGGATCAAACCTGTTCACCTAGGTGACACACAGGGGATCCAGTGCTCAGGCAGGGGTGAACCCTGGATGATCCCAGGATAAACCGTAGGTCTAGCTGTGGCCTCAGTTCCTTTTCTCCATGTGTGTTTCTCCTAGTTTGCACATTTTTAATGCATGTTTGCCTACTATAGGTATTTTTAGTGAATATGTTTTCCTAATATACAGATTACTGTATGTTTTTCCCTCCTTTACATCAAAGGATAACTGCATTCAGGTTTCCATATTAATTGGGGAAGTGTGAATTCATTAAATTCATATCAAAGTGCAAACTGAACTAAGTTCTTCTTCATCTCTCCATCTTCTACTTGTTCAGGGTGCTCACCAAAGTAGTATCCCATCTTACCTTCTTTCATGCCCACTCTTCCTGCTGACTGGGATCATATAAAACATTAGGTAATTAGCAATATCAATTAAACATCACATCCTGGTTAATCTCGACAAGCATTGTACAACCTACTGTCTCCAGATGCTTTGAATTTTAACTTCCATCACTTCTAACCAACAAAGATGCTGTACTGGTCCATGACTGAAATAAATAAACTGAAACTCAAATCAGCAAAGCAAATAGTCTGGAATAGAGGTAGTCCAAAATATCTGGAGGTCACCAGGTTGGGAAGGCTGATGTAGAAAGTATGGAGACCATGCAATAGGCTAAAAAAAAAAAAAGGCTCCTAGTGTCCACTCTAAGGAAACATCCAAAAAATCTGATTCTGTCCCCAGAATGGTGACTGGCTAATCCCATATTAGTACTCAAGGACAGGTGGATGGGTTGCTGCATGTGCATCAAAGGGGAAGCAAATGGGGCAGGACAGCCTCATAAAAGTATCTTCATGATTGTACAGACATCCCCTGTGTCGGGACACCAGGATCCCCCCCACCAAGTGCTACTATCTTGGCTTCAAAGGGGGTAGGGCAAATTTGCCCCTTTCCAAATGATGGAGGGACATCATTTCACCCCTGCAAGCCTGTGATGAAAGCTAATTGTTGTTTTTTAAAAGGTGGACTAAATGGTAATGAGCCCAAGATGTCTCGTGGAAGCAGAACTTCTGCTCAGTCTCTCTAGTTATAACACTCTCCACCATTGAAACACAGTGACACATTGACACTGTGCAGAAGTGTCCAGTTGAGTGATGAAGAATGAGAGTGGAGTCCAACCAGTCAGTCTGTCCATCTGAGTATCTCTCTGTTAATTTATTTTATTTGTACCCCACCTTTCAATAAAATTGCACTACAAATCCAACTAAAATGTATTAAAACAATATATTAAAATACAATAAGAACATATCAATTACACACATACACACACACACACACACACACACACACATATATATATATATATATATATATATATATATAGGTTGTGCACAGACCCCCCAATCCGCTTCGTGGCCTGATCCGGAAAATCCGGATCAGGCCCGATCCTCTTCGCGCCGCTCCGCCCGTCTCCCGCTCCGCTCCACGGAGCGAGATATGGCTTCGCCGCGGTCACTATATGGGCGGCAGCGGCGGCGCAAGATAAGCCACCCACCCACCTCACCTCCTTACCTTCCTTCGTCACGGGCTTCAATTGAGGCCCCAGTTGAAGCTGGAAGAGGCCTCGGCCTTCACTTCCAGCTTCAACTGGGGCCTCAATTGAAGCCTGCAACGGAGGAAGGTAAGCTCCACGGAGCGAGATATGGCTTCGCCACGGTCACTATATGGGCGGCGGCGGCGGCGCAAGATAAGCCACCCACCCACCCCACCTCCTTACCTTCCTCCACTGCAGGCTTCAATTGAGGCCCCAGTTGAAGCCGGAAGGGGCCTCAATTGAAGCCCGCGATGGAGGAAGGTAAGTGTCCCTCCTCCCTGCTCCCTTACCTGGTGCTGCCGCCACTGCTGCTGCATGGATGGCAGCGCTGGCAGAGCCAGATTAGTCCCCCTCACCCCCACTTACCTGCAGGCAAAGCTCCAGATTGAGGCGATCCTCTTTGCCTCGATCCGCAGCCCCCCTGACTCTCTTCGCCTCCGCCTTTTTCGGAGGCAAATTAGGCCGCCTCGCTCCTGCTTCTCTGAACCAAAGAGAAGCGGAGCACATCCCATGTATATATCAGCATCCTGTAATTAGCCCTGATCAATAGTTTGCCCCCAGGATTCAAGAGGTTAATCAGATGCACATTTTATCACACATTCACTATTGCTCACTTATGGATGTATGCTTGCCTTTAAATGGCGATGTCCACCTCCCGCATGCCTCCTGCTCCTTCCACTTATTTTTCCATTGCAAAATAGACCCCTTTTAATCCAACTCCTTTTTTAAAATGGAATGTGCTACAATCTCCTGCTGTGTGCAGGAAAAGCTGTGCAATAGCAACAGCCCCTGAATGGGCCACATGGTCTTTGTTAACTTCCTCTTTCCCCTCTGGTCAGAAAGAGGAAGTAATGAGGAACTAAAGGGGGTGGAGAAGCAATGGTAAGGAAACACAATTTTCCCCTGTGTGATGAAGCTCCTAAACTAAGCCTTTTATTCCCCTGGGCCAGCACGGCGTGAGGGGGAGAAACAGTAGTTGCAGTGGGGAGGAGGGGAATAAAGGCCTCACATGTTGCGCACGTGGGTCACGTGAGGCAGGGGCAGGGCCAAGACTATAAAGGCTGGCCCCACCCCTTTCTTGTCCTCTCTTGTCTTTTTAACATGTCTGGATATGGTATGCCTTTGGAGATCCTCCTGCCTCATCTACTTAGGGTTTTACAGCTCTGCATGGGGATGACGTGGGGCGGTGTGGGGAGAAGAAAGGGTCCTGGTTATAAGAAAGGGTCCTGGTTACCCGATTCCTGGCTTAAGAAAGTGTCTCTCACCCTTAAACCAGGCAAGTAGCCTGAGATTAGCACATATTGATTCCTGTACTTTTCGCATGCAGTTTAAGGGAGGGGTTGAATCTCCTTTGTTGTTAAATAAAGAGGCCCTAATTTATCCCAAGTTCTGGTGCCCGTGTCTTTATTCCATACTTCCTTCTCCACTCGCAAGTGCAGTTTCTGAACAGTTTTCAAATGCAGCCTACACACAGAACTTGTAATAGTAGTCTAAATGGGATGCAACTAAGGCATGTGTGACTGTGGCCAGTCTAGAATTGCAGTTCAGCTTAACTTACATGGAAAAATGTAACCCGCCTCTCTGTCTCCTAATAACTTTGCCTCTTTTTTCAATGCTAAAATCCAAACTATTCGCTCTGATCTGGCCAGCTCTGCTCCTCTTCCAGTTCCTGTTCCTCATCTGTCAGCTCCTCCTGCAAATTTCTCGGCGTTTCCTTCGGTCTCAGCTGATGAACTGTCTACAATACTGCGCTCTTCGAAGCCTTCCACTTGTTCTCGTGATCCAATTCCTTCTCACGTCTTTATTAATCTTATCCCTGCTATCCTCCCTTCCTTGCTTCATATTATTAATTTTTCTCTGTCCTCTGGTTCATTTCCTTCTGCTTTTAAACACGCTACAGTCTCTCCTATTCTCAAGAAACCTACTCTTGATAGGCTATCTCTGTCTAACTACCGACCTGTCTCTTTGTTGCCGTTTGTTTCAAAGATCCTGGAGCATGTGGTCTACTCTCGTTGTCTTGATTTTCTTTCTAGTAACTCTGCTCTGGATCCTTTTCAATCTGGATTCCGTCCTTTGCATTCCACTGAAACAGCCCTTACTAAGATTACCAATGATCTTCTTACTGCCAAGTCTAAAGGCCTTTATTCCGTTCTTATTCTCCTTGATCTAACTGCAGCCTTTGACACGGTTGATCATGATCTTCTTTTAGATTCCCTTCATGACCTTGGATTTTGTGGCTCTGTCTATAACTGGTTTGCCTCCTATCTAGCGGGTTGCTCTTTCAGCGTGTTGACTAATGGCAGCTCATCTTCTTCTTTTCCCCTTTCTGTAGGGGTTCCGCAAGGCTCGGTGCTTGGTCCGTTGTTGTTTTCTTTATACATGTTGCCCTTGGGTAATCTTATTCAATCTCATGGCCTCCAATATCATCTGTATGCCGATGATACACAATTATATCTTTCATCTCCGGATCTTTCTCCTGATGTTCACAATCGTATCTCGGCATGTCTTTCAGATATCTCCGCTTGGTTGCTTCATCGTCGTTTGAAACTTAATATGGCAAAAACTGAATTGCTTGTTTTTCCTCCTAAACCTTCTCCTCATCTCTCTTTCTCTCTTACTGTCAATGATGTTACACTTACTCCAGTCAAGGAAGCTCGTAGTCTTGGCTTTATATTTGATTCCTTGCTCTCCTTTATTCCTCATATTGAGACAGTAGCTAAATCCTGTCGTTTTTTCCTGTATAATATTGACAATAGGGGGGTGCACGCACCCCCCGCTCCGCTTCACTTGCAGATCCGCCATTTTCTGGATCGGGCCGCTCCGCCCCGCCCCCGCTCCGCCCACTTCCGCTCTGCTCCGCTCGGAGCTCCGGATCCGGATCCGGAGCTCCGGTTTTTTCCCCCCCATAGGCTTGCATTGAAAGCTAAAAAAATATACAACTTTTTTTCTGTTCAAGTTAGAAACCTCACGTTTGGCACCATGACACCTCATGGGGGTATACACACGCACGCCAAGTTTCAAAGCAATCCCATCATCCCCTGATTTTTGGGGAATTTTTGAAAATCGGGCACCCCATTCACACCCCTTTCCATAGCTCCGTCAATTTGCACGTTAGAAAACTCAAACTCACCACCATGATAGCTTATCCATGTGTCCACGTGGATGCCAAGTTTCAAGGCAATCCCATCATCCCCTGATTTTGGGGGAAATTTTGAAAATTGGGCACCCCATTCACACCCCTTTTGATAGCTCCATCAATTTGCATGTTAGAAACCTCAAACTCAGCACCATGAAAGCTTATCCATGTGTCCACATGGACGCCGAGACTCAAGGCAATCCCATCATCCCCTGATTTTTGGCGGGGCTTAAACCTGCAAAATTTGGAACTTCCAAAACTCCAAGTGAGCGCAGGAAGGACTTCTCCCCTGAGTCAAAGCCACACACACACAACATCCCTGCGAGGTGGGCAGGGGAGGAGGGAGGGAAGGCAGGCAGGCATGCAGCTGGCATTTCTGGGGGCATAAGGAAGTGAGCCAAGGATAAGCCAGTAATGCATATAAAATGGAATAAATCAATAAATAAACAAAGGAGGGGTGGAATTAAAAGCAGCAGTGTTGCTCAATAAACAGCAAGAAGAATTTTTTTAAAAAGGCTATATCTGTCTTTTACCAGCAATAGGGGGACGTGCCCGGGGGAGGGGGAAGTAGCTGCCAGTTCAACTCAAGACAGCCATTGCTTCACCTCGAGAGCTCTAAGAAGCAAACGCTCACTTCAACTCATAACAGGCATCGCTCCACCACTAAGAAATGAACACTCACTTCGACTCATGATAGGCATTGCTCCACCGTTTTACTCTCTTTGGAAGGCTCTAATGGCCTTCCAGTGCAGGAGAGAGTGGGGGACGTCCATGATGAGATGCCCTAGGGGAGCTCATCCCCTTGCACCACATCTTTTCAGTTGTTCCCCAAAGTTAGGGTGGGGAGCAGTGCTGTGTTTCTATCTCTTATTCTTGGCTTAGTATATGATTTCAGGTTGTGTTTGTGCATTTGGTGGGGCTACTGTTTTAAAAAACACTGGGAAAAGCCCGTTCAGATGAAGAAAGAGAAGTTTCCCAGAATCCCAAGTTACCTGTTTTGCCTATGCCCTCCTCTAACTTTGGGATCATCATGACCGGGAGCTGATTCTGCCCCTCAGCCCTTTGAAAAAGGTATTTTTCCCGCCGATTTTTTAAAAACTTCTAGCGCGCGACCCGCACGACGCAGAAAGTTGAGAGTAGTCTCAAAATGACCCCCATCCACGACTCTCTGTGCACAAGAATTTTCAGAATGATAGCTTAAAAACCAACCCAGTTATGCCCGAGTCTTTCCCTCAATGCAATCCTATGGGCGAAAAGCCGAAAACGCCGTTTGAGCCGCGCGGTTGACCCAATTTTCAAACAAATATAGCACGCGACCCGCACGACGCAGAGAGGTGAGAGTGGTCTCAAAATGACCCCCATCCACGACTCTCTGAGCACAAGAATTTCCAGAACGATAGCTTCAAAAAGAACGTAGTTATCCGCGATTATTTGCCGCAATGCAATCCTATGGCAAAATGTTTTCAAGATGGCAACCGGAGCGCTCCGCCTGAACTAGGAGCTCTGAAAAATGGTCGCTTCTCTTTGCCTTGCTTCTAGGGGTCCGCGGTCCGCTCCTACTCCGCCTCTGGGTAAGGCGGAGCAGGCCAATCCGCTACTGCTTCTACGCTCCTAATCGGAGCAGATCACACCCCTAATTGCCAAGATTCGATCATTTTTGTCTGTCTCTTCTGCCAACACTCTTGTTCATGCATTGGTTATTTCTCGGTTGGACTACTGCAACCTTCTTCTCACTGGCCTTCCTTCTTCTCACATCAGTCCGTTGGTTTCTGTTCACCACTCTGCTGCTAAGATCATCTTCTTGGCTCGCCGCTCTGACCATGTAACTCCACTTCTGAAATTTCTTCATTGGCTTCCAATTCACTTCAGAATCCAATATAAACTTCTCCTGTTGACCTACAAAGCTTTTCACTGTCTAGCTCCTTCCTATCTCTCCTCTCTCATCTCACACTATTGCCCCGCTCGTGCTCTTCGCTCCTCTGATGCCATGTTTCTCGCCTGCCCAAGGGTCTCTACTTCCCTTGCTCAGCTTCATCCATTTTCTTCTGCTGCCCCTTATGCCTGGAACGCTCTTCCAGAACATTTGAGAACTACAAGTTCAACCACAGCTTTTAAAGCTCAGCTAAAAACTTTTCTTTTTCCTAAAGCTTTTAAAACCTGATTTTGTTCTGACTTTATACTGTTAGTTTTACCCTACCCAGTGCCTTTTTACCCTACCCTGTGCCTGTTTGCATTCTCTTCCCCTCCTTATTGTTTCATTATGATTTTATTAGAATGTAAGCCTATGCAGCAGGGTCTTGCTATTTACTGTTTTACTCTGTACAGCACCATGTACATTGATGGTGCTATATAAATAAATTAATAATAATAATAATAATAATAATAATAATAATAATAATAATAATAATAGTAATACCCTTGGACAAATCATCTATCTACTGGATCTATCTATCTGCATATATGCATGCATTTGTGAATATGCATGAAAATATGAGCAATCAGAATCAGGTAGTGATGCTAGAAGAAATACTGCTTTTCTCTCACCCCCCACCGTTAAAATTTATAAATTTTGCTGTTATGCAAAAGACAGCCGCAACTCTTATCAATCATTACCTGAACAATAGCAGTGAAATTACGGTTCCAGTAGCCAGCTGCACTAGCTGTTAACTGATTGTTGCAAATGATGATTTCTGCTCTTTAATCTTGCACGTCAATTTAAACAAACCTGGACTTCATCAGAGGACTCTGATTTTAACAGATTTGGCTGCTGAGAAGACTGTGATTCTGGCTTCCAAGCTGACACTTCAAACTTTCAGAATTTTGTTATTTCCGATTACTAATAGCATCAGCTTGAAGATAAGTATACTGTAGGCAATTGCTATCTTAGGATGTATATGCTGTGCTTTCCTCTGCACATCTATTCCTGGGTAAGTGATGGGATTTTGTGCAAAGAACCTGGCCTTGCTTCAAAAAAAAAAAAAAAATTATGAAGAAGAAATGTCAGCTCAGAGTTATGAAAGGTTAATGTGATGAAGGGGGAAATGGCTTTAAGGCATGATCCTGCAAATAAATGCTCATGATAAGATGCATGTAGACATGAACTCTTAGTATTGGTCTGAAAATTGTGCATTTCTGCAGCATGGGTTGGTGCCACTGTTCCTGCCTTGGCCAATAGCAGCAGCATTCATAGGAAGCTTCCTTAGATGCGGTCAGATTGTCTATCTAACCCACAGTTGTCTACCCTGAATAACTTTATCTCATGAGGGTTTCACTCTCACATCACCCCTTCTATATAATTCTTTTAAATGGATATTCCTAATGATGCCTGGTCTTCCTGTATGAAATATGGATCTATGGGGCAGCCATCTTTTCCCCCAGGGTTGCCCCTGGGAACAACACTATGGGATGTCTTGTGAAAGGCACCACATGTTTTTTAGGAACTTGCAACTACATTTTCATAGTGTTTGGCAGCCACGCTGCCGGGAATATAGTCAAGCCATAGATTGGCTTTTTTAAAGACTGAAGAAGGGAGGGGAAAGCCCCCCTTAAATGTTGCACCCTACAAAGATGTTCATTCTTCTCTCCTGGACTTTGGGAGGTTTTTGTGCTTCTCGGCCAACCACAAATCTGTTATTCCAGAGGCACAAAAAGAGTCAGGGCAACTTAGAGCATCATCAGATGAGCATTTGATTGCACCCTAAAGGATGCATGTTTGTGCATCCTTTAGATGATGACGTTCACATCCCACGTTCCTCCTACTCCTTCTGCTCATTTTTCCATCGCAAAGTAGACCCCGTCTATCCAACTTTTTCTTTTTAAAATGGAATGTGCCTCCATCTCCTGCTGTGTGCAGGAAAAATGGTGTGATGAATGGGATACATGGGTGTTGCTGCTTCCTCTTTCTCTCCCCATGTAAAGAGACTATTGCTATTCTGGGACAGCAGCCATAGTGATGGTAGGGAAATGGGAAAATCCACCCATCTGATGACGCTCTTATGCTTTCTCATATAGCACTTCTGTGAAGTGCAAAGATCTTGGTTGTGTCGGCAATAACAATCAATGCTTACAGCTGTTAGGGTTGACAGAAACTACAGTCACTAGGAGCAATTTCACGTATCCATGTGCAACTGCAGCAACAAGCAATGGTAATCATCCAACCACAATACTCTGTTTTTCAATTGATTCAGATCACACATTGAGGGGAAAGTAATTCCTGGGTTTATGTGTGAACTAGCCTGAAGGCAGCCTAGACATAATCAAGTAAAATTACTGGGCAGATTCATGGATTTGGAGCTTAAGGTTGGAATAAGCTAGTGTTAAGACTCAGAAGCACAGTAACATGAAACTGCCTTGTGCACCTGAAACAACAAGGATACTCAAAATTAGCAATTCAGCTATATGAGTCCATCAGGAGATGTGGTGCCTGGGCCAAAGAGTGGCCTTTTTCCAGAAACTGTTGAAATGTCAGTGGTGCATAGGAAATGGAGTGGCAGACAATAAAAAATTTAGGTGCTTGCCTTTTACCATCCTGTAAATCAGGGGTGTTTTAGACTTCAACTCCCAGAAGCCCTCCTAGCATGGCCAATGTTCAAGGAATGCTGGTGGTTGAAGTCCCAAACACCTGGGGATCTACTTCCTGCCCACTCCTGCTGTAAATAATAACGTAATTGTAAGTAGTTGCATTCAAATTGCAAGATAGCTACTGCTTGACATGCCTGAGGAAATTGTAAGCTGCCATGCATGCTGCCATGATGCCTAGCCACAGATATAAGCTGAAAGAAGAAGTTGCTTTGAAACTTTATAGCAAAATTCCAACAACATTTAGAGTCAACATAATGCTCTTGAATTGCTGGTATATGGGGAAATGGAATAATAATAATAATTTGTTGTTTATTCGTTCAGTCGCTTCCGACTCTTCGTGACTTCATGGACTAGCCCATGCCAGAGCTTTCTGTCGGCTGTCGCCACCCCCAGCTTCCCCAAGGTCAAGTCTGTCACCTCCAGAATATCATCCATCCATCTTGCCCTTGGTCGGCCCCTCTTCCTTTTGCCTTCCACTTTCCCTAGCATCAGCCTCTTCTCCAGGGTATCCTGTCTTCTCATTATGTGGCCAAAGTACTTCAGTTTTGCCTTTAATACCATTCCCTCAAGTGAGCAGTCTGGCTTTATTTCCTGGAGTATGGACTGGTTTGATCTTCTTGCAGTCCAAGGCACTCTCAGAATTTTCCTCCAACACCACAGTTCAAAAGCATCTATCTTCCTTCGCTCAGCTTTCCTTATGGTCCAGCTCTCGCAGCCATAGGTTACTACAGGGAATACCATTGCTTTAGCTATGCGGACCTTTGTTGTCAGTGTGGTGTCTCTGCTCTTAACTATTTTATCAAGATTTGTCATTGCTCTCCTCCCAAGAAGTAAACGTCTTCTGATTTCCTGGCTGCAGTCAGCATCTGCAGTAATCTTTGCGCCCAAAAATACAAAGTCTGTCACTGCCTCCACGTTTTCTCCCTCTATTTGCCAGTTATCAATCAAGCTGGTTGCTATAATCTTGGTTTTTTTGAGGTTTAACTGCAACCCAGCTTTTGCACTTTCTTCTTTCACCTTTGTCATAAGGCTCCTCAGCTCCTCCTCACTTTCAGCCATCAAAGTGGTGTCATCTGCATATCTGAGATGGTTAATGTTTTTTCCTGCGATTTTAACTGCAGCCTTGGATTCGTCAAGCCCAGCACGTCGCATGATGTGTTCTGCATACAAGTTAAATAGATAAGGTGAGAGTATACAGCCCTGCCGTACTCCTTTCCCAATCTTAAACCAGTCCGTTGTTCCGTGGTCTGTTCTTACTGTTGCTACTTGTTCATTATACAGATTCCTCAGGAGGCAGACAAAATGACTTGGTATCCCCATATTATATAATAATAATAATAATAATAATAATAATAATAATAATAATAATAATAATAATAGATACTTGCCTCTCCTTCTGGATCGAGGCGGGGTACAACACAAGAAGGCAGAAGGTCAGCAATCAAAAGAGGAATATTGCCAAGAGATTGGGATTGGGATATCCCAATTCAGGAAGCCTCTGTTAAGTGATTCTTTAATGAGCTCTATTTGTCAGGAATGAAGGAGGATTTTGTCTCCTCACAATGACAGTTCTGTTTGGAGCTATGATAGGGTTAATAGTGATTGTTTTGATTGGATGCCCATTGAAACAGGGAGGGGGAAAATATTTCCAGTAATCTTCAGCACATTGTTACACAACTGTGAAATGAAAGGGAAACGAGAGGGAGAGAGGGAGAGAGCGAGAGAGCGCTTTGGGTAGCACATGTTCAGTGATCCCTCAAGAAGAGCTGTTTTGAGTATCATGTTCTGAAAATGTCTGGTCAGACAAATCTAACTCCAAAGGACAGTTGCACCATTTCAGAAAGTGACCCACAGTGCTATAGACGTGCCGCTGGTCCGAAAGCAAGAAGAAGGTCAGAGCTCAGAGTAGGGCCTTCCTGCCAAAGGGATTTAAATTTTCAATTAGAGATGGTTTAAATTTGCAATTAGAGATGGTTTCATGGCTAAATTGTTATAAAAAAGGAAAAAAAGAAGAAGGAGAACCATTACTGGAAGTAACACTTAAAGAGTGCTGTGGTCTCCCACCACTATGATACGAGAACAGTAGACCCATGAGAAAGTGAAGCATGATCTTGCTCAGCAGTTTGCAGGTAATGATATATTTTCCATGGCCAAATTCCCTAGCATGCTTGAGTTCAGCCTTAAATGTGTATATGTGTTTGCTTCTACCTAGAAGAGCATTTTGTATATTATAAGTGACACCTTAGCAGGATCACAGACACCGATGAAACTCTGATATGGTGCAGCATTGATATAGGCAGTGCAATGGATCCATTTTGCTTGGCTTTGTGACTGCAAAAGTAGGCTTGAGCTGAAAGCTCACTCACTAATTTTTTTTCAAAGGAGGGACCCTTGTGGGATGCAAAGATCAGTAACTCCCTCTCTCCCCTCCACAGCTATTCATTGCCTTTTGCAACTATTCAGAGGTTACTCACTGGAAACAACCATAGTTCCCACTTCCAGTCATCTCCCCACCTCTATTTTTTACTCTCAAATTGACAGAGTGAGGGCAGGGAGCATGGCCTTCATTCTGAATTGGCTTCAACAGAATCCTATAGCCAAATATTTGCAAACGTCTTCATATGCAGGATTGAAAGAAATTGTGGTTGAAAGGAATTCTGGAGAAAGTTAAAATGATAGATTTGCCCATTCCTGTGTGATGGCGCAAAGTCAAAGACTTTATTAAACCTCATTTAGGTTGGAGTATGTTCTGAAAAGAAAGATATATGTTTAGTTTTGCCAGCCAATCACTGCAGCAGGGTTGTGTATTTTAAACAGTGGTTCAACAGAAACAGAGAACAGGTAGCAGTGATGTCCAGCATGACATCAGCTCCATGTTAGGAACACCATCACCAGTTGCATAGCTATCTGTTACAGAGCTGGAACATCTTCACCTATGTTTCATGGTGATCTCATATTTGGTGGTGAGCCTGCATAGCAGGGCTTCTGCTATATTCTGTATGGCATAAGTGCCCTGACATACTTTCAGTATAGGATTGTACCCTCAAAGGCTAATATACAACTAGATAGTTTGTGGGATAAGATCCTATCCACATGTACCATGAACATTCAATTTCCATTGAAAATAAAGGGAAGGTAGAATCCCAAAAGTGTCAGTTATGTTCCAAACCTATTCCTTCTATAATATATTTTTGGGCTATTATGAGTGCTGCATTGCCATTTGAAGGCTTTCAGATCCTGTACCTGGGCTTCTTGGTATGTATGAGCAGTCAAATGATTAAGGTATATAGTAACAGTTAAGCCATTTCAAAGATTTAGGTTCCTACTCTCCCCGCCCCCCGCCATAGTGTGTGAAATGTCTCAAACGTTTTGAGGAAATGCTTGGTACTCTATAATTATATTACCACGTGCCATTTATTGGTGTGGGAAGAGAAATCGGATTTCACTTGAGACTGCAAAGGGCTATAATAACACGGTAATTATGTAGCCACTGACAAGGAAGGGTAAAGATGCAAAAGAAAGAAAGAAGAACCCACACACACACACACACAGAGAGACATGCGTAAGCATTGCAGCTTAAAAACCTTTTTTTTAAAAGGTTCAATGATTTATAGAAGATAATGTAATTTCTTCTGAAATGCAGTTCTTTTGTTTAATCTGATAGAGACTGATTCACAATTATCTCAAGGGCTAAAGTGTAAGAGCTGTTTTGCAAGAAAATAAAACGGGGGGTGGAGGTTGTAAAATAACATGGCACAAGTGACACAAAACACTGTCTGATGGTTCATCAACCACAATATATGGTTTAGCTGAATATTTTGAAAATATAGGCGTATCCAAGGCTGCCTTATCATATCATACCATTGATCTATCTATAACAGAATCTACACCTTGTGTCAAATCATTACGGATGTGGAATAAAAAGCAGGAAATAACACTATGGAAGTGGTATATGGAGTGTGTATTGTGCCCCCACAGTTATTAGTGCACTTCAATACCACTATAAAGCAGTAATGCAGATCTAGCCAACAAAACTTGAGTTCACCAAAGTTCTACGAATTGTTGTGAACTGATGGATCCTGATAAAAATGAGTTGAAATAATTTCCTCATACATCCCTAGAATATCTAGTTCGGTGTTATCAACGCTGATTGGAATCAGCTCCCCAGGGTTTCATCTCTCCTTGAAGATGCCAAGGATTCATTCTGGGACTTTTTTGTGTGCAAAGATTCCAGTGTCCTGTTTCTGGCTTCCTGGTCGACAGCTGGTTGGCCACTGTGTAAACAGAGTGCTGGACTACATGGACCCTTGGTCTTATCCAGCATGGCTATTCTCATGTTCTTCAAGCATTCACGCTATCCAGTGCAGTAATCCAATTTGAAACATGGAAAACTATGGTGTGATAGTCAGCATAAAGAACATCCTGAGTCTGTTCCTATGTTCCTGCCCACTTCCCAAGCACATACCACACCACATATGCACCACTACTAGTGCAAATACTTCATCATCAGTTGTTCCACACACAAACCAATTCTATGCCATGGGTTAGGTTGAAAGACAGTGATGTATCCAAGGCTTCCTACATTCTAAACCTGATACTCTAGCCAATAGTCCACTGGTTTTTTCCCTATGGAACAGAGTGTATTGACTACCATGTGGGTGTTATTTTTCTTATTTGCAGCTACGGACACAATACATAGTAAATACAACAGGAATAAATGTGCAAGGACTTACTTTTGAATTGATCTAGATGTTTTGCATGGGGAAATCCTATAAGCAAGATATATACGGATTTAGATTTATACAAAGGGTAAGAAGAGAATCCATTATCATGTCAAATGCAGACTTAGCCTTTAAGGAATTACTTCATAAACTTAATTAAACACATTAATCCTTTAAATGGCAAATTAATGTTCTAAGTGATTGGTACAGCCGGGAGATTTAAACTATAAATTCTACTAAGCAGGTGTGTTCCATCTTATCTTGTTTCCTCTCCCCCCGCCCCCCCCCAAAAAAGTCAAAGAAAACTCAAAAGATACATAAGACAAAAATATCAAGGAAAATCAAATATAAAGCACAAAGTAGTATAAGCATCCAAC
The DNA here is from genome assembly GCF_023053635.1 of Elgaria multicarinata webbii. Taxonomy (NCBI): domain Eukaryota; kingdom Metazoa; phylum Chordata; class Lepidosauria; order Squamata; family Anguidae; genus Elgaria; species Elgaria multicarinata. The sequence continues at coordinate 152,747,911 of NC_086172.1, read as the reverse complement.
GTCATCTGAACCGAGACGAAGAGGTGATAAAAATTGGCAAGTATCTTTTATAATGGTACTCATAACTGGCAAGTACCCTTTATAATGGTTCTCTTAGGGAGGTGGTGGGCTCTCCCACACTAGAGGTCTTCAAGAGGCAGCTGGACAGCCATCTGTCAGGGATGCTTTAAGGTGGATTCCTGCACTGAGCAAGGGGTTGGACTCGATGGCCTTAGGCCCCTTACAACTCTACTATGCTATGATTCTATGATGCTATGATTCTATTAGCTCTGCTCCATCTTAAGAAAGTCAGATCAGTGTGGATATTAAGTCTGGTAATCAGATACAGAGCAGAGGCTATTCCATAAAGCATAATACTCTACATTTCACTCTTGACTTTAGAGTTTCTGGATTGCATGCTAAAACATAGCTAGTCAGGAGGGGGGGAAAGTAGAGCTGTTTTCATAACAATCCATGGAACAGCAGTGAATCATTAACTCTACCCTCCAAACATTGGGAGATCCCAATACAAATCTGATGTCCCCCCAAACTGTTAAAACAACAACAACAACAAGAAGGACAACACTGAGAATGCTAACAATGCCTTTAATAATGGGATGGGCATCTTGTGGCCCTCCAGATATTTTTGCCTAGAACTCCCATATTCTTAACTAGCAGAGCCAATGGCAATGGGGCAAGGTTATGGGAACTGAAGGCCAAAGCATGTGTGGGGCCACAAGTTGCCTACAACTCTTTTAATAGAATATGTGGTTGAGTCCTAAAGAGTGAGATTAAGGAGCTATGGAAAATAATGGCAAAGCCTCATGATTGGGGAGAGCCCTGGACGCCAGAGCTGTCCGTTCCAAAATTACAACTCTTGCTTTTCCTCCCCTCTTCCTCTGTCCTGGCATTTTCTTTTGAGGAGATCATGGTGGGATGTATCCCTTTTAAACTAGCCATCCTAGGGAAATCCAGCACTTTTTAGGCTTGCTAGATTTCACCAGAGCCCCCAGTTCAGCATCTCAGTGTTTTCCAACTGCCTTAAATCAGCATTTACAAAACTTGAAGCTGCACTTTGCATAGCTTGTACAAATTTCTGCCCTAATTTGTGCAAATAGCAGGTGTGATTTGCATAGATGTCCATTCAAGGCCAGGGAAAACCCTGAAAATCTGCAAGCTGGCCTGTGGGGAACTCTGGGTGGATGAACTGATGAAAGCTCAGTGAACTTCACCCTCTGGACAGATTCCTCCGACATCCCTATTTTAAACTGATTCTCTGACTGTTCTTCTGAATCAGGTCTGTTGCTTCAGGAGCAGCCTAATTCAGTCCCAAGTGCTTCAGAGAATACTTGGTCTGCTTCAGGCAAGATCTGAATACCTTTGAAGCAGGATGCTTTGGATTCTGGATTTGGGCTTCATCCAAAGTGAACGCACACCTCTAGAACTGTTCTGCCTTGTTTTGGCTCTGTTCACACTACAGCTACTTACCTGAGCACCCCCAGGGGAACTCCCTACTTGTGGAGGGTATAGCAGGACCACATCTCCTCCCCTCCAAGGTATTGTGTCCCACTAGCTCTATTCCTAATATCAACACATTCAATGTGATATTTAATAGGGAAACTTATATGTGCCCAATTATACACAATATCTGAATCAGCGCCTCTCCCCACATTAATCTACCCATACTCTACACTCAGCATCTAAGGTCCTCCTCTGGTGCATCCTCCAAAAGAATGTATGCATGATCCTGAATGCACCTTTTTTGTTTCATGAGTCACATTGCAAGGTGAACATGTATCCGAGTCTGTGCTTGGTTCAGAATGGTCGAAGTGGATAAATAATTCTTCTTCTTCTTCTTCTTCTTCTTCTTCTTCTTCTTCTTCTTCTTCTTCTTCTTCTTCTTTTTAAAATGATCTGAAATGAATTTCTCAAACATTCCTAAAGTCATCCTCTAAAGAGGAGTCTTCCAGAGGGGTCATGGCATCAGCGGGGCATGCAGTGTTGCCCTGTGATCCATGGTCTCCCAACCATTTCCATATGATAGATGTACCTGTGGAGGGCATTCAAGTCAACAGCCCTACTTTGGTTCCATGCAAATCATATGTGCATGGCCTCCCCATCCATGTACAGAGCCATGTGAACTGAAGCTTGCACATGTAACCATGTGATCCATTAGCCCCTGCCTTATTAATGCATGCATTGAACCATACATGCATCCTAATATGGTTTTTAATCAACAAGTCCTGATGACTTCTATGCACTCTTTTCATACATTAATCGGGCAGAAAGACAGAGGCTAAATTAAAATATCATTCCAAATGTGACATGCTGACATTTCAATAGCTCATTGTTTCTTCTTACCATTGCCTCTTTCCAACAAAGTAGAAATTAAAGCCTCTTTCACCCTTATCTCCACAGTTCCATCAATAAACGTACGAATACAGACTCTGTCTTACATCTTAATAATTGCCAGGCAAAATTAACAAGCTGCTAATGTTTTAAATTATGAATTGGAGGCCAGTTTTCAAGGTGGGGCCATCAAGGCAATGGACCTGTCTGCTGTACGATCCCGGGAAATAAGTGGCTGTTTATCCATTTCCCCTGATTAGGAGGCTGCTTTGCAACCAGATAAAAGAGGTTTTAAATGTGAGACCCCGGCGTTGTGTTTTTCTTTCTGGATTTAGTGCTAAACATTACAAGGAACTAGAGATTGATTTTGCTAAGGAAGCAGTGCCAGATAAAACAAGGAAAATGCAAGCAACCCTGTTTATAGAACCGCTTTGTGTTATCATAAGAAGGCAGAAAAAGTACCTGAGCAACATTAATGGGGGCCTTGCAGGGAAACTGGGACGACGTATCTGAGTACACATGCATGCATACATATATTGCACACACCCAGCATACACCATTCGCAACATCTTTTCCCCATTTCAGTTCATTTTTGACCAGAATTTACCCAGTTCAGCTGCCCACCCCAGAATGCAATGTGAACTGAAATCAGGTTGTCATCAAAGACCATACTTTCCCAAACTTGCAGCATGATTTGCAGAACAACAACAAAAATGTGTTTAAAAATGCATACATTTTTATGTACACTTCAGGAATGGGTACAACTGATGCAAAGATATGGGAAATGTGCAGTAAAATCCACATGAGTTTTTGTGCAAAAACAAAAAAACCCAAAGCTTCTCCAAGGGCCCCTCCCAAAGGAAGTGAGGCAGATGGCTACCAGGAGGAGGGCCTTCTCTGCTGTGGCACCCCAGCTGTGAAATGAGCTCCCTAGAGAGGTTTGCCTGGTGCCTACCTTATACTCTTTTTTGATGCCAGGTAAAGACCTTTTAATTTTCTCAGTGTTTTAACAGTTTGTCATATTAGTTTTTTTAAGTTGCTGTTTTACATCTGTATTTTAAATCTGTATTAGTCTCTGCATACTGGTTGAGCTTTTATATTGGACTTTTATACTATTTTTTTATACTGCTGTTTGAATAGTTTTCATAGTTTTGATTTTTGTGAACCACCTAGAGAGCTTTGGCTTTTGGGTGGTATAGAAATGCAATAAATAAATAAATAAAATCAGGATGAGTTTTAAACTGGAAATTCTTCTGAGTTTGAGTTCTGCTGGTTCACACATCCCTGCTTATAGCTATTTCCTCACACACACCATGTTAGCTGGCTCCTGACATTGGCCATTTGTACACCATCCCAAAAGTCTGGGCTGGTCACGGGCAAGGGGGGGATGAGCACGGGTTTTCTCAGGGATAAATAATCCCTGGGAAAACCCGATTCTTCCCTCAGTCTCGGGATCATCCAGAGACCAAGGGAGATATATGGGCGCTTCTCCCAGCTTCATCCCACCTCCTCGCAAGTAAACATGAGGAGGTGGGAAATGGGCATGGAGCTCTTCAGGCACTCCATGCCCGTCGGAGGTGGGGGGGGGAGTGGGATCAGGTTTTGTTTTGTTTTACTCACATTTTTGTTGGAGCGCAGGTGCACTCATCTTCTGTTAAAAAAAAAGAAAAAGAAAATGGCGGGTGCGACATCCCTCCTTTCTTCTGGGATGTTGTGCACGCATGTGGACAAAGGGGAGGATCTCATGAGCAGCATATCGTGCGATCCTCCCCCCTCCCTCCCAGAATGCTGGGAGGTGTAGAAAGGCCCATTGTGTTACACTCTAGCATGAACAAGAAATAGAGTTCAGGGTCAGTCTGTGGAGATGAAAGGGTTGAACTATATAGACAGTGGCTCGTTCAGTTCTTAAAAATACCCACTGCGTTCTATGCTCAAAAGTAACCAGGGCTCCCATTTGGGGCACAGCTAATTTTGCTGAATGGGACTGTCTGTTCACTATCACAAACACTGCTTGGGCCCTAATGCCTGACATGTAATGGGGCTTTTGTACCTGCCTATGATGGAGGGGCCATAGCTCAATGTGACAGAACACGTGCTTTGCATGGAGAAGGTCCTAGGTTTAATCCCCGGCATCTCCAGGTAGAACAAGGAAAGGTATCCTGCCTTAAACACCGGAGAGCTTCTGCCAGTCAGTGTCAACAATACTGGGCTAGATGGAGCAATGGTCTGAATCAGTATGAGGCAGCTTCCTATGTTGCTATGTTTCTTTTCCTGCTGCACCTCCCCCACTGCCATTGCCATGCCCAGCCCAAAGCCACTCCTGGTGGTTCGGGGACCTCCAGGACAGCAAAATAATTACTGCCTTCCTTATACAAGTGACCTGTATCCTGCTGATACACTTCCTTGACACACACACACACACACACACACACACACACACACACACATACATATATATATATATATATATATATATATTAAAAATCTTCCTAATATATCCTTTATGTTCAATAACCTGATATCACACATGCGTGAACACACACACACACACTTTGGATTTATCACAAACTCAGCAGGAGCCAATTCTGGGCTGTTCCCCTGTTTCCTTGCATTAGCTGATCAAGCAATGGGCATCAACTGCAGCTGACAAATTAGGTAATAATGTGGGTAATAAATGCAACAGTTACATGGCTAGTTGGGGCAATTTATATGTCAACTTTAAAAGGATTCTGCCCAATTTCCAGGACTCGTAAGCACCACGGGTAGCATTTGCTGAAAAGACGCCAATGTTGATGAATCCAAAGGCGAATTTTCTCTCTGCCCCAAGCCTGATGTTCTGCAAAAGGTGAGATGCTGCAATTCTTGAACCTCAGGTCATGAATTAGCCTCATGAATACACAAAGATTCAAACACGGACTTTTAAAAGCTAAGCATTCCAAGCCTGGATGGATGAATCTGTCAACATCTGTTTCTCCCACATTCATTAAAAAATAATTTTAAAAAATCAAGTTCTTTTTCTCCATTGAAGAAAAAAATGCTAATTTTCCTAAATTCTTAAAATGACAAACCCAAGAAACCACTCATCCATCCCAGCAAACCTCTCGCCCATCCTTAAGTTCTGTTGAGGAGGATACCAGGGTGTGCTGATGAAAGGAGCTCTCATCACCATGGTTCTGGCCCTCTCTGGTGCAAAACTGGAAGCAGGAAGGACTTTTCAGATCTATCCTTGGGCTAGGAGAATCCACTGTCCTGCCCATTAGCACTGCACCATCTTCTGTCAACCTAAATATACCTATTGCTGACTACTCTCCCTCAAGCTTTGGCTATGGGGCAGTATCTAAATGTAATAAATAAATAAATAAATAAACAGTGTGAGCCAGGGAGTCCCCTAATATCACTAGTGATCTTGGATAAATCTGCAACAGAATAAAATGAGTTGGATTTCTATGAATCTGAACGGCAGATTCCACATTGGACCAGCTTTTCCCAAGGCCTTAGCTAGATGGAGCTTTATCCCAGGGCGAACCCCGGAATCGTCGCTGTGCATCCACATGACACACAGGGGATCTCGGGATTAGGGAGGGATCATCCCTCCCTTGCCCCGGGATCTCGCCCTACGCTTTGCTCCTGGTTTTTCCATGGCCCGAGACCACAGAATATGTGGCCCAGTGTTGTGGGTTGACCTGGCTCCGCACAATTCCTCGCATGGAGCTGGGAGCCACTCATGGGGTGCAACGCTCCTCAGGAACACTACACCCATCAGAGGTAGGGTGGGGGGGAGCAGGAATTTAATTTTTAAAAACCACCCGCTTACCTTTAGCGCACGAGTGTTCGTGCACTCCTTCCTCTTTAAAAAATGTGGCGGGCGCAATGCCTCTCCTGCTGAGGTCATCGTGTGTCATGTGTAGACAGAGAAGGGATCTCACGATAAACAGATCACAGGATCTTCTCTCCTCTGTTGCGAGCTAAAAGGTAGGTCTAGCTAAGGCCCAAGTCACATGAATTCTTCTGATTTGTAGATTATTATATACAAGTTTAGTTATATATTTTTAAAAAAAAAATGGCTGAAAATGCACCTTTCCCCAATAGGTTAAAGCATGAAAGTGTGAATTCTGGGGTATTTCCACATCTCGGGGAGAATTTGCATATTTTCGCAACTGTGAATTTATGCAGATGCAACATTGTGCTAATTTCACAAATTGGGGAAAAAAATCTGAGTCCATCAACGAATGGCTCCTGACAATCCACAAAATGCAAATGGAATGGATTTTATAAAATCTGTACATCCCTAAAGTTTTCCACTGCTTCTCTCCTCCGTCAGCAACTCTCCCACACACTTCATGGCTCACACAGGGTGGATGGTTTGAAGCCAAAGTCAATTGACTGGTTTGAGAATTTGGTTCTCTTTGGACCATAGAGAAGTTAAAAACCTCACTATTTGTAGTCAGTGCTGAATCTCAATGAGTGAATATTTTATTTTACTGGAGATTTTGCAATGTAAAAATAAGCCTAAATTCCAGACAACTTTACTACACCAAAGCTGATTAAAGACACAAACAGTTATCACACTGATGTGCTGGGACTGGAATTATGTACGTCCCTGTACTCTGTATTAATTTTGGAGACATCCTGAATGTAAAACGTGCTCCGGGTCAAATGTAACATTGGCTGAAGCACAATCTGAAAGCACTGTGACCCATCCACTTTAATGCCTCAGTATATAAGTCCCTATAGGAACATTACAGTTAACCATTATTGCAGGTTGTGTTTTACTATTGCTGAAGGTTGTTTTAAAGGTTGTTTCCCCACTGTACTTTTTTGAAGTGTGCTGCTTTATTGAAGTGTGTTTGTCACGACAGCTGAGAATTTCACAGGGCAGGACACTCATAAACAGTAGTCCATATTACAGTTCACTAAAATTTAAGGGCTTTTACACTGAGAACTGAGATAAAGTAAGCACAAAGCTATGTTGTTTTGCCTCCTCCACGTCCACCTTCTCCTTCTGATGATTAGCTTTTAATCAAGTGTTTTTAACTCTTCATTTATTTGTTTGATTTGTACCCCATTTTCCACTGAGAAAAAGGTGTTTAAAAACACATAGACACAAACTTGCTATAAAAAAAAATCAAATATATTAAAAACGCAGATAAAACACACAAAAAGTTACCCCCTTGAGGCAGCATACAGAGAAAATACTAACTGTAAACACAGCACAAGCTGAGTGCAATCATATGGATGTTTAGCTGGGGTAAGCCCCACTGAGTTGAGTAGAACTTACTCCAAAGTAGGTCTGAATAGCATTGTACTGTAAAACACTTTTAAACAGAAATACACCAACAGAAATACACCATCATTAAAATAGCTAGAACAGCAAGAAAATCAGTACTAGGGGACATTGTGGGTGCCCGACTGGGTTTCCCTGCACCTGGCCTCACTGGACTGTGGCATATTCAACAGCCTGCTCTGGGAGCATCCTGTGACCTGCAGCCATCTGCCCTGGAGGCTTCAGAAATTGCACATCTCCATAAAGGCCAAATTCGCTCAAAATTAAAGGTGTGAACAGCTGCCATTAATGCAAGGTGGAAAATACGCCATTGATAGCCTTCTCCTCCAGGAATTTATCCAACCCTCTTTTAAAGCCATGCAAATTGGTGGCCATCACTACATCTTGTGGTAGTGAGTTCCATAATTTAACTATGTGCTGTGTGAAGAAGTACTTCCTTTTATTTGTTCTGGATTTCCCACCAATCAGCTTCATGGGATGACCCCAGTTCACACAGTGTTGACCAGGAGGAACCCACAAAACAGGACATGGTGCAACAACACCCTGCCACGCATGTATCCCAGCAACTATAGGCTTCCTGCACACAACCATCAGCACTAGTAGCCATTGATAGCCTTCACCTCCAGGAATTTATCTAACACCCTTTTAAAGCCATCCAAATTGGTGGCCATTGCTACATCTTGTGGTAGTGAATTCCTTAGGTTAACCATGTGCTGTGTGAAAAAGTACTTCCTTCAGCTGTCCTGAATCTCCCACCAATCAGCTTCATGGGATGACCCCAAGTTCTAGTATTATGGGAGAGGAATAAAAATGTCCCCCTATCCACATTCTCCTCACCATACATAGTTTTGTACACCACGATCATGTCTCCCATCTGCGTGAACAGAGTGCTGGACTAGATGGGCCCCTGGTCTGATCCAGCATTGCTCTTCTTATGTACTTAATTAAATAATTACTTTTAACCGTAAGTCTACCATCCACTTTTGGATTATAATTTACATCCTAGTTGTGGAATGCCCTCTGAGAGAGGGTTGTCTGGTATGAAGGATGAGTAAATTCACCCATGTCTGATATTTTGAGGCTCAATGATACTCGATGAACACTTGGAAGCTGTCCGCCCTTGCTCCGCAAACTGCACATTTCCCGTTGTGTAAATGGTGGCCATAAATCACTCCATTCACACCTTCACTCTTGCATAAATGGGGCCTTTACAGCTGCCATTTATGCAACAGGGGAAATAAATAATTTTCAGAAACTGCACTGCAGTGCACAATGGAGGCTCCGGACGAGGGTGGATTGCTACCGAGCACTCGTTGGGTCTCGTGGGTGCTCAAACCACAGGTCCATGTGGATTTAAAGTAGAGCTGTGCGCAAGTGGTCTCTCAAAATTGTCCACCCTATTTGTGGACAGGGAAATTGGGGTGTGTGTGTGGGGGAGACAATTTCACAAAATTTCTCCAGGGGAGGAGAAATTCTCCAACAATTTTATTATTATTATTATTATTTATTTATATAGCACCATCAATGTACATGGTGCTGTACAGATAACACAGTAAATAGCAAGACCCTGCCGCATAGGCTTACAATCTAATAAGTTGTAAAGGAGAATGCAAACAGGCACAGGGAAGTGTAAACAGGCACCGGGTAGGGAGAAGCTAACAGTATAGAGTCAGAACAAACTCAATATTTGAAGGCTATAGGGAAAAGAAAAGTTTTTAGCTGAGTTTTAAAAGCAGTGATTGAGTTTGTAGTTCTCAAGTGTTCTGGAAGAGCGTTCCAGGCGTAAGGGGCAGCAGAAGAAAAAGGACGAAGCCGAGTAAGGGAAGTGGAGGTCCTAGGGCAGGTGAGAAGCATGGCGTCAGAGGAGCGGAGAGCACGAGCGGGGCGATAGTGTGAGATGAGAGAGGAGAGATAGGCAGGAGCTAGACCGTGAAAAGCTTTGAAGGTCAGCAGGAGAAGTTTATATTGGATTCTGGAGTGAATTGGAAGCCAATGAAGAGATTTCAGAAGTGGAGTGACATGGTCAGAGCGGCGGGCCAAGAAGATGATCTTAGCGGCAGAGTGGTGGACAGAGACCAGCGGACTGATGTGAGACGAAGGAAGGCCAGAGAGAAGAAGGTTGCAGTAGTCCAACCGAGAGATAACCAGTGCGTGAACGAGAGTCTTGGCAGAAGAGACAGACAAAAATGGTCGAATCCTGGCAATATTATACAGGAAGAAACGACAGGATTTAGCTACTGCCTCGATGTGAGGAGTAAAGGAGAGCGAGGAGTCAAATATAAAGCCAAGACTACGAGCTTCCTTGACCGGAGTAAGCGTGACATCGTTGACAGTAAGAGAGAATGAGAGGTGAGGAGAGGGTTTAGGAGGAAAAACAAGCAATTCAGTCTTTGCCATGTTAAGTTTCAAACGACGATGAAGCAGCCAGGCTGAGATATCTGAAAGACATGCCGAGATACGATCGTGAACATCAGGAGAAATTTCCGGAGATGAGAGATATAATTGTGTATCGTCGGCATACAGGTGATATTGGAGGCCGTGGGATTGAATAAGCTTACCCAAGGGCAGCATGTATAGAGAGAACAACAACGGGCCAAGCACCGAGCCTTGCGGAACCCCAACTGAAAGGGGAAAAGAGGAGGACGAGCTGCCGTTAGCCGACACGCTGAAAGAGCGACCCTCTAGATAGGAGGCGAACCAGTTATAGACAGAGCCACAGAGTCCAAGGTCATGGAGGGAATCTAAGAGAAGATCGTGATCAACCGTGTCAAAGGCTGCGGTTAGATCTCTCACAGGTAGGCATCACCACTGGCAGGGGTTATAGAACAGCTTTCTTTCTTTTTCCTGTGGTTTATTATTATTATTATTACTATTACTATTATTATTATTATTATTATTATTATTATTATTATTATTATTTACAATGGATACAGCTTGTCTCTAATGCAGGTGCTTGCAACACCTCTATTTCCATGAAAGCCGTGTAGCAGTTGTGAGGAGGGGGTGCAGTGATGCATCCAGATTCAGGGAAAGGGTGGAGCTAACACAGTGCCAAAAGCTGTCCTCCAATTTCCCAAGTTTTTTTTTTTCCTCCATGGAAGAAGCTTCCATTTTTCTGTCTCATTCCCAGGGCATTTTATAACTTATTTTGAATGTGTTTTGGTGGTGTTTTTGACCTGACCTTATCTCTGTAAGGGGGCTGAGGATACTGTCTATATTATTCTTTCTATTCCACATCTCACCATTGCTCTACAGCCTTCCAGGCTGCCTGCACTTCCTGATCTGAAAAGGCCCAATGGGAGGAATAAATTCATAATGTCTTCCTCTGGGTGGGATCTGTGGGAAGCCAAGGATGCTACAGGCTGTCAGAGAGATGATTGCAGAATGCATCTTTAGTGTGAAACTAGACTGGATCCATCTGGATATTTGCTTTTCTTTGTGTGAGATTGTGAAAGCTATAATACCTTAGAGGTTCTTGCTAATGTTAGTTCTGAAGCTTGTGTTTTCACCTGCTGGTCTTCATGTACATATTCTCAATGTCTTCATGTAGTTCCGAGAAGGATTCCATTCTGAATTTGTTGCATTAGGTATTTGTAAGTATGTGTTTGGCCATTTATGTTAAGTCAATATAGCACTCTTCAGGTTGGTTCAGTTAGGCCAGTGTTTCCAACCTGGTGCTCTCCAAAAAAATTCTGCTATAACTCCCAGCATTCCTGAACATTGGACATGCTGGCCATGGCTGATGGGAGTTGAAGTCCAAAACACTTTCGGGAAAGCTCAGCTAGATCTGCATTACTGCTTTATAGCAGCATTGAAGTGCACGGCTAACTGTTGGGGCACATTAGACACTACTCATACTGCTTTTATAATATTATTTCCTGACTTTTTTTCCACATTATCCAAATACTACAACAAATGTTATTGTGTATCCTACAAGCTATAAATGTGCAAGAGGGACATAGCATTACCATAATGAGATCGTAATGATTTGACACAAGGTGTACATCTGGCCCAGGTTTAGGAGAGCTGACTGAGGCCTTAGCTAGACCTAAGGTTTATCCCGGGATCGTCCCGGGGGCATCCCTGCCTGCTCCCAATATCTCCTGTGTGTCATTTACATGAACAGGGATGACCCCGGGATGATCCCAGGATAAACCTTAGGTCTAGCTAAGGCCCTAGACTATAATTCTCTGCCTATTTTCAATATGGTGTTGTTTAATCCAATAGGGCTGTTCAAGAGAAAATAATTCCAAGTAGCAGTGTTAGTCATTACATCAATTTGTTTCATAGCAGGGAAAACAAATCATGTCAGATAGATTTAGCAGGCCTTGGGCAAATCCTAGACTTCCATTTCACATTTAAATAAAATATGAAATGAATCTTTTAATCTTTGGTGATCAACGGCTAAAACTAGTGCAAGTTAATGTAATATTCATGGTTTTTGCTTATCCTTTTCCTCTAGCCCTATAGTGATTAGATGCTATGTTAACAAATTGTATCTTAAGAACATAAAAATATAAGAAGTGCATGCTGGATCAGACCAAGGGTCCATCTAGTCCAGCACTCTTTTCACACAGTGCCCAACCAGCCATCGGCCAGAGATGAACAAGCAAGACATGGTGTAACAGCACCCTCCCACCCATGTACCCCAGCAACTGGTGCACACAGGTTTACTGCCTCGAACACTGGAGATAGCACACAACCATCAGGGCTGGTAGCCATTGATAGCCTTCTCCTCTAGGAATTTATCCAACCCCCTTTTAAAGCCATCCAGATTGGTGGCCATCACTACCTCCTGTGGTATTGAGTTCCATAATTTAACTATGCACTGTAAGAAGAAGTACTTCCTTTTATTTGTCCTGGATCTCCCACCAATCAGCTTCATGGAATGACACCGGGTTCTAGTATTTTGAGAGAGGGAGAAAAGGTCTCCCTCTCTACATTCTCCACACCATGCATAATTTTGTACACCTCTATCATGTCTCCCCTTAGCCTCCTTTTCCCCAAGCTATCTTGTATGTTTGTGTGCATATGCATGTCCATTTTCCTGGGATAATCCTTAGGTTGTCATGTCTAACTCTACTGCCCCTGTTTTGGGAAAAGATGTTTTGGGTAATCAATCAGAATCAGATTCAGAACTAGAAGACACAGTGCCAGACACCAGCCATCCTGTACCAGTGTGGGAGGAAGCTCTGACGGGTGATTCCACCCTGGGAGTCAGCCTTCTGCAGAGCTTATCTCCTCAAGGCCAAATCCTACACACTCAGGGGGAAGTGAGGTTTCTTCCGGAGGTGAGCATCCCAACAAGCTAGCTGATGCTAGGGTCCGCCGGAAGCTGAAACGCACGGCGCAGAAGGAAGGCATGAAAAAGCCAGTTAGATTACGCCAGAACCTGCCTCCGCACTAGGCGCTCTGAAATTTTGGGTGTTTGAGAAGTGACTTCCTATTCTTCTTGAACAGACAATTATCTTGCTTAGTTTGCATAGTTTTGCCTAAGGAGACGTTTCCAAGACTCTATTTTATTTATTTATTTATTTATTTATTTATTTATTTATTTATTTATTTATTACACTTATATACCGCCCCCATAGCCAGAGCTTTCTGGGCAGTTTCCAGAAATTCTAAAATTAAGATAAAATTGAGTATACAAAATTTAAAATTCTAAAACACAGAACATATACACATAAAGCATTAAAACTGTTTAAAAACTAAATGTGGCGATTAAGATGTACTGCTATTCAAGTACTGCTATTCTGCTATTCAAGTAGAAGAGACGTTTATTACTTAATAAAAGCTTTGCAGATTACTTAGCAAGCCTCATCGTTTGCCTCCCATCAAAATGAGAGCCAGTGTGGTGTAGTGGCTAGAGTGTTAGACTGGGAGTCAGGAGATCTGGGTTCTAGTCCCCACTCAGCCATGGAAACCCACTGGGTGACTTTGGGCCAGTCACAGACTCTCAGCCCAACCTACCTCACAGGGTTGTTGTTGTGAGGATACAATGGAGAGGAGGAGGATTATGCCACGTTGGGTTCCTTGCAGGAAAAAAGGCAGCATATAAAATGCAATAATAATAATAATAAAAGCAGGAGTGTTCTCAGAAACACAACAATGCATTACAGAGTGCCCAACATCCTGGGTGCAGTGAGTCTGTTGCAGGGGGCGGCGGTGATGAAGTTTTTAGGGCAGCCATTGGCAGCCTTCGATCGCACCACCGAGGAGGGAAGGGTAACCGGAGGCCTGATATGTGGGCTATCCCCGTCCCCTCCTTCCTTTCTGCAAAAATGGCTGCCTAGCAAGGAGATGTGCTTTGGCAGCCAAAAACATGAGGCGAGGCGGCGGCGGCAGTGGCAGGCGAATGCTGCTTCCATTACCGGCTTACCTTGCTCACTGGGAAGAGGGCCTCGAAGCAGCAGGTGGAGGAGAAAGGATGCCATCTTCTCTGGCCTGGGAGGATCGTCTGATCCTCCCCACCCCTGTGGCTGTGGGGGTGTCGGCCCAGGAAGTGCACTGAGGCACCCAATTTCTTGGGCTGGTTTTCTGCTGCTGGGGGAAGGGTCCTGAGGGTGAGAGTGGTGCCCACGTTACAGGCCTGTCAGAGGGCTGGGGAACTTTGAAGCCCCTGTATTAATGGCCCAAGAGGGTGCAGCCTTCGTGGATGGCCCGGGCCATCTGAGGGCACCAGCCGCCCTTTAAGGGCTTCGATAGGCCTGGTGCTTCTGACCAAGGGGGCTGCAGCTTTTGAACCCTCAGATCCACCAAACAAAGCGTGGTGTAAAAGGCATACACTGAAAATTAGAGAATTTCAAGCCCTATACCAGAACTGAACAGAACTTACTGTGCAAAAATCCATTCTTATTTATTTATTTATTTATTTTATTTAAGGATTTTTATGCCGCCATTCAGCCAAAAAAGGCTCTCACAGCGGCTTACAAAAGTATTTCTTGACAGTCCCTGCCCACAGGCTTACAATCTAAAAGACATGACAACAAAAGGAAAGGGGATTGGGAGGGAGGAGGAGGAGGGGGAAAGGGAAAGCAAATTCAGGCACTACAATCTTAGTTGGAAAGTTCAGCAGTTACAGTTGGTAGCAGGAGGGAGGGGGCTCTCAGCTAGAGCTGGACCCAGGCATGGTGGAGAGGTGCCTGGCTGCTGCTTCCTCCCTCACTGGTGGCCTCTGCAGTGACAGTTGGTAGCAGGAGGGAGGGGGCTCTTAGCTGGATCTGGACCCAGGCACGGTGGAGAGGTGCCTGGCTGCTGCTTCCTCCCTCACTGGTGGCCTCTGCAGTTACAGTTGGTAGCAGGAGGGAGGGGGCTCTCAGCTAGAGCTGGACCCAGGCACGGTGGAGAGGTGCCTGGCTGCTGCTTCCTCCCTCACTGGTGGCCTCTGCAGTGACAGTTGGTAGCAGGAGGGAGGGGGCTCTTAGCTGGATCTGGACCCAGGCACGGTGGAGAGGTGCCTGGCTGCTGCTTCCTCCCTCACTGGTGGCCTCTGCAGTTACAGTTGGTAGCAGGAGGGAGGGGGCTCTCAGCTAGAGCTGGACCCAGGCACGGTGGAGAGGTGCCTGGCTGCTGCTTCCTCCCTCACTGGTGGCCTCTGCAGTGACAGTTGGTAGCAGGAGGGAGGGGGCTCTTAGCTGGATCTGGACCCAGGCACGGTGGAGAGGTGCCTGGCTGCTGCTTCCTCCCTCACTGGTGGCCTCTGCAGTTACAGTTGGTAGCAGGAGGGAGGGGGCTCTCAGCTGGAGCTGGACCCAGGCACGGTGGAGAGGTGCCTGGCTGCTGCTTCCTCCCTCACTGGTGGCCTCTGCAGTTACATTTGACAGCAGGAGGGAGGGGGCTCTCAGCTGGAGCTGGACCCAGGCACGGTGGAGAGGTGCCTGGCTGCTGCTTCCTCCCTCACTGGTGGCCTCTAGTTACCCCTAGCTTTGTTCATTTCTGCAGTATAATTAGGGTGGTCTATATGTGTATTACTTTGTCGCTGCTCTTGTTAACCAATGGTAAGTTGGAAATCCTTGCCAATCTACTGCAAATTCCCGAGTCCTACCAACAGATCCAGCTCTATCTTCTACCCAACCCTGGCTTAGATCACCCATTTCTTATAAGAGAAAAAAAAGAAACTCATGACCGTATGCCTAATAAAGGACAAATGCATTGTACAATTGGCATCTTTATTCTAAGGCTGGGGAAATAGCTTCTGAAATATCCCTTTTACTATATAAATCAAAACAGGCAGTGGTTGCATTTAGACAACACAATAGTCAACTGTGGGATAATAATCAACTTGACCATTTATTTAGGGCAGTGGTTCCCAACCCTTTTTTGCTCCATTCTCCCCTTTCACCATTGTTCAGAATGTAATCCCCCCCGCTTCCCAAGATAGTCTCTCAAAAGGTGCATTCCAAATAATATGCAAATAATATTGAAAATCTTTTATTTTTTCTATATTAGTCCCATTTAAAGGGGCAACACAAAGCATTCTCAGCTCTCATCCTTTACATTGCCCCTTTAAATGGGAAGCTTGAAACTTCTAGGATTGCAAGGGAGGGAGGGAAAAGAGAGCAAAGGCCTGGCTTTTGCAGATGACATTACACTTTTCTGGGATGTTTTTAATAACATGTGTAGGAAGACATAATCTACAGGACACCATACTTTGCTGAATAGTGGTCCCAATTCCCACCCCCCAGAACCCTAAAATTCCCCCCAGGGGAGAATTCCCCCCTTGTTGAGAACCCATGATCTAGGGGGTACTCCCCTCACAACATGATAATAATCAACTATGCTTAGGATCAGCATTGAGTTGACCATTAGTCCACACTGAGTTGACTCACTTTGACCATTCTTGTGACTCTGTGGCTGACGAAATAACTGACAGTGAGCAAAGAAATAACCAGCAGTGCCCTCCACACAGCACGATAATCAATGTTGGTTCAAACAGCCACCTCTGCACACGTTGGTTATTTGTGTTGATTATTTTGGCTAAATAACCAACCATTGGTTAAAAAAATCTTGCCACACAACCTGATAACCCACAGTGCATTAAATAACCAACTGTCTGCTATTTAAACCACCATTGCCTATCATGTTGTCTGAACCCAGTCAGCGAGTGTGTTGGGGACAACCAGCCCAACCCTATCCACGTTTACTCAGAGACAGGCCTTGCTGATTTAATTGAGGATTGCTCCCAAGCAAGTGTGCAGAAGATTGTACTCCCAGGATATGAATAAAGCACCTCTACACTAAAAAATATAAAGCCTTGAAAAGAAAGCAATTTGTTGGTTGATGGATATGAAAACAGACTGAGATCTTGGAAAAGAATGGAGGGAAAGGCACAATTGCAAGGCTAAAAGTTCAGACTCCTTCAGAATTCCAAGTTCCTGTTTCTTATTACCTTTTTATTATTTTAATTTCTGCGTGACTGCGGCTGGACCTCTTGTAACCTCCCTGCTTAGAGTGCTCAGGAAAAGCTGCTCACTGCAGTCAGACAGGAAACCCCTTCCTCATTGCCTCCTCCCCCCTGAAGCCCGACAATGCCTCATAAAATATCAGATCACAGATTAAAACAGACGGACTTGAAAGTTCAGCAAGCACAAGCTATGCTTGCTATTCAAAATAACTTTAACCTCTTTAAGATGGAAAAGCAAGGGGGATGTACAAAAATGATATTATAACCATTTTCAGGTTCTTGCTCATGTTCCTTGTTTGATCTAAAGTGGAAAATTGACTTTTAAGTGTTTACTAAAGGCAAAGAAATCAACCTTAATGGGCAGCTGCAACCAGACGTACAAATGGACAATGACTTCTGTTTATGTTATTTTATATTCTTTTTGCCAAGGTATCAATTATTTTGGACTTTTTGAATAGTCTTTGGGAATAGTCTTTCCCAATGTACACCTGTGCTCAGGAATGGTGCCTTATTTTATTTTTGTGCATCTTCCCCCAGTCTGGTGGATTAGAACTCCCAGCATTCCTGATCATTGGCCACGGTGTCTGGGTCTAATGGGAGCTGAAGTCTAAAACATCTTAAAAGAACCAGGATGGGGAAGGCTAATCTAGTAGATGCGGCATTTTAGGACTTTTAAGAATACTAAATGAGTGGAGCAGCCAGTAACTGGGTATCATGCAGTGTGCCCATGCCCGCTCCACGCCCAGCCAGAATGGCTTGGGAAGGGGGCAGCTTTTGTGGGTGGGGAGGGGGAGGAAAAAGATGATACACTTGCAATGGCATGTGGGCAGCGTAAAGCATGGGCAGGGCAGATCCTCCCTCCCTTTAACTAGTATGGGATTAGCCAGTTGCTTCCTTTGGAGGAGGGGCTGAGTAGGAATTTTCACCTGCCAGGTTTTTGCCCTCTTCATACTGGTATTACGATTACCGGAGGGTGAATAAATAGGTGAATTAGGTTGGTTGGCAGGGGTGTGCAGGAATTTACACACTGTTACAATAGGGATGGTGAGCTCTCTGGCACCTTGTGGTGACTGGCATATCTGGATGTCCTGCTCCTCGGGGCTTTGCAGCTTTGTGTCAGGATATGGTGTGCCTTTGGGTACCCTCCTGTCTCATCTACTCAGAGCTCTGCAGCTCTGAATGGGGATGATGCAGGCCGTTACCCCCATACACTGAAGTGTACCTTGAATAAGTGGCTGGGTTTACCTGACCCCTGTGTTCAATGGAGCGGCTCGCCCTTATTGGCAGGCTTGGGCCATATCTACACTACTGCTTTAAAGCGCTTTATAACAGTTATAAAGTGCTTTAACTGCTTTAAAGTGCTATAAAACTGTTATAAAGCACTTTAAAGCAGTAGTGTAGATCCGGCCCTATAGGTGCCTGAAGAAAGGGTATAATTAGATTCCCACACTTTCACATGCAGATACAGGGAGGGGTAAAGTACCCGTATTTAAATGAAGTGGCCCTAGTTTTATCCCAAGCTCTGGTGTCTGTGTCTTTATTCTGTGCTTCCTTCTCCACTCGCAAATGCATATTCCAGAAAATGTCAAGTGTGTGATGTGTGGATAGAGGGGAGCCTGAGTCATATTCTAACTGGGATGGGGATTTAGGATGGAGGATGGAGTTATTTAGTCTGACATTTATATGAACTTACCCAATTCACACATCCTGAACTTATATACAAATCAGAGGGAAGGGCATATGAACTTGAGGTTCAACAGAGGTTGTTTACATATTGGCAATTCAGTGGTATAATTTAGTTTTATTTCAAGGTTGTTGGCCTGTCATTAAAAGTGATTTGATAGACGCAATTTCTAAAAGTGTGTGTGTGCATGTGTGGTACTAGTTGCTAATAAAATGGACCTAGAACAGGTTTCTTTGTGGGCTTCCATGGATGAATGACTTAAAAATAATTGGATAGGTCATATTTCTAAGTTGTGAATACATTTATTTCTGCAAAAGTGCAATTGCTTGCAAATACACACACATCACTTTTGCCTCATCTTTATCTTGCTAAAGAAAAATGAGAATCCTTTATTAGCCCTCCCTAATAATAACCAAGTCCACATCCCTAGAGAACTCAATTAAAAACATTGAGACTCTTTTCCATATGTATGAAGTCAACAGTTATCTCAATAGCCATTCTGAAAGCACTCTTGCTAATTTATTTATTTTTAATATAGTGGGGAAATTACTTTAATCCTATACTGTGAAGTGTCAGAATTACAATTCTGTTGGGAAGAAATTATTTCAGAACTGCATTTAAAAAATGAGTTGTTTCCCATAAAAAGTCTCCAAAGTGATGTACAAACATACTAAAACTTGAAAACCAAATTCCTAAGAACCTACTAACAAAAATAACACAAGTGGTAAAAAAAAAAGTAAGGAAAATCAAGAAAGTCAATAAAAGCAGAATATAGCAGGAGCTTAAGTCAATAAGAAGTCATAACCTGGTGCCTAAATGACTATCCTATTGTGGACACCATTATCTTGTGAGTAGGCATTTGAAAGACTGGGGTACCACCATTGAACAGGACTTCTCCCTGGTGACTGCCAGGGGACCACATCTCCAGTCTGTCCCAAAGTAAATCAAGCTACTTAGCGTGTTCTATTTGAATGTTCTAAAATCCTCAAGGGTTTTTGGAGTGTTTGATGGAACACTGGAAGGATCTTCTGCCCTCTTCTCTGTTGCTTTGTTCCTTCCCCCAAGGCCTTGGGAAAAGGGGACGTGGTAATGCATGGTGAGGGCTCCCATTATTTGCATTTGGGGTTCATGAAAACTTAGAATCTGCCACAATCCTGGGCTGCAAAAGACAGTCAGATCCCTACAGAGTTTCTTTGCAGCTCAGGTTCATGGAGGCTTCTATGCCACTACAGCCTGCAGTTGCAAATGATAACTCTGCAGAGTGCAAGCTACAATTTATGTGAACTGCCTAGAGAGCTTTGGCTATAGGACAGTATACAAATGCAATAAATAAATAGGGTTGAAGGCTGGAGATTTCCCCCCTCTTTGTTCTTTTATTTATTTATATGCCTGACTCAAATTGTGACTTACTTATCCAAGAGAGGGAGGATCTTGCCTCAGTCTTGGTCACTGCCTGCTTCACCTTTAAAGGCAGTGTAATAACAGGAGCAACCAGACAATGACTCTGAAGCTGATCTAGCAGTAGGCCTATGTGTTTTATTCAAATGTGAGTTCCATGGAGTTCAATGAGGCTGATGCCCAAAATTTATTTGTCTAAGAGCATGGACATAATAATAATACAGGCTCAGATGGGAGAAAGTGGTTCTTTACAATCCTGAAAGTTCATTCTTCCTGCCAGTGATCTAGTCTTCTAACTTTGAGTTCTACAATCTAACTAAGCTACCTGCATTCACAATGCTTTTTGAATCAATGAAAAATTGTTTATCTCTTACCAGGCTGAAGGAAAATGCATCAGACAAACATAAAAGCTTGCAAATCTGAACAAAAATATGCTTATCTGTACACAGGATCACCTGTTGGCCCAGTCAAATGGACAAAGTCAGTAGTGAGGAAAGCATGATTGATTCAAGGACAGCATAAGCTTGGTCCATGCTTAGCAAATATGTTACTATGCAGAATACATAATTGGCATCAGGATCTTTGTCTCCATACATTTGTAATTCATTACAATTTGACTAGGAACATTTACTAGGGATGTGCACTGCCTCAGATCCAAACTCCGAATCCGAAGCAGATCGGGGTGGTTTGGATCCTTTCAAACCAGATTCAAGGCAGCTCAGGCAAAGGCTGAGGTGGCCTGAAGCTGAAGCCAATTGGCTCTGAAGCTTCGGGCTGCCTCGACGCTTCGGAGATGGTCCCTCCCCCCACCTCCCACCAGTCTCCTTACCTGCTGCCCTCATCACCACCACCATCTTTCTTTTAAATTATCACACGGCCTACTCCCTTTCATTTCTGGTGGACCCGGAAGCCGCCAGAAGGAAGATGGCAGTGGCAACGGAGGCAGCAGGTAAGCCCCCCTCCCCCCTTCCCCACTTAATTGTATCTGCCACCACTGCCGAACGCAAGCCAGCAGTGGTGTTGGACCCAGGAAACCCCCCTCTCCCCTTACCTGGGTCCGCCGCCACCGGCAGCTTGCATCCAGCAGCTTCCACTTGAGGATGCTGAAGCCAGGCTTCAGCATCCTTGAGTGGAAGCCACTGGATGCAAGCTGGCAGTGGAAGTGGCTGACCCAAGTAAGGCCCCTCCCCTTCCTCACTTAACTGGGTCTGGTGGTGGCAGCTTGCGTCCAAGGGCTTCCACTCCGATGATACTGAAGCCCGGTGGAGGCACCAGGTAAGTGGGGAGTGTTTTTCGGGTGCCGGCTGTGCAGCCGGCACCCAGAAAACTCCAACTCAACTTGGAGGGTCTGAATTTCGCCTTGGCTTTTAGGCGCAGAAGCAGATGGGGAAGCAGCCCTGAGGTGGATTGGGATTGGTTTAAGGGCTCTGGATTGGCCTCCAAGGCAGATTGTGGGGGGGAGGGTCTCTGCACAGCCCTAACACTTACCATCCTTCAAAAAAGTGAAGCTTGAGGTGCATAAGTACAGGTTCTGATGTTCTTACACTAGGGATGTCCATCGCTGGGAAATCTGGTACTTTTTTTAGTTTGAGAGAGTTTCACAGTATATGTGGCTCCCTCTGCATCTCCAAGCTGAGCTGCAGGCTGTTCCCTGAACTTCTTTTTGTGCATTTTTTTTTCTTTTTGAAAGTTCTGCAGTTTGCACATATTATGATGGAATACATGCAAATCGTGGTGAAATTTGTGCAAATTACATAAATTTTTAAACTTTGTAAGGCCGCCTTGATGCCCAGTATTGGGGGAAAAGGCAGGTTACAAATATAATAATAATAATAATAATAATAATAATAAGAAGAAGAAGAAGAAGAAGAAGAAGAAGAAGAAGAAGAAGTGCAAAACTGGCCATAATTTGTGCAGATTGCTTAAAAATCTAGGCAAATTGCAGAACCTTAAAGAAAGTGCAAAATTTCTGGAAAATTGTCAAACTGGCCCATCTCACTTCAGATTGAATTAGGTGCTGCAGCAGGAACTAAAACAAAGACTGGCCGGGGTGGGTGGGTATGAGCCAAGGAAAACCAATGGAACTCCACCCCCCAATGGATTTCTCCAATACCCCTACCTTACATCGATACTAAGATAGGGATGGATTAATTTGACAATTTTGCTTTCTCCCACATTCAAAATTCTTAAATCTCAGGTTTTCTCCATCTCATTTATGAAGACACATGCAAATTTTTGTAGGTTTTTTGTTTGTTTGCAAGAATACAGACCCTCGGTTGAACCCTCGGTAGCACGCTGTGACGAGTTTGCATGGCACTTTGAAGATAAAGTCACTCAGATTTGTCATGAATTGGACACCACACTTAATGCAGCACCACTAGTAGAGGCATTCAGAGCGCCATCCGGCTCAGTTTTATTGGATGAGTTTCAGTTATTTTAGGCCCGAGGATGTGGACAAGGTGTTGGGGTTAGGTTTTTACCCACAGAAGGAAAAGGACTCTAAAGAGTTAAAAAGATGTCCTTGGCCAGATTGTCTCTGCCAGGAGAAGTCCAGTATGAAGCAGATTCTTCCCTGGCCTACGTGCGGTACGAGAAGTACATGATGAAGAGACTATTGGTTAATTGGGCCAAGGAGAAAAGTGTATTTAAGAAGTCCATGTTGTAAGGCTTTTTACTAGGGATGTGCTCCGCTCCGATTAGGAACGTAGAAGCAGTAGCGGATTGGCCTGCTCCGCCTTACCCAGAGGCAGAGTAGGAGCGGACCGTGGACCCCCTAGAAGCAAGGCGAAGAGAAGCGACCATTTTTCGGAGCTCCGAGTTCAGGCGGAGCGCTCCGGTCGCCATCTTGAAAACATTTCGCCATAGGATTGCATTGCGGCAAATAATCGCGCATAACTACGTTGTTTTTGAAGCTATCGCTCTGGAAATTCTTGTGCACAGAGAGTCGTGGATGGGGGTCATTTTGAGACCACTCTCACCTCTCTGCGTTGTCCGTGTCGCGTGCTATATTTTTTTGAAAATCGGGTCAACCGCGCGGCTCAAACTGCGTTTTCGGCTTTTCGCCCATAGGATTGCATTGAGGGAAAGAATCGGGGATAACTGGGGGGGGGTTTAAGCTATCGTTCTGAAAATTCTTGTGCACAGAGAGTCGTGGATGGGGGTCATTTTGAGACTACTCTCAACTTTCTGCGTGCTGTGGTTCACGTGCAATGTTTTTTTGAAAATCGGGTCAACCGCACGGCTCAAACTGCGTTTTCGGCTTTTCGCCCATAGGATTGCATTGAGGGAAAGAATCGGGGATAACTGGGGGGGGGTTAAGCTATCGTTCTGAAAATTCTTGTGCACAGAGAGTCGTGGATGGGGGTCATTTTGAGACTACTCTCAACTTTCTGCGTGCTGTGGTTCACGTGCAATTTTTTTTGAAAATCGGGTCAACCGCACGGCTCAAACTGCGTTTTCGGCTTTTCGCCCATAGGATTGCATTGAGGGAAAGAATCGGGGATAACTGGGGGGGGGTTTAAGCTATCGTTCTGAAAATTCTTGTGCACAGAGAGTCGTGGATGGGGGTCATTTTGAGACCACTCTCAACTTTCTGCATCGTACGGGTCGCGGGCTAGAAGTTTTTAAAAAATCGGCGGGAAAAATACCTTTTTCAAAGGGCTGAGGGGCAGAGTCAGCTCCCGGTCATGATGATCCCAAAGTTGGAGGAGGGCATAGGCAAAACAGGTAACTTGGGATTCTGGGAAACTTCTCTTTCTTCATCTGAACGGGCTTTTCCCCGTGTTTTTTAACACAGTAGCCCCACCAAATGCACAAACACAACCTGAAATCATATACTAAGCCAAGAATAAGAGATAGAAACACAGCACTGCTCCCCACCCTAACCTTGGTGAACAACTGAATCGATGTGGTGCAAGGGGATGAGCTCCCCTAGGGCATCTCATCGTGGACGTGCCCCCACTCTCTCCTGCACTGGAAGGCCATTAGAGCCTTCCAAAGAGAGTAAAACGGTGGAGCAATGCCTATCATGAGTTGAAGTGAATGGTCACTTTTCAGTGGTGGAGCGATGCCTGTTCTGAGTCGAAGTGAGCGTTTTACTTCTTCTCGGAGCTGTGGCTGTCAGTGTCTTGAACTGGCAGCTACTTCCCCCTCCCCCGGGCACGTCCCCCTATTGCTGGTAAAAGACAGATATAGCCTTTTAAAAAAAGTTCTTCTTGTTGTTTATTGAGCAACACTGCTGCTTTTAATTCCACCCCTCCTTTGTTTATTGATTGATTTATTCCATTTTATATGCATTACTGGCTTATCCTTGGCTCACTTCCTTATGCCCCCAGAAATGCCAGCTGCATGCCTGCCTGCCTTCCCTCCCTCCTCCCCTGCCCACCTCGCAGGGATGTTGTGTGTGGGGTGCCCGATTTTCAAAAATTCGCCAAAAATCAGGGGATGATGGGATTGCTTTGAAACTTGGCATGCGTGTGTATATCCCCATGAGGTGTCATGGTGCCAAACATGAGGTTTCTAACTTGAACAGAAAAAAAGTTGTATAATTTTTTAGCTTTCAAGGCAAGCCTATGGGGGGGGGGAAACGGAGCTCCGGATCCGGATCCGGAGCTCCGGGCGGAGCGGAGCGGAAGTGGGCGGAGCGGGGGAGGGGCGGAGCGGCCCGATCCGGAAAATGGCGGATCTGCAAGTGAAGCGGAGCGGGGGGTCCGTGCACACCCCTACTTTTTACTGCTAAGATATTATCTTCACTGCTACGATATTATCTTCACTGCTGCCTTGTTGTCAGGATACTGCTACGTTGTTATTGCTGTACTGTTGGTGAAAGGACTGTATATATGACCATTTATTCTGTAAGTAATTTATTTAGTGTCAGTAAAGTTTCTTACTGACCAAAGACCGTGAGTGCTTCTTTTTTGTTCTTAACTCCAAGCTGAAACATTTCCAGCTCCACGCTGCTGCTGCTATTCGCACTCTGCTAAATTTTTAGGGTAAACCATTACCACGATACAAGGTGCTTGGCCAAGTCCAGTCGACCACCTGTGTGCTTGACCCTTGCCCCTCGTGCCTCATTACATCAAATAAAGAGAGGATCGCCGGCTGGGTCCAGGAGGTTGTAAATGCCTCCTTGAGAGAGGGAGTGGTGCTGGCCTCTTTAAAAGAGGCGGTAATTAGACCACTCCTGAAGAAGCCTAATCTGGACCCGGAGGATGTTAACAACTACAGGCTGGTGGCTAATATCCCTTTCCTGGGCAAGGTGCTTGAGCGGGTGGTTGCAGGACAACTCCAGGCACTCTTGAATGAAACGGATTATCTAGATCCATTTCAATCGGGTTTCAGGCCTGGTTTTGGAACGGAAACTGCCTTGGTCACCCTGTGGGATGACCTCTGTCGGGAGAGAGACAGGGGGAGTGCGACCCTGTTGGTTCTCCTGGACCTCTCAGCGGCCTTCGATACCATCGACCATGGTATCCTTCTGGATAGGTTGTCTGAGCTGGGAGTTGGAGGTACTGCGTTGCAGTGGTTCCACTCCTACTTGGACGGCCAATTCCAGAAGGTGGTGCTGGGGGATTATTGCTCTGTGCCATGGCTCCTAAGCCATGGGGTTCCACAGGGCTCTATTTTATCCCCTATGCTGTTTAACATATACATGAAGCCGCTGGGGGAGGTTATCCGGAGATGTGGACTGAGGTGTCATCAATTTGCGGATGATACCCAGCTCTACCTTTCCTTTTCATCAAACCCAGGTGAGGCAGTGACTGTTCTGAACCAGTGCCTGGGCACGGTAATGAGGGCTAACAAACTGAGACTCAATCCAGACAAGACGGAGGTACTGTTAGCAGGTGGTTCATCTGTCCGGCGAGGTGATGTTTGCCCTGACCTGGACGGGGTTGCACTCTCCCTAAAGGATCGGGTCCGTAGTTTGGGGGTGCTCTTGGATCCAGAACTGTCACTTGAGGCACAGGTGAACTCAGTGGCAAAGAGCACCTTTTATCAGCTCAGGTTGATATACCAACTATGCCCTTATCTGGACAGAGATAGCCTAGCTACAGTTATCCATGCTCTGATAACCTCTCGTTTGGATTACTGCAATGCGTTATATGTAGGGCTGCCTTTGAAAACAGTCCGGAAGCTTCAGCTGGTACAAAACAGGGCAGCCCGTTTACTAACAGGGACTGGCTGGCGAGATCACATTACGCCAGTCCTTTTACAACTTCATTGGCCACCAGTCCAGGTCCGGGCCCGATTCAAAGTGCTGGTGTTGACATTTAAAGTAGGCGTGTGCATGGACCCCCCACTCCGCTTCACTTCCAGATCTGCGATTTGCGGATCGGGCCGCTCCGCCCCACCCCCGCTCTGCCTATGTCCACTCCGCTCGGAGCTCTGGATCCGGATCGGAGCTCCGTTTCCCCCCCCCTTAGGCTTGCATTAAGCTAAAAAAGTATACAACTTTTTTTCTGTGAAAGTTAGAAACCTCAATTTTGGCACCATGACACCTCATGGAGGTATACACACGCACGCCAAGACTCAAGGGAATCCCATCATCCCCTGATTTTTGGGGAATTTATGAAAACCGGGCACCCCATTCACACCCCTTTCCATAGCTCCGTCAATTTGCATGTTAAAAATCTCAAACTCACCACCATGAAAGCCTATCCAGGGGTGCATACGCACACCAAGACTCAAGGCAGTCCCATCATCCCCTGATTTTTGGGGAATTTATGAAAATCGGGCACCCCATTCACACCCCTTTCCATAGCTCCGTCAATTTGCAGGTTAAAAATCTCAAACTCACCACCATAATAGCTTGTCCAGGGATACATATGCATGCCGAGACTCAAGGCAGTCCCATCATCCCTTGATTTTTGGGTAATTTATGAAAACCGGGCACCCCATTCACACCCCTTTCCATAGCTCCGTCAATTTGCATGTTAAAAATCTCAAACTCACCACCATGAAAGCCTATCCAGGGGTGCATACGCACACCAAGACTCAAGGCAGTCCCATCATCCCCTGATTTTTGGGGAATTTATGAAAATCGGGCACCCCATTCACACCCCTTTCCATAGCTCCGTCAATTTGCAGGTTAAAAATCTCAAACTCACCACCATAATAGCTTGTCCAGGGATACATATGCATGCCGAGACTCAAGGCAGTCCCATCATCCCTTGATTTTTGGGTAATTTATGAAAATCGGGCACCCCATTCACACCCCTTTCCATAGCTCCGTCAATTTGCACTTTAGAAACCTAAAACTCACCACCATGATAGCTTTTCCAGGGATACATATGCACGCCGAGACTCAAGGCAGTCCTGTCATCCCCTGATTTTTGGGGAATTTATGAAAACTGGGCACCCCATTCACACCCCTTTCCATAGCTCCGTCAATTTGCAAGTTAAAAATCTCAAACTCGCCACCATGAAAGCTTGTCCAGGGATACATATGCACACCGAGACTCAAGGCAGTCCCATCATCCCCTGATTTTTGGGGAATTTATGAAAACCGGGCACCCCATTCACACCCCTTTCCATAGCTCCGTCAATTTGCATGTTAAAAATCTCGAACTCGCCACCATGAAAGCTTGTCCAGGGATACATACGCACACCAAGTGTCAAGGCAGTCCCAGCGGCAGAGCCCGGTAAAGGACCAAGGGAAAGGGGGACCTTACCTGCCTCCGTCCGTGGTCCGTCGCCGTCTTCAATTGAGCCCGTGGTTTCACCAGGAAGTCTGGGCTGCAAGCGGCCCAGACTTCCTGGTGGAACCGCGGGCTCAATTGAAGAAGCTGACGGATTGCGGACGGAGGCAGGTAAGGGAGAAGAGGGCGGGGGCGGTTTACCGGGCCCTGCCGCCGTCGCTGCATGGGCAACAGCGACAGCGGCAGGGCCCGGTAAACCCCACTTACCTTTCCAGCGGAGCTCCGGATCGAGGCGAAGGATCCGCCTTCACCTCGATCCTCTTCGCCATGCTCCGCCGGCCCCCCAATCCTCTTCACCTCCGCCTTAAGGGCAGGCGAAGCCCCCCACTCCGTTCCTGCTTCTCCGGTCCGATTAGAAGCGTAGCACATCCCTAATTTAAAGCCCTAAACGGTTTGGGGCCAGGTTATTTGAAGGAACGCCTCCTCCCATATGTACCTGCCCGGACCTTAAGATCATCTACAGGGGCCCTTCTCTGTGAGCCCCTGCCAAAGGAAGTGAGGCAGGTGGCTACCAGGAGGAGGGCTTTCTCCGCTGTGGCACCCCGGTTGTGGAATGAGCTCCCCAGAGAGGTCCGCCTGGCACCTACACTGTACTCCTTTCGTCGCCAGCTGAAGACTTTTTTATTCACTCAGTATTTTAACATTTAATTTTAACTTAAATTTAAATTTTACTGTTTTAACTCTGTATTTTAATCTTATATCAATTTTGCTGCGTGGTTTTATCCTGGTTGTGCTTTTTATACTGTATTTTTTGTATTTGTGCTTTTAACCTGTTGGTTGTTTTATTATGGTTTTAATTTTTGTGAACCGCCCAGAGAGCTTCGGCTACTGGGCGGTATAAAAATGTAATAAATAAATAAATAAAATGAAATTCTCACCCATATTCACCAACCAAATTCATTAGGTATAGCTATTCCTAGCATGGAGATGACCATGTTTTGCCAGCCTGCCATGTTGTTGTTAAAAATGAGGAACCATTATGATAGAGAGAAGGGGCGGGAGGGAGGGAGGGAGGGAGGGAGGGAGATGACAACCATCTGTCAGGGATGCTTTGAGGTGGATTCCTGCATTGAGCAGGGGGTTGGACTCAGTGGCCTTATGGGGCCCTTCCAACTCTACTATTCCATGATTCTATGATTCTATGAACCCTAATGGAAGGGAGGACCATCTTGTCCTTCACCTCAGACAAGAAAATGTATTGGGCCAACCCCAGACTCTAAAGTCCTGCTGAAGCTTTGCTGCTGCTTGAGGTAAATAACACCTGAATATGGCTTATCTAGATCCTATTTTATGAAAAGGTATTAATCTGTTCCCTCTTGAAATAGCAGGGAGGACAGGAGTTAAAGCTCAATGCAGGTTTCTTAAATAAATATAGTCATGTGGGTACAACTTTACAGAACAAGGGGAACTATCCAATGGTAGTCTTAACCAGACTAGGCCATTTACTTCAATGGGTCTACACTGTGTAGGAGTACCATTGAATACTGCCTCAAGTTAGCCCAGATGTGGATGTATTGGGCTATATTTTTATATAGCATGTGTGTTTCTCAGATATCATCATCATCCAGTTCCCTTTATTTATTTAATTTCTATCTGTCCTAAAATCAAGGCAGCTTACTTTCACTATGTCGTAAAAGTACACGTGTGCCAATTGTGATTCACTCTTGTTAATTATGATTGACTGTTTGTTCAAGACAATGGAAGGTTCTTTGTGCTAGTTACACAATAAGAGGAAGGAAGGAAGGAAGAAAAATTGCTGCATCTGAAGGCCAACAATATAAGTACTACAGTTGTGCTAAACTTTCAATGAGAAATGTCACCAGTCTGACTGATAGCCTTTAAGTTGTCATGAAAATTCCTCAGATGTTTTGTCAAGCTCTTAACTCATTCCAAATTACACTGTAAATGACAATCCAGGGATCTGTGGAACAAACCCCACCCCCACCCACCCCCAAATTTCTGGCTTTACTTCTCAGATGTTTTGTCAGAGGAGAAACCTTCTCATTCACTTTTAATTTTGCAAATTTTTCACTTTCTCATTCACTTCGAATTTGTAAAAGTGTATCATGCACAATTTCACTGAAAGCAAATCTCTATGTGCGTGTATATAAGGGAGGGTTCTTCCAAAATCCATTATGATAAAGAAAAAAAGTCCTTATCCTAATACCTATTCCTAGATACTATACTGGGGTGTGTGATTTTCATTTGAAATTAAGATCGTATCACACAAACATAAATGAGAAATTCCTATTTGATCTCCCCTCGATGCTTCTGTCTTCCCTGGTACAATATAGCAGACTGGATCCCTCTCTTTGGTTGTGTTTTATTCACCTCCATCTATCTCACTGGAATAACCAGCATCAAAGGTCATTGCACTGAACTCTCTCTTCTTCTGTCTCAAAGAAAATGCCAGATGTACTTAGTAAAAGGGGAGAAGGGACATATACCCTTGCTGTACTTGAGAACTTGCTTATTTATCTTGGTAAATGGAATAACCCCTATTGCGACCCTGAATGTTCTTGGGGCCTGACCCCAGACAGTTTTGCAAAATAGGCTGGTCAATCACAATCTTCATCCTGTTGCATGGTGGCGGGGGGATAGAGAAACCTCCTGCCACTAATTCCCTCCTGTCCATGGGCAAAGCCTCTTCACCCAATTAACTAATACACTTGACTGCATCGGAGGTATGCAGGGCTCAAACAGGCTCCACCTCTGACTTGGTATAGAGACATACAAGCCCCCACCTGGTTAACCTCCTTTGCTGAGACTGCCAAAAAAAAAAAAAAAAGAAGGTCAATAAATGAATGCATTTCCTGGCCTCCCTTGTCTCCTTCTCCCCCACAGAAAACCTGGAAAAAGATCATAGGTGTTTCAGCATAAATAATGACAGCCCTGACCAAGCAAGGTTCAGAGTGCTGTGTGCATTAAGAGAACTATCCTTTATATGAACCAATTTATCAAAACAGAAAAGTGGCAGAGGCTCACAACAAATCAGCAAGCACTGGAGTGCTTCACCAGCATTTGGCTTTAATACTTTGGAAGAGCAGAATAAGGCCTTCTTGCAGCTCAATTGGAGCACCTTTTCAGATATTGGTTGTTGCCAGGGTGGGTGAGTGGCAATTCTCAGCAAAGAATAGAGGCTAATTCTTTCAAGGTTAAATTGCTCTCTCTCTCTCTCTCTGGCCAATCTACACCAAGCAGGATATTGCACTATGAAAGTGGTCTGAAAATGGCATATAAAAAGCAGGAGCCACACTACTGCTTTATACTGGTATTGAAGTGCAATGACAACTGTTGGGCTCATTGACTCATACCATATGCTGCTTTCATACCACTATATCCTGCTTGGTGTGGATCCTGCCTTTTATATACCACTTTCATAGTACAATATCCTGCTTGGTGTAGATTAGGCCCTGGACATTCATGAATCTGGCTAATGTGCTTATGCAATGCTGGTTTCTGCATTGCCAGTGTATTATGTGAAGTTCTTTTGAAAAGAGTGAGTTATTCTCACATGTAAAACAAGTTAATGTAATATTTGGGCAAAAGGTTGATTCCCCCACCTTTGGTTCAGAAGAAAAGGCATAGGAGCTGCAATTACATGCAAAATCGTTTGCCCATCTCTGTTCCAATAGTATGAAATGGTTACCACTTGCCCAGCAGCTGTACTGTTTCATTAATACATGAATTTTCACTAAGGATGTCGGCCGCTGTGAAACTACAACAAGCAAACCATTTCCAAGACAAAGGTTTATTAGCATGAAATAAAAGAAACATCTGCAAAATTTAGCAGGGACAGAGACTCCTTCTGTAAGCATCCGACACAATTGCCTGCACCCAGTGATTGCCTACTGTTTAGCAACAATGAGGAAATGTGATGATTAAGTGTGTGTTTTCCATGAAAAAGTCTTACACTTAGGCTGTTTTGTATAAAAGGACAGAACCCCATCAGGGTATACATGTGCTTTCAAAGTCTTATTATCACTGATTCTCCAGGTGCATTACAGAACTGTTTCCTTTCCACTCCAGCGATGCCTTTTTTCTTTCAAATGTGTGCAGTTTAATTTAATTTTATTGATAATATGGGATATAAAAACACCTTCCTGTCAAAATGTGCACAAATGGCTGTTAGCTTCCGTTTAGGCAGGGCAAGGTTTTAAGTATAATGGGGAAAATGTGATTGTGAGCGAAGGTAGACGCATTATTATTATTATTATTATTATTATTATTATTTATTTATTTATATAGCACCATCAATGTACATGGTGCTGGAATGTATGGAATAAAGACACGGACACCAGAGCTTGGATTAACTAGGGCCTCTTTATTAACAACAATCGTAATCCCTCCCTCCCTGGATCTGCACTTGACAGTGCGGGAATTAGTCTTAGCTCAGGCCTATTGCCTGTCTTAAGAGTGAGCCACTCTCCAAAGCAAGAAGCCGGAACTCTGGCTTCTTGCTTATGTGACACTCTGTAAGCATGGGGAAACCACTAGGGGTGTGATCCGCTCCGATTAGGAGCGTAGAAGCAGTAGCGGATTGGCCTGCTCCGCCTTACCCAGAGGCGGAGTAGGAGCGGACCGCGGACCCCTAGAAGCAAGGCGAAGAGAAGCGACCATTTTTCGGAGCTCCTAGTTCAGGCGGAGCGCTCCGGTCGCCATCTTGAAAACATTTCGCCATAGGATTGCATTGCGGCAAATAATCACGCATAACTAGGTTGTTTTTGAAGCTATCGTTCTGGAAATTCTTGTGCTCAGAGAGTCGTGGATGGGGGTCATTTTGAGACCACTCTCACCTCTCTGCGTCGTGTGGGTCGCGTGCTATATTTGTTTGAAAATCGGATCAACCGCACGGCTCAAACGGCGTTTTCGGCTTTTCGCCCATAGGATTGCATTGAGGGAAAGAATCGGGGATAACTGGGGGGGGGGTTTAAGCTATCATTCTGAAAATTCTTGTGCACAGAGAGTCGTGGATGGGGGTCATTTTGAGACTTCTCTCAACTTTCTGCGTCGTACGGGTCGTGCGCTAGAAGTTTTTAAAAAATCGGCGGGAAAAATACCTTTTTCAAAGGGCTGAGGGGCAGAGTCAGCTCCCGGTCATGATGATCCCAAAGTTAGAGGAGGGCATAGGCAAAACAGGTAACTTGGGATTCTGGGAAACTTCTCTTTCTTCATCTGAATGGGCTTTTCCCCGTGTTTTTTAACACAGTAGCCCCACCAAATGCACAAACACAACCTGAAATCATATACTAAGCCAAGAATAAGAGATAGAAACACAGCACTGCTCCCCACCCTAACTTTGGGGAACAACTGAAAAGATGTGGTGCAAGGGGATGAGCTCCCCTAGGGCATCTCATTGTGGACGTGCCCCCACTCTCTCCTGCACTGGAAGGCCATTAGAGCCTTCCAAAGAGAGTAAAACGGTGGAGCAATGCCTATCATGAGTTGAAGTGAATGGTCACTTTTTAGTGGTGGAGCGATGCCTGTTATGAGTTGAAGTGAGCGTTTACTTCTTAATCTCAGAGCTGTTGGTGGCTGTCTTGAGTTGAACTGGCAGCTGCTTCCCCCTCCCCCGGGCACGTCCCCCTATTGCTGGTAAAAGACAGATATAGCCTTTTTAAAAAAATTCTTCTTGCTGTTTATTGAGCAACACTGCTGCTTTTAATTCCACCCCTCCTTTGTTTATTTATTGATTTATTCCATTTTATATGCATTACTGGCTTATCCTTGGCTCACTTCCTTATGCCCCCAGAAATGCCAGCTGCATGCCTGACTGCCTTCCCTCCCTCCTCCCCTGCCCACCTCGCAGGGATGTTGTGTGTGTGTGGCTCTGACTCAGGGGAGAAGTCCTTCCTGCGCTCACTTGGAGTTTTGGAAGTTCCAAATTTTGCAGGTTTAAGCCCCGCCAAAAAACAGGGGATGATGGGACTGCCTTGAGTCTCGGCGTGCGTATGTATCCCTGGATAAGCTTTCATGGTGGTGAGTTTGAGGTTTTTTTTAACGTGCAAAATTGACGGAGCTATGGAAAGGGGTGTTGAATTTTCATAAATTCCCCAAAAATCAGGGGATGATGGGACTGCCTTGAGTCTCGGCGTGCGTATGTATCCCTGGATAAGCTTTCATGGTGGCGAGTTTGAGGTTTCTAACGTGCAAATTGACGGAGCTATGGAAAGGGGTGTGAATGGGGTGCCCGATTTTCAAAAATTCCCCAAAAATCAGGGGATGATGGGATTGCTTTGAAACTTGGCGTGCGTGTGTATACCCCCATGAGGTGTCATGGTGCCAAATGTGAGGTTTCTAACTTTCACAGAAAAAAAGTTGTATAATTTTTTAGCTTTCAATGCAAGCCTATGGGGGGGGGGGAAACGGAGCTCCGGATCCGGATCCGGAGCTCCGAGCGGAGCGGAGCGGAAGTGGGCGGAGCGGGGGCGGGGCGGCCCGATCCGGAAAATGGCGGATCTGCAAGTGAAGCGGAGCGGGGGGTCCGTGCACACCCCTAGAAACCACTCTACGACACCCCTGCCCACTGCCACAAGGGACAGCAAGTGGATGAAGACAGGATGGTCTCCAAAGGCACACCATATCCTGACACGTGAGCTGCATAGCCCCTGAGGAGCAGGTCCTCTGGATATGCCGATCACCACAAGGGGTGCCAGAGTGCTCACCATCCCTATCTTTAAGCAATCAATTCCCGCACCTTCCCTGTCACAAATCAACCTAATTAATTACCCTAACCACAATAACTCTACCAGTATGAAGTAGGTGAAAACCCAATATTTTGGGGAAAATCCTACTTAGCTCTCCCTCCAAAGGGAGCGACTGGCTAATCCCATACTAGGAACGAGGCAGGAGGGTGGGAGCTGGAAACGAAAGAGGCCAAGGCATTGGGAGGTGCAGCCTTTTATAGCTGCGGCCCCACCCTGGCTCACGAGGCTCACATTGCAGAGCCCTGTGAGCCATCTTCATCCTGCCCCACCCAACACACAACAGCCGCTTCCCACCCAAACCTTTGGCTGGGTGGGGAAGTGGGTACTTCTATGTATATAGTAAGAATGAGAGTTCTCTGATTTCCCCACAAAGAAGCACATGGTAGTATAATATATGGGATTGTACCCATGCCAAGCACATGGGGAGTGACTTATTTGAAAGTGTCCCCAAGGCCAGATCTACTCATTGTGTCAAATCATTACAATAGCTTCGGCTATTGGGCAGTATAAAAATGTAATGAATAAATAAATAAATTCATAAATAAATAAATCCCATCATGGTAACACTAATATCCCTCTTGCACATTTATACCTTGTAGGACACACTTTCATACCACTTTCATAGTGCAATATCCTGCTTGGTGTAGATCTGCCCCACAACAATGGTAGCAGTATTTTCGATAATGTAGAATAAAAAGCAGGAAATAACACAATGAAAGGGGTATATAGAATGTGTAATGTGTCCCAACAGTTATCAGTGCACTTCAATATTACTATATAGCAATAGTGTAGATTTATTATCAAAAGTTTCTTGGAAGCTTAGGGCCCTAATCTACACCAAGCAGGATATTGCACTATGAAAGTAATATTAAAGAGGTATATAAAAGGCAGGACTCACACTACTGCTTTATAGCAGTTGGGGCCCATTGACACATACCTTATACCGCTTTCATACTGCTTTCGTAGTGGTATATCCTGCTTGGTGTGGCTCCTCCCTTTTATATAAGGCTTTCATACTGCTTTCATAGTGCAATAATCTGCTTGGTGCACATTATACCTTGATATCAAGTAAAAGAGTTAAAGAGATGTCTTTAGAACAGTGGTGTTCTAGGTTTCCATGAATAGGGCAGTTTTGACCTGGAAAAGCTGTGAAACAAGAGATCCATGAATTGCCATCAAAAAATCATTGGCCAGGGATGAACCAGCAGGACATAGTGCAACAGCACCCTCCCACCCATGGCACCCTCCCACTCATGAACCTAAGATGCTCTCACCCACTTACAATGTGAAACAGGCAAAATGATGAACAGCCCAGCCAATCAGACTGTGTGCCAAAAATTCCTGCCCAGTCCTCAAAAGAGTGACCAGTTAAGCCCTAACTCTGCAAACAGGGAGGGAAGAAGCCAGGAGGTGGGTCCTGTGGGCTAATATTGTCCCATAAACCCCTCCTTTGGGAGGTGGCACCACCAAGCCCCACCAATGCTGGGGGTTGCTGCTGTGTCCCTTCATGCCCCCCATACATCTGCAATGGCCACCCCATGGTCAGACAAGCTGAACATGGGGTAGTGCATACATGTGAATAAGGTATAGATATGTACCAAGTTGAGAGCCAAAGTGGTGTAGTAGTTAGAGTGTTGGACTAGGTATCAGGAGATCTAGTTTCTAATCCCTGTCAGCTCACTGGGTGATTGTGGACCAGTCACTGACTCTCAGCCTAACCTTCCTCACAGGGTTGTTGTGAGGACAAAATAGAGAGGAGGAGGATCATGGGAGCCACTTTGGGTCCCTGGCAAGTGTGAAAAAAGGCAGCATATAAATGTAATAATAAATAAAAATAACAAATAATAACAAATAACATTTGCAAATACAACAGTCAAACAAAATAACCTATATGCTGAACCCATGAGAAAAGATTTTGAACAAAAAGGCCATTTGTAATTGCAGCATTCAGAAAGTCTTATTGAGCAAGATGCAAATTTATGAAGTGTTGCTATATTTCCTGACAGTGCTCAATTACTAATCTGCTGGATTAAGAATGAGTTTGTTGTGGCCTGGGAGTTCCAAGGGCTCTGGCAACCTCCAGTGAGACCACTAACTATAGAGGAAGTCTGATCAAAACATTTTACACACACTAAAAATGTTGAGATGGAAAGAAATCTGTCAGTCTTACAAAGGCGTGAGAAGACATCTTTAAAAATAGCCAAGGTCCCCAAATCTAATGCTGTTCTAGAATTCATTGCTATAGAAATACAGTTAATACAGACACCGAACAGAATGTGAATGAATGAAGACTGGAAACATTACACACAGCGCTTGCAGATTTGATAAAGGAAAGAAAAAGCAGGTATTGATTTTTGAGGGAGAGGAGATAGTAAATAAACACTTGATAAAACAACAACATACAAATATTTTCCTATATGCTTTGAAAGTAAAATTATATACATTTCCCCCCCCCGTCCAATTTGTATTTTCTCTCTCTTTTGAAAATATTTAGCATCTTATGTTACTGAGAGAAAAATAGATAGGGGATGACTGCAGTACTTATAACCCACCATGGCAAACATAACCGACTGTTTTCTCTCTGCAACCCCCTCCATCAGAGAGAAATTAGATCATTTCTCAAGCCAAACTGGGTTGTGTGTAGTGGGGAGGGAGTATCCTTTCTGCCAGTGGTGCCATAGACAGTCACAGCGTAGGAGAGAAAATGAGCAATGGTGTTGAAGGGTTCTCAGTGTGGCATTTTTGCTCCCATGATACACATGTACGGTCTGAAGGCACATGACACAGCAACTAAAGCCAGATCTACACTAAGCAGGATATGACACCTTGAAAATGGTTTGAAAACAGTATATGGAGTGTATCCTGGGCCCCAACAGTTGTCACTACTGTTATAAACAATTTGAAAGCAGTAGTGTAGATCTTGCCCTAGATGAAACTAAGGGCCTTGCTAGACCCGGCCGGATAAGCCGGCAGGGAGGCGGGGCGACGGCGCGCTAACTTTAGTGTGCGCCGCCCAGCCTCCTAGACGGCCGACGCGCAGGGACTACGGAAGCCCTGCAGCGTCGACCATTTGTTGTTGTTGTTGTTGTTAAAGGGGCCACGTGCAGCCCGAAGACTCCGGAGAAGGTAAGGTTTTTTTTTACTTAAGCCCCCCCATCCGCCCTCCTTCCCTGTCCCCGTCATTGCCCTCCGCCATCCCCTGTGTCGCCCTCCGCCCCCTCACCCTCCCGTGTGTCGCCCTCCACCCCCTCGCCTCGCCATCGTGTGTGTCGCCCTCTGCCCCCTCGCCCTCCCGTGTGTCGCCCTCCACCCCCTCACCCTCCCGTGTGTCACCCTCCACCCCCCTCGCCTCGCCATCGTGTGTGTCGCCCTCCACCCCCTCGCCCTCCCGTGTGTCGCCCTCCGCCCCCCTCGCCATCGTGTGTGTCGCCCTCCGCCCCCTTGCCTCGCCGTCGCGTGTGTCGCCGTCGCGTGTGTCGCCCTCCACACCCCTCACCGTCACATGTGTCGCCCTCTGCCCCCCTCGCCTTCACGTGTGTCGCCCTCCGCCCCCTATCTCCCCTCCCCCGGGATCCCCCCCGGCCCGATGGGCACGCTCTGCCCATCGGGCCAGGGGAATCCCGGGTAAGCGAGTAGCCGCAAAAAGCCATGGACCTTCCTAGACGTTCCGCAGCCCCGGCCTCTGGCCGGGGCTGCGGAAAAGGCGCGCCATAAGCGACTTCGCTTATGGCGCGCTAAGGGAGGCTTCAGTGCGCCTTGAGCCCGAATTCCCCTGTGCATCATCTGGACGCACAGCAGGGAAACTGGGTCTCAAAGCGCGCTAAGGCCTCGTCTAGCAAGGCCCTCAGTGCGTCCGGGTCTGGTTAGTGCCTGTATAAGAGACCACCTTGCTATAGTACACCATGTTGAGTTTCATCATGGGGGAAATGGCAGATGTAAATGCAATACACAGAATAAGAATTTCTTTTGTCCCACTGTTGTGTCTGATCAAACAGATTTTACAGACTTGGGTGGGTATGTTTTTTATGCTAAACTAACCTTCAACAGCTTGATCAAAGATGAAAGTGAGATTGGGGAAAAAATAGTGCACAAACACCACGGGCAGCAATGACTTAATCCTTTCACTTTCAACTCTTAGAAAAAAGAAAAGATGAAAACTATTGTGTGTTCCAACCTTATTTCCAGGCCATGCTGTTATCTAAACAGGGCTCCTTCCTGCCCACAATAACACATGTCAATGTAACCTTCTCTAAATAATTGTCCTACATATCCAGAGTATTTCTAGCTGATATGCCTAGGATTACAGATCAAGTAATCTTGATCCTGTTTTATTTGTATATTTTGTACAGCACCAAGTACATTGTTGGTGCTATATAAATAAATAAATAAATATAATAATAATAAGTATTTTATTCATTCTCTCTCTCCCTCCCCCCCTTCTCTCTCTCTCTGTGTGTGTGTGTGTGTGTGTGAATCTTCTTTGGAACACAATTGAGATAAATTGTATACTTAGCAGACAGAGGTTCTTCCATGACACAACTTTATAAATGTATAATGTTCTAGAGATGACAAAGTAGGTTTACTGTTCAGTTGCTATGGTTCTCCAGAGTAGCTGCTCTCTCTGTTGATACTGCAATAGAAATGTAGGACTCTTGCGGATTTTCCCTGTTCAAAAGGTGATTGAACAAGACTGTGAAAACTCAAGGGGTTTGTGAAGACGAGTCTGAAATGATGCAAGTGATGA
Source organism: Elgaria multicarinata webbii (assembly GCF_023053635.1). Taxonomy (NCBI): domain Eukaryota; kingdom Metazoa; phylum Chordata; class Lepidosauria; order Squamata; family Anguidae; genus Elgaria; species Elgaria multicarinata. The sequence goes on along the minus strand of NC_086172.1, from coordinate 152,708,666 downwards.
TGTTTCCATCCCCTACTTTGGAAAGATTATTCCAAAAAGACAGAGACTGCCTTTCCAGATACCAAAGAAGTATGTGTCAAGTATTGAAATAGGGTGTTTAGTCAGTTCCTGCTAAGGCTGGCTCAAAATGGTTAGTTTCAATTCACCCTTCTTTTGTAGAATGGTGAAATACACAAGCATGTCTTGCAAAGACCCAAAGGTGCTTAGTTTAAGAGCAAATCTATAGGTCTAAAAGCAGCATTTTTTGTGGAAGATGGGGAAACCAGATTAACAATGCAGTTGTATGCATGTCAAGAAATACTTTTGTAAGCCGCCGTGAGAGCCTTTTTTGGCTGAATGGCAGCATAAAAATCCTTAAGTAAATAAATAATAAAATGTCCAATTAGAAATCAGCCCCACTGGGTTCTATGAAAGAGAACATAAGAAGAGCCAAACTGGGTCAGGACAAAGGTCCATCTGACCAGCATTTTTTCCACATAGTGGCCAGACAGCAGCCTCTAGGAAACACATAAGTAGGACATAAGTGTAATAGCACCCTTTCACACCTGCAAATGATGTACATAGAAGGAGGAATGATGAGTGGCAGTAGGAAGACTGGGAAGAGTGGGAATTGCAAGTATCCAGAAAGAAAGTATCAGAGGTTCCCATTACCCCTCCCCCCCCTCTGAACTGACACTACCCATAAAATTGTACAAGCCTTTCACTTGTCATTTAATCATGAATACAGGCTGGAACTAGAGCTTGCAAGAATCTTTTATTTAGATTTCTAAAATTGTGAGATTGACACAGGAATTCAAGGAGAAATGGCTCTCACATACACCCAGTTTGTTTTGCTAATTCATTTTGCTTATTCTTCAATATATGTATTTGGGTGTAAGTCTGAAAGCTAATAAATCACTGGGCCCAGGTGGTGCATCCTAATTTTTTTAAAGAACTCAAAAGTGAAATTGCTGATCTTCTAACAAAACTCTGTAATGTCCCTAAGATCAGCATCTGGACTGTAAAATGGCCAATTTAACACCTTTTAAAAGAAAAACAATGATTGAAGGGGCATCTTAGAAACTTCAATCTTGTTAGCTTAATCTGTTCTTGGTAATGGTTGAAAGTACTATTAAAGATAAAAATAGTAAGGATATAGGAGGAGGAGTTCTGTTGGAAAGAATCAACATGGCTTTTGCAAAGGTAAGCCCTGTCCCATTAACCTTTTAGAGTTCTTTGAGAGAGTCAATAAATATGTGGGAGAGGGGAAAGATCTAATAGATATTGTTTACTTGGACTCCCAGAAGGCTTTGCGCAAAGTCCCTCACCAAAGATTCCCGAACAAAGTTAGCAATCACAGAATAAGATGAGAGGCCCTCTTGTGTAAGGTTGGCCTGTACTCATGGCCTATTTGCTCCCCTTCTACATTGGGACAATCAAAAAAAATTTCATATTCGTCTCCTTCAGATGATTTAATCCAGATGATTTAATGCTTCCCAGCTCCTGTCAGCCTTTCCCCAGGATTTAGTTTAAAAGCTGCTCTGCCACCTTTTTTTAATATTTAGCAACAGCATTGTGGTTCCATTCTGGTTTAAGCACGTAGATATACTGCCTCCAATATTGGAGGTAGCATACAGCCATCAGCACTAGCAGCTGATAGCTGTCTCCACCAAGTATTGGGCCAATCCTTTTTTAAAAACAAAACAAAAATTTATTTTTATTTTTTATTTTTTTTATTACATTTTTATACCACCCAATAGCCGAAGCTCTCTGGGCAGTTCACAAAAATTAAAAACATAATAAAACAACCAACAGGTTAAAAGCACAAATACAAAATACAGTATAAAAAGCACAACCAGGATAAAACCACGCAGCAAAACATCCAAACTGGTACCCATCAATACATGTTGTGGGGGTGTAATTCCATAGTTGTGGCTCCACATCACAAGCACAGTGTTTGTGTCAGGATGTGTGTGTGTGTGTGTGTGTGTGTTTGGGGGGTTCATATAAAAAGAGGGTTCTAGATCATTGTCCATTCCTTTTGCTCCATCTATTTTCAGTTATTCCTCTTCCTATCACATAGGGTGTTCCTAGACGAGGCCTTAGAGAGCCAGTTTCCCTGCTGTGCTTCCACATGACGCACAGGGGAATCCGGCCCCAGGCCGCACTGAAGCCTCCTCTAACGCGCCATAAGCGAAGTCGCTTATGGTGCGCCTTTTCCGCAGCTCCGGCCTGAGGCCGGAGCTGCAGAACGTCTAGAGACTTCCGTGGCTTTTTGCGGCTACTCGCTTACGAGTAGCCGCAAAAAGCCATGGACTGGCCACAGCGCTGAGCGCTGTGCCCATCGGCCGGGGGGGGAGATCCCAGGGGGGGAGAAGGGAGCACAGACGACACAGAACACACACACACACACACACGGAGGGAGAAGAAGCACAGACGACACAGAACACACACACACACAGAGGGAGAAGGAGGAGAGACGACACACGGGACATGGAGGGAGAGAAAGATCAGGAAGAGATCAGGAGCGGATGGGGGGGTTAACTAAAAAAAACCCCTTACCTTCTCCGCAGTCTTCGGGCCGCACGTGGCCCCTTTAAACTTAAAAAAAAAATGGCGGACACTGCAGGGATCCCGACGTCCCTGCGCGTCCCGTGTCTGGATGCCCGGGCAGCGCGCGCTAACATCAGCGTGCCGTCGCCCCGCCTCCTTGCCGGCTTATCCCGGCAGGTCTAGCAAAGCCCATAGTTTTCCCTGTTTAGGTGCTCTAGTCTACTTGACACAATGCCCTCTTTGACGTACAGAGGAACACCACCCCCAGTATGCCCTTCCAGGGTGACCATGAGATGGAAAATGAAATCAGGGAGGCCTCCAAACAAGGAAGTGTTGTAGTAATGGGTGACTTCAATTATCCTCACATTGACAGGATAAATGCATATCCCAGTAATAAAAAACAGGATAAATTTCTTGATATCCTAAATGAGTGTGTCCTAGAACAGTTGGTCATGGAACTGACCAGAAGGGAGGCGACCCTGGACTTAATCCTAAATGGTGCTGCCCAGGACCTAAAATGAGATGTAAATGTTGATGAGCCTGTTGGAAACAGTGTAGAGTTTATATCCAGGGATGACCGTATCCCACTAGTTATTTCCACTCCACCATGTTTCTGTAATGCCCACTATGTCCAGATTCTTCTTTGAAACCATGCACTCCATTTTGGCTCGGAGGCTTCTAGCATTTGCGCAGAAACACCTATGCATTGTGTCCCTCACCAGTTGTCTCTGGCATGTCCCTTTTTCACTGTTGCACTTTAGCCTCTATGTTTGACTCTTTGATTGAACCTTTCTGTTCTCTACTGCCCACCCTGGGGCCAGTTCACAATGTGTTGTCACTTTATCATGCTCACTCTGTATGTGACAGTCAAAGCATTAAAAGGAGAAAGGGGTGGAACCATAGCTTCATGATAGAGCATGTGTTTTGCATACAAAGTCCCAGATTCAATCCTTAGCATCTTGAGTTAGAAGAATCAGGTGTCAGTTGATGTCCAAACCTGTTCCTATAAAGATGATGTGATGCATGACCTTTCACATATCTCCACCGAGTGGGGACCATTTAAAGCTACACTTCATACATCAGAAGAAGGAGAAAAGCTATAATGTCTACCACTATCTCTATTTTTTCTGACCATCCCCTGAACTCTTTTAAAAGGCTATGGTTGGTGAGGGGGATCACTGGGCTACAATTGGTGGGAGACATTGGGTGAGATTTGTGATATTCATTAAGATCCCAACTACCTTTCCCTCATAATTTGAGTAATGCATACTAAATGCCTAAATGTTTCTTTACACTTTAAGAATGGTATCCAACAGTGTCATTCCATACACTCAAAAAATATTACTGGAGCTGCATCTAATCTTTCCATCACACAAATGGTTGTGCAACTGATTGTGCAACCACATTTTCAAAGACAATTGGATTCTCCCATTGCACATAGTTTTGAACTTAGTTTTTGCTGGTGCAATGTCATTTGAGCTTGCAGAATGAGACAGTTGGATACTGCCCACTATTTTGTACTTGGAGACGTCTACTGAATGCAAAATGTCAGAGAAACTCAAATTCAGACTTGTATATCTGGCAAGGTAAAGCAGTTGCTCCAAACAGCAGAATCTAGAACAGGATTTCATTTTGTTACTTCAGCATTCATCTTTCTGGGCCTGTTCAGACAAGACACAAAGCCATGGTTGGTACACTAACCCTTTTGCAGCAAATGGTTAGTAAGCGTGTTTAAACTGTGGTTATGTGTGGTGAAGTGGCTAAAGTGTTGGACTGGGAGTCGGGAGATCCGCGTTCTAGTCCCCACTTGGCCATGGAAACCCAGTGGGTGACTTTGAGCCAGCCACAGACTCTCAGCCCAACCTGCCTCACAGGGTTGATGCTGTGAGGAAAAGTGGAGATGAGGATTATGTATGCCACCTTGGGTTCCTTGGTGGAAAAAAGGTGGGATATAAATGCAAAAATAAATAAATAAATAAATAAATAAATAAATAAATAAATAAAGTAGCCACCATGGTTTGGAATGGTTCACCCAAAACACTAAGCCATAAAGTTTACCTCAAAATGCTTCACTACCGTGGCTTAGCATGTAGTTTGAACAGGGTCTCTGTGTCTCTCATATATATATATGAGAGATGAGTTTCATTTTGATTTTTCCTGCAGATGCTATCCTACCTAAGTCTGGTACTGCCTTTCAAATATCTGCCTCTTGTCAATCATACCTGATAATTGTCCATCCAACCTTTCCACTACTGTATTTATTTAATTTTTAATGAAATTGGTAGCTGTCACTTCTGACCCTGCTCCCCTTCACAAACAAAGCCAACTTCATATTGATCATAGAGATATATTTGCGGAGCAAGATAAACCGAAGCAGCCATATGTAATTTATGGCTTGTTATGTTTGTGATAAACAGACACTTTAATTAAGTTGGCATTTGGGAGCCATTTGAACCCCTCGTCTCCACCTCCGCCTGAAATTTATGTGCTACAGTAAACAAGGCTTTAGAATTAAGGGAGAAAGGGAAGGGGAAAAAATAAAGTTCAGGAGCAGAAAAAAATTCTAGGGGACTCCATATTTGTTTTACTTTCGTATGGATGTCATGTGGCAAAGGCCTGATGAAAAACAAAACGTTCAACCTTCCTGCTCATCCAACAATCACTGACAGAAAAGAAAGTTGATCTCACTTAATTACATGCTTGGGAAATGTCCCCCTGCCCCATTAAAGCAGTATTTTGCCCTGAAAACTGAAATGATGAACAGGAGCTGTAGCTCCCTAGTTAAGCACCATTGATTAATAATCTCAAAACCTGCATGGCTAACATTTACACATATTGAAAGTCAAGCACCTCATTTCCGGACATCTGAATTTCAAACATCCAACCCCAACTTTCTGCCTTCGATGCAAAACATGATGGATCTACGTGAACACAAGGGAAAACGTTTACTCTTTTGTTAATACGGGTCTTAAGGCCATCATTGCCACAAGGTGGGGATGGGGGTGGGGAAGCATGATTTCCAGAGCCTCGACAAACTGCGCATTTTCCCCTTCCATCCCATTAACACAGCGGGGGTAGATGTGCATTTTGTAGAGGCACTGGAAATTGTGCTTTCCCTCTGCTGCATTAATGACAGCCACCATTAAAACAAGAAGCCAGGGCGGGCATTTGCCAAACACTCATGGGGGTGCTTGGGAGGGCTCAGATGTGGGTCTGTGCTGATGTTGAGCATGTCTGACTGGGTCCATGAGGGATGTGCATGGGGGGGGCGAGGTCTGCTTCCCTCACAGACCCAGTCCGATGCTCACAACAACCCTACTTTCAACTATTCAGAATTCAGTTCTTGACCAAACTGCCCAAGCAAAATTAACTTATCTAAAGATCGTTTTACAAGATACACTACAGTAGGATAGGAAGTTGCTACAAATCTAATATTACACATTGAACACAGAACTAGAAGGCTTCTTCAGTCCCGCTCTCACAGAGTGCTTCCCACAACATTCTCCTGTGGTGGGCTAATCTGGTAGAACATCTTAGTTACCTTGTTTGCTCTACCCTCTTCAAGTGGTGATGAGCTTGGGGATCTGCTAACTCTTTTTCCTCCTAAAGATGAACAGACTCACCCACATCTGGCTCCGTCGGATGCCCAGCAAGTCTCTGCCTGCTCCCACTTGTGGCACCGTGTGAGCTTCTTTCTGGCCCAGGAAGCACCTTACTCACAATGGAGACTCCAGAAATTGTGTATTTCCCTCGATATATCATTGGCGGCAGTAAAGACCTCATTTATGCAAAATTAGGCAATACAGAATTTGTGCCAATTTTCATTTCTTTGTCTTTAAAAGTGATGGAGATGGATGCATTCTTGTTAATTCCCATTGATGGTAATAGCACAGTTCTCCAAATACAGAGAGGTTTTCCAATGAGCAATCTGGTGGTGCAAAAAGATGCCACCGCCTCCCTCCCCCCCTGGGAAATTGGAGGAGAGAACCCGCTCAGTGGAGCTCTGACCCGAATTTCAGGGTGGAGAAGAACTGCTCTGTACATCCCTAGTATGAATAATTTCTAACCCTAGTGGCTACATAACCATGGTTTAAACACACTCACTAACCATTTGCTGCAAAAGGGTTGGCGGGCTAACCTTGGCTTATTGTGTTGTCTGAACAGGCCCTCTGTAGCGTTCAACATACCCAAAACAAGAGGGTTTGGGGTTTTTTGGGTTTTTTTTTTTGCTGAATAAGATAAATGATCCTTCATACTGCTGAAGTGGCACAAAGATCCCACATACCAAGTTGTGTCCAAGATGCAATAAGAAGACAGGTTACTATGGTTGACATATGTACACCCTATATGTGGTAGCACAAGTATCCTGCTCTCTTATGCATTAAGAGTGCCATCCTAAACACACTTTCCTGGAAGTAATTACACCTTTACTTCTGAGTAGAGATGTATAGGACTGCACTAAGTTGTTTTCTGGACCTGAATGTCTGCACCAGGCCTTGGAGTTTCAAACTCCAGGATCCTTTTTGAGTGCTCAGTTGGCAGATTCTGGAGGTTTAAGAAGATTGTGTTCCCATCTGGACTTGCTGGACTCTGCCTGCCAAAAATGAGATAATAATTTGCAACATTTCTGTTCATTTTACCACTTCCTCACAGTTTGAGTTGTTCTGTATTTTATCTTAATGATTCAGACAAATCTGTAATTGTTCACAACAGCCTGTGGAGCACCATTCTGAAAGCTGGAATGAGACTGCTGTGACTATCCAAACAGTGGGAACATGCTAAGCAAAGCTTAGAGTTAATAGTGTGTCGTATTAACTTCAAACTCCCAGACAACTTGGACACAACTCAATCAAGCATCCATTATGCATTTATAGAATTTTATTAGCTGCTTCACAGATATTGGTGTGTTTTTTAAAAAAAGTGAACATCTCTCAATTAACTGAGACCATTGAGGAAGAACTGGAGGTCAATGTGGATACCTCAGTGACAATCCCTGATCACTACCCAGCAACAATAAAAATATGCAAAACAAATCACCAATATGGTAAGATTGTAGACATAATTTTTTGAACCGCCCAGAGAGCTTTGGCTATTGGGCGGTATAAAATTGCAATAAATAAATAAATAAATAATAAAATGAGGATATTTTAATGCTAAGGTCAACAGGGGTAAAGTAGACTAAAATAGTAGAGTGGCTTTCAAGATGGGTTAGTTTAATGGGTTAGTATAATTGTTGGCTGAGCGGGCTTTCAGATTGACATAGGACTGGGTTGGGTTGGATGCCCTATCAGGATCCCTTCCAGCCCTGTTATTTTTTAATATATGGTTGGGCTTTGGAATGATGAGGGTTAATGGAACCAGTAGGAATGCTGGAGATAATAGCCTTGGCAAGATGGCCAACTCCATTTCCTTTGTTAAGGAGATTAACTTTAACAAATGCTAAGTAAACAGCCAGATATTCCGTCATGAAGGAGTATATTTTTCTTTGTCCTCATTTTCCTCCCTCCATCCTCCAATCTATTGAATATATGAATATGAGGTCTATGTAAAAGCAAGCAGGCACTGAGACTGAGACAGATGCAATCTGAGGATCAGAGGGCTTATCTGGAGCTACAGAAGATTTTGAGGTGTCTTTGGGGATGTTAAACTATCAACCTACACCTATGCTCAGTTGGTATATTTGCAAGTAAACATAGCCGCTAATAAGCTTTCCAGTGATCTCATTCCAAAGGAAACAAATTGAGATAAGTGCTGAAACCCTAAAATGTCTCACTGTTTAGAGAGCATACTGTACATAACAAGATATACATGGTGGACAACAAAGACTCTTTAAAATGTATAAGACAATGCCATTGCACTTCAAGTTACTAACCATGTGCCTAGACTACGGTCCTTCCTACACCTAAGGATTATCCCAGGAAAATGAAGGGATCGCCCATGCCTGCTCCCGGGATCCCCTGTGTGTCATTTGCACAGGGATGATCCCGGGGCCATCCCAGGATAAATGGCTGGTGTAGACATGCCCTAGGACAGTTTGAAATTCCTTGTGAGCACAGAGCCATGATTAGTAGCTCTGTCCACCTGACCAACAGGAGTATATTGAAAATGCAGAAGACTAGTCCAGGCTCTACCGCTGACCTGCCTGCATTAACTTAAATTAGCTTTGGCTATTGGGTGGTGTAGAAATGCAATAAATACATAAATAAAATATACCTATGGCAGTACTCCATACACAGTGCAACATTACCCTCCCACCCATGTTCCCTGCTGGGGATCATGGGTGGGAGGTTGATGTTGCACCATGTCCTGCTTGTGGTTCCCTGGTTGACAGCTGTTTGGCCACTGTGTGAACAGTGGGTTGGACTAGATGGACCCTTGGGCTGTATCTACACCTGCCTTTTCCCCCAGGATCGTCCTGGGATCCTCCCCATGCATCCAACTGACACACAGAGGATCCCAGGAGCAGGCAGGGATGATCCCTCCATTTTCATGGGATATTCTTTAGGTGTATAAAGGGGCCTGGTCTGATCCAGTATGGCATTTTGTATATTCTTATGTGGCTCTTTGCAGTAGGAAAAATAAAAATATGCCAATTTTGATTTCTCTTGTTTTCTAATTTTTCCAATCTTAAGTCAAGTTTATTCTGAACTCTGGGGAAAAAAAATCATTCTTAAGGTTGGTTCATCCTGAAAATTAAGGTTAAAAAAAATCAAGTAAAATCCATGCACATTTTTGCATGCAGTTCTCAAATTGCAGGCATTTTATTAGCAATTTTGTTTAATATACATACTTTTTGTGTGATGTGTTCCTAATATTCTTCATTTTTAATGTTATTTCCTCTAATACATGCATTTTGGATGCATTTTTGATTGGATAATTCCATTACAAAATTTGAACTACTGCAAATAAGGATGTACAAGTATTTTGCTTCTGTTTGCAAATCATGCAAACATTTCCCATTGACAATCCCAAATGTGAGCAATTCTCACCCCTACCCCTGCAAAAAAATGTTAGTGGTAGTTGTTGTTGTTGCTGTTAATGTACACTTTTAAAAATACACATTTCCCCAATTTAGTCAATGGGGGAATGTGGACACATTTGGAAAATATGCACAGAAATGCACACATTTCTTGTTTAAAATGAGCACTTTTCCCTTTTCAGTGAACCAAGAAACAAGTAGAAGGGGGGGGGATAAAAAACCCCAAGTGATACCTAAGTGATTTTGGGGAAATTTAGGTGAGCTCAAAAATGGCTGGTCCACCCATCCCTAATAAAGGATAAATGAGTTTCAACAAGCACTCACCAGCTTCCTTCAGGTGCTGCCAAAATTTCATACTTCTTCCTGCATTAATGGCAGCCACTATTGGTGAAAAAGGGAAAAATGCATCATTTCTGGAGGGTCCGGAAGTAGCACTTTTCCTCTGTTACATTAATGACAACTGCCATTGGTGTGAAAGGGGGAAATGCATCTTTTCTGGAGGGTACAGAAATGGCACGTTTTCCCCATTGCGTTAATGACAGCTGCCATTAATTTATTTATTTATTTATTTTATTTAGAATATTTATATACCGCTCCTCATTGAAAAAATTTCGGAGCGGTGTACAAGGTAAAATGAAAATAAAAACAGAAAAAAACAGTTAAAACAAAATTTAAAAAGAAGCAAAACAACAACACAGAAATCCAAGGCTGCATGTTAAAGAAAAGCTTCTTGGAATAAAGATGTTTTCAGGAGGCGCCGAAAGGAGTACAAGGTTGGAGCCTGTCTGACCTCCAGAGGCAGGGAATTCCACAGGAGGGGCGCCACCACGCTGAAGGCTCTTCCCCTGGTGGATTCCAATCGGAGGATGGATCTAGGTGGAACCACCAGGAGCCGGCCCTCGGATGACCTCAGTGACCGGGCAGGTTGGTAAGGGAGAAGGCGCTCTCTCAGGTATGCAATGGGGGGGGGCAGAAGTGCACCATTTACAGAGCCTTGAGAAATCGCAGGGCAAGTCTACACACCTTATCATGGGGATCATCCGAGGATCATCCCTGTGCGTCCACATTACACACAAGTGATCCTGAGGGCAGGGAGGGAAGATCCCTCCATTTCTCAGGAATAACTAGGACAGCTTTTAGCCCAATTTTTCCCATAGTCTTGGGATCGTCTCGAGACCGCGGAAGGTGTGGGCGGCCATCCTGGTTTCGTCCCGGCTCCTAATGAGTAAATGCAAGGAGCAGGGAACCGGGCACAGGGCAAGGAGCTTTCAGGTGCTCAGTGCCCATTGGGGGTGGGAGGGGAGCAGGGTCAGGGCTTTTTTTAACCTTTTAATTTTTGCTGGAGTGCGACTGTGCTCCAGCTCTTGTCTGCAAAAAAAAAGGGGGGGAAAGCCACCACGACAGACGTCATGTGGCCCATGTGGAATGAGGGGGAGGATCTCACGATCAGCATATCTCGAGATCCTACCCCTCCCCTTCCCTGGTATAGACATGCCCACAGACACACCCATGCCAATGGGGCATTAAAGGCCCCATTGACGCAAGGGGAAATGCACAAATGCCCCCATTGTCATTGCAGGAGGGGAGAGCCTGATTTCCCCAGTGCTCTGGGAGGGAAAAACAAAACAAAACTCAGGTTTGAGGAGTTTTCAACTTATTTATTTATTTATTTGTTTGTTTATTTATTACATTTCTATACCACCCAATAGCTGAAGCTCTCTGGGCGGTTCACAAAAATTAAAACCATAATAAAACAACCAACATGTTAAAAGCACAATTTGTCATTCAAGTTGTCATTCAAGTGGAAAATTTGTCAAAAACTTGTCATTCAAGTTGAAAATTTAACTTCCCCCTACCCTGAACCCATGAAAGATGGTATTTTCCAAATCCACTTCTGCTCATTGTTTGGTTGGGTTTCTTTCTTTCTTTCTTTCTTTCTTTCTTTCTTTCTTTCTTTTTTTTTTAAATTGACTTCCCTCACCTTTCTAAAATAGTGGACAAAACAAACTGGGAGAGTTGAGCCAAAGGCTGTATTAGAACATATGAGTCATGAAGGGGCGAGAAAAAAAGAAAGAAAGAATCCTTTTGTCTGGGAGGATATTGTCTGGATGTCAAGGACATTTCACCAAGAGTGTTATGTGGTCTGAGGGAGTATTAATGGCAGTCCGGGGGAGGATGCTGAGTCTTCCTCCCCCCATTTTCTCTTTAGGATATAATTTACTGAGGGCTGTAAAAACAAAACAAAGCACAGACATATAACGTTTTTACAAGGGTAACATCTTAATGAGGTCAAAGAGTTATACCAGTTATCTCAAAATCATATGTTTACAGTCTTTATGGGATGGGCAGTCAGAGGGAGGTATGACCATTTTAGCATGAGCTTTAAACACCATGTAAAATGCAAATTCAAGGTGGAATTGTTTGAGGCAGGTTATAGGAATGAAGCATCTCTATTCCTTCTTTTGGCAACACTGCAATTTGGTCCAGGACGTTGATCCAGCACTATTGAACTACTATATATGGGTAGTATTAAGAACATAAGAAGTGCCAAGCAGGACCAGACTGAGGGTCTATCTACTCCAACACTCTGTTCACACAATGGCCAACCAGCTGTTGACCATGGACCAACAAAGCAGGACTCGGTGCAACAGCATCCTTCCACACATGTTCCCTAGCAACTGGTGCACACAGGCTTACTGCCTCAGATAGTGGAGATCACACACAACCATCAGGGCTAGTAGCCATTGATAGCCTTCTCCTCCAGGAATTTATCCAACCCCCTTTTAAAGTCATCCAAATTGGAGGTCATCACTATTCAATAGCGTCGTTGTGCCTCTGCTCATTCTGTTGTACTAGCAAGACCCACTATGAGTGCTTCTGACATCAATCCTGGAAATGAGCCAAACACAAATTTCTGAAACTGGATATGTAAGTAGAACTCCCTTTCACAAGTTCTGCTCACCCATCCACAGGCTGGTGGCTAATATCCCTTTCCTGGGCAAGGTGCTTGAGCGGGTGGTTGCAGGACAACTCCAGGCACTCTTGAATGAAACGGATTATCTAGATCCATTTCAATCGGGTTTCAGGCCTGGTTTTGGAACGGAAACTGCCTTGGTCGCCCTGTGGGATGACCTCTGTCGGGAGAGAGACAGGGGGAGTGCAACCCTGTTGGTTCTCCTGGACCTCTCAGCGGCCTTCGATACCATCGACCATGGTAGCTTCTGGATAGGTTGTCTGAAATGGGAGTTGGAGGTACTGCGTTGCAGTGGTTCCGCTCCTACTTGGATGGCCGATTCCAGAAGGTGGTGCTGGGGGATTATTGCTCTGTGCCATGGCTCCTAAGCCATGGGGTTCCGCAGGGCTCTATCTTATCCCCTATGCTGTTTAACATATACATGAAGCCGCTGGGGGAGGTTATCCGGAGATGTGGACTGAGGTGTCATCAATATGCGGATGATACCCAGCTCTACCTTTCCTTTTCATCAAACCCAGGTGAGGCAGTGACTGTTCTGAACCAGTGCCTGGGCACGGTAATGGACTGGATGAGGGCTAACAAACTGAGACTCAATCCAGACAAGACGGAGGTACTGTTAGCGGGTGGTTCATCTGTCCGGCGAGGTGATGTTTGCCCTGTCCTGGACGGGGTTGCACTCTCCCTAAAGGATCGGGTCCATAGTTTGGGGGTGCTCTTGGATCCAGAACTGTCACTTGAGGCACAGGTGAACTCAGTGGCAAAGAGCACCTTTTATCAGCTTAGGTTGATATACCAACTATGCCCTTATCTGGACAGAGATAGCCTAGCTACAGTTATCCATGCTCTGATAACCTCTCGCTTGGATTACTGCAATGCGTTATACGTGGGGCTGCCTTTGAAAATGGTCCGGAAGCTTCAGCTGGTACAAAATAGGGCAGCAAGGTTACTAACAGGGACTGGCCGGCGAGATCACATTACGCCAGTCCTTTTCCAGCTTCATTGGCTGCTAATCCAGGTCCGGGCCCAATTCAAAGTGCTGGTATTGACATTTAAAGCCCTAAACGGTTTGGGGCCAGGTTATCTGAAGGAACGCCTCCTCCCATATGTACCTACCCAGACCTTAAGATCATCTACAGGGGCCCTTCTCCGTGAGCCCCTGCCAAAGGAAGTGAGGCAGGTGGCTACTAGGAGGAGGGCTTTCTCTGCTGTGGCACCCCGGTTGTGGAACGAGCTCCCCAGAGAGGTCCGCCTGGCGCCTACACTGTACTGCTTTCGTCGCCAGCTGAAGACCTTTTTGTTCACTCAGTATTTTAACACTTAATTTTAACTTAAATTTAAATTTTACTGTTTTAACTCTGTATTTTAATCTTATATCAACTTTGCTGTGTGGTTTTATCCTGGTTGCGCTTTTTTATACTGTATTTCGTAATTGTGTTTTTAACCTGTTGGGTGTTTTATTGTGGTTTTAATTTTTGTGAACCGCCCAGAAAGCTTCGGCTATTGGGCGGTATAAAAATGTAATAAATAAATAAATAAATAAATAAATCCCATTCTGGTTGCTTTAATAACCACAAGCTTTCTGTTGCACTAGCATAGGTCTCATTGGTATGAAGGCAGCATTTGATATTGCCCTATATCCCTACTTGCTATTTCAAAGCGTCAGGTGATTATGCAATTGAATATAGGCTTGTATGCAGTTACTGCAGACAATTCAGGAACATTCTCACCCATAGTCATTCACTCTACTGCCCCATGTCTGTAAATGTGCATTGCTTTCTATCTCAAGGTTGGCTCAGGAAGCTTCCATAGCAGCATTTAAGGATAATTTTCACCCAGTTTCTTAAAGTTTGAAAGTACCTTTGGATGGATGTAAAAAAATAAGTGCTGCATTAATGAGTTACTAGCATACAGAGGCCAGTAATATCAGTATCTGAATATACATATATATAAAATAAATGTAGATGGGTGTTTAAATCTAGCCAAGACCTCATCATGAGACCGCTCAACATTACTAGCAGACTGCAACTGCTTAATGGAGGCCATATTTCAATGTTGACTTCTTTGGAGGAGTTTGCCTATGTGAAAATCAAGGCATCCTATTCACTTGCTGTTTTGTAAAAGGCGGCTGGATCATTTTTGAGAAAGTATAAAAAGAATGTGCATGGTTTGGTGAATATATCTTCATGTGTAATACTCTGCTATGTACCCAAAGACTGAAAGACCATCTGAACAGGCAAGTGAATAGAATTAACAAGTGAATAACCATTATGACAGATGTCTGAGTGTACCTGAACATAGCATGGGTGAGAGTTCCATTTCCATTTTGTTTTGGTAAGAATTTTAGCCCCAAATTTCAAAGTTCTCCATATACTGGACAAAAACAGCTGAATGTGGGAGAAACTGAAACTGACAGATGGTCAGCTGAATGTGGGAGAAACTGAAAATGATGCATTCATCCATCTCGCACAGGGTTTGAGTGATTTGTTCTTAAATGTCTGGGCTTGAATCCCTATGTATTCAATCATGCTTATAGTTCTGTGTTAAGGTTTCCACCTCCTTTTTACTGACTGGCTCCTCATCTTTAACAGCTATACAGCAGGCAGGATAGTCATGACCCTCCCCATGCTGGGAATAGCTGTACCTATTGAATTGTGCATGTGCAGATGGTGAAGGTTTTGTTTCAGTTCAGTTTTCATAAGCATTTAACAATAGTTGCAAAAAGTTCTCTATATTTGGGAGAGAAAGAACTCAAGATTAAAAACTAAAAACAAAAACAAAACCTGAATGCAGCAAAAAGAAAAAAAACTGGCAGATTTATCCACCCCTCTCTCTCTCTGTGTGTGTGTGTGTGTGTGTGTGCATGCGTGCGCATGTGCATGAAAAAGAGAGCGAGAGAGAGGTCAGAATCAGGCTATGGCTAGCTCCAGAATAGGCAAAGAAAGATCCAAAGACCCAGAGCCGTTGATTTGGTCTAAGGCCATGGCTAGACCAGGCCTATATCTTGGGATTTTCCCAGGATCATCCCTGTGCATCCAAATGACAAACAGGAGATCCCGGGAGCAGGTAAGGATGACCCCTCCATTTGTCTGGGATAATCCTTAGGTCTAGCAAAGGCCTAAGACTATCTGGTGGTTCTAAAACAGGTAGACAAAAAGGGGGAACAGGGTGAGATATGGCGAGACACATCAATTAAGAAACTTCACCCAAAGACATGTTGATGAAACTGGAGAGCTGGCTCATGGCTCATGAGCAGTGAACTTTACCCTGATACTACCCCTGTTCAGAAGACACCTTAAACCATGATGGTTAAGGCGTTTTGGTTAAGCAAAAAGCCTTAGCCACCATAGTTTAAGGTGTCTTCTGAACAGGGCCATTGAGAGAGAGGCTTCAGCCAGATAAGCAGGGCTAGTGTTGCTGGTTACAGAGTTATTGGATCTACACTTTGACACTGAACCCAAACAAGGAGAAATTATGTATGGATAAATGTGGACCCACATTAGCAACAAAGAGAGATGCCCACCACCGAAGTTTAGAGAAATTCTTATTCGGTCTAAATTGTTCTTGACTAAATATCATCTCTCCCCACTTCCACCCATGTATGGAGACTGGGAAGTTGCTATGTCAAGAAGAAAAGAGTCCCAGAGCACAGCTCTTTTTGTCCATGTTCTTGCATCTCTTTCTTTGTTTCTCTCTCCCTTTTCTTTCTTTCTGAAACTTGGGCGTGGAGAGAAAAGAACGTGACCTTCTGGTGGATTTGTGAGAAATCTGATTATTTCTCTCTGAGCCAAGTTGCATTCTGTCTGCTTCTCATAAATTTTATATCGCAAGTGCATAAAGTGCTTTTAAAATTCCTCATTAAGGTCTAACAAACAGCAGAAAGAGCTCACTATGCCTTCCGTGACCTACCACTTATCCGCAAGCCATGACAAATTTGTTCTGAGCTGAGAACAATAAATGTGTTATTAAAAAGTTCATAATGCTTTGGGTTTAAGCACACACACCCCACTCAACACACACATGTTTTACTATTCTAATAGCACATGGTTAGTCAGTAGCAACATGCTCTCCGCAATATCAAATTATGATGAAATGGCCAATTTTCACACGCACAGAGTATACTTATATTACACATAAAGAGAAGGACAAAGCTAGCGGTGCTACAGTCACAGCAGTTACAGTATTGTATGGGCGCCTTTCATAAATGCTTGTTGTGGTAAGTTGCCATGAATGAGCCAGGTAGGTCTAGGGACAATGGTTGGGTTGACAACCCATTGGAAAAAAAACAACCTGGCCAGTTTGGGGGCATCTCTTCTCTCTTTCCCCCATTTCCGGAAGAGAGGGCAGGAAGTCTTCCCCCCCCCCCACACACACACACTTCTGGCAGTATTTTCATTTATTTCTTTAGAACACAGGTGGGCAACTTGTGGTTCTCCACTTGTTTTGGCCTACAACTCCCATAATCCTTCAACATTGGCTATGCCGGCTAGGGCTGATGGGACTTGTGCCCCTCTAGACGTTTTGGCCTACATGTTTTCCATCCCTGCTTTAGAATATTCTGTTTGATTTGCATACATGCGCTCTGCCAAAGCATATATACTGGGTCTGGACTGAGTCCTAAGAAAGTATAACATTCACCCCAGATCCTCCCCTCTGTTTTCCCCCTAGAATCCACCATGCTTTAGGGTGGATTCCTGCATTGAGCAGGGGGTTGGATTCAATGGCCTTATAGGCCCCTTCCAACTCTACTATTCTATGATTCTATGAAGAACAAAAAAAAATCCATATTTTTTTCACTCACCATCAGCAAGTCACTGTCTTCTCCTTCTCCTGGCCACACAGTCTAGCTGGCAGGACATGTACCTTCCTTCAGTCTCTTCTTATACAGCTTGATTCTAATATCTCTGTTAACCTCACTCTACCTCCAGTCAAGGGAAAGAAGACGCAGAATTTAAAATGGGCAGCTTTTGTCCTATTTTACATCCACCAGTGCTCCTGTAGCCTCCCACCTCCACCACTCATCCCCTCCTCCATAAAGCATAGGGCCCAGATGTGCAGTGTACAATACTGGTGATAGGGTCAAAGACTGGTCGTATCTGGCTCACAATGTGAATTCACCTAGCTTTTATTAAGATTCCGTTCACAATACGCAAATTTATTTTGAGGTGAATGCCATTGCCCCTGGAAATAGTCACCTGTTTGCAATTTAAATCACATCTATTATGATTTTATAAACTAGTATTTTGTGCCTGTGCCATCTCCTCCCGTACTGCCCAAGGGCAGGGTCTACTTCATGCATCATGTAAGTGTAACCTTTATAAAAGAAAATCACAGATGGCAAACTGCTGGGAAAACATAACTTTCAATCAATTGGTGGGGGAAAACAGTAAAAATATAAATACAAACGTTTGCTTCATGACCCACAAACCAACTAACCAATTTTGCCAGATGCTATCCTTGAATATAAACCACTCTCTGCATTCTCATGAATTCTGCTCTGCTACAAAATCATGCTACTGTTTACCAGGACTGGGTCTCACTTGAACCTGGGGAAGACTTAGATGAAGAGCCATTACTCAATGGTAGCACACAAACAGTACCAGGTTCAATCCCTGCCATCTCCAGGTAGGGCTAAAAAGCTTAAAAGCCTGGAGAGGACTGCCAGTCAGAGTCAATAACATTGAACTAGCAGGACCAAGGGTCTGACTCAGTAGAAGGCAGCTTTTTTTGATGATGATGATGATGATGATGATGATGATGATGATAAATTTACTTATTTCTTACCCGTCTCTCCCTCTGCTGGGGAACAACACTGAATACAAAAATATTATAAAATACATAAAACTGATTAAAAACATATAAAACTAATATTATTAAAATATTATTAATTTTAGTAATATTAAACATTAACATTATTTTAATAACTAACATTATTAACAGCCAGGCATCTAAAATTTCGACTGGGTAGGCCTACTGGAAGTGATCAGTATTTATAGCTTTTTTAAATTCAGAAAGACTCTTAAGTTGATGAATCTCTCCTGGCAGGCCATTCCCCAGCATGGGAGTGGCAGAAGAGAAGGTCCTCTGGGTAACTGTTGTCAGTCTAGTTTTGGTTGACTGAAGTAAATACTTCCCAGAGGAACTTAGTGTGCAGGGCGGATTTTACAGAAGAAGGTGATCCTGCAGATAACCTGGACCCAAACCACATAGGGCTTTAAAGGTAATAACCAACATTTCATACTTTGCCCAGAAACTAAGGCTGGGAAGACATTGCAGGAGGCATGCCAAAGCATCAAGAACCTACTTTTGGGTGGTATCCAAAAGGCAGGTGTCAATGGTCCTCATAATTTAGAATTCTTGCATTTAGAGTTGATGCTTGCAATTGGCAGACATAAAAATATATAAGCTGAGGGTGTGTTTGACCCCCTGAACAGTTAGGAAGAAGCAAACTTGTCAAGCTCACGTTCACTCAGGTACATATTTTTCCATTGCTAAGTTCTGTCTGGATTCGGCATTGGATAATGATTTATTTTTTCGTCCATATGGAAATAAATACACATTTTCAGTTCTGCATTTTGTAAATATGTGGTTTCGTATGCAGGTTGTTTCCCCCCAAATGTAGTCATTTCATGCATGCATTTGCAAATGTATGCATTTTCCCCACTTAATAAGGCAAATAAATAATAATAATAATAATAATAATAATATTTCTTGCCCGCTTCTCCATTTTGATCGAGGGAGGGAACAACAATAAATGATAAAATACATAATACTCAATTAAAACATAATATACATTGTTAAAAAACATCCTAAAAAATATCCTAAAAACATTTTAAAAACATCCTAAAATTCCACTGGATAGGCCTGCCGGAAGAGATCAGTCTTTATAGCTTTCTTGAATGCTAGTTGACGAATCTCTCCTGGCAGGCCATTCCACAGTCTGGGAGCAGCAGAAGAGAAGGTCCTCTGGGTAACAATTATCAATCTAGTTTTTGCCATGGGACCTAACTGTCTGAAATTTGGTGGGTTCAATCACATCCATAGCAGTGACTGAATTTCATATATTTATCATTAAAACTATAAATGGCCATTTCTGTTGTCCAATGCACGTCCATGTGAAAATGTGAAATCAAAATAATTCAGGTTTCTGAATTTTGTTTCCGAAACTGAAGCTGGGTCCAAATTGATCCAAAGTGGATCAGAGCTGGATCCAAAGTTCCAAATTGGCCTCTGAAGTGGATTGGGGGGGATCTATGCACAGCCCTATTCTCAACTCCTTGGCTACACTATCTGGTTGAGAAAAGTCTTACATAGCATGAAAGTGGAGGAATTCAAGTTTGATCTTTTGCTAAGGAAAAAGAAAATCCTTGAATTTTGTTTCTCCAACAATTAAATGGAACTAAAAGCAAAGGTACCTAACTTGAGTGCTCCTTGGAGTGAAAAGATGGGGTAAAGAGCCTTATAAATAAAATAGTACTGTAGTCTCTTCTGAGTCTGGATAGACAAATGTTGCAACTAATGTTTGCATTTCAGGATAACATCCTGACCTGGGACAGAGAACAAATATTTTAATGTAGTATTATCCCATCTGCACCTGGATTTGTGGTTTGCAGAGCAGAGGGCTGAGGTAAATATCAAAGTTGCAAAACAACGAGGTTCAAACTGAGTTTAAGTGATGGGCAAAGGTTAAATATTTCATACAATGTGGTTCCATCTACTATTCTTACTGCTATGGAATGCAGTTAAGGAGTACCTCAGCAGGTCACAAGGAACCAAAAGCCAAGCCAACTTAATAATTCTAGCTTGCAACAACTCTCTCCACCCCCCAAAGGAGAAGTTTAGCTCATATAATGAGGAAGCATAAAACTATCCAGATGGCTTTTTACAGTGTGGATCTTGGTGAAAACCTCAGGTGAAATGAGTGGCTTTTAAGACATTCACTGCACTTTTAGTTTGGATTGGTATAGAAACACAGCATGGTATAGAACACATGCCAGGATGTTGCACAATGGCAGAGTTATCATTGAGAATAGAATGCATCTATATATTTCTGTGTGCTCATTTTTTTTTCAAGCCTTGTATCTTAATTCTGGCCTTTAAAGCCATAAATGGTTTGGGACCAAGGGCATGTCTACATGAGAGGTTATCCTGGGGATTGCCCCAGGATCATCCTTGTGTATCCACATGACACACAGGGGATCCCGGGAGCAGGGAGGGATGATCCCTCCCTTTCCCAGGGATAACCAGAAGAGCTTTAAACCTACTTTTTCCACGGTCTCAGGATCATCCCGAGACCATGGGACGTGAGGGCAGCCATCCCAGTTTTGTCCTGGCTCCTTGTGAGTAAATACGAGGAGCTGGTAGCCAGGCACAGAGTTCCTCAGGTGCTCAGTGCCCATTGAAGGTGGGCGGGGAGAGGGAGTGGTTTCCCCCCACCTTTTTTAGGGGATAACTATAGGTGGATCGGAGCGGAATGGAGCGGAACAATCCACAATTTGCAGATCTGGAAGAGAAGCGGATCGGGGGTCCGTGCACACCCCTAATATATACACAGTGTTTTCAGCCTGACCAGCAACATCCCAGGTGCTGCTAATCACCACACCCTTGCTGATGCAATTAGCTCCCTTCATTTCAGGAGCTTGGTTAACTCTCACCATTCAGGTCTGTAAAATCCTTTTTATTTAGAGTGAATACACTGACACTCATATGATTACAGAAGGAGAAAAAAAAATACCGGAAATTAAACCCTAACAGAAAAGAATACATCATCAAGAGTAAGCATATATAAAATGGCTAAATGATCCTGCCTCATCTGCTCTGTTCTGAGTCTTATTCCTACAGAATTTATGTATGTAGGACAGGGCCTTCTCCATTGTGGCACCTGGGCTATTAAGCTCCCTGCCCAAGGAGGTTCATTTAACTACATGCCTGTCGATGTTTAGGCACCAGGTGAAGACTGTATCCTTAAGGTAAGTATTAGGGATGTGCTCCGCTTCTAATCGGACCGGAGAAGCAGTAGCGGAGTGGGGGGCTTCGCCTGCCCTTAAGGCGGAGGCGAAGAGGATTGGGGGGCCGGCGGAGCGTGGCGAAGAGGATCGAAGTGAAGGCGGATCCTTCGCCTCGATCCGGAGCTCCGCCGGAAAGGTAAGTGGGGTTTACCGGGCCCTGCCGCTGTCGCCCATGTGGCGACGGCAGCAGGGCCCGGTAACACCCTCCTCCCTCCTCTCCCTTACCTGCCTCCATCCGTGGTCCGTCAGCGTCTCCAATTGATCCCATGGTTCCAGCAGGAAGTCCGGGCCGCACTTGCGGCCCAGACTTCCTGGTGGAACCATGGGCTCAATTGAAGACGGCGACGGACCGCGGACGGAGGCAGGTAAGGCCCCCTCCCCCTTGGTCCCTTACTGGGCTCTGCCGCCGTCGCCGCATGGGCGGCGATGGCGGCAGGGCCCGGTAACCCCCCCTATGGGGGGGACCGGAGCTCCGATCCGGATCCGGAGCTCCGATCCGGATCCGGAGCTCCGAGCGGAGCGGAGTGGGCACAGGCGGAGTGGGGGCGGGGCGGAGCGGGCCGATCTGAAAATGGCAGATCTTAAAGTGAAGCGGAGTGGGGGGTCCGTGCACACCCCTAGTAAGTATCATGTACAAGCAAACCTAGAGTTCATCGAAGATCTCCAAATTTCACTTGGAAGCTTGTTCTGTCTTGTGTCCCTTTTGTATTGCAATCTTTGTGTTTCTTTTTGTATGAAAATTCATGTGTAGTTACATGCACACTTTTTCCCAATGAACACATCAATTGTGAACATCCTCGAAATGTATATAGGGTATTGTGGAGGATTCAGAATGGGGCTCAGGGTGCCAACACAGTTGATGCCACTGCCACTTGCAGTGGCAGTGCAAAAACAAAACGCCAAAATGTTAAAGAGAGAAAAAGGAAACAAAGAAACTCTTCTGCCACCCTTGCCAATGGTGATGCCTACCTGTGAGAAACTGATGGAGAATTTCTTCCCCCCGGCGAAATTCAGTGAAATTCCCCCTCCCCACAATTTCTCTACCCGTAAAAAGGGTGTAGAACTTTGAGAGGCCATTTGTGCACAGCTCTAGTATATATCATTACACAGACTACTTCACAAATATGTTCTATTGTTTTCAGTCTGAATCACTTCCAACGAAATGCATTTTGCAGTGAGGTGTCTCACATAAAGGCTACAATCCAGTGGGTGCTTGTAACTTCCCCATTCCCTCTCATGAGTGCAGCTCTGTGTAGTTTCTTGCCACATACTCCAGTCCTTGAGAGCTCTCCCAGAAGAGAGGCACAATCTACACTTGTGGAACAAATGCACAGGCATAATGGTTCATCCAAGGGAGCAAATGGATGTCATTTCCTAATATCAAAATGCAAAACCATCTCTTTGAAAGCTTTTCCATTTCCCCTGAAATTTCTCATCAGTAGAATGTTCACTTCCACTAAATAACCCACTCGATGCCTCTTTCATTCCAGAGAAAAGAAAAGAAAAGGCATAATTTAGTTTTAAGATGCAGGAGTAGCCAAAATACTTTGAGTGTCTTTGAATGTAGAGGGGAATGGTTCCCAGATCACAGCCTCTGGAAATATCAGTCTAAACAGAAAAGTTGTTTGAAGCCTGCTTCCTAGAATGTTTAATAACCACTTTCCAGTTCCTCTAGGCAGTTGAATTTTCATTGGTGTGTGGGTGACTTAACCAGCCAAAGGGGAGAGAGAGGGGTGGGTGGGGGAATTACCAATGAAAATCAAAGGATTCCTATTTGGACTTTCCTTAAAATATGTGAAGAATGCCAGACATGGTGTATAACAAGGGTACCATTAATACGCAGTTCAGGCAACCTGAATAATTGCTTTCTCGCTGTCCCACACTGAAAGCCTTTGTTGAGAGCTTATCCAAAGAAGGCACAAAGCAGGAAGATCTACTTGAGATACCCAACGGAGGAAGGCTTGAGAAGTGTGGTGATGCTTTCTATTGCCCAGGCTCAGGGACAACTGAGACATTTATTTTTTCAGGTGACTTCATTTCTCATTTTTACACAATGGAAGAAGCTTGAGAGCCAAACTGTGACATGAAACACACACGCTTGGATCCTGAGAAATGATGGTGGAAGGGAGCTAGTAGAAGGTGGCTTTCCATTGCTTCCTCCATCCAAAAAGCCTCCCCCAAGGGTTCAGTGACCCACCTGGATAGGACTCAGCTGTGAGGGTGAAGACACAATGACTGAACATTGGGCAGAAGCACTGTTGGTCAGCACTCATGGAAGGTGAGGAGCTCCACACATGGAGGGTTTCTCTATAAGTTTTACAGCAATCAACTCCTTCCAGCCCCTGCCCATATAACAGCCCACCCCATTCATGGTGTTTCCTGACCCTCAAAGAGGCTTGGGGAAAGGGAGCTTGAGGAGAGAGGAAGGGGCAGGGAAGTCACATGGTGCACACCCTCTCCTGCCAGCCTGTCTCAGAAGCCAAGCAGTACTGATGATCAGGACCATTGCAGGGTGAACACAGAGGTAGTGGTCTAGTGGAGACAGGGTTCACAGGGCCAGCACCTTTTTATTAGCAGGGACGCTGATGTCATCCCCCACCCCTATCCCCAGAATTCCCTGCTCTGACTGAGCTTGGCTGCAGTTCCCACCATAATCTTTGTAAACAGATGATGATGATGATGATGATGATGATGATGATGATGATGATAGCTGAGGGGAAATTAATTTTCCCAGGATTGATATATACTGTAGCTCTTTTTTGTAATGCAAAATGCTTTGGGGGTGTATTGGTCTAGAATGGACAATTAAAACCCATTCACTTTACAAAAGATCTGCTCCTGGTGGGGATGAAAATTACTAGAACGAGTTTGTTGATGTGAATCAACTCAGCTGCCTGCAATATTGGGCTGTCTTTGAGGGGGGGTGGCTATGGGGACCATCATGATGACTGCCTGCACTTCAGAATTTACTACTACATTAATGTCCAGGGGTGGAGAACACATGGCCTTCCAGATGTTGCTGGACTCCAAACCCCACCAACCCAGCCACCATGGACAACCTTCAGAGATGATAGGAGTTACAGTACAGCACTATCCATAGGGCCACAGGATCCTTGCTCCTGCTTTCCTCTGTTTGTTTTATTTATTTATGACATTTCTATACTGCCCAATAGCTGAAGCTCTAACACCATGGACATGATGAAATCCCCCCTCCACCCTGCTGCTATTTGCACCAGGAGAAAAGCAACCATTGGCACCAAATATCAGTTAGTGGAAACAGCAACCTTGGAGAAATGTGTATGGTTCTTAACCACACCATAGCAGGCACATGGAAATAGGGTTGAAACAGCATACAACAAAAAGCCTTCCACATTCAGGCATGTCCCAAATTAAGAACATAAGAAGTGCCATGCTGGATCAGACCAAGGGTCCATCGAGTCTAGCACTCTGTTCACACAGTGGCCAACCAGCCATCGGCCAGGGAACAACAAAGCAGGACATGGTGCAAAAGAACCCTCCCATCCATGTTCCCCAGCACACAGGAACGGTGCACACAGACTTACTGCCTCGAATACTGGAGGCAGCACACAACCATCAGGGCAAGTAGCCATTGATAGCCTTCGCCTCCAGGAATTTATCCAACCCCCTTTTAAAGCCATCCAAATTGGTGGCCATCACTACATCTTGTGGTAGTGAGTTCCATAATTGCTGTGTGAATTAGTACTTCCTCTTATTTGTCCTGGATCTCCCATCAATAAGCTTCATGGGATGACCCCGATTTCTAGTATTTTGAGAGAGGGAGAAAAAATGACTCCCCATCCACATTCTCCACACCATACATAATTTTGTACACCTCTATCATGTCTCCCCTTAGTCTCCTTTTTCCCAAGCTAAACAATCCCAGTTGATGTAACCTTCCCTCATAGGGGAGATGCTCCAGTCCCTTAATAATTTTAGTTGCCCATTTCTGCTCCCTGCTGTTCTTATGTACAGATTAAAACACACATGGGCATATGGACACACACTGAACCATATACAGGGACATTGTGGGTGCCCAACAGAGTCCGTGAGTCCAATGGACTCCCCTGCGTCTTCCCCCCTTGGCCCAGTTGGATACCTGCTGCACTCTGAGTGTCTATGAGGCCCAACAAGTGCTCATCACCTGTCCGACCTTGTCCAGAGCCTCCATTGTTTGCCAAACAATGCTCTGTTCACACCTTTACTTTGCGTAAATGGGGCCTTTATGGGTGCCATTTATGCAACAAGGGAAATGTGCAATTTCTGAAATTGCGCATTTCTCTTGCATAAATAGGGCTTTATGGCTGCCATTCATGCAACATGCAGAAATACGTAATTTCTGGGGCAAGGATGGACAGCTGCTGAGTACTCGTCAGGCCTTGCTGTGTCACAGAAGAAGCTCATGTGGCCTGATGAGTGGTGATGAGTAGCGGCGGCCGGGTGAGCATCTGACGAATTGGAGGCAAGTGAGTTTGCCCATCCCTACAGTTCTTTTAATATAACTTGCAGCTTGGCTGGCCTTGAAACAAACCCTGCATGAATATTTCCCAGGTTACCATGTCAGAAACAGAACTAGCATTTTATCTGACACGCTAACCTGGGAAATTCACAGTTTTTCTATTTCAGAGACAAAAAAAGCTCTCTGTGTGAAATTGACACAGACTAAAACATAGGATTGTCAGGGCTTTGAGCTTGACCTGAAATGTCAGAATTTTAGCCTCCTCCTCAATATGTTCAGGGGAAAAGAGTAAAACCTCAGAGTGAGAGGCCAGAATCAAATGGGGAGGGTGAGCTATTATTCTTTTTATTATTGATTTCATTTCTATATCGCCCAGTAGCCGAGGCTCTCTGGGCAGTCCACAACAATTCACAAAAAAATTAAAACTACAAGATTATAAACATTATGAAACAATATTATAATAAAAAACATGGTCTATTTTTTTTAAAAAAAGAAGTACAAACTTTAAAACAATGAAATAGCTAAAAACAGTTTCAGTGCACAATTACAATAACAGACCTGTCCAGGCTATGGTTGACATAAGGCCGTGGCTGGAGAGCATTTGATATTTGTTCCCATCCCATCAAGTCCAACAGGCTCCAATCCTGAACCACCGGACATAACCAGCAAAGTGCCATCCTCCCCCCACATCCCATTCAGTGCTACTACCCTCCGGAGCTGCAGTCCACCACATGATCTTCCAGGCAACACTTTGCATTCCTAGGTTCCAGTTCCTGAATCTCAGGGAATGAGGCTCAGGAAAGGAGGAATCCAATTTAGGGGTGGAACACGGTGAGTTTTTGCCAGCTCAGTCCCCTGGACACCATCTCACAGATCCCTGAGCTGGCTCAGCTTGGCATTTTTTGTGGATAAAACAAAGTCACAAGCTCTCACCAGCACATGCGAACCATCTGGCGGCTCACCCTGCCTGCCCACCAGGGTCAGGGAACTGGTGGGATTCTGGCAAGCAGAGCACAGACAAGGCATGGGGGAGTTCACCCATCCCTACCAAAGCCCTCAGTGAGTAAATGTGGCTTTTTGGTAGGGTGGCCAAGTACTTATGCATTGCCAAATAGCGGACATTGATTTGCATTTAATGTGCATATGATTATTTATATTGATTGATTGATTGATTGATTGCATATTTATACTGCCCAACAGCCTAGGCTCTTTGGGCAGTTTACAAATAAAACCATAAAATCCAATTTAAAACTTTAAAATCACATAAAACCAGAATAAGTTTCTGTATAGGGAAGGCTTGTTTAAAAAGATATGTTTTTAGGAGGCATTTAAAAGTTATTACATTTTCCGCTTTCCGAACCACACAAGCGAGGGTTTTCCAGAGGGTGGGGGCCACTACAGAGAAGGCACGCCATGAAGTTTGTTCATGGTGATGTTCTCTTCATCTAGGAAAGGCGAGCATGTATAAATTCAAATTTAGAAATAGTTATTACACTTTAAGTACAAATAAAATTTCATATTGTGGAGAGACTGACCTGTGTGTGACCTGGATTAGGACACGTGAGCCCTTCCAACAGAAGAGAGTTTCAAAGAGAGGACGGTCATCTGGCAGCCCATCAAATACAGGCCTGTTGTCTATAAAAGACACATGAGAGGCTGGTCGTCTGGCAGTATAAGTTCCCCAAGGCCTCAGGTGGAAGTCTTTTTCCCCCCCAGCCTGCTACCTGAACTCCTTTTAATGGAAGACAAGGGGCATTTTTCAATCCCACTCCTTTTACATGCAAAGTGCATGCTCTTCCACTGTGCCAAGGGCACCATACCCCATGCTTCTCCACTTATGCCCACTTTTGTCACTTTTGGCCTCTGATATTGTTTACAGCCTCTGATATTGTAGCGAGATTAGCATCAGAAGTTTTCTGCTCAACACCACTCTGGCCAACTGCCCATCTTGCCAATCAGGGCACCAACCTCACATGGGAGGTCTATATGAAAGAACTTGAAAGGCTGCCAATGCAAAGCATTTATATCCCCCCACACAGACTCCTTTGCCCTTGTCTGCTCCTTGTTGTGACATTGTTCTCATCTGATTCAGGCTCTTAATTTTCGCAGAGTCTCACATTGTTCCTCTTTGATGGAATGCCCCAGAGGAAGCAATGTGAGCTGTGCACTTTGAACCACCTCTGTTTCCTGCTCCTTCCAGATGATATGTAAATAATGTGAGCCAGGCCTTGCTGCTGCTTCTCAAAACTCTGTGGAAATACCAGCTTTAGCTCCACAGGCAATCAATCACCTCATGTTAAACCTGTAATTATACAGATGAAGAAACTGCCAAAATGAAGCTTCCTTCTGATGGTCGCTCACGGAAGGAGTACTCTAGGCTGGTGTTCAAAATCTAAATTAGGAGGTATTTGAAATTACAAAAGATGTTAAAGAAATAATATGGATAATGCCTTTAAAGACATCAGGAGCTGTAAGCCAAACTGTACTACTCAAACAAGTCTCTGAAATTGTAGAGACATATTAACTGAATGTTACTTGTTAGTTTCTTACACCATTTTTAACCAATCTTTCATCCCAGCAGATACCAGGGGGTGTAGAAATATGATTAATGATACAATAAACAGACAAAGATAGCAATTCTTAGGGCCTGTACACATCATTTGAGGGAGCATAGAATGCTGGGAATTCCCACTCCTTGAGGCCAGAGAGAGAGCTATAACATTGTAGAGAGGAATCTAATTGGGGGTTCTCACCCGTCCCTATGGCAGTTTCTCTCCCAAGGTCTGAGCTCTGATCTTGGGAAGAGGGTGAAGAAAGAAGTGGCATGCCAGTAGTGGGGTGGGAAGGGGTCGGAAGAAGAGAGGAGAGGCCATGGTAGGGATGTACAGATTTTGTTAAATCAATTCCATTTTGTGTTTCACAGATTGTCAGGTGGGAGATTCAGAACACATAAGCTATGGAATTCAATTCCCCAAAATGTTGTGATAGCTTCTAATTTAGATGGCTTGAAAGGGGGATTAGAGAAACATGAAGGATAAAAGTTATCACTGGCTACCATTCCTGATGGCTGTGTGTTACCTTTGGTATCAGAGGCAATATGTCTGTGTACACCAGGTGCTGGGGAACATGGGCAGGAGGGTGCTGCTGCACTCATGTACTGCTTGTGGGTTTTCTGAGGGGTATCTGCTGGCCACTTTGTGAATGAAATGCTGAACTAGATGGGCCTTGGTCTGATCTAGCATGGCTTTCCCTATGTTCTTAATTTCTTATCTTTCATTCGATCATCTGCTCAATGACAGAATCAGATTTTTTTTAGGGAAGTATTTCATTCCACTTATGCAAATATACATTTGTACTAAGTTGGATTAGTGCACTTACCCAGTGTGAGGGCGTGCTCCTGGTGGTTCCACATAGACCTACTATCCGATTGGACTTCACTAGGGGAAGAGTCTTCAGTGTGGTCACCCCCACCCTCTGGAGGTCAGGCAGGCACCAACTTTGTATTCTTTCTGGTGCCTCCTGAAAACATTGTTGTTCCAGGAAGCCTTCCCTTAATGACCAGCAGTGGTTTTATTTGCACTTTGTTTCTTTTAAAAATGTACTTTTAATGTGCTTTAATTATGTTTTTTATACTTTCATTCAATTTGTCCACCACTCCAAAATCCTTCAATGGAGAGCAGTGTATAAATATTATAAATAAATAAATAAATAAATAAATAAATAAATAAATAAAGTGAAATTTGGTAAAAATCCCTCCCAACAAATACAACAACAACAATAAATTATCCACATGTACATGGAATCCATGTGATTCAGAAAAATATGATCTATAGTAGAATCCACAGGTTGGATTCATAGAAATCTGGATTCATTTGAATCCCCTGCAGATTTTGCCAACAACCCTAGATCATGGAACTGTGAGGTCCATGGGAAATGGGAGTCTTAGCTCCCCATTTCTACCTCAACAAGGTAAGAGGCTCATCTAACATTAAATGTAGTTTAAGAGGAATGGGAGGTGAAAATTTTATTTTATTAATTTAAAACATTCATGTTATTTATTTAAAACTTTAAAAGCCTCTTCTGCTGCTCCCACCCTGCCTGTCTATCACTGGAAGGGCTTGGGATTGATGGAGGGCTCTGAGATTAGAGCCCTCCATCTAATAAGAACGAATCTGATAGGATTGGCGCTAAAACCATCATCATGAAGAAAAAAACAGGAAGCAAATACCTGTATATTCACAGTACAAAGGTAGTGGGACAGCTGCTCGCATTTTAATCTTAACAAAACGTTGAGGGAAGAAGAGGTTTTAGAGCTAAAAGGCCAAAGTAAAATAAATAAATAACTGGGTGTCATTCATCTGAGAGTTCTTAAAAGAAATCAAAATTCATTGATTTCGTACATTGAAAGGGAGCATATTCTCACTCCTCCTTTGTATAAGGACTGGCATTGAAATAGCCCTGTGTATGAATATGTGGCAGTGTAACTAGAATAATAGAATCATGTGCTCATAGAGTAGGGAGGACTCAAAGGTAATCTAGTCCAGTCACCTGCTGGTGCAGGAAATCCATTCCTAGAGCATCCTTGACAGGTGGCCATCCAGCTTCTGCCCAAACACCTTGAATGAACGCAAATCTACTACTTTGTACTGTGAAGATGTTCTTCCTAATGTTTAACTGAAATCTTTTCCTCTGCTGCTCCCAGACTGTGGAATGGCCTGCCGGAGGAGATTCGTCAACTTAACAGTCTTTTAGCATTTAAGAAAGCTATAAAGACTGATCTCTTCTGGCAGGCCTATCCAGTGGAATTTTAGGATGCTTTTAGTAAGTTTTTAGGAAGTTTTAACAATGTATACTGTGTTTTGATTAATATTTTATGTGTTTTATAGTTTATTTTATTTTATTTATTTAAGCATTTATGCCGCCATTCAGCCAAAAAAGGCTCTCACGGAGGCTTACAAAAGTATTTCTTGTTGTTCCCCACCTCGATCGGGATGGAGAGGCGGGTTAGAAATAGATTTATTATTATTATTATTATTATTATTATTATTATTATTATAGTGGTATTGAAGTGCACTGACAACTGTTGGGGTGCATTGACACATACCATATACCACTTTCATACCACTATATTCTGCTTGGTGTATATTAGGCCATTGATTCCAGTCCTACCTTCTGGATCAACCCTCCATCATCTATATTACAGCCCTTCAAATATTTGAGGATTATTTTTTTATTATTGTAACCAAAAAGTGATCAGTCTCCTAACAATTTATATCTAAACAGCTGTTCTATAAGAACATCATCATCAGCATCAGCATCATAATACAATTTTAGGGGAAAACAATACAAGAAGGAGGAAAAAAGAAAGAAAAAAAGGAGAGGAAAGAAAAGATCAGAAAATAAAAATAAATAAATAAATAAATAACTGTGCTGTATGATCTTCATTTGTTGTTATTATGTCAAAATGTTCAAAGCTGAAGTGGGCATATATTGTTGTATGTCTGGTTGTGACATGTATTGAATAAATCTCCACCATATAGCACAAAAGGATAGCAATTCTGTTTTTCCCTGGATCAGAAGCAAATCATAAGTTGTTGTTTTTTCTGATATTGCCAGTGACCGTATATTTTGGTACCATGCCGATATGTTCAAATTGTCCTGTTTTTTCCACTACTGTGTAATTTTCTGGCGAGTGGCATTTAGTAAAAATAATATTTGAAGTTGACTATCATATCAACTCTTAATTATCTCTTCTCCAAACTAAACATACCCAACTCCTTCAACTTTTCTTCACACTCTCTATTGGCTTCCTCTGGACATATTCCACTTTTACACATGTAGTAAATGCATTTAAATGCAACATCCCATCTGTGGATGATCAGCACAGGGCATGCTTTTGAGCCCTATGTACAAACTGGCCCTTCTTGCTCCTCAATAGATCCACAAGTGTAATTCTCATAGATTTGCTTCAATATACAAATGCATTTGAGTGATCATTCTAGGCCATGATCTTGCTAGTGAACAGCTTCTGTCATACCAAATGCAAAAAGCTTGACATCAGCACCAACCGAGCAGATAGCACTTGGTTCTTCTTGTGAACTGCAGGGTAGTTGCTCTCTCAAAAGCTGAACCAGCACACTCCAGTGTGAATTGGATGCTTGTGCTGACACACCTCCCTCCTCCTTTTTATGAGGACCATTCACAAGAGCCAAGTGAGGTGTTTGCAATAAAGATCAATACGTACAGTGGGTGTGTTGGAAGTGGAAGCCAGAATACACACAGAGTAGGCACAACGTAGGAGAGGCTGTCCAGGGATAAGGCCACTCAGGATTGTTTTTGGTTTTTTAATTTTCTTTTTTTAATGGATGGGGATTAGCAAGAGGCTGTTGAAGTGAGAAAATCTAGTAGAAATGTGTATGTAGATATATATTATAAATGGTAATAATCATCCTAGACAAACTTTTTCCAAAGTAAACTTAATTTAGCACACATGACCCTGAAATAAGCTGGATTCCTATCATGCTATCTTTTTATGGCTGCCTTTGGACTTGCATTACCCCAAATCCCTATCGACCATCTTGTTTGGGGCTTATGGGGGTTGTAGAAAGTGTGTAATTCCCTGGGCACACTAAGGGCAGTGGCCATTAGCATGCCCAGGGACATTATGCACTTTTCAGAGGCCCCCAGAAGTGCACTTTCACACACACTCTTGCACACCCTAATGAAATGGGCTGCACACGTCTATGCTAGTGAGTCCAGGGGTAAATGTTACATTAGCCAGGCCCCCATAATGTTTTTTTAAAACTTAGCTTTCCTGTGTTGAGTAATCCATCCCTTCTATAGGGGCCATGCGAGAGGCAGGGAGAAGCTAAGCAGCATCCCTTAAAAGACATTTCTGTGCTGTAGAAACTCTAATCTCTACATGTAATAGGGATTCATGTCTCTGATGGTTTTTACATTTTGTATATTTTTAATGTTTACTGTTTTTAGCTTTTGTGAACCGCCCAGAGAGCTTCGGTTGTGGGGCGGTATATAAATGTAAATAAATAAATAAATAAATACCACTAAAAGTTTGAAATAAAGGACTTTGGATCACAGGCTGAGTTTTGTTTTTGTTTTTATGGAGATTTCCTGTTAGAATGCATTGTTAGATTGAAGAATTACACAATAATTTAAACTGGGGCTGATTTGAAGTAGTGTTCAAAAATGGAAATGCCCTTGTTTATACAAACAACAGGAATCACTGTATTACCAACTAAGCATTAAACAGCAACAACGCTTGTGTAGATGTTATATTTTTGTTTTAGTGTGATGGACAATATTTGTTTAATAAAGCTGAGGCTGCAATCCTCCCTTAACTGAGAGAAGTCCCATTAAGCTCAGTGGGGTTGCATCTGAGTAGTCATTGCTAGTAATTGGGAGAACATGAATGGTGATATGAGCATCCTCGATATGGGTGGGCAGAATTTTGCTGTGAGTTACCTTTGTAGAAATAATGATCTGGATCCTTAAATACTGTTACAATGAGGAATGTAAAACATACCTTTGAGGTATATATATATATATATATATATATATATATATATATATATATATATATATACATACTAGTCACATTAAAACTCTGTTGGCTTCCTCAGAAGTTCTGCCCAACTTTGCTTTGAAGTTTGCTTTAAGCAAAATTTCAGTGGCAACTATAGTTACACACACACACACACACACACACACACACACACACACACACATATATATATATATATATATATATATATATGTAAACCCTTTGGTATCAGCACAAAGAAATACACCCCCTTTGGGCAAATGATTATATATATATATATATATATATATATATATATATATATATATGTAAACCCTTTGGTATCAGCACAAAGAAATACACCCCCTTTGGGCAAATGATTAATGTGAACTGTTGGAATGTATATACTTTCTACTGCTATAATGTTCAGCAGGGGGAGAAAAAAGAAAGAAATCATGGGAAGATTTCTACAAGTGAGGATATTTCCATGATGGATCACCTTTCGTTTCTGTAGCATTACTGCCAACTCATTACCAGAACAATTAGATGCTCTCTAATCCATCCCATGACTGCGTCCAGCCTACAGAACAACTCTGACAGCTAACAGATCATAGGGGGAGTCAAGATAAAATCTGGCATCCGTCCACCTCTCTGAAGGGCAAATAATTATCTAAACCACGCAAACTCACAATCATTAAGGAAGTGGAACTCCTGTTACAAGGGAAGACTAAAAAGTATCTTTGGAATGAACAAAGCCAGCCAAAGAGGCAAACATTAAACTTCAGACTTACCCAGACTTGACCTCGGATTAACTAATTACCTTGCAGACTTTAGCCTTCCCGGTAATGCATTAAGGCACACTAAGAGGGAAACCTAAACAGACAACCACAAGAACAGCAGTTATGAAGTGGGTGAACTTGTTCAATTGAAAGAGGGATGGACACAAACCAAAGACATTTTGTGTGGTCTGAAATGAATGGGGAGAGGTTTCCTGCCTCTTCCCATTCATCTTAACAATTGCTATCCATTTACTTTTCACTCTTAGCATCACTGTCTCTTAAGAGCTTGTGAAACATCGAAGAGTCGTAAGGATTCTTCAAAATCTTTCCTCACTTCAGAAAGGATAACCACAAAGCTGACAATTTCAAAAAGCACGTACAGGTTCTGATTTCAACAAGAGAGACATTGTCCCCTTTATCTTACGATACTTCCATTAGCTGAATTTTTCTTTTGGGAGGGAGCTGGGCAAGGACAAAAGGGCTTTATCAATATAAGGCTAATAAGAAAATATATATATTTGAGAATGTTCATGTAGATAAACATCAAAGCTTATCTCAACTTTAACATACTCTCAAATGATATAACACCCCCCTCAAGAAAACACCTGATGATTCTCTCCTATTGGAAGGAGGCACTAGCTGATAATATTCCACATACAGAAACTCCTATAGGATATCACTACATGTACAAAAAACAGCACAGATCCACCTACCTATGATGAAACTCTCAAGATCCTACTGTGAGGAGGTAAGGAAGGCCTGGTTCAGTCATATGTGTTAATCACTCATTGAAATGAGTGATTAACAAAGTAATGACTTGCATGTGTGAATAACCTGCCACAGATACAATTCTCATATTGCTCAGTGAAAATTCAAATACAATACTATTCAATGAAGCCAGCTTGTACATTACGCTGCCAGTAATTAAGTGATTCCTGTGTGAACCAGCCCAAAAGGAATCCCATGAGAACTGGTTGATCGGGGCAGCTTTAAATCAAGGAAATGTTTTATAGAATCCAGATGACCTTTGGTGAAGTTACTGCTACTTACCTAAAAAATGTGTTCCTGTTAGCATGTGTCCTTATCTATGGCACTACACACATACACCCAAGACACAAGTGCTGGGGATCTTTTCCTACAAATTGAAGTGGGCCAAGAAGGAACTAATGTGCCCAAAAGGAATGAGAGATTCAGACACAACAAGACAGGGTACTCACATATAAGGTTTATAATAAAGATAGATGAATAAGAGATATCCATGGCCTTTACAATCAAACCAGCAATGATTGGGTTAAAATAATAGAAAATAGGAGCACAGACTGCCCTGCTATGGCTGGATAAGGCTCAGCATTGGGGCAATCTGAGCGGCAAGTCCAATAGCAAGTCCAGAGCACAGTGTTACCTATCAGTCAGGTCGTTACCAGAAGAGAGGACTGAAGCACTGCCAAGATCAAAACACGAGAAAGCAGTCAAACAGAAATGTAGTCCGAAATGCAGTGTCAAGCAGGTGGTCAGTAGCACAAAGGTGCAATCACATCGCGATACAGGACACTGGAACTCAAGGTAGGACATTGTTCTAACAACGATTAAACTGAAACTGAAGGATAATATAGCCAGAACTTCCTGAACAACCATCTGGGTGAAGGATAATATAGCCAGAACTTCCTGAACAACCATCTGGGTGGAGGCTGTCTTTTCTGCTGACCCTTCTCTTAATTTACTAGGACCTGTTGATACGTCTACTGCCCCTTCCTGCCTGGAGGCATTGCTGCTTAATGCCAGATCTGTTCACAATAAGACCTCACTGTGATGCAACTGTGGATGAGGGAGCTGATCTGGCATGCATTAGTGAGACCTGGGTGGGATTGATCTGAACCAGCTCTTCCCAAATGGATGTTTGGTGCAGCAGCAACCCAGCTTAAAGGGCTGGGGGTTGAGGAAGTCACTGTGGTTCACACACATCTCTTGCTCACCAGGAAACCTCTTTGGACTGGGGCAGGCTATAAGTGCCTGTATCTGGCATTGGGCCAGCAAGACACATTGAAGGTGTTGTTCCTACCCAACAGCCTTCCTGACCATGCTGGCCAAGGTGGTCTCAGCATGGTTTTGGAGAATCCCAGGGCATGATAATTTACCATTACACTACTGCATCCCCAAGGGATCCCAAACCTGATCAGATGCAGTCAGTATTGCCCCATCTATCTCAAGCATGACAATTCCCTAAAATACTGGAGAATTCTCCACCAACAGCACCTCCAACATGTCCATCTTC
The DNA here is from genome assembly GCF_023053635.1 of Elgaria multicarinata webbii. Taxonomy (NCBI): domain Eukaryota; kingdom Metazoa; phylum Chordata; class Lepidosauria; order Squamata; family Anguidae; genus Elgaria; species Elgaria multicarinata. Next base: position 152,672,108 of record NC_086172.1, on the reverse strand, counting down.
AGTTTTAATCTATCCTGATCCATGTAAAATTTATACTAGGACCATTCAGAAGACACCTCAAACCACTGCTTTAACCATGGTGGTTAATCCAGAAAGCTGGGCCGTGTTCAGAAGACATCTCAAGACATCTTAAACATGGCTTTAACCATGGTGACTAAGGCAAAGAGGCTTATTTACCATGGTTAAAGCCATGGTTTAAGGTGTCTTCTGAACACGGCCCAGCTTTCTGGATTAACCACCATGGTTAAATCCATGGCTTAAGGTGTCTTCAGAACAGGGTCACTGTCAATCAAGATAGATCAATGATTTGCACATGAGGTCATGAAGTGTTACAGTAAAGTAGAAACTAAGCTTTTATACTTTTTGTAGGCTCTTTCCTGCAACCCCTTCCCAGCTATTTGGAATTCAGAACTTCACAATGAAGTGTTGCCAAAGAGCATAGTTCTGCCACTATTGTGTGCGTGTGCTTATGGCCTGTATCTAACTCAAAGGTTCTTCATAGTGCAGATATGGCTGATAACAGGCCAACTGTTACTTTTCCACCATGACCTCTTCTTGTAACCTGTTTCAAGGAGGAAAGCCCTTTTGCTCTGCAGTCATCTGGCACCACCAAAAATCATAGATTATGAAGCCAATGAAATAAATAAATAAATAAATAAATTCTTCCATCTAAGGGGACCAGGCCTGCTTGCACTTCAGTTTAGTTATTTGGAGCGATATTTGGTCTTCATACAGTGATTACTGTATAACTTCTTAAATCCCCAATACGAAGCAGCCATTTCTCCTCCCTCGTTGAAGCACCATTACACCCCTCAGGTTCCAACTATTGTGGGCGTGCTGCTGCTTAATGATGCAGCTCATGCATGCGTTTAGAAGGCTTCCGCTTCCCCTGTGATGACTATACAGGTATAGCGGGCATTGAAATTGACTATCCTCTCAAAATGGCCAACATAATCACTCACTAAATGGGCTGATGCATGTAAGTAATTGCTGCCTGCACTACAATAGCAGCCACAACTGCAAGACTCGTAGTGCTATGGCTGTGGGAATACAGGCTGGATCATTTGGAGGACTCAGGTGCTCAACTAACCAGTTTGTGGTTAGTGTGTGGTTAAGGATTCCTTAGCCACAAAAGGGTTAAATGTGTCATCTGCTAGCATTCCATATGTGATTAGCATTAGAATCATAGAATAGCAGAGTTGGAAGGGGCCTACAAGGCCATTGAGTCCAACCCCCTGCTCAATGCAGGAATCCACCCTAAAACATCCCTGACAGATTGTTGTCCAGCTGCCTCTTGAATGCCTCTAGTGTGGAAGAGCCCACAACCTCCCTAGGTAACTGATTCCATTGTCATACTGCTCTAACAGTCAGGAAGTTTTTCCTGATGTCCAGCTGGAATCTGGCTTCCTTTAACTTGAGCCCGTTATTCTGTGTCCTGCACTCTGGGAGGATCGAGAAGAGATCCTGGCCCTCCTCTGTGTGACAACCTTTTAAGTATTTGAAGAGTGCTATCATGTCTCCCCTCCATCTTCTCTTCTCCAGGCTAAACATGCCCAGTTCTTTCAGTCTCTCTTCATAGGGCTTTGTTTCCAGACCCCTGATCATCCTGGTTGCCCTCCTCTGAACACGCTCCATCTTGTCTGTGTCCTTCTTGAATTGTGGAGCACAGAACTGGATGCAATACTCTAGATGAGGCCTAACCAGGGCCGAATAGAGAGGAACCAGTACCTCATGTGATTTGGAAGCTATATTTCTATTAATGCAGCCCAAAATAGCATTTGCCTTTCTTGTAGCCATATCACACTGTTGGCTCATATTCAGCTTGAGATCTACAACAATTCCAAGATCCTTCTCGTTTGTAGTATTGCTGAGCCAAGTGTCCCCCATCTTGTAACTGTGCATTTGGTTTCTATTTCCTAAATGTAGAACTTGGCATTTATCCCTATTAAATTTCATTCTGTTGTTTTCAGCCCAGCACTCCAGCCTATCAAGATCACGTTGAAGTTTGTTTCTGTCTTCCAGGGTATTAGCTATCCCACTCAATTTTGTGTCATCTGCAAATTTGATCAGCGTTCCCTGCACCTCCTCGTCCAAATCATTAATAAAAATGTTGAAGAGCACTGGGCCCAGGACCGAGTCCTGCGGTACCCCACTTGTTGCCTCTCCCCAGTTTGAGAAGGTTCCATTGATAAGGACTCTTTGAGTCCGATTCTGTAGCCAACTGTGAATCCACCTAATAGTTGTTCCATCTAGTCCACTTTTAGCTAGTTTGTTAATCAGAATATCATGGGGCACTTTGTCAAAAGCTTTGCTGAAGTCAAGATATATGACGTCCGCAGCTGAACATGGTGAAGCTAACCACAAAGCCCTGAGTGTTGTCTGAACAGGGCTAATGAAAGGCCTGAGAAGTACCAGGTACTGCATAAGAAGTACTTATGTAGTACTGATCCCACCACACTGACCCATGTTTTTATTACTTTGGGGCTCAAGGGCTGTGATGCTTTCTATGTGAGGTTACCATAAAGCTGCAGCTGATGCAAAATGTTATGGGCTGATGGGTTATACCAGTGTGCTTCTGGATCATAGAATCATAGAATAGTAGAGTTGGAAGGGGCCTAAAAGGCTATCGAGTCCAACCCCCTGCTCAATGCAGGAATCCATCCTAAAGCATACCTGACAGATGGTTGTCCAGCTGCCTCTTGAAGGCCTCTAGTGTGGGAGAGACCACAACCTCCCTAGGTAACTGGTTCCATTGTCATACTGCTCTAACAGTCAGGAAGTTTTTCCTGATGTCCAGCCGGAATCTGACTTCCTGTAACTTGAGCCCATTATTCCGTGTCCTGCACTCTGAGATGATTGAGAAGAGATCCTGGCCCTCCTCTGTATGACAACCTTTTAAGTCTTTGAAGGATCCAGGTCAGCATTCTGGTTGTGAACTATACAGCTTTTATGGCCTGTGGGAGCCCACATGTCTGAGGCACTACTTCTCACTATATAAGATCACATGTTAGTTGTAGCTGTCAGACCATACCCTGTTGTGTATGCCTCCTCTTCAAGAGGCTAAAGCATTACCAGCTAGAAGCAGGACCTAGATTACTTCCAGGCACACTTTCACAGCATTGGTGCTTATGTATAAAGCCCTAATTGGGACCTGGGTAACTAAAGGACTGCCTTTTATTACACAAACCTGCTTGAACAATGAGTTTATCATTCAAAGCTTTTCTCTGGATCCACCACCCTCCTCACACTATGACACTGGTGAGGGGGACTTTTCAGTCATGGCACCCTGCTTATGGCATACGTTCCCCATGACAGCCCATCTATCCTTGTCTTAATGTTAATGTCGTTCTGACACCAGGCAAAGACATTTCCTTAATTCAGGCTTTTAAGAGCTTATTTCAGTTTACCGCATTGTGCTTTTTTAATCTGCTTTGTTCTGGTTTTATGCTGAATTTTAATGCCACTGCTTTTGTCTATTATTTGCTTTTATGTGATTTTATATGTTATACTGGTATTTTATTATTCTTGTTGTATGCCATCTTGATAGTTTCATTGCAGGTTGACCTAAAAGTCTTAAATAAATAAAATACTGATTTCCCTTAGGCTTTGGAATTCGTGGCCAGTAGAAATCAAGAGGTGCTCTTTTTGTCTACATTTTCAAAGGGATGCAGAATATTTCTATTTCTGCCACATGTGGTAGTTTTAGTTGGTTGCATGGATTCCTCTTCTTTGTTCTGTTGATTTTACTGTACATTCCGTTTTTTTAGTTGTTGTTGTGTTGTTTTCCATTACTTGGAATAGTGACCTAGAAATATTATTCAGTAATAAAAAAGTAAATGTCTTTCCCCTTTTCTTATACAGAGATAAGCTTTACTCACATGATGACATTGAAACAAGCAATCAAAACTTGCTCCAAACATTTAAGTATGTTTAAGAAAAAATACTTATTCTCATTAGATGCATATCTCAGCCCCATTCTTGCTTAGCTGTGTGTATTTTTGATTTTCTAAGGATGTTGCCTTAGAAGTCTGGCACATGTGAGTGCAGGAATTTTTTATATATTTTTTTAAATTGTGAATCCTAGCAACATATTTCAACAGAGGTAGGCATTCGGTGATTTTTATTTTCCATTGGTGATGGTGTATTTTTCTTATTTTTGGTCTTATTCCACCCCACTGCAGTAAGGTACTTGTTCGCACAGCACATAGGCCATGGCTAGACCTACCAGGTCTAGCACAACGGAGGGGGTAGGATCTCGTGATAAGGTTATTGCGAGATCTCCCCCTCTGTCTACATGTGGTGTGCAACGTACCAGGAGGAAGAGGGTGCCCTGGTCCTGGCTCCTCGTGGTTACTCGCGAGGAGCTGGGACAACCATTGATGCCCGGCCACACGTTCCGCGGTCTTGGGATCATCCTGAGACCATGGAAAAAGCAGGCTAAAAGGGTAGGGTGATAATAATGAGGGCTAATAAACTGAAACTCAATCCAGACAAGACTGAGATGCTGCTGGTGGGTGGTTCCTCTGATCGGATGGGGGGTGTTCAACTGGTTCTGGATGGGGTTGCACTCCCCCTGAAGGAGCAGGTTCGTAGCTTGGGGGTTCTCCTAGAACCATCGTTGTCACTTGACGCACAGGTGGCCTCGGTGGCACGGAGTGCCTTCTACCAACTTCGGTTGGTGGCCCAGCTACGCCCCTATCTGGACAGGGATAACCTAGCTTCAGTTGTCCATACTTTGGTAACTTCCAAATTAGATTACTGCAATGCCCTCTACATGGGGCAGACTTTGAAGACGGTCCGGAAACTGCAGCTTGTGCAAAATGCGGCGGCCAGATTGATAGCTGGAACAGGAAGATTTGAGCATATAACACCGATTCTGGCCCGCTTGCATTGGCTGCCTATATGTTTCCGAGCCCAATTCAAGGTGCTGGTTTTAACCTATAAAGCCCTACATGGCTTGGGACCACAATACCTGATGGAACGCCTCTCCCGACATGAACCTACCCGTACACTGCGCTCAACATCTAAGGTCCTCCTCCGAGTGCCTACTCCGAGGGAAGCTCGGAGGATGGCAACAAGGGAGAGGGCCTTCTCAGTGGTTGCCCCCCGACTGTGGAATGATCTTCCCGATAAGGCTCGCCTGGCGCCAACGTTGTTATCTTTTCGGCGCCAGGTCAAGACCTTTCTCTTCTCCCAGGCATTTTAAGCAGCATTTAATAACGTTAAGTTTGTTTTTAATGGACCCCAGAATTTTTGTTTTAAATGGATACTGTTGTTGTTTTTATACTGTTTTTATGTTTTTTTAAAAAAATTGTGTACTTTTAATGTTTACTATTTTTAATTGTTGTAAACCGCCCAGAGAGCTTTGGCTGGGGGGCGGTATATAAATGTAATAAAATAAATAAAATAAATAAATCCCGGGCCAAGGGAGGGAGCATCCCTCCCTGCACCCTGGATACCCTGTGCATCATGGGAATGCACAGGGACGATGCCAGGGTGATCCCCAAGATATCGCTCCGTCTAGCCATGCCCAAAGTTAAACTAGGGGATTCTCTACCACAAGACATAGTGATGGCCACCACTTCGGATGGATTTAAAAGGGAGTTAGACAAATTCATGTAGAGAATGGCTGTCATTGTGCTAGGGTGATGCACAGACCATTTTTCCTGTTTCAGAGGCTGATTCAGAGCCCCTGAACCACCTCAGCCTGGATCTGACCCACTTTGGATCCAGAGCAAGATGTGGATGTTCAAATTATTCAGACACCCAGCTTCCCTGGTTGCCTGCCCAGCTCACCATCACTGCATGAGCCCACCTCCACTGTGCAAGCCCCTCCCACCTTGCAAACCTCCTTCTCCTTACCTGGACCCACTGTGAGTTCCCACAGCCATCTGGGCCTCTTCAGTTTTAAAAAATGGTGACAAAGAGGCCCAGACAGCTGCAGGAGCTCACAGCAGGGCCAGGTAAGAAGCAGGGGGCTCATGTGGCAGGGATTTCAGATCCCACTCCAGCTTGGAATTTGGATCCAGAGCTGAAGCGGTGCATAGCCCTACTATATTCTACCTCTGGTAGCACAGGCAGTACAGCTACGTAGTCCGTTACTGGGAAACATGGGCAGGAGGGTGCTGTTGGACTCATGTGCTGCTTGTGGGTTACTGGTGGGCAACTAGTTGGCTGCTTTGTAAACAGAATACTAAACTAAATGGACCCTTGCTCTAATTCAGCATGGCTCTACTCATGTTCTTATGTTATTTCGGCTTCATGGCAGAAAGCTGTAGTTTGTTTTATATTTTGAATGGTTTTCATGGTTTTCATTATTTTTTGTGTGAACCACCCAGAGAGCTTTGGCTATTGGGCCATATAAAAATGCAATAAACAAATGCTTCATTCCAGCATAGTTAAGGGCCAACTAGGCAAGATGCTATTTGTGCTGATATCAAATTCAAGAACGGCATTTAAAAAGTAAATAGCATGTAGGGTGGGGGAGAACTGGATGGGGACTCTGGCAGGGTATCACTAAGACAGTTCTGAAAGGCAAAGTGGTGACAATGTTCTCTCAGGATGGGATTTGGTCTTCCAGAGGCTGTATTTACCTTGTTCCAGCAGCTCTGAATCTCCGCACTCGCAAGACTAAACTGGGAGAGCTAGGAGAGCAAGATGAAAGATACAACTCCAAGGAAGATGATCCATGCACCCACCTGCAAGTTCCACCATTCTGTTTTCACTGATGGCTTGCCCCAGGGTGTGATCCACGCACTGGGAGCCCTTTAGTTCTTGCCCTTTGGCTTTGTATCAGAAGCTTGCTCCTCTAGTAAGGTGTGAGGTGAGCACTAGCAAGCTCTGAGGCTTAAATACTAGGGATGTATCAGAGTTTCATTTCAGTTTGCAAATCACTAAAAATGCCTCATTCACCTGAATGGGAGTGCATGACCTCCGGAAAAAGGGGGGAAAAGGAAGTCCCTGAACTTGCATCTGGAATTGCAAAATGTGTGCTATTTCAAAATGCACAACTTCAAATGCACACAGCTTTTAAAAAAATGCACACATGATTAACTATGAATTTCTGATATGCCCAGCTCATCACAGAGCCTCTGAAATATCAGCCCAGGATTCTCTTCCAACTATTATCATAACTGGATTTGGCATCTAGCAGACAGGTATAATGAACTGCAAGCCTCGTCCCTATTTTAAAGATTACCAACCCAGCTCAAAATGCCTTTTACCAGCTTTGACTGGTAGGCCAGCTACTGCCTCTCCTGGACAGGGCTAACTTGGTGCTGGATTATTGCAATGTGCTCTACGTGCAGCTACCTTTAAGGCTGGTCTGGAAGCTGGAGCTAATGCAGAGCACAGCAGGTTGGCTGCGGTTAAGAGCTGCCACATTTCAGCATGTAACTCTCCTCTAACCAAAAATTACACAAAGATTTTTCAATTGGCTTGTGAGCCAGGGCAGAGAAATACTCCCCCCCCCCAACACACAGAGAGACACACAATTTCCCTTATTAGTGCAATAATTTCCCATTCAAATGCCGCTTTTGGGGACAAGTATGTGGTTGGAGAGATGAGAAAGTGAAGGGAATTGAGCCTCCCTTTTCTTTCTTTCTTTTTCTTTCACACTGAGAATAAAGGATGCAGTGTCCATTTTCATTTTCTTTTGTTCCGGACAATCTCATTAAAACCAGGGGGGTTGGGTTCTTGAAAGATGAAGAGATTTTGCAGAAAAGGTTAAGAGCAATTGGATATGATGGGATTCACACCTCTTTGGAAATGCTTTTTGAAAACCCATTCATTACATTTGGGTAAGATCATCTGTCCAGCCTGAACTTGGTACTTCTTTTATCTTGCTGCTTAATCTTTCCAATTGCTGGGTGAGAGGCTACATTTCAAAATGCCAGGGGGTGGGGTGGCAACATTCTGTCACATTGCCAGAAAGCAAACAGACCATCCATACAGAAAATCCAGAGACCACACAATCCCATTGTGAACAGGCCCTTGGATTTAAGATGGTTTCTAACACACATTAAAAGGAGTTGGGACTACAGTACTGCAGCATCTTAACTGTTTGGGGTGGGTGGGTCTGTCAATGTCTAGGCAGTTTGGGGACATATAGAGCGAACCCCACAGTTACATTTTGCAACAAAACTTATCTGTTGTTGAAGAGACCAAGGGCCTTACTAGACCTGCTGGCTTACGCCGGCAGGGAGGCAGGGCCGAGGTGCGCTAACGTTAGCGCGCCTCCCCCGGGCTTCCAGACGGCGGAGACGCAGGGAGGACGGAAGCCCTGCGTCGTCCGCCATTTTTTGTTTTTGTTTAAAGGGGCCGCGTGTGGCCCAAAGACGGCGAACAAGGTAAGGGTTTTTTTTATTTTTATTTTTTTAAACGGGGGGGGGCGAAGGATGGCAGGGTGGGTGGCAAGGGGGGGAGATCGCGCCGCGCGCCGGCCGAGCAAGCAGCCGAGCGGCGCTTGCCTGGTGGGCAATGCCTGGCATTTGCCAGGCATTGCCCGGGCAAGCGCCGCTCGCCTGCTTGCTCGGGCGGCGGCGGCGCGATCTCCCCCCCTCCCCCCTTGCCACCCACCCTGTCATCCTTCGCCCTCCCCCTCTTCCCCCCCCCCCGGGCCAATGGGCACAGCGCTCATATGAGCGCTGTGCCAGGCAGGTCCGCGGCTTTTCGCGGCTCCTCGCAGTAAGCGAGGAGCCGCAAAAAGCCACAGAAGTCCCTAGACGTTCCCCAGCTCCGGCCTGAGGCCGGAGCTGGGGAAAAGGCATGCCATAAGCGAATTCGCTTATGGCGCTCTGGAGGAGGCCTCAGCGCGGCCTGCCTCCGGATTCCCCTGTGCATCATCTGGACGCACAGCAGGGAAACCGGGTCAGAAGGCGCGCTAAGGCCTCGTCTAGGAAGGCCCCAAGAAACAGTTAAAACAATTATTGCTCTTTGATCCTCATATGTATTCCAGTCAAGACTGAGGGCCAAGGCAGACATTACTTGGAAGACGCAGCTTGCAGCAGATATCTTTGTTTTTCATTTTTACTTTAGTGTAAGCAGGGGCCTTGACTCAGATTGGGGGGTGGGTGGACCTGCAATTTACATTGCAAAATTGTATTCCATTAAAGTAAATGAGGGAGCAATTCTATGTCCCCTAGATAGTGTCTGTGAGACACAGGATTTTTCAGTTTCCTGGGCCATAGTTCCATGCAGAACCACCAGGAGCATCCCATCTGATGACCTCAGTGACCTGGCAGGTCAATAAGGAAGAAGGAGCTATCTTAAGTAACTTGGTGCTAGGTTGTTTAGGGCTTTATACACTAGTAAGACAATCTTGAACCTGATCTGGTAGTGAATAGGCAGCTAGTGCAGTTTCCTCAGCAAATGAGTTACTGGTTGAAAAGGGGCAGCACCTGACTCAGCCAACCTGCTGCATTTTGCATTAGCTCCAGCTTCCAGACCAGACTTAAGAGTAGCACCATATAGAGCACATTGCAGTAATCAAATATTGAAGTTCCTAGTGCCAAGCTACCCTGTCCAGGAGAGGCACTAGCTGACTTACAGTTGAAACTAGTAAAAGACATTTTAAGCTGCCATGGCAACCTGTGCCTTCAGAGGCAGAGATGTACTCAAACTATGAACCTGATCTTACAAAGGGAATACAATCTCAACTTCAGTTTATTGACCCATCATCCAGGCCATCACTGAATCTAAACACTGATCCAGGACTTACAATGGCTCACCTGATTCTGATGTCACAGGGGATAGAGCTGTGTGTCATCGTCATACTGATGGCACATGGCTCCAGATCCCACACTGACCACACCCTGCATCTCCATAAAGATGTTGTGGGGATAAGGGAGTACCCTGTGGAACCTCATAGCTCAATTGCCAAATGGCCAAGGAATGGCCAACCAAAGTTACTCACTGAAATCAACCCCACAGGTAGGATAGAAACAATTGTAACATGATGCTTCCAATGCCCAATTTGGGGAGTTGATCCAGAAGGATATCATGGTGAATGGTATCAAAAGCCAATGAATGATCAAGCAGAATTAACAAGGCAACACTCCCCCTGTCTCTCCCCAAATGAAGTTCATCCATCAGGGAGATCAAAGCTGCTTTAGTTTCATAATCAGGCCAAAACCCAGACAGTCTAGTTATGTAAAGCGGATAGGTAAATTGGTCAACATTTCTGATTTTTCTTTCTTAATGGCAAATGTGCTTTCAAAAAAGGGGGGAAGGTATATGAATAATTATCATTGTTTTCTCCTTAATTAAGTTAGCAGTATACCTTACATTGCTGAACAGAGTTAAGGTGGAAAATAAGTTGAACTTTGCATTGGCCTTTACTAAAATCAAGAATGATGTCTACTGTATTATCAAAGTTATTTGTAATTGAATTCCAGTTTGGGGAGTCATATTCTGCACCTTAAACACATGGTGATTGGAAAGGGAGGGAGCATGATCAGCAATGGAAGCTACAGGGGCTCTTCTGATGTTAGCTTAGCGGTATGGGCAGTACTACAATAAGTGCCACTCACATGCTTCACCAATAAAGGCTGTATTGCAGGTTCCTCCCAAGTGGCCTATGTCTCTCTAATGTTACTGCAATGGCTCATTATTGTCTGAAACTGGCAATGTGCTGAACAAATTTTACACCAAAGGCTAATGCCATTTTCATGCCAGTATGTGAACCAAAACCCAGTTACCCTTTGAAGTATGCACTTCTCCAAATTTTGTAGTGGATGTTTCCAATCCAAAATCCATATATTAGGGGAAAGTACACACACACACAAACACACACCACAAAAAGGGAAATGTATTAGTGAAAATAACATTCAAAAAAGCATTGCATTAGGAAAATCTCTTGCCAAAAATGTGTGTCTCAGACAAAGCAGCCTAAACAAAATGTATGTAGTAGGAGAAATGCGCACAAAACGTTTAATGCAGACTTTATAAAAAATCCTCAACGTTCAGGGCAAATCAAATTTAAGAATGGGGGGAAAATCCACAGGTTTCAGGATGAACCAAAGTAAAGAATGGAAGAATGGGACGTCGAGAAAAACCGAAATGGACAGATTCACCCATCCCATGTGGCCTATGTCTTCTAACATTACTAGTACAGCTCATTATTGTTTCACAGTGGTAATGTGCCAAATGGATTTCACACCAATGGCAAGCTGATCTGCTCTGCTTTTTAGACACCCTGCTTGATACACACTGGTCACGTCTTTCACACCATCGCCATTCTCTCTCCGGCTCACAGTTGTGTTACATTGACTGCTGCTCATGTCAGTAAACTCCTGAACGCAGTATGCAGGATCAGAGGGGGGAAATTAAAATAAAGGTTAATATCATCTTTTTATGGTTGACTGGTGATTTCAAAAGACCAAGGAGGGAAAGGTAGCCTCTGAAGTCTGATATATTTATTAGATGGCATGTCATCCGAGAAAAGTCCCAACCACAGCTGTCAAGGTTGAGCTCATCATCAGGGAGGGAGGGATTGCAGCAGTAGGCTCTGCAATAACTCACTTCCCCAGCTTGAGCTGACAGGACCAAAGTTGGGAGAAGAGTCCGATGTACAAGAGCCGGAAAACATATTCTGGAATAAAGCATATAATCATCCACAGGAATCCTCAAACTTCAACCTGGTTTAAAAGAAATAGCTGATGGGAAAACAGATAATAAAAGCTCCAGAGAAATTGTAGAGCATATTGTCTTTTTAGTCTCCTTCTTGGTTTTATGTAGATATGCCCGGCGTTGCTCGGGTCCGTGAGTAATGTTTATAACATTTATTTGATATATAATAAATTTCTATGCAACGTATTCATCTTTAGGTTGGTTGATTTTTTTAGTTTGGTTGAGTTAGTAATTTGTTTTGTTAGAATAAATGGGAAAATGTGTTAATAAGAACTGTATTTTAAATTAGAGCTTCGTGATAAATCACATTTCTTGTTTTACCTGAAAAGCCTATACCTCCCATCATGCCTTGGCCAGAGCAGCCGTTTAAACTTCAAAAGCAATCAGGACACACACGCTTTCTCCAGCCAAAAAAGATGCAACCCTAAAAATATGTTTTCAAAATATACCTGCGATTGCCCAGATAGCTGAATAACATAAAGTAGGGAAGCGGATCCACCACCTTATGGTGCTGGTGGCATTATGCCACTGCTATGGAGCCACATAGATGATAAAGCAATTGTCAATATCTCAAGCTGAACAAATTTTATTTACTGAATTCCTGAAGGAATAATAGCAATTTGTCATGACTAGGGGTGTGCTCTGCTCCGATTAGAATCAGAGAATCAGAAGCGAATTGGCCTGTTCCGCCTTGCCCAGAGGTGGAGTAGAAGCGGACCACAGACCCTTAGAAGCATGGTGAAGAGAAGCGGCCATGGAGAAGCGCTTCTCTTTTCGCGGAGCGATCCGCCCGCCATTTTGGATCATTTCACCCATAGGATTGCATTGCGGAAAAGAATAGGGGATAACTGTGCTGTTTTTTAAGCTATCTTTCTGAAAGTTCTTGTGCTTAGAGAGTCATGGCTGGGGGTCATTTTGAGCCTACTCTCAGCTCTCTGCATGGTGCGGTTTGCTTGCTATTTTTTTTAAAAAAAATTGGGTAAAAAAAAGTGTGAGAGGTACCTTTTTGAAGTGCTGAGAGGCAGATTTGAGATCACATGATCCCAAAGTTGGAGGAGGGGATAGGCAAAACGGGATATTAGTAACTTGGGATATTGGGAAACTTCTCTTTCTTAGTCTGTGAACGGACTTTTCCCAGTGTTTTTTAAAACAGTAGCCCCACCAAATGCACAAACACAACCTGAAATCATATACTAAGCAAATAAATAACAGATAGGAAACACAGCACTGCTACCCACCCTAACCTTGGTGAACAACTGAATAGATGTGGTACAAGGGGATGAGGTCCCCTAAGGCATGTGGACATGCCCAGTGCACACACTCTCCCACCCTGGAGGGTCATCAGAGCCCTCCAAAGAGTAACCAGTGGAGGCTAATGCCTATCATGAGTTGAAGTGGCAGGTCGCTTCTTAACACTGGTACTTACTTAGGGCCAGTCAACAACTGGCATATCCCCCTCCCCCTGGGCACGTCCACTTTCCTCTTATTGGTAAAAGACAGACATAGCCTTTTTTAAAAAAAAGTCTTCTTGTTGTTTATTCAGCAACACTGCTGCTTTTAATTCCACCCCCCTTTGTTTGTTTGTTTATTTATTTATTTATTCCATTTTATATTTACACCCCATAGCCCAAGTTCTCCTGGCTTTTCCTCTTCAGTGAAGTCAGGCAGGCTTTCATTGTGGTTCAACTCCTTATTGTTGTTGTTGTTATTATTATTATTGCTATTAATATTAATTAGTACTGCTATTATTAATGTTACTATTGTTGTTGTTGTTGTTTAATAATTACTGTGATCACAGTGCAGTCAATCAACTCTGAAGCAAGGATCACAAAGCTTTACTCTTGTCCTCCTAGCCTCCTAGTTATGGGATGCAAAAGAAAAGGCATCTCTCTGTGCTGCTCCCACCTCACAGGGATGGTTTACTGGCTTTGAAACTATCCTTGGCTCACTTCCTTGTGCCCCCAGAAATGTCTGCTACCTGACTGCCTTCCCTCCCTCCTCCCCTGCCTGCCTCGCAGGGATGGTTTTTGTGTGTCTTGCTTTGACTCAGGGGATAAGTCCTTCCTGTGCTCACTTAGACTTTTTGAAGTTCCAAATCAATTTTTCAAGTGTGGAAGAAGATTCATATAGGTTTATCTACTCCCCAATTCATGGCATGTTGGGATTTCTATTGAAATGGCCCCATTCAGCTGTCTACAGCTTTAAATCCCTGAGATACTGGGGTCTCCGGTTTTCAAAAATTCCCCAAAAATCAGGGGAGGCTTGGATTGGCTTGAGTTTTGGTATGCATGTGTATACGTCCATGAGGTGTAACGGTGCTGAACTTGAGGTTTCTAACATGAAAATTGACATAGTTCTAGCATGGGACTTGATTTGGGGTGAGTTAGAAGGTTTAAAGCCCCGCCAAAAATCAGGGGATGATGGGATTTGCTTGAAACTTGCCATGATTGTGGATCTAGATTGCATCTGTGAGGGTGTCCACTTCAAAAAAAAATTATCTGTCAAAATGTCAGAGCAAATCCCATGTTTGAAAATGGGGTGTCTGATTTTCAAAAATTCCCCCAAAATCTGGGGAGGCTTGGATTTGCTTGAGGCTTGGCATGCATGTGTATACATCGATAAGCTATCATGGTTCCGAGCTTGAGGTTTCTAACGTGAAAATTGACAGGGATATTGAAAGGGGTGTGAATTGGGGTTACAGGTGATGCGTTAGAGGTTAAAGCCCCATCAAAAATCAGGAAATGATGGGATTTGCTTGAAACTTGCCATAAATATGGATCTAGATGGCAGCTGTGAGGGTGCCTGCTTCCAAGTTTTTATCTGTCAAAATGTCGGAGAACAGTCCATATCTGAAAATGGGGTGTCCGATTTTCAAAAATTCCCTGAAAATCAGGGGATGCTTGGATTGGCTTGAGTCTTGGCATACGTGTGTATACATCCATGAGGTGTCATGGTGCCAAACTTGAGCTTTCTAACTTCAACAGAAAAAAAGTTGTAGACTTTTTTGGATTTCAATGCAAGCCTATGGGGGGGAAAGCGGAGCTCCGATCCGGATCCGGAGCTTCGCAGAGAACCGGAGTGGACTATAGGCGGATCAGAGCGGAGTGGACCTGATCCAGAAGTTGCGGATCTGGAAGAGAAGCGGATCGGGGTGTCCGTGCACACCCCTAGTCATGACAATGTGTCATAGTTCAGTTGCAAGATAAGACTCTTGTGAGTTCTACCCACAGCATGCTGGGAGTTGTAGAAATAAGTCTTGTTTTTTTATTAAATTTTTTAAAAATATTTTAAATCCAAAATTTCTTGTTTTTAGAATTTTTTAATGGTACATTGTACAGCCAGATCTATTTGCACAAATATGTGAACAATGTGCATACATTAGGGATGTAATGTGTGTAATTTGCATGAACTCGGCCACAATAGATGCAAATTCGGTCATAATTTCCCAAATGTGCAAAATTTCTTGAAAATCAGTGAACTGGTTTGGTGCTTAATGATGCTTAATGATACCATATTGTATTCTCTAGTGGTTTGAGAAGTACCTGTGCACCAATGGCAACACACAGCTCCAGGCTATAATACTGTATCCAGTAAAGACCTGCTTCCTGAGGGAAATGAGTGTGCCACTATCCCCACTCCTAAATCCCTTGCAATGTCATCCGAGGGCAGCCGTTCAATTCTATGTAGGTGGGATTGAACTAGAAAAGTATTCAGAAAGTGAGAGACTTAGGTTTCAAATGTTCTGCCAACTAAAGTCGGGGGGAATCAAAATTAATTAATAAAGTCTGCTAGTGTATATGTGTGTGTCAGTGGTGGGTATGTAATTTTGCAATAATATTATTATTAACTGACTCTCTCTCTCTCTCTTTCTCTCTGTAAATATATATATATATATATATATATATATATATATATATAGTATCTTGATACATAAAAAGAATTGATTTGTTTATGCTCTTGGATTCCTGCCTTCGTAATAAATTGGCAGTCTATGATTTAAAATGACCAGTTCAAAGCATGTTGGCCTGTGAAGGAATCAATACTTTTTGATTACTGCCATCTGGGTCATGCTGGCTTTGAATTTTAATATCCATTAATTGGCTTAAACTGCAAACACCAATGCAAAAGAAAACCCTCCATAATGTACTTCTAAGCTGCTTATTTTAACTAATGTCAAATGGAAATGGTGCTTTCTAAGAGTTCTTCCCCACTATTAGGATCAAGACTGTCCATGAAGCTACTACAGAGAAGCAAAGTAAACAACAAAGAAGGGCATTACCATTAGATGAATGGGGGGGGGGGGATGATAGTGTGCTGTTTTGCCACCCCTGCCAACATACATTTGAATCCCACAGTTTTGTAAAGCTTTCCAAATGAACATTGAATTGTAGTTAAGTAGAACTAAGGACTGATGCATACCAGGGATGGACAAATCAGTTTTGCTTGTATTCAATCATATTTATTTATTTATTTATTTATTTATTACATTTTTATACCGCCCAATAGCCGAAGCTCTCTGGGTGGTTTACCAAATTTAATGAATTAATTTCTGCAAATAAATTCCCCAAACATATGCATTTGTATGCACTTTTGTCTAATATATTCATTTTTGTATTCAATTTCCCCTAATATACACACGTGGGTACATCTTTTTTTGAACTGAGAACTGTATCACAATATTCAGAGGACTGCACAATCTGAATGATAACCTTTTCAATCTACATATTAGTCTGGGTAGTGCAAATTAGGTTGGTGCACTAAAAACTGGAAGGTTAACTAAATTCTTCCCTTCACTAATGACATGCACATCAACATTACTTAATTACGGCATGCACTGTGGGGGAAGGTTTTGTTATTTCTTTATTCATGGAAGGAGCAATCTTGTGGTCCCTTTACATAAGAACATAAAAAGAGCCATGCTTGATCAGACCAAGGGTCCACCTATTCTAGCCATGGTTGACCGGCTGTCAATAGGAAACCCACAGCACCTGTGCAACAGCTCCTTCCCACGCATGTTCCCCAGCAACTGGTATACACAGGCAGACTGCTGCTGATATTGGAGGTAGCATAGACACATCAAGAATAATAGCCATGGATAGCCTTCTCCTCCAAGAATTTTTTCAACCTCCTTTAAAAGTCATCCAAATTGGTGGCCATCACTACATATTGTGGTAGCAAATTCCATAGTTTAACTATGTGCTGTGTGAAGAAGTACTTCCTTTTACCTGTCCTGAATCACCCACTAACCAGCTTCATTGGATGACCCCATTGGATTCTAGTATAATGAGAGAGAGAAATCTTTCCCTATCCACAATCTCTACACCATGCATAATTTTTTTACATCTCTGTAATGTCTCCTCTTCCTCACCTTTATTCTGAGCTAAACAATCCCAGATTTTGCAACCGTTCCTCATAGGGGAGTTATTCCATCTCCTTGATCATTTTAGTTGCCCTTTTCTGGTGACCAAAGGATAGTTCGTATTTTTAGATCCGAGGTTGGACTCTGTGCCCCAGCCTCAGAAACATGAATCCAAGCTCCCCACATCCTCCACCTCACAGATGGTGTGTAAAGAACTACACTGGCTGCCTCTCTGAAGTCACAAAGATGGCCTCAGAGAGAAGAGAGATGGAGAGGGTGGTGACACGGAAGGCCTCCCTACCCCAAAAGGGGAAACCTGAGAGATGGAGAACGTTGAGGTGCCACTCTCAGGCTGTGAATGTTTCACCCTATAAAACAATGGCATGAGGCCGGATTAGAGGAGATGCCCACTTAAGTTTACCCTTTCTGCAGATCTATTAATAAATGTAGCCCTGTTTAAATCCCAAATTTCTGTCTGCCTCGTTATTTCCCACACTCCACAAAGGCCTCAGGGGGAGTTTATAAATAACAGGATAACTTAGCTTCATATCGTTGCAAAAATGTAAGGCTTACAAATGATTTACAATACAGTTCCATTCGAGGCCCCCAATGATGTTCTTTCTATTCACCCACCAACAGAGAGATCTGCCTTATGAGCTCCCTCCCTTGCCCCGGGATTTTGCCCTCCACTTGGCCCCAGTTTTTCGGTGGTCTCGGGCTGAGCCCGAGACCATGGAATGTGTGACCCGTTGCTACAGGTTGACCCGGCTCCGTGCTATTATTTGTGTGGACCTGCTGAGGTCGTTGCATGTTACATGCAGACAGAGGAGAGAATGTTGTGATAAACACATCATGGGATCTTCCCTCCTCCGTCATGGGATAAAAGGTAGGTCTAGCTAAGGCCTAAGAATGCTGAACTATTAAACTTTATAAATTGTGAAAAAGCTCCCTCCTGTTTTGCTCCCTAATGATGGAATTCGTTCCCTGAAGAATTATGATTCACCCCCATTCTTTTGGTTTTTAGAAAGAGTATTGAAACTCATCTTTTCAATTTAGCCTTTTAATATATAGGGTGTTTTTTTTCTTTAAATATTTTTTTACTGGAGTTAATGTTCTTGCTTTTTTTATTGTTGCAGGAATTCATTGTGTTATTTATTTATTTATTTATTTATTTATTTATTTATTTCCTTTCTATATAGCTCAAAAGCCAAAGCTGTCAAGGCAGTTCAGAAAAAATTAAAAACGACAAGGTACAGCATAAAATATAAAATATAGAAGCTGAAAACCACAATATTAAAGCACAACCGGAATAATACCGAGCATCAATACAGAAATTTAAAATACAGATTTAAAACAACAGGGCTAAAAGACTAGGTTGCTAAAATTCTAAAATTCTGGGAAAATACAAAGGTGTCTAAAGGAGAACAATGTAGATTGTTGAAGCCTTTGTGGCTTTTTAAGCAGACAAGGCAGTATACAAATGTCAATAATAAATAAATGAATAATAAATAAAAGCAGTTACGAACAGCTGCGAGCCACATTTAAACAGCTGGGATTAAATAGAATCAATTAATAAATAAAGTAATTTGCAATAATACACAGGGTAAGTGTACACAGCTTTCCTGGCCTTATTGCTCCAGGATCTGGTCCAGGAGATGCCGTCATTTTCATCATTTTAGTAGTTTGACTGTTCCTGGTTGTTAGCATGCTCAGTTTCTGTTTTAAATGATGGTTGGAATATGCCCATATTTGCTCTCTACACAGCAAGGTCATTGGGGGAAAATTTGTTATTCTACCCATTCACCACAAAGACATAACCAAAAACACATCTGTGACAGATTTCATGTTTTACACCCTGTGATGCCACCATGTGGGAGGTCAGCATCTTGTCTGCTTTTGAGACATCATCCTATTTCTTCTTAACAAATAGACTGCAAACCCTAATGAATGCATTGATTCATCTTCCTTTAACAGATTTACCCTTAGATAATAGATCTAGTTCTCTGTTAGCTTTAAAAGGCAGCATCCGGGCTGGGCCTTCTAACAGCTTAATCAATCACTGATGTTTTCAGCTTCTACTAAGCCTATTTGGCTTGCCCCTTGCTTAACTTAAATCTTTCCAATGTATATATATGTGACAGCCCGCAACCGATTCATCAGCAAACTGTTGTCCATATTTCGCATTTAAAGTAACATCCAGATCAGCTCTAAATAAGCTTAAATCAAAACACATCATGTAGGCCAGCTTCAGTAAGACTTGCTCCCGGGCCCATGTAGGGATGCCTAGGTCTGTGTCCCCCTTATATCAATGTCTACTAAGAAAATGCCCAACTTGGTTCTAAAGATCTTACTCTCAGGATTGCATCCTATGTATGCATATGTGGATTAAGATCAATTCTTTGGGACATTATCTTCCTTACTTATTAAGTTTACCTTAAAAAATGTATCAAGGCATCATTGCTAAAATGTGTCATACAGACTGTTTTGCAACCAGCTCCTGAGCTGCATCATCAACTGCAGATGATCTAATGCACATACTCAAATAGTAATGGCAAGTGGAAGCCTAGATCATCTCAGCCAGGGGGGGAACAACCTGCCACCTCCCCCCCCCCACCCCCCAGCAACATGCAGGTCTCAGGGGTAATGTCCTACTCTAGCTAGATCAGACTCTTTGTTAAGCAAATAAAAGGGCAAATCCAAGAGGCTAATCAAAAGATTGGCAAATAGTCAAGCACTGAAGTATCAGTCCAGTGTAGAACCAGTTTAAGGCAGGAGCAGTCAGGATATTGGCAATGTTCAGAGCACGGTATTACCAGGCAAGTAGGTGGCTTACAGAAGAGAAGTCTATACTCAGGTGCACCTGAGGCCAAAATATGGAAGAGTAGTCAAGCAGAAGCAGAGTCCAAAAATCAGAGTTAAGCAGGAGTCCAGAGGTTCAACCACAAAACAAGATCAAGAAAATATGATACTGGAGCTGAAGGTAAGAAGTTGCTTCTAGCAGTTAGCAGGCTCTGGATGAAAGCATGTAGAGCCAGACTTGCCAGAGCCATTGCTCAGCTGTAGTTCATTACAGGCCCTCTGCCAAAAGGCCTAGTTATAAGGATAGTCTTGCTCACAGGGAGGACTTTACTCCTGAAGAGTTCTCTCTTTTTTGCAACCAGGCGCAGGAGTGTCTTGGTCAGTCAAATGATCCCATGGGTGGTATAGAAATGTAATAAATAAATAAATGATCCCCTGAAGCAACTTGTTCCCCAGAGACATCCAGTTCAGGAGGCTCCCAAAAGTCATCTGAAGAGAATTCCTCCAGGGAGGGAGGCATCACAGGAACTGCAGTTTCCTAACCCACTGCAGAAACCATCTGGAAAGAGCAATCTGTGACCAGTTTTCTGAGGATGGAGAAAAGGTTTTTCATCGCCTCCCAGCAAGAGAAAAGGATCACAGGGATGCATGCATGTGTATGCAGCCCCGAATGCTCAAGCCCAGCATCAAATGATGCTGGGCTCAGAACTGATCAAAGGCAAGAAGGAATTGTGATTTATGTATGCAACTTGAGGTGTGAACCTGAGCTGATCGGCCGACTGAAAGTAGCTGCTAGCTACTTGCTCATCTCAAGGTGCTTTGGACCAACTCCCAGAAGCCTTATTGGTATGGCCAATGGTTAGGAATGCTGGTAGTTGAAGTCAGATCATCTGGAAATCTATTTTCAGCCCACCCCTGCTTTAGCCAAAGTGTCAGGATAGTGCCCCCATAACTACAAGACACAAGCTGCATATGCATAGAGAGCCATCATGGCTGAGCTTCTCTATAATGATGTGTTCAGCAGCCCAGCTGTTGTTCCTTAAAAATGACAACAAAACAACAACAACAACAACACATGGAACTAGAATGCCCATGGAAATGATGCTCCATTATTATTATTATTATTATTATTATTATTATTATTATTATTAATCTCTTGGTCACCTTATTGAAACATAAGTCCACCCCAGCCAACACTTCCATCCACCCTCTGAAAATCATTGTTATCTTCCCCCAATCCACCTTCATGACAGAAATGGTTTCATGAAGTTGGGGTGGGGGGAAGAGAAATTCCACATAGTCTTAAATATTACCTACAACATTCTCAGTTGTCCAGAAAATGTTAATTGTAGAGACCTTCATGCACTGCATATTTTTTTCAAATAATTTAGTTTGACGCCAACATAAAATGTTTAGGTTTAAGCCTCAACAAGAGTTGAGTACACACACACACACACACACACAGAGAGAGAGACTTTTTTGACATCCCAGGATACAGTGTTTAAACAGTTGGCAACAGAGCACGTGGTATATTTCCTTATGTGGCATAGAAATACATTTTAGGTAAAACACATTGCCCATAGATATTATCTAAGGCTGGTTCTGTTAGTTTAAAGGAAGTCTATAAAATGTTTCAATGTTTCTACCTGTATATTATAGATGGATAGATGAACTTACTCCCCTCTCCTCACTTTATTTTGTTGTAAAATGGAAACTAGCTAAGAATAGGAAAATATGTTTTAATATAATAGAGTATCAGGGTCTGGACTAGAATAGAACAGCTTCAGTAGAATGAACATGTGTAATTGAAACCGTTTTGCAGCTTCTTCAAGGATATGCAGCACTTTCCTCAAGGAAAAGGTGTTTCTGTTATTGTCCTTGAAAACAAGCTCTCAGATGGCTTTATAAGATAAAAATCAGTGCATCTATGAGATGCCGCTCATGACACAGGGATACAGATTACTCTGAAGTTGCAGGTTTGCAGCAGTGTTATTCAGCTAAGTAATTGTGGTAGGGCATTTGGGAGGCGACATGTTCCTTCTTATTAAACCACGGCCCACAAACCTAGACAATGTCAGCCTGTTCTTAGTATGCAATTCAACTAGATTAGCACCCATGGTAGAATACTGAAAAGGAGATTTAACACAGAGGAGCATTATGTCCTTATTGGCACTTTACAACATGGAAATTTGAACAACTGTTTCACTGCATTCAAATGCCTCATCAAGCTGCAACGCATCAAGGTGTTCTAGTAAAGATAAAGAAAAAATACTAATAAACTCTGAGGTGCTAAAAGGAGGGATTTGACAACAAACAAACAAATTTTCATTTTTATTTGAATTATTGAGTCACTTGAGCATTATCAGGAGACAAGGAGATTTAGGGGTAGAAAGTGTTTTAACAACATCAGGGAAAAATCTGGTGGGATTTCTATAAGTAGGTGAGATGCAGTACATATTTAGAGTTATACTGATTTTCATCTGAAAACGTTGACTAGTTGAAGATCCATGCCAGGAAAAGCTCACCTGTTAATTTCTGCCTAATACACAACTGCTAAATGCAGAAGAACCTTCTTAAGATGCACAAGGATTTAGTACAAAAAGGTATGCAAATTAGTGGGAGAGAGGAATGGACCTGTCAATTCCAGTTTCTCTCTATTTCTCATTTTTCCCATCTTAATTTTCTGTCTATCCCACTTCCACATCAGACTGAGATTTAAAAAAAGAAAAGAAAGAAAGAAAGAAAATTGCACAAAAAATGGAACCCATTTTTGTGAACATTTCTCCTAGTACGCATTTTTAGTATGCATTTTCCCCATGTATACATATTTTGGCAATATAATTAAACATAAGAATGTCTACAGCAGAGAAAGAACAAAAAAACCTGCTGCATTTAGCTGTTTTAGCTTACTGTATTTGGACTTGTGGTTCACGGATGTTATTTTGTTTCAGAAGCTCCTGAAGAAGGATCGGGAGATCCGAAATGTCGAGCTTTTTATACATTAAGTCCTTTTACAACAATACAATTTTTAAAGATTGAAGATATATGTAGCAAAAAATAAACCCCTTTTTCTATTTTCCAACACTAGAGACTATCTCTTTTTTTCATTGGATTTGCATAGTGTTTTTTTCCCTCCTTCGTTTTGACGGTTGGAGAACTCGATCATAGAATTCGGAGAAGTGTGATGTCGTGGGCTATAGCTGCTCAAGTGTCCCCAAGGAGTCAAAACCAAGGCAAGTTCCTGGGCCAATCCACAAAGCTTTATTGCAAACAATTAACACTTCTGTAACACAAACTAGACACCTTTATGGGAAACTTCCTCCTAGGCAACTCTATGCAACTAAGCAAAACAATTGACCATTCGAAGGAAAGAAAAGGCTTTTCAAATGTCCCAAGCTTCAAGGTGAAGGAGGGAACGTGGATGCCTTCTCATGCAAACTCTCCGACTGTCTCTTTGCTGCTAATCTCGCTGAACGTTTTAACTTCTGGCGATTCCTAGCATCCAGTAATGTTTTGGAATGTTCACCCCCGGAAGTTGACTCCCTGTCGCCTGAGAGCATAGGATCTGGCCTTGAGGAGACAGACTCTGGGAGGGGCACATTTGCAGCTGGAAGCTCTCCCGTGTGAACTTCCTGCCCCACTGGCTCGGCATATTCTGAATCAAAATCTGTTTCTGATGGATTCCCTGCATCACCTGGTCCCAAAACCAGAGCAGTAGGGGCATACATGACATGTGAATTTTGGGGGATAATTGAATTTTGATTTTCATAGAAGTTTGAAGGTAGAAAATTAACATGCAAATCAAACACATTTCTCACTAATCAAACAGTCTCAGTCCAACCACTCTCATAATACTGGAGCCAAATGTGAAGGACTGTTGCAGATGGTCCTTTAATACTGATTAAACCATGCTATTCGGGTCTCCTTTTCTGATATACAATGTTTCTACACCTGCCTTTCCCCCCAGGATCGTCCCAGGATCATCCCTGTGGAAATGACACACAGGGGATCCCAGGAGCAGGCAGGGACGATACCTCCATTTTCCTGGGATAATCCTTAGGTGTAGAAAGGGCCATAGGCTTCTGATAGACCCAGTCCACAACTCTTGAATGAATTAGACAGAGTTAGCTCTAATGGTAAGTATGAGTATTCCCTAAACTAGTACTCTCAT
Source organism: Elgaria multicarinata webbii (assembly GCF_023053635.1). Lineage (NCBI taxonomy): Eukaryota > Metazoa > Chordata > Lepidosauria > Squamata > Anguidae > Elgaria > Elgaria multicarinata. Next base: position 152,648,151 of record NC_086172.1, on the reverse strand, counting down.
GTGGAATATACAACATTAAAAGGATGTGTGATGTTTACTCTGAGCATAATTTCCACTTAGGCACCTGTAAAGTTCGTGAAAACACAGAAGTAAAATCCTAAAACTCCAGACATGAGTGCCAAACCTTTAGACTTTTCTTCTAGCAATTAACTTGCCTGAGTACAAGTCATGTCTTCATTTTAAATGGTGCCTTTCAGAAATCAAGTTGTGAATTAAATACATGAATTATGATAAGCATGCAGAATAGAAGGACAGACCACGGATACACAGTTATTAAGTAGGGGTAGTCAAGATGTGTTGCTACCTGAAATAGCAAAATGACATGGCATATGCACCCCTGCCCTTAATTAACATGGGAGGCAATATAGTAGGAAGCTTTTCTTGCCTATTAAAATATATAGATGATGCATAAAAGAAGCAATGTGTTCCCTGATAGATTGTGCTTATTAGGACTGACCTCCCACTATGGCACCCTTAATGGTAGTCAACTATTTAGAGGCCACCTCACCTCACCTCATGATAGTTGGGTGTCTTCTGTTCATGATTTTGGGATCATGATTTCCAAAGGACGTGGGAGCAATAGGAGTAGAGCCACAAATTGCAACCAATATTTTGAAGATGAAGAAGGATAAAACAATGCCTAGTAAGAGAATGATGCAATAAAACTCAGCTGCTGCAGATGAAATGTTATCAAGGACATCAGCTTTAATGTATCGGCAATTCAGAAGGAAGTATGGAGCATATATGAAGTACCTAATTGCTTCAGTTTTACAGGAAAGGGGCTGTAAATCTTTGAACAGCTGTAAAGAAACCCAAGAGCACCTGTTCTTTTGCAAGAGAAAAGACACAAAGAATGTTATATGGATCGAATGTGGTACCTTATCTAAAATGAAGCTTGTTTATGCTACTTTAACAGACCATTTGTTCCTTTTGCCACTGTCTCCGGTTTTGCATTGTCTCCCATCAACAGATTCCCATGAGAAAAGCACCAGGGCAGAATGCATACTGTATAAACCATAAAAGCAGCAACTGTGATTAACTGGTGAAGAAACACCTATTTTTTAAAAAAACTAAATTCACACATGACATAGTTTGAACAGATCCATACTCTATTTTGCAAGAAAATATTGCTCAAGCCATCTGGCCTAATTAAGCAAACTTGTTAGCATGGTTTATGGTACACCAGGGAATGGTGTCCCATGACTATATGAGATCATATTTAACTTTCTCCAGAACAGAGGACTACTTTCCAGAGGGACCCCATCGATGCAATCCAAACAGGTAGTCAAGGATAACAACTTGTGGCTACGGTAGGGGATGCACAATGTACTCATCAAAACACACATCCAGCCAGATCAATTGAGCTGTTATTTACTTATGTCTTTTTTAAAAAAATTCTACCCTTTTGCAATTCTGCATGCAGAGCACAGAGCAGAACAAGGAACACAGTGGTGGAGATATCCATGCAAATGGACATCTGCACTGGTGAGGAACACAGAAAGTTATTTCTGAACATAGATCTTGTTTGTTGGATTGGAGTAGTGAGTGTGTGTGAGCATGTGTGTATCCTTGGTTTTCTAGATTCCTCTTGATTTACAAAATAAAGAACATAAAATTGTGGAATGCTCCCTGTTTTAAGACAATACATTCCTCTTTCCCTCCCCAAGCCAGTCAGCATTCCAGGGCAGCTGAACGTACTCAAACCTCATTGGGAAGATCCCCACATCCCACTCCATTTCGGGTCTAAAAACAATTGTTTTTCTGTGAACCTTAGGGTTCTCTCAAGCCTCTTGGGTGGAGCCATTTAAGCTTAATGAGCAACAGCACTCACCGCATAAACTGTGCGAATAGAAGTGACAATCTAACAAAGATAAATTGTTCTATTCAAAACATCATAGAAATAGCAATTAGCCAAGATGAAAGTAAAACAAAACAAAACAACAACAACAATAAAAACAAAAACAGACAATCTTTCATGGGGGGGGGCCTTGGGAGTTAGCTTGGGAAGAGGGAAGTTTTAATATTATCATCATTATTATTATCATTATCATTATTACATTTTTATGCTGCCCATCAGCTGAAGCTCTCTGGGCAGTGAACAATTAAAATACATAAAATATAACAACTATAGATAAATTTTAAACATTAAAAGTTAAAAAGGCAATATAAAAACCAGCTAAGTTAAAAACCAGGGAAGGCCTGTGTGAAAAGGTCTGTTTTCTGGAACTGACCCCGGGAGTATGAGCTGAACCACTGTAAAACAGTGCCTCAATCCCCCAACTCACAGAGGCATTCCAGGAGGATACCATGGTCAATGGTATCAAAAGCTGCTGAGAGATCAAGAAGTAGTAACAGGGTCACACTTCCCCTGTCCCTCTCCCAAAGAAGGTCATGCATCAGGGTGACCAAGGTTGATTCCATTCCAAAACCAGGCCTGAACCCAGGCTGGAATGGATCCAGATAATCAGTTTCATCCAAGAGCACCTGCAGCTCAGACGCCACCACTCTTTCAAGCACCTTGCTGAAAAACAGGGTATTGGTGACCAGATGATAGTTGCCATAAATCTCTGAGTCAAGGGTTTTTCAGCAGTGGTCGCACCACTGCCTCCTTCAAGACAGTGATGACCACACCATACCACAGAGTTGCATTCATCGCTCCCCTGATCTATCCGGTCAGCCCCCCATGGCTGGCTCGAATAAGCCATGATGGGCAAGGGATGAGAGAGCATGTGGTGGGTCAAACTAATGCAAGAGTCTTGTCTATATTCACAGGCTCAAAAAACTGAAATTGATACCACAAAACAGGATAAGATGTTGCACTGGACACCTTAACAGTCACTGAATCAATCATGGCATTCAAGTCAGTGTGAAGGTGAGTGATTTTATTCTCAAAATGTCTTACAAACTCATCACAGTGAGCCTCTGAGGGTTCTAGTATTGGATTCGGTGGTTAGATGTGAGTAACCACCCAGCAGCTTGAGGATGCAATGGAAGTGGAAAAGTAAGCCTTCTTTGCTGCCTTCACCGCCATGCAGTGGGCATGATTGTACACTCTTACACACGTTTGGTCACCTTCAAGATGTTCACTTTCAAGCTGTATTATTTTTCAGCTCAGAGAGTTATTGTTCCAGTACGTATGATTGGTAGGCAGTTAACAAACCACCATGGCTTGTTAGCCATGCTGTGCCTGCCAGTTACATGCTGGCCCAGTATCGTTAATACTGCATATTTGAGTCAAGCTTTTCAAGCCTCTGTGATACAGGTAGCATGAATCTCAGTAACATCTCTAGTGCTGGGATGGGAAACCTTCAAGTGAAAAAGGTTGGAAAGAATATCCAAAACAGGTATATTTTCAGCCAGCTCCTAGAAGCATTTCCCGAAAGTCCCTTACTTATCTTTGCCTTCCACATGTTGGGAAGGTGAAAGGGGAGCAAAATGGACTTCCAGCTAATTGAAGCATCAGCTGGCACTTTGGACAGGGACCCAATGACATACAACCCATGGGAGTACTCCATGGGAATTTGGCCTCCTGACCCATTATAGTTCCCCACTGCTTCTCCTCTTTTAATAGAAGGAGAGAAAGAGTCTAGATTTGGTTTGCATAGTACCCAGAGAATCCATATACCTAAAGTCAACTGCAAGGCTATAGCAGACAGTTGCATAGAAGTTATTGGTCCCGTTACTGGCTCCTACACTCCTTTGTGACATTCATCACTACTGTGGTGAAAATAAGACTCCATCCTCATGAAGTATTTCCACTATACCTTGGTGAACCAGAGGGGCTCTTTTATCACAGGCACTGGCCACACTGACCGTTAAAACAACAACGTTGTGAATTCAGCAAAATCATGGTTTCTATTTACACTGGAATCAGCCACATGAAACCCCACTCTCTTCAGTAGATTTCCCTTCCTTTGTACAACCTCATACAATTGCTTTCCAGAAAAAGAAGACAGATGCCAAGATTATCCAAAGTTATTTCAAAAGGAGGCTGATAAAGATAAGGTGTAAAGAAAAGAAATGGCATTGTCACAAAAGCCTGGAATGCACAACCGGTAGGTTGTGTTCAAAAGTCATGGTACAGGATCTTGCAAATGTAACCTTTGTATAGACTATTCATGGGAACTATTGCTTAGGAAACTTTCTCATTGTGCCTGAGTAATATTAGTAATGGCTCCACTGTTGCAAAATAAATACCCACTAATCTGTTTTAAATCTCCAAATAAACGGAGCCTTCATATTTTTCCTCTCTATTTGAAGATAAATCTGATATGCCAATGGAATGACACCTCTGCAGTCTAACTTTCCAAATTATGTTCTGTTCTCATCTTACTTAGCGACATTTTATCCATAAGGCAGTGATTAGTATTAGTCTTCAAAGCTATAACTCACATAATGTTCCAACCACTTTATAATCCATTTCTGTTCCAGGGTCAGCGCAATCATGAGCCATGATAAACCAATGGTTCAGGCAAGAGATCTGCTGCCCAAAAGGGCTGTACATGATTCCCACCACAACCATCATTGGACCCCCTCCCCCAGCTGTGCTTCCTGATTTTCCAGGGTTTTTAAGTGTGTAGCCTACATGAATACAAAAGATTCCTCACTGACGTCTAAGGGCATGTCTACACTGGGAGATATCCTGGGATCATCCCTGTGTGTCCACATGATGCACAGGGGATCCCAGGAGCAGGGAGGGAAGATGCTTGCATTTCCCCGGGATATTGCCATACCCTTTCTACACGGCTTTTCCCACGGCCCCGGGATGAACACAAAGACCGCCCAACCGGAACTCATCTCTCTTCCCTGTGAGTAGTGGAGGTCATCAGAGGGAAGGAGCTGGGATGGGAAGAGTCCAGGGCCATCGGGGTGGGGAGTGAGTTTTTTTCTTTCTTTTTTTACTTAGGTGCCCTCCAGCTTGTGTCTTTTTTAAAAAATAAAAGTTGTGGGCACGATGTCCTCCTTCCTCCCTGGACGTCACACATCTCTTCTTGATCCTCCCAGAGTGCAGGACACAGAATAATGGGCTCAAGTTGTAGGAAGTCAGATTCCGGCTGGACATCAGGAAAAACCTCCTGACTATTAGAGCAGTATGACAATGGAACCAGTTACCTAGGGAGGTTGTGGGCTCTCCCACACTAGAGGCATTCAAGAGGCAGCTAGACAACCATCTGTCAGGGATGCTTTAGGATGGATTCCTGCATTGAGCAGGGGGTTGGACTCAATGGCCTTTTAGGCCCCTTCCAACTCTACTATTCTAAGCTTCTATGTATGAACCCAGGGGGAGGATCTCATGATTAGCATATTGTGAGAACTTGCCCCCTCTCTTCCAGAATGCCGGGAGGTGTAGACATGCCCTAAATGTATAAACCTCCCAACACAAAGAGGCTGATGAAGGTGGTGACAGAGGGGATGTGAACCTAGCATGCCCTATTTCTTCGATTCTAAGACACACTTTTTCCCCCATATAAACATCTCTAAAAATGGGGTGCGTCTTAGAATCGCGGGTGTGTCTTAGGGTTCTTTTTTCTGTTGGTTGTACTGAAACTAGTGTGTGTCTTACAGTCGATGGCGTCTTACAATCGAAGAAATATGATACTTGTCTTCATTCTCCCTTCTCAAGTGTTAATTAAACTCAATTATAGAGTGTCATCAAATGGGGGGAAAGCACATTTGCTTAACTTCGCTTCTCCGCCCATGCTTTTGTCCCCTTATTACTTCCTCTTTTGAAAGAGGAAGTAAACAACATGCTCTTGGCCCATTCAGTGGGCTGTTTTGATCCCACTGCTTCTCCTGCACACAGCAGGAGAGAGCGGCAAGTTCAGTCTCAAAAATAATTCGGACTTACTGGGGACTTTTTTTGTAATGTGAAGAAGGCTAAAAGGAGCGGGAGGCATGTCAGACGCAGACGATGTCATGAATAGGACACATGGAAATCTGTGATCCCCCCCCCCAAGAGTAGCAAGTGATGGTAACAGGGGTTAATAGGCCTGGCAATAAGCACCTAGGTTGGCATAGGCATGTGAAGGCCCACCAGATTGACACTGTTTGCTGCAGCATTATTTCTTCTTCATACACAACTGAGTCATGGAATAGTAGAATAGGAAGGGGGCCTTTATAGTCCAACACACAGCTCAATGCAGGAAAACACTTTAAAGTATACCTGACAGATGGCTGTCCAGTTGCATCTTGAATGCCTCCAGTTTGGGAGAGCCTGCAAACTCCCTAGGCAATTGGTTCCATTGTCATGCTGCTCTAACATTCAGGAAGTTTTTCCTGGTGTCCAACCAGAATCTGGCTTCCTGTAACTTGAGCCCAATATTCTGTGTTTTGCAGTCTGGGATGATCAAGAAGAGATCCTGGCTCTCCTCTGTGTGACAACCTTTCAAGTACTTGAAGAGTGTGATCAGGTCTCCCCTCAATCTCTTCTCAAGGCTAAAGTGTCCAATACTTTCAGTCTCTCCTCATAGTAGTAATACAAGATGGTAATCTAAAGCAGGGAATGGGGTGGGGATCAAGGCCATTAAGTCCAGGGCCTAACACTACCTAGCTTCATCTCTATGCTCTTATTGCACACAGAGGTGATATATATCCATGAATTATCATTTTTTGATTCAAGAATGGGAACTATTAACTGGTGGTGGTGGGGATCTGCAGCAAAATTTTACAAGATTCCTGTAACAGAATATTAGAAATAACATTTTAAAACAACAACAAAAGAATCGTGCTCTTTAATGAGGAACTGTGAAACGTAACTTGTGCCAAGAGGCTCATTTCTATAAGGGGTGGGGAATGGCTGTTCTAAAACATTGGCTGTCTCCTTCATCTCTTCATTATCTTTCAAGCCTGTTGTCCATTTATTACATTTCAATGTTCTACAATGCTTTTACAAGCACAGTGTGAGGGAAGAAGATTAGATAAAAGCACCCGCAGATCACAGCTCCTCTTGTTACCAAGTTTTAGTGCTGAAAAAAATGCCTGTTTTTCCTCCTTTGGGAAAGAGCTTTGAGTGCTTTTCACACACAGCTTTCGTCTAACCTCTCTCAGGCCACCTTCACTTCCACTCAAGGCTGCGGGAAGTTGCCAAAATAAAATAAAGTAACAAGTAACAACACTTTCAACAAACTATGGGTGAAGGGTATCAGGCGGAACTCCCCTTATCAGCTTCTTTTACTACCCAGACAATGAGCTCCATCAGACAAGCGTTTTATTGCACACTCATTACTGGGCACTCATGGATTTTTGCGGGACCCTCTCATGACTTTGTCTGCTTCCTGCGTGCCTCCCACCCCTTCTAGCCTTCTTCGCGCCACAAAAAAAGACCCCGTAAGTCCAATTTATTTTAAAGACGGAAGTTGCCGCTATCTCGTTCTGTGTGCAGGAGAAGCAGCATGATCAAAACAGCCCACTGAATGGGCCAGGAGCCTGTTGTTTACTTCCTCTTTCAAAAGAGGAAGTAATGAGGGACAAACACACGGGTGGAGAAGCAACAGTAAGCAAACACGATTTCCCCCCGTGTGATGATGCTCAATAATGCAGAGCATGATAGATGGAAATAGGGTTTGTTACCACAAGTCCTTCATTATATGTGTGCATGCAAACTCTTGTATATACATGTCTCACAACAAATGCAAAAAGGAAGAGATCCTTTTCTAGAAGAGTGGCACGCACACAGCAGATTTATGTGCCATGTTTCAATCAAATGCGAATAGCACTGCACTGGCTGCCTACCAGCTACCAAGCCTTGTACAAAGGTTATTATCCTATAAAGCCCTAAACAATTTGGGACCAGGATACCTAGGTGACCGCCTTTCATTGTATAAACCCAGATGACAGTTAAGATCTTCAGAGGAGATCTTGCTCATCGTTCCTAAATGAATGGGACGTCCCCATGAAGGACTTCAATGGCAGGCCTTTTCTGTAGTGGCACCCACCATCTGGAAAAACTCTCCCTCATGCAGTTTGGGAGACGGAAAATGTAACATCCTTTAAACGCCTCCAGAAAACAAATCTTTTCACACAGGCCTTCCTTGGACTCCAACTGTTGCTGGAGTTATTTTGGTTTTATGTAGTATTTTCAAACTTTTATATGTTTTGAACATGTGTTTTATGGTTTTAATTCTGAACTGCCCAGAGAGCCTCAGCTATTGGGCAGTATAAAAGTGTAATAAATAAATACACTGAACTGAGTTAAAGTAGCCTCAAACTACCTTAAAGTTAAAGAGTAGCAGCTTTTATTTTATCACACACTCACATTACAGAAAGGGGAAAATGACTTAGTTCATATACCAAAACCCTTGTACAGGGGGGAGGGAACCCAACACCCTCCAGACGTTTTTGAGTACAACTCTCATAATCCCTGAGCATTGGACATGTTGGCTGGGACCTATGGGAGTTGTAGTCCAAATATCTAAAGCACATCAGGTTATCTACCTCTGCCTTAGGATATGGAACAATAAACTACTTCTAAGAGGCCAAGCAAGGATAGAGAAGAACAGAGACAAAGGAAGTTTTTGTTTGCCAGATAATGAGTGGAAAGACACACCCTGGAATTGGCAAGGCAAAGTTTTAAGGGGTGCTATACACCAGGGGAGAGCTCAAGTGCTGTTGAAATATGGCATGCTACTGAGAAGTGGTGAGCATGATAGATTCAGAGGAATAAAAGAAGGCAGGAAAGAACATGGGATCAAAACAGCTGATTTGAAGAGTAAAACCCTGTAAGGGAAACTCACAGTGGGGACTTTTCTAAAGCAGTAAGAGCTTTAGGGTGCAATCCAATGTAAGTTTGGGGGGGATAGTCCTATAACAACAACAACAACATCAACAACAACATATAAAATGCTTAGGTATGTTTCTGTAAAGGCTTCAGCTGATACAGGTTGCTAAGCCCCTCGCCTGACTCCTCTGGGCTTTCCAAGATAATCCTCTCCCCCTTTCTGCCTCTTCACTCCCCCACCCCACGAAGGGGGCAGCGCCATGGTCCAGAGCATGAGCGAGACATGTCCGGGGCCCTTAGTGGCCAGTTGGGGGTCGCTCGCCTGCTGTGAGCCGAGGCCCTGGCCTAATCTCATTCGAGCTTGGTAGGCGGCCCAAGGCTGACAGGAACCCCAGGGAGAGGGTCCGGATCATGAGCAAGGCATGGCTGGGGCCCTTGGTGGCTGGATGGGAGGCCGATTGCCTTCTGCAAGCCCAGACCCCAGCCTGATCTCATGCGAGCTGGGCGGGCGGCCCAAGGCTGACAGGAACCCCAAGGAGAGGGGGACACCTGCTCCCCCTCCTCCTGACCTCCCTGCCCCCCAGGTCTGCCAGATGGCACTGTATTGGCGGCCTCCAAGCAGCTCACGCCCCCATGATGATATTTAATTTATAAACTTTAAGATAAGATGGAACGGCATATGTTACGCCGGGTACAGCTAATAATAATAACATATTTCTTACCCGCCTCTCCACTTGGATCGAGGTGGGGAACAACAGTGAATATAAAACACGTTAAAAACTGATTAAAAACATAGCATACATGGTTAAAACATCCTAAAAGCATTCTAAAATTCCACTGGATAGGCCTGCCGGAATAGATCAGTCTTTATTGCTTTTTTAAATGCTAAAAGACTGTCAAGTGGATGAATCTCCAGCATTCTCCAGCCGGCACCCTTAGAAAAACCCTGTTCATGCTTTCAGACACAGGGGTCTCCTCAGTGACAAGCTTCCAGCCTAGCAGCACTTCCTGGAATGCCCATGTGACCATATGCCATGGTGTAGTCACATGGGCATTCCAGGAACTGCTGGTGGACTGAAAGAGTATCTGTGAAGAGTCCTGTGCTGCTGTAAGTGTACATGCTGTTCTGAAGCAAAATGTAAGTAAAAGGTAGATGTTCTAGTCATTCAAACTGCACAGGTGTTGGCGATCAATGTTGATTTGAATGCTAAAATTCATTAGATAGCCAATGAAGCTCAGTACGCATGCAGGCGTTATGGGCATAACATACTCTACTGATGAACTGCTTAATTTCATGTTTCAGCAGCATCACTATGTAGGACACTCCCATCCTTTTTTGTGTGTGTGGGGGACACCAATTGTGTTTTTGTTTTGTTTTTATAATTCTTATTATTGTTAAAAAAAATTCAACAGAACAAAACCCGGAAAGGGTAAATTTAAACATTGTAGCTACATAGATTTGAACTGATCAGTTTCAATGCATGCATATGATAGTGATATTGATATATAGATATAGATATACATATATGGCTTTCTAAGAATTATACATAAATATTAACAAAAGAGACTCAATATCCATATAAGTATCCATTCACCTGCGGCATCTATATATAACCAACTATTTTATCCAACCCTAAAGAAGAACATTTGCTAATGCACAACTTTGAAAAATGATGGCATCATGGCTCAGGCGTTCCTTGTTTATGAAGCTACAGATTGTTCTGGGAGTATTTGTGATGTAGGGAAGTTGCCACAGACAAGCATGTGTTGACACTCCTAAGAGGCGCGCTTGAAAAAACAAGCATGAACTCTGACAGCACTCTGAATTGTCATCAGATGTTCCATTTCAGTAATATGACAATGGATGGCTTACAAGCAAAAGGCCTGGTTTACTGTATAAATTATGCTCAAAAAATGAAATGATATCATTTGGGTAACATGAATCCAGAAAAATTCTATTAAGGGTGTAATCCTGTGTGTGATTATACAGAAAAATGTACTACAACTTCCAGCATTCCCCAGAAATCATGGCTAGCTGGGGAACACTGAGAGTTGTAGGACATTTTCAGTCTAAAAGGTCTGCAGAGATTGTATCCTAAGTAAATAATGTGCTCAGGGGCATAATTCTCTTAGCCTTAGCTAGACCTAAGGATTATCCCAGGCAAATGGAGGGGTCGTCCCTGCCTGCTCCCAGGATCCCCTGTGTGTCATTTGGATGCACAGGGATGATCCTGGGACAATCCCAGGATATAGGCCTGGTCTAGCCATGGCCTTAGATATCGAAGAAGGAGGAGGAGGAGGAGGAGGAGGAGGAGGAGGAGGAGAAGGAGAAGGAGAAGGAGAAGGAGAGGAAGAGGAAGAGGAAGAGGAAGAGGAAGAGGAAGAGGAAGAGGAAGAGGAAGAAGAAGAAGAAGAAGAAGAAGAAGAAGAAGAAGAAGAAGAAGAAGAAGAAGAAGAAGAAGAAGAAGAAGAAGAAGAAACAGCAGCAGCAGCAGCAGCAGCAGCAGCAGCAGCAGCAGCAGCTTTCTAACTCTTTGGAAAGATTCAGCATATGTCTAAAGGCTGGTTCCAACATTTTTTAAAACTACATATATTTGAAATCCAAGTTGCAATGGTAAGAGTTGCAACTTCAATGTAGATTCTGAACAAAAAGATGAGAGTATGAAGGACTGTATTTTGTGTGTTCCGGTTTTATTTTTGTTTTTTGTGAGGAAGGGGTTAATTGAGTTTACATTGGATGTTTTTAATCTTACAATTAATATTCCTGGGTTGTTGCTTTTGTTTTTGTTTATTTGTTTTATAAAATGTATGCAAGATATAAATTCCGGAGTATAAACTGAAATTATGAATTCTTGTAAATTGCTTTGAGGGTTCATCTGGAGCTAAATGCCAGGCAAGTAATTTAAGCAAAGAAATAAACGGTCCATCACGGATATGGTTGGATTTCACTTTCATGTGTTGGTTAAGATAATTGTGTCTCAGTCTACATGGGCTGTGCGATGTCACGGGCATTGCACCCATTATGCCCGCCCCTTTTTTAAAAAAGGGACAGAGCTGGAGTGGACTTGCACTCCAGCGAAAATTATTATTATTTTTAAAAAAGCCTTGACCCTTCTCCCCACCCCACCCCAATGGCCCTAGACTCTCCTCCTGTCCAGGCTCCTTCCCTCTGATGACCCCCGCTACTCTCAGGGAAGAAGGAAGAAGCCAGAACGGGCACCCACACCAACCACAGTCCTCGGGATCATCCCAGGACTGCATGTGCAATCAGGATAACTGAGGTCTCAGTTATCCCAGAGAAATGGAGGGATCATCCTTCCCTGATCCCGGGAACCCTTGTGCGTCATTTGGATACACAGGGATGATCCTGGGATGATCCCTCCAAAAAACGATGGTGTGGAAAGGGACCTTATCTCTTATCACTGATGAGATATTCCCAATGGTAGATGAAGGCAGCCTTTATTTACAGTTGGGAGAGGAAACCCCACTCTTACCTCTTGTCATTAACCCCATACTTTGATGTCTACCTTACCTCTATCATTCAGGGGCAGGACTGGAATGCTCCCACTATCTTACTGCTTATCCTATTCCAGTTGAGAATGCCTGAATAGGGCTTGTGTCTCTCTCCAGAGTAGACCATTTGGATTTGAGAAGGGGGAGGCTTGTATTCAATCCATTGTTTTAGTGCAGTCAAACCTGAGGAGGGGGGTGGGAAACCAGGCAAGTAATTAGGCTTTCCTGGTCATGCGGCTGGTTTCCTCAGCTATTGTTTATACTCGAGCAGGAAACCTCTTGGCATTCGTCCCCAAAAGGCCATCAGGTAATTGTGTCAGCTTTTATCACTTCCTGAGCGAATGCGTGTAGGATGTGGATGTACAAACAATAACATTTTCAGTTAAGCTCCCTTTAAACGCAGAAGACTAATGAGAGTTTAACATTTTGACTGCTGCTTCAATATAATTAGAGGGCTGGAAATCAGCCAGAAGAAGGGCTAATGACCAACAAAATGGATTGACTGGAGAGAGCCTGTTTGGTTTGTATATTCCTGGGGGTGGGAGAGAGAACTTATAAATGCCAGTATTTCCAACATAGTGTCTCATTTTCAGACACTGAACATTTTTACACAGAAAACAAAGAGTGGCTTATGCTTTTTTTTTTTCTTTTTAAAAAAATCTGTTTACAAAACAGAGATCTGGATGCCGATTTAAAGAATCGCTATTGAGAAAAACAAAGCCCCATATCTAATCTCCTTTATGCACTAAGGCACTGAAATCTGGATTTAGATCAGCATATGGCTGGCAAGATATATGGGTGTGTGAAGAATACAGTCTTGGACAATTGTAACAGCATTAATTCCTTAGTGGATCAGAACAAGGTCCCTCTAGTGCAGTACTGTGCATCGAAGCAAACTCACAAGCAGGTCACCTGCAGCACCTAGTATTCTATATGTTGTTAGTGATGGGAATCTGCAATGGTGTAGTGGTTAGAGTGTTGGACTGGGACTCAGGAGATCTGGGTTCTAGTCCCCACTGGGTCATGAAGCTCACTGAGTGACTTTGGGCCAGTCACAGGCTCTCAGCCTAACCTAACTTACACAGTTGTTATAAGGATAAGATGGAAGGAAGGAAGACAATGCTGGTCACCTTGAGTTCCTTATAAGAGAGGGGGGAACCCAGGATATAAATGTAATAATAAATAAAAGAAATAGAAATGGTGACTATGGCCATGGCTAAACCAGGCCTATATCCCAGGATTGTCCTGGGATCATCTCTATGCATCCAAATGACACACAGGGGATCCCTGGAGCAGACAGGGATGACTGGGATTTGCCTGGGATAATCCTTAGGTCTAGCTAAGGCCTATATGTCACTAGTTCTTATAGATATACATCAGGAGTGCACAACCTTTCTGGCTCAGGGTGCATATGCACACATATATGCACACTCTGACCTTAGCTAGACCGGGCTTTATCACGGGACGAACCCCAGGATCATCCCTGTGCATCCACATGACGTACAGGGGATCCCGGGATCAGGGAGGCATGATCCATCCCTTGCCCCAGGATAGAGCCCTACACTTTGGGCCTGCTTTTTTTGCAGTCTCAGGCTGGGACCGTGGAATATGTGGCCCGTTGATGTGGTTTGACCCAGCAACTCACAATTCCTCGCGCAGAGCCAGGAGCTGCGCCCATCGGGGTTAGGGTGGGGGGAGTGGGAAAAGTACTTAATATTTTTTTTAAAAAAACCTTACCTTTAGCACACGAGCATTCATGTGCTCCATCCTCTTTAAGAAAAAAATGGTGGGTGCGACGCCTCTCTTTCTGAGGTCGTTGTGCCTCACATGTAAACGGAGGAGGGATCTCGCATTAATCACAACGCGAGATCTTTCCTCCTCCACCCCGGAATAAAAGGTAGGTCTAGCTAAGGCCACAGAAGCACATACACACACAAGCAATCCTGGTTCAGATCTTTCCTTGCTGCTAGCAGTAGCAGGAGGGAATAAACTTCATGAGGATCTCTGGGATATTTAGGGGAGAGTACAGTCAAAGGCAAAACTCAGTGGTATCTACACTGATTACCAACTCTTCACCTGTGCTTTCACAGGTTGCGATTTTCATTCCTGTTGTAATTGTGTTTTTGGCTGGTTTTTAAAATGTTTTTTTTAAAGTCACGTATTTATTAAATTTGTATGGTTGGTTTTAAATTTTTGTTAGCTGCTTTGACTTGAGCAGTATTTTAGGGCAAACTGGAGCAGGGTGGGATGTATCAATTTCTTAAAATAATAAATGACCTCACCCAGGATAAGGAAGGAAGAGGTAATCTAATGTGAGTTCTTCATTCTGATGTTAACCTAAGTAGGCCACTCATGTGAGGGTAATATGTAAAGGATTATCAGACACAACACAAGTCTGGACCCAGCTTTATGAGAGCAATCCCAGTTGTTCACAAATTCTGAGGAATATAATAAAGGAGGAGATTCACATGGTGCCAAACTGGTCATGACATTTTTCAGATCTTTAGCCTTGGCTAGGGATGATTTGAGCATATATAAAATCAAAATTTGCATAGTTCTCCATATTTAGGACAAAATGAATGTGAGATGATGATGATGATGATGATGATGATAATGATGATGATTTTTAAAAAGAAAGTAATGAATGAATTTTGGAGAAATCTCAACTGACTGATTTGCCAATTCAGATCCAGGGCTTTTAATGCTTTGCTTTTAAAAGTTGGGTTTGAATCCCTGTATAATTATCCATGTTTGGGGTTTTGAATTTGGGTTGTCTCTTCTTTTTTCTTCCAGGTACATCTCCACACCTTTAACAGCCATATGGCAGGCAGGTACCATTATCCTCTTCCATGCTGGGAAGAGCTGTATCTTCTGAATTGAGTTGGTGCAGATGGATAAGAATATTGTTTCAGTACATTTTTTGACAATGATTTACCAAATTCACAAAGTTCACACTGGGGAGTGAAAGAATTTGATATTTAAACACCCACACACCCACACACCCACACACACCCCTAAAATTTGAAAGTGGGAGAAAGTGAAACTGACAGATTCATTTATCTGTAGCCCTAGCATTGTGTTTTGTGGTGGCTGCTGTTGTTGTTGCTGTTGTTGTTGTTTTAACAAATAGCCATTGGCAAAGTCAGGGGAAACCAGATCACGAATGTGGCATGGGAGGGGTGCTTCAAGCCTTTGCCCCCACCACAGTCCGAGTGAAAATTGGCCCACTCCCATGTCTGCTATTCACAAAGGGATGAAAACTTCCCCACACTCATCATGGTCCCAATCTGTCTCAGGCCTTCTGTGCCAGCTATTTGTTGTTGTTTTTAAAGGCTCACTCAGTTTAAGGATGCACATATAACTCAGGATGACAGAACCAGGGATGCTGAAGCTTGCCAACGTTTTCTGAACTTTTCTTCAAAGCTCAATTTGGCTCACTCTTATTTACAATCTGTTTACCTGTTCGTTCGAATGGGAAAATAGTACGTTTTTCAAAATACATGTATTTTTCAGAATTCGTGCGTTTTGAGGAAAATCTGCATTTTTAAAGGGCACATTTTGTGAGCGTGAATACAAGTATGGGAATGTGTTAACATATTTTGGAGAACATGCACTCCCATTCGGGGTTGCGAATAGAACATTTTTTAATCATTTGCAAGCTGAAACAAAATGCTCGTAGGTCCCTATGTTTAACTTCACATCTAGTTTGGCCCAGACATGATCATAAACCGAAATCTGTCCCTTCGCTTTTCTGAACATGTTTGCATTGCTTTCCGAGTGATCAGTTCTTTAATTCAGCCAACTTATTGAAACCACATTCTGCACTGGAGGAACCTGCTCTCTTCTGCCACATGGTTCCTTTATTCCCTTTAGAGCAAAAGATGGAATGCTGGCTATAATTGGGATCCATTACTTTCTGTCTGAGCGTGGAACCTCAGGCACATGTAATGTTATCCTCGTCCAAATGGACGTGAATGTTATCAAAATAAACCTGTCAAACAGCCCATTCTTGTCCTCCACTCCGCTCCACTCTACTGCCGTTCCTTACCATCACTCCAACTGAAATAGTAGACTGGGTCTGATTGGAAGGGGAGGTGGACAGGAAAAAGGGGGGAAGCCCTCAATTAAGCTGAACAAGATTGAGATGGAATTTTATATTTAGATGGCATTTTAAGTTCGATGTTGTTATTGAATCCTGCATTCAATTACACTTCAGCTGTGCTGTTAATGATCTCCTGTATAAATATACTGTATCATACCATGGGCTAAGTGTAAGGTAGTTGTCAAGAGGTCATACTGTTTATAAAAACAGATAAGATGCAGCGTTGGCTCAAACTTTCTAGTCTGCTTGATTTAAGAAACAGTTTGACTTTTTAACCCTTTTTGGCTCAGGGTAAAGCCCAACATTCTTTACAGTACAATGTATTGCATATGTATATCTATCATGTATATAACTATAGAGGTACCTAAGTTTTAATTCTGTATATTCTGTAATGTGTGTGTGTGTGTGTGTGTGTGTTCTGCAAATCTTGATGGACTGTCCAAAACTAATGGGGGGTTCTTCTATCATAATGCTATATAATAATAATAATAATAATAATAATAATAATAATAATAATAATAAAATTTATTACCCGTCTCTCCCTCTGGATTGAGGTGGGGAACAACATTAAATACAACAGTACAATACATAAAACTGGTTAAAGGAGCATATAAGGATGTACATCCTTTTCATCACCTCCCTTAGAAACATTGCTAGTCTTACTCAATCTCTTTGGTTTTTCTTCTGTGATTACCTGAGGAGAAATTTCTAAGTTCACTTCAGATTTTACTTTAGGCAAAAAATCTATGGATGTGAAGATCCCACCTGTGAAATTTCACTAGCTTTAATTAACAGGATTTTGCCTCCCTAAAATCCCTCATTAGTTCGTTTCACCTCTGAGGGAATTCCCACCTTCACTCATTTTTTTTTATTTTTTTTTTTTTGCTTTTGAGTGATGTTCTGTGGTAGCTTTAGATGTAAAGGGCAGTATCTAACAGGATGCTTATTTCCCCTTCAATTCTGTTGCATCTCACAGATTCCCTTCTGCAAGCAGCTCCTGCCTTTTGTGGTATGGAGATTTAGCACTTCCAGAACAACCAAAAATGAGTGAAAACACTCATTTCTGAATGGGACATGTCAGTGGAGCTTGCACTGTCCTGATAAAGAAGTGAGCTATTTCCAACCTTTTGTGAGCTTCCTGTAGAGAGCATTAAATTTCCATTGTACAAGTCATGAGTCAATGGGGCACAACAGAATCTGTGGAGCCTTAGTCCTCTACTAAGAAGCCCAGTTAATCGAAAAGCATGTTACTCTTTCAAATCCAGCTCCTCAGGGTTTGAGGAAAAGCTATAGCTGGCAAGGCTTGCACACAAGTACTGCATGCAAACCATGCTGTCAAACCCTTGATTTACGGTCCTTCCCAAACTCTTGAGGGGTTTGAGTCAAAACAGTGGAAATGCAATTACATGCTATAAACTTTAAGAGATTTTCAGAAAAAGAGGTGTGTGTGTGTGTGTGTGTGTGTTGTTGTTGTTTTATGACTGTGGGATATGTAGAATCATTACGTCCAACACCTACAAAGCCACACAGTACTCAAGGCCATGGTGATATGTGATGCACCTGTTTGTTTAAACCATCCTTTGACAAATAAGACTCACAGAAATAAAACGTTTAAAAAACAAAATCAATATAAACATCTTAAAAACAGAGATTAAAATTACATAAAAACAACAGTAGGAAAGCATCTAGTTCCCCAAAGAAGAAGAATATTTTATTTGTCTCTGAAAAGAGGCTAAGGAAAAATACAAGCAGATTTCCTGGGGAGTCAAAATTGCAAAGATCCAGGACCACCATCTGAGGGGTAAGAACCAGTAGGAGAACATTAAACTGTGGCCTTTTCTACACCCAGGAAAATGGGAGGGATCATCCCTGCCTGCTTGTGGGACACCCTGTGTGTCATTTGGATGCACAGGGATGATCCTAGGACGATCCCGGGGAAAAAGGCAGGTGTAGAAATGGCCCTAGTAATCCAGGAACTGTATTCAATTCAGTAGTAAATCTACCCATTAAGGGAAAGTGTGATTCCTCTCAACGATGGGCATTCTTCCCAGCCATCCGGTCCACCAACTCCCTAACCACCATCTCACCTGGACTGATTATCACATATTTCATCCTTATCTAGTCCATCTTTGATCTCAGACACATGTTCATTGACCTCAGACACTGTAACTAATGGAAAGGAGAACTAGTGATTGTATTAGATGAACTTATTAGATTGTAAGCCTATGCGGCAGGGTCTTGCTATTTACTGTTTTACTCTGTACAGCACCATGTACACTGATGGTGCTATATAAATAAATAATAATAATAATAATAATAATAGTGATGGGTGTCAGCAGAATATGGATGATACATCATCCCATACTTCTAGGTAGCTTTCTCCAAAGTGCCTTCATGTAGCTGCAAAACACTGTGGGGTGGGGTGCAATATAGAGACCATGGACCTACTTAGGATAATTCCCATGGGAGAGACAATAGTCTCCCAGCACCATTTTCTGTACCCTACTCCTTAAGAAAAAACAGAAACACAACAAAATGGTTCCTCCTACTCTGTTCTAACCAGAAAAGTGGTTTGGAAAGATATCATCAGTGGCATCAAAAGCCATTGAATAGCCTTAGTGACTTGGGTGTGTTATATATTTTACTTGCCTTTTTCAAGAAAAACTCAAAATGGCCTACAGATTTAAAAAAATCACAAAAGAACAAAAGAAAACAAGTGTTTAAAATATGGATATAGAATCATCATATAAGATATAAACATGAACATAATGTGGAGGATCACACTCTCCTCATCCCTCTACCAGTGCAGTTTGCAAATGAGGGAAGTCAGGTCTGATTTCTGTCTTAGAACTATGTCTAAAACCACCATACTGAAAGAGATCTTGATTATCAGTTCATCCAAGAGCATCTGGAGTTGTCCAGCCACCATCCTTGTGTACATTGTCTCCAAGGTCAACAGAAATTAAAGTTGTTTTATTTAAGGGGATGGATTATTGGTTCTTCAAGGCAGCAAACACAAACCTCACAGTAAAAGAGGCATTGACTACCATATTGCTGACCAGGCTGGCTGAAGTTCCACAATGACATTTGGCAACTGCTTCTTTGGAAAATTAAGTTTCAAGCTTATATTGACTTTCTATTTTTATTTTTAAAAAGAGTTAGAGATTCATTTTACATTTTTGTGGGTTTTCCAGGTAGAATAAATAGAGTTCATACTTTCCACATGAGAAAGGTCATGTATTAATCACTTTATTTACACTACCATTACAACAGGAGAAGAAATCATATAATCCACTAATCAGAACAGACATGCTTTAGGAGATTGGTGTTCCATAAGCAGGCTGAATAGCAAAGCTCTTCTTACTTTGTTCTCAGGGTCAACCAGGGATCTTGACACCTATAGTATTTTTGAGAGCTGAGACTGTGATTTAAATTTCCCAATCCAGCTAAAGCTCAGAAAACACACTTTCACTCACAGATTTTCTGTAAAACCCAGCACAAAAGGTTGCACTGGAGAAAAAGCTGCATCACATACCGAACAGATGAGCAGTCATGCTAAGGAAAAGACAGATAGGGTTGTATCCAGTGTTGGTCCTACTTACACTAGACTCATTGAAATGACTAGGATTTAAGTTAGATTAACAATGGATACAACACACTATGTCCACCTGCTACACTTCCTGAACTGGGCTCCTCATCTTTTGTAGGTCACCTTTAATAAACTTTCTTATTTTAAAATATTAAAAATTAAAAATCTTCAAGAGCTTTGGTAACCAGTTCCAGAGTTTCATGTTGAGCCCTCTGCAGGCTTTCACCAGCAACGTGAGTAAGGCTAAACTGTTTAGGGTACGGCTGGGTAACGTGTGGTCCTTTAGATGTTTCGGCCTACAGCTCCAATCATCCCTCATCACTGATGGTAGTTTTAGGCTACATCTGGAGGGCCACATGTTGCCCACCCCAGTGTAGAGAATGTGGATGAGCATGTATGCCCTCCCCACAAATGTCCCCACACTCCTAGCTACATCATAGATCTTTGCACATCCAGTGTGAAGTTCCACATAGGCCTGTTGCCACATTCAGTTGGATGTGCTTACAGAGCTCAGTGATCGGAAAACCTGCCCTGCCAGTTCTGTAAGCATGGTCAGCTGAAAAACTTCAAACAGCCCCAGATCTTAATGTTGAACACAAAAGATCTAAATAGTAGGCATGTGCATGAAGGTGTTTGGGGACAGGGCTTATGCACATGCTCAACTCCCCTATACAGTTTAGCTCTATTCATGTGCAGGAGAACAAAAAGACTTTGTTGCATGGAAGACCACAGGGGGAACCTCTGACCTGCAAGCTTGATCAGGTCCATGGAGGTTCCCCATCCAGACTGTCATCTTCTTCACCTGACCCTGCCTTCTCTGCAGGAGTGGGAGGACAACTTATCTCCAATCAGCAGAAATGGTACTTCTGAGTACATTGTAGAGGCTTGCTCTGCTTATATGTAAGCAAGTCTTAAATACAATACCGCCCACAGATGGGGAAAGTATAACAAATTTGCACCTGGTTTCATGTGAATAGAATTTAGGTTGAGGCATTTTTTAAAACCCTAAATAATATATTTACATTGACTGGCAATTAGACAGTTACTTCTGCTGCTGCTTCCTATACATAGATTCACTTTGTGCATCAGTGCTGCAGTGTATCAGTTCTTAAACACTGGCCTGCTTATCAAACTCGAGATTTTTTTCCACCTCGCCTTGCTGTGGCTGGCTGCCACATAGCTAGGGATTGGCGCCTATGACTCTGCAAGTGTGAGAAAGAAACCAACGGGAGCCTAAGAAACAAGGCCAGCATTGATCAAACCAGACAAAAACACAACTGTATGAAATCACACACACACACACACACACACACACACACACACACAAATCAATAGCTTCTCCTGCACAGCTGCCCAACTCACAGACACCCAAAAGTCTGTCCAGACATACTCTGTTTATTTTTTCTGATAGATTCCCCCATAATCTGTTTCATATTATATTTGGTTGTAAAAATATTTTGTTGAAGAATAAGGACCACCACAGATCTCTAACGCAAGAGTACAGAGGCACATATAGAAAGTAGTTTTTTATTATTATTATTATTATTTAATTTTGCTGGATGGGTGTCACTTTAGAAATGTATATAGCTGTGTGAGTTTCCCTTTTCATTTGCCAGCCTCCAAAGTAAACCATTTTTGAAATTGCCCTGGGCTGCGGAAATGTAATTTTAACAAATTAAGACATCATCTTGACTGCTTTATGAAAAGTTCACACTGTTTCATGCACTTTCTCCACTTTCCTTTGCAATCCTAGATCTCAGTAAGCAGTGCTCCTGACTAGATTCCATTAAACTGAGTGGAAAACACCTGGACACATCTGTGGACTCAAAAGAAAGGTGTCTTCGCACATTGGGCACAATCAATCAGAAATTAAGCACATGAAACCCATTGATATTAATTAGCCTAAGCATGGCTTATTTCCATTGATTTGTGGGTTGCTTTTTTGTTTATTTAGGTGTACACCTCATATTTTCCCAATGTACCTAAAAGCTGTTTTATGCCAGGTCAGACTGTTTGTCCATCTACTCCAGGGGTGGACAACTTTGGGAGGTCCGGGTAATATTTAAGCCCCTTGATTTGCCCCTCCCCACCCAGTGGGCCTCACTCTCTCCCTGCAGGTACTGAAATCTAGAGAGGGGAATAAAAAAGCAAATAAGCAAAAACAAAATAGTATCTGAAGCTGCTATGGAGCATCAAAAGTGCCAAAATAAGCTTGCAAGCGAATTTTGACCATTTTGGAAGTCTGTAGCAACTATGGAGCTCCAAAAGGATCAAAATTAGCTTGCAAACAACGACATGGAATAATGCACTGAAGTTACAGGAAGCCAGGTTCAGGATGGACATCAGGAAAAACTTCCTGACTGTTAGAGCAGTACGACAGTGGAACCAATGACCTAAGGATGTTGTGGTCTCTCCCACACTAGAAGCATGCAAGAGGCAGCTGGACAACCATCTGTCAGGGATGCTTTAAGGTAGATTCCTGCATTGAGCAGGGGGTTGGACTCGATGGTCTTATACTGTAGGCCCCTTCGAACTCTACTATTCTATGATTCTAATGTTGGCTATTTTGGTGCTCCGTAGCAGCTGCAGATGCTATTGTGGTTGCAAAACTAGTATGGTTCTTTGGAGAATATATCCCAAAATTTCAGGGGATGGCATGGGCTTCACAGGGCGGGGGTCTTTTGGGGCTCTGTTTAATACATAGCTGCATTTGCACAACTTTGTTCTTCCCTAGTATTGTATACTCTGACTGGTAGGAACTCTATAGTCCTTGCATATTACATTTTGAGTTGTTTTTTTAAATGAAGCTGTAAGAGATTGAACCTAGGAGTTTATGCATGCACTGTGCTATACACACACACACACACACACACACACACACACACTGTAAAGCATGAATGCAACATGCTGGGCCTTGAAAACACATGGAGCATACAGGCAGAATTGTCTGAGAGCCAGGTCTGGCTGCAAGTCCTTCTAGTGAAACTAATGCCCAGTTCAGTTATTAGTGTGTTCAAGGCAAAGCCAGCCCAAGACATTTTGCTACCTGCAGCAATGGACAAAATAGCACCCCCTTCCCATTCCATGTACAAAATCTCTCTAGATAAAGCTTTCTTCAACACAATCTCTCTCTCTCTTTCTCTCTTTGAACACCTTGCTGCTGTCTCCCAGCATCTGCTTCCTGAGGCAATGGCCTCACCCTGCCTAATAGAAGGGCCGGCCTTGGCATGTGTGCAGTGGAGAGCAGCATTATAACAACAACAGCCACTGTTCCTGAACATTTGTAGAACACCCAACTGTAGTGTTCAGGCATTCAAGGCTCTCTGCCAACCTGGGACAGTCAGGGGTGAAGAAGACAGGGTCAGAATGTGTGTCCCTGACTCCCCTCCATGCTTAAGATTTTTGAATGGCTGGACATAACTTGATGCTCACAATGATCTGAGATGTTCAGTGTAATATGTCAATGCCCCTAATGCAAGTGCTGGACTAGATGGACCCTTGGTCTGACCCAGCATGGTTTTTGCTTTGTTCTTATGAACAGTAGGGCTCTTGTGGTACATTTCTACTTTCAGAAAAGTAGTGCGAAGTCCTGATCCTTCTGTTTCCTCCACCTAAGTATGCCACACACACCCAAGAATTCCCTGAGGGCCAATCTTTAAAGATGTAGTCAGTAGCTATATGTCTCTCTGTTTGACTCAGAAGTAAATGCAGGGGTCCTGATATGCACTGGAACCCTAGCATGGAAGGTAGAGGAGCTTTAACCCTTTGCCCCCTGCTATGGCTCCAATCCCCACCCCCAATCACACACAGACTGGCAAACTATACTACAACTGGACAATGTTTTGATAATATCAATTGTAGGTGTGGGCCCCCAATCTAGATCAGGATCATGGGGGAGGGGAGTGAGGATAAAATCTAACTGCCCATCATGGTACACAGGGTCACAATCTGTGTAGTACTGTGAATCTGTGTGAATCAGCAAAAGCCAAACTCTATGTATAGGTTCTATGTATAGGTTCTATGTATTCTCATAGAATCATAGAATCATAGAATAGCAGAGTTGGAAGGGGCCTGCAAGGCCATCGAGTCCAACCTCCTGCTCAATGCAGGAATCCACCCTAAGGCATCTCCAACAGATGCTTGTCCAGCTGCCTCTTGAAAAACTACCTATTCTACCTTGAAACTCATTCCAACTCACTTCCATATAAGATTGTGAGCTTGGTTTTTCTTTTCTTTTTCAATTCCCACAAAAATGTACAGAACGTACACAAACACAAGGGTGGATTTCTCACTGCAATGTGCTCTATGTGGGGCCACCTTTCAGCGGCATATAAATCTAATCAATCAATCAATCAATCGATAGTGCAGAATTCAGCAGCTCAGCTCTTGTTAGGGGCAGCCCCTTTTCAGCATGTAACACCTGCTGACTGCCTATTTGCTACAGGGCCAGGTTTAGGGTTTTGTTATTGGTGTATGAAGCCCTAAACAACTTGGAGTCAGGATATCTGAGACAGTACCTTCTCCCTGATCAACCTCGTGGTCACTGAGATCATTGGTGCTTCTGCATAGACCTCAGGCCTATGAGAGTCCACTCAGAGTAGAACTTTTTAGTGTACTGGACCCCCTTTGTGGAATTCCCCATTAATTGATGTCAGGCAAATTGGAACATCACTTTGTTTTCAGCAAAACAAAAGATGTTTTGTTTTAATTTAACAAGCTTTTCGTTAATGAAGAGACAGAGGGCTCATCTACACCAAGCAGGATATTCCACTATGAAAGCAGTATATAAAAGGCAGGAGCCACACTTCTACTTTACAGTGGTAATGACGTGCACTGACAACTGCTGGGGCCCATTGACACATCTACAACAAGCAGGATATAGCACTATGAAAGCAGTATGAAAGCAGTATGGTATGTGTCATAGGACCCAACAGTTGTCAGTGATCTTCAATACCACTAGAAAGCAGTTGTGTGGCTCCTGCCTTTTATATACTGCTTTCATACCACTTCCATAGTGGAATATCTGCTTGGTATAGATGAGCCCACAGTGTTATTGATATAACTTGATTTAAAAAAAATGTGTTGAATTTTGATTTTTGTCCCACCTTTACTATTTACCATTTGATTTTGCAAATCAATCAATCATATATTAGGAATGAGTGCCACAGGCACACTTTCTTTTTTCTTGTTGCTTTTCTTATGTTGATAATATTACTAACCATCAGAGGGTATACAAAACTAATAAAGCAAATTCTCTTACTTCCCCCCCCCCATTTAATTTAATCACAAATAGATTGGACTAGGCTTTTAAACAGTACTGGGAATCTTTCTCCCCACCCCATGCCCAGCAATCTCTTTGCCTGCCTCATATAAATCTGAAATGATGCCACTGCTGAACAGCTAAGAGTTGCAGACTGACAAAGAAATATTTGTGGAGGTGTTTATATAGAAAGATACACAGTTTTCCTGAAACATTGGTACACTTTCTGCAATGGAAGGTAGCTGACCTGTGTCTACTTCCATTCAGTCAGAGTTCAAGGCAGTTTCTTCTTGCTACTGACAGCAAGCAATGGGGAAATGGTCAACTCTTTGTTCACTTTCATGAAAAAACCTCCACCCTACTCTCTGCATTTCTTCCAGCATAAAAGCAGAGGAGGGAAAACAACCCAACTCTGTATTGTACATGATTTCCCGTGGCGATACGTTCTGCTTCCTCACAGTAAAGGATGCATTACTGTAGTTCTGAGTTTTAAAAAAAGAAAAGAAATGGGTTGAGAGATTTCTGAAGCATATGTTATTGCCACAAAGCTAGAATTTGCCTTGCTTTTATTTCATTTTCCTAAAGTTTACTCCGGTGCACTCTGTCGAGCAAGAAAACCTGAAATAGAATTTAGAAGCATTTCATATTGAGCTATAATTGCAAGTTGCGATTAATCCTGCACTACCTATACTTCAGTATTGAATAAGGTGTTTTTGTTTGTTTTTTAACCATAGGCTGATTTTGGTTTTTTTAAGTTCCATTTCTTTATCACATGTGTAAATATTAGAACTTGACAATTTGTCCAGTTCAGGGGGTGAGGGGAAAGAAAATAAAGAGGTGGGTTAAAAAAAAAAGGGGGGGGAATGTAGAATAGTTTCATTTTCTCACAAGAAGTGGATGCTGATTTCCAAAGATTGATGAAACTTGAAGAGTAGGCCCCATTTCTTCTGTGAGATGCAATTTTGGGTAGCAATAGGCGCCATATAACCCCAGCTCTGCTATGTTCTCAGCCAGTATATAAAATATTGGGGCATGGGGGGAAAGTAAGTCAAATTGTGTTGTCATCAGTACTCCTGTCCCTCCAACTCTCTGAGGTCACATAAATGGAGACAAGAATGAAGACTATCATGGAAGGCTTAACCAGTCAGGAAGCTGAACAAGAACTTTATTGTCTCCCTAAACAAGAACAGCAACATGAAACGCCTGACACACGCAAGTAAATCCAGTGACACCTAGTGACATGAGGCCTGTGTTATTGTTTCCGGAAAGCGCTTCATGTATAATGACAAGTAATTTGATTGACATTATAGTCCAGATGTCTGACAGGTAACTCTGGCACATTATGCTTTGCTCAAGCCTAGGGATGGACAGATATGTTAAGTCTGAGTCCGTTCACTTCCTCATTTTTCCAATGTAAAGGCATGACAGCTGTGTGGAGCTGGGCTAACAGGTTTTTAAATTGATGGCTTCCAAAACACAATTTATATTGACCACACCTCATTCTGCCATTTACCCTAGAAATCCCCCCATCCTTCCAATTCTCTGACTGAACTTGAACTTTTGCAGCAAAAACATGTTACTATACCTGGCAAGTAGAGGAGGGCCTGCTTCTTTGCTAAAAAATAAAATAGAAAATTGAACATACAGTCATGTTTATAGCTGACCATCACATTTAAGGCCTTAGGCTGCTCTAAAGTTAAAATGTCTGTAACTCGATGCAAGAGGAGTCATGCATCTTTCTACCATCTCACACCTCACTTCAATACTGAGTATCAGTTGCTAGGATCAAGCAGCAGGACAAACTGTCTTTGGGCCTCATAAGAACATAAGAAGTGCCATGCTGGATCAAATCGAGGATCCATCTAGTCCTTTCTGTTCACACAGTGGCCAAACAGGTGTTGTCCAGGAACCCACAAGTAGGTCATGAGTGCAACAGCACCCTCCCAACCATGTTCTCCAGCAACTGGTGCACATAGGCTTACTGCCTCGGATATTGGAGGCAGCACATAGCTGTCAAGACTAGTAGCCACTGATAGCCTCCTACTCAAGGAATTTATCCAACCCCCTTGTAAAGCCATCCAAATTGGTGGCCATCACTACATCTTGCAGCAGTGAATTCCATTATTTAACTATGTGCTGTGTGAAGAAGTGCTTCTTTATATTTGTTCTGAAACTACCACCAATCAGCTTCATGTGATGACCCGGGGTTCTAGTACTTTAAGAGAGGGAGAAAAATGTCTCCTTAATCCACATTCTCCACACCATGCATAATTTTGTACACCTCTATCATGTCTCCTCTTATCCTCCTATTTTTCCATGCTAAACAACCCCAGATGTTGAAACCTGCCGTCCCCATTGCAATGGATAGCCCTGGTTCCTTTCTCACACTTCCATCCTCCACTCTCCATCCTATAAATATCCACTCTCAGCAGAGCAGCAGGTAGTCATGACTTTCCAACCCACAGCAGACAAGGAAAGGAGGCAGTGCCAGAAAAAGGCAACACACATTGCAGAAGCAGAAACAGCATCGTGGCTGTGGTGGCTCCAAGTTTGTTGGGGCTGTGAAACCATTCCGGGCTTCAGTTGGATCCAGCCAGAACTCTAAAGGAGCTATCCAATGCGCTGAACCCTGCCCCCCAAATAGGTTCAGAACTTTGGATACCTCCTTTAGACTGGTTCTGACTGAACCCCAGAATGGATTCACAGCCCTATCAAAATCAGAGTCACCATCCTCCACTGGTCACATTGCTAGGGATATGTCTCTTCATCCAGATTTCTTCCCCAATCTTGTTTCTGAAATTAAAATTATTATTATTATTTTCTGTGGACATGATGTTTTCTGCCATCTCTTCTATTCACATGTACACATTGATAAAACACTGCAAAAAAAGTTGTCTTGAAGTGATCATATACACACATGCAACAAGGGAGAGGGCCTTTTTGGTGGTCCCCCCCCCCCCCCGACTGTGGAATGATCTCCCTGATGAGGCTCACCTGGCACCAACACTGTTATCTTTCAGGCGCCAGGTTAAGACTTTTCTCTTCTCCCAGGCATTTAACAGCATTTAACAACGCTAAGTTTGTTTTCTAACGGACCCCAGAACTGTTGTTTTTAAATGGATACTGTTGTTTTTATATTGTTGTTTTTATGTTTCTGATGATTCTTAATTTTTCTATACTTTTTAAAAATGTTCACTGTTTTAAGTTTTGTAAACCGCCCAGAGAGCTTCGGCTATGGGGTGGTATATAAATGTAATAAATAAATGAATAAATAAATATGATTGTTTTTGTGTGGTTTACCACCATCCATGTGAACTTGTGCGTATTGATGCCATACAGTGAAAAGCAAAAGTACAGACAAGCGCTTCAAGGTTGTTTTCTTTGCAGTGCTTCATCGAGACACTCGCCTGTTGGCCTAATGCAGAGGGGACAAAAGACAGATATGGAATAAAGGATCTGAAAGCTGCAGCTGACTCTGCATGGTTTGTTTCTACAATTAATTTTAGAAAACAGAATTCAGAATGGAGAACAAACCAGAGAAACAATGAAGGAATGGAATCTCACCTTACATATTGCTAATACACCAAGAAGTAAACATTTCTAGACACCTGAAATGACTGTGGTCTAGGATGGGAGATGCTTATGGAACTCAGCAGAGGGGCCATGGACTTAACCCTCTGTGATACAACAATTATTAGAATGTAAGCCAATGCAGCAGGGTTTTGCTTTTTTATTGTTTTACTCTGTACAGCACCATGTACACTGATGGTGCTATATAAATAAAATAAATAAATAAATAATAATCACTATAAGCGATGCATCTGTCCTGTTAGCATCACACCATTGTCCTAGGATCAATGGTCTGAGTGCAAATGTTCATAGGACTGGGTTGCAAGAAGCTTGAAAAAAACCACATGGTAATGGATTGGACTCAGAGTAGCCACAAGCAATGGGGCTGGAGGAAGCTGACACCCCCATAGCAACCCCTCTAGCCGCTCCAAACCTGTAACACAAAGGATTGGGTAACCCTGCTAAATGGAGTAGGCTTTAGTGCCAGGGGGGACCTTCCATGAATGGAGCTCTGCTCATGGGAGGTGCCTCCATCTTGTTGTCAGGGCCTCCCCTTCTCCCTTAGCCTTCCACACCAGAGCCTATCCCATTGGGCAGGGTTTCTTCACCCACTGTGTAACATTTGCATAGGTGTGGAAGAAATGTCATTGGGAGAATGGGGGACATCTGTTTCTGCCAGCACAGTTGGCCACTCCTAAATCTGGAACCCACCCAATGTATCTATTTTAGGCCTTTCAATCACGAAAAGCACCTGTGCTCTCCTTCATAGCTAGCTTGACAGCACCTCTAGCCGTTCATCCCAGAAATAGCAAGGTGGGAGGAACTTCTCACACATTCTGTGCAGTCACTAAATTTGTTTCCAAAAGTATTTCCCACCTTCAAAAGCATATAGCACCACATAATTAAAGAAACACGATTGTTCATTAGCCCAAATTACTTTGAGTTCCAGTGTACAGTTTCAGGAAAGAAGTCATTACCAGTTTATCAGCTTGCATTGCTGCAGCCTTTAATAGATATCACCTATCTCAGTCTCAGCGCATTTTTTTAAAAAAAAAAAATAGGAAAGGTGAGGGGGACCTGCTTAAAAATTAAAATCCAGTATAGGGCACTGAATCTCTACTGCAGCAACCCAACTC
This sequence comes from Elgaria multicarinata webbii, assembly GCF_023053635.1. NCBI lineage: Eukaryota > Metazoa > Chordata > Lepidosauria > Squamata > Anguidae > Elgaria > Elgaria multicarinata. Next base: position 152,618,265 of record NC_086172.1, on the reverse strand, counting down.
CTTTAGTTTTATTTACTGACCTCTACAATTAATGACAAAATCGTACACCAGCTTCTGTAATTATGTTTCACATATTCTTCAATTGTCTTATGATGAGGTGGGTGGATCAGAGAGGTACATAAATGATTTTGTTCTGGCTTTGTGAAAGGTCTTACACTGTAATGTCTTGGAAAGATGTATGTGTAGTCTAGGAGGAGGAGGAAGCAATTTAGCAAAAAGAAATGTCTATGTGGGGGCGGATGAGGGTGGACAGAAGAGATCGGAATAAAGAGGTTGCTCACTGCATTTATCGATATTGAAGACAATGGCTTGTACTAAAGATCTGCTAGAAAATTATGAAACATATTTGTCCTACAAATTAGCCCATCCTCTGTGTATTAGAATATATCTTACACCTTCATCTCTTCTTGCCATTTATTTGGGGCAGTATCCAATGATGCCACTCCGCTTAAACAATTAACATAGTGTTAGCTTAAGCGACAACTAATACTATGTCAATAGCATAAACTGGCATGATGAGTTTTCCGAAGTGTAAGGCTAGAGGTCACTTACATTAGTGCTAGGTCAATTGCATCACTGAAGCAGCAGTGCTGGATACTGCCCTTCATATGATTTATTTATTTATTTATTTATTTATTATTTTAATCCATCCAATAACCAATGTTCTCTGGGCAGATTATGAATAGTTAAGAGACTAAAATGCTATACAAACAGTTTAAATATAAATATAATATAAATATTTTAAAGAATACAATACAATGCAATGCATAAACTTAACAAACAGCAGTGGAATTGATAAAACAGCCATAAAAGTCTGCAACTAGGTCTCTATAATAACCGGGGGTGGGGAGGGGGGGAGGGAAAGGCCTTTGCCTCATACAATAAAGATAATCATGTAGAGGCCAACCTCTTTGGGGACGTTATTCCATAACTGGGTGCCACAATTGAGAAGGCCCTCCCTTTTTTAGTCATCCATCTCATTTCCTTTGGTAGGGAGGGAGGAGGTTCCAATCAGGTACATGCGGGAGGAGATATTCCTTTAGATACTTCTCCAAGGAGGACATAGGAAGTTGTTGTCTTATGCTGAACAGGACCATCAATCTATCAAGCTCAATAACATTTACTCTGGCAGCAGCATTCAGTATGGCTTCAGAGAGGAGTCTTTCCCAAGGCTACCTGGAGACATCAGGAACTGAACTGTGGTGGTTGTTTTTTAATGTAAAAATGTGTAATCTACCACTGAGTGATGTCCCTTCCCTTCATGTTTTCCCTCCTTCCCCACTGTATCCTCAAAACAGCCCAGTGAGGTAGGTTAGGATGGGAGATGGTGACTGGTACTGGGTGATCTAGTAGGCTTCAGGACTGAGTAGGGATTTTGATCTGGGTCATTCTGGTTCTAGCCTGACACTGGTTCTAGCCTGACACTCTGACTTGAATCATAGAATAGCAGAGTTGGAAGGGGCCTACAAGGCCATCGAGTCCAACCCCCTGTAATGTAATGTAATACCCCTGTAGTGTAATGTAATGGGTACATTACACTAGCCACATCCACTTCTCAAAAGAGTTGGCATCAGAGTTTAATTTCAATTGTTGTAGGTCATTGTTTCAGAAGCTCTTGTACAACCCTGAATAGAAACTGAATCTTTCAGATCTGCCCTCCAGATTTGACCACACTTCCACCATGTCCTCCTCCCTCATATTTGTTGTCCCATAAGCTTGGAACTGACTCCCGAAACACCAATGTTAGTAGTGCAGAAACCTTAGGCTCTGGGGCCAAATCTAATCCTCCTGAGTTCCCTGTCCAGCCCTCTGGGGTTCCCAAGTTGACCACACCACCATCCCTTGCCCTACAACCACAAATTGTTCCACAGTCTTCATGCAGTTTCCCACCCACCCCAATCTAAAAGGCTGAAATGCCTCTCCTGAATCTTAATTGCTGGCAGTAAGAGCTTTGAGCTACAACTTGCTGGTGCCTTTGGTCCCGTCCCTTTTACCTTTGGTCCCACCCATTTTACTTTTGCCCCCCCCCCACCAGTGGAATGGTCCCCCTGAAAACTTCACCAAAATGGCATTCAGCCATTGGGTTGAAACCCCATAGGTTCTGCACCCCAACCTATGTGATGTTACTGTTCTTACTTGCTTCAAAATCCTATCTGCAAAGCATTCCAACCACTCTGCCAGTTCCCCTGCTTCTCTGTAATTGAGCCTGTACCTAAGCCTACTGAGGGTTCAATGTGTTTCTATCTGAGAACTGCAAAGACATCTTTTATTTAACTATTTAAAAGATTTTTAGGCCACCCACCTTAAAGGAAGATGTCATCTCTAGGTGACACATACAAAAATAAAAATGCAATTTGAATTAGGGCTGTGCACAGACACACACACACACACACACACCCACACACACACACACCGATTTGCTTCGTGGCCCGATCCACCCATTCCCAACTCCACTCTGCGGAGTGTGATCCGGCTTCGCCGCCGCGGCCACATGGATGGCGGCGGCGGTGCCAAGTAAGCCACCCCCACCCCCTTACCTGTGTCTGTCATCGAAAGCTTCAATTGAGGACCCATCTTGAAGCTGGAGGAGGCCTTGGCCTTCACTTCCGGCTTCAACCGGGGCCTCAATTGAAGCCTGCGACAGACCGCGACAGACGCAGGTAAACCTCCTTCCTCTCTACCCTCTTACCTGGCTCCACCACCACCGTTGGAGCATGGACGGCGACGGCACCAGGTAGGCCAAACCCCCCTTACCTGTGTCCATCGCGGGCTTCAATTGAGGCCCCAGCTTGAAGCCAGAAGAGGCCGCAGCCTTCACTTCCAGCTTCAACCGGGACCTCAATTAAAGCTAACGATGGACGCAGGTAATCCTCCCTCCTCCCTGCCCCTTTACCTGGCTCTGCCGCCACCATCGCTGCATTGACGGCGGCACTGGCAGCACCAGGTAGGCCAACCCCCCCGCCCCTTTACCTGTGTCCATCACGGGCTTCAATTGAGGCCCTGGCTTGAAGCTGGAAGAGGCCTCAGCCTTCACTTCTGGCTTCATCTGAGGCCTCAATTGCAGCCCGCGACAGATGCAGGTAAGCCTCCCTCCTCCCTGCCCCCTTACCTGGCTCCGCCGTCGCCGCATGGACAGCGGTGCCAGTGGTGCCAGGTAGGCTAGCCCCCCTGTACCCTTACCTGCGTCTGTCACGGGCTTCAATTGAGGCCCCAGCTTGAAGCCGGAAGTGGCCTCAGCCTTCGCTTCCGGCTTCATCCGAGGCCTCAATTGCAGCTCGCGACAGATGCAGGTAAGCCTCCCTCCTCCCTGCCCCCTTACCTGGCTCCATCGCCGTTGCTGCATGGACTGCAGTGGCGGCAGCTCCACCAGATGAGTCCCCCTCCTCCCACTTACCTGCGTCCGGAGCTCCGGATTGAGGCGATCCTCTTCGCCTCTGCCTTTTCTGGAGGCGAATCAGACCGCCTTGCTACTGCTTCTCTGATCCGAAGAGAAGCGGAGCACAGCCCTAATTTTAATATTATGACATCAAATGAAATACAAATTACAAAAGCCAGTGAGCAATAACTCCGAACGTCGTGAAAATGTAGCTGCTGAAATCTGTGCAAGGTGCATGGATGTGCATACAAGCAAAGTTTGAGCTCATTGAAGTTTGCTGGATTCCATCTTGAAGCCCTTTCCATCTTATATCTGTATCAGATTGTGACCTTTTTTTTCTTTTCTTTTCCATGAAAATCCATGCATATTTGCATGATTATCTTTCCAAATGAATGTATCAGTTGTGTGCATGTTTGAAATGTATGCATTCTTTCCCTGTTGAATTAAACATATTATTTGCATTTTTAAAAAAGTACACATTTTTCATGCATGCATGCTGTCAAACACTTTTTTCTTCCAGTCAAGATATCACATTGCAGGGTCAGAAATGTATGGATTTCAACTGCGGGTTCTGTCCATCTTGAGTCGTTATTTGGTCCAGGAGGTGTGGACTGAGCAAATCCTGATAAAAAAGGATCCTTAGTAAGGTGAAGACTATGGAGAAATTCAGAGGCTGCGATGATCCAACCTTGAAAGGATCAAAGAGCAGATAAATAGGCATAACTTCTTTGATAACCATGACATTTTGACAAGAGCAGTTGTCAAGGACAGAAATATGAAAGTTGGAAGAAAGGTGGCACTTTGAAAGCATAGGTGGCCAGTCACATTTTGTTGTTGTTAAAGATGCTTTGTTCTTAAAAAAAAAAATGTGCAGAAGATGGGCTAGATCGCACAAGAAATATTTCAAGCAACGAACAAGTAAGAAAAAGGATTTATATTCTTGCATAAAAAGATAAAATGAAATAAAGGAACCTAGGATAGGGGGATAAATGCTTTGCATTGTAATAAGAAGTACTATTAGGGATGTTGAGTCCAGGAGTCTGATGGACTCCCTAGCATCCGTCCTTCTGGACCCAGTCGTGTGCCCAGTCATTCACAGACCCTTGTTCCAAGCACCAGCGAGGTCCGAAAAGCAGTTGGCAGCTATCTGCTCTCAGCTGGAGCCTCCATTGTGCACCACAATGGAGGTTCCGAAAATTACAAATTTTCCTTCATTGCATAAATGGCGACCATGAAGTCCCCATTTATGCAACAGGGGAAAATACGTAATTTCCAGAATGAGGGTGGGTGGCTGCCAAGCACTCGTTGGGTCTCAGTGAGCCTAAAAAGAACCTTGTGGGCCCAAAGAGCAGGGGTGGATGGCAGTGTTGGTGAGTTGAACATCTGATGAATTGGATGCAGGTGAGTTTGCCCAACCCTATTCCCTACTCCACTTCACCAATCTAAAATTCCCAGAGGCCAGGGAAGCTGATTGCTTTAGGGGATCTGGGACTGAGCAAGAACTTCTCGGGCACTCAGGGGAGATGGCATGAGGCCGTCCTCTTGAGGGGTGGAGAGCAATGCTTCTGATTCAAAGGTGGGTGTTGAGCTACTGCCTAGCTCCCGGGAATGCCGGTGTCTAAAGTTACAGGGAAAGATGGTTGTCAGGTGAAGAACTGCTCACTTGCAAAAGAAAAATCATTGTGAGTAAAGGGCAGCTCGTGAGAGAAATGATGTGGCCATGCAGAGGTGAGCTCAACAAGTACAACAACTCCCAAAGTTGGGATCTGGATGCCTACTGACAATGCTCACCAGTGTGGAGAGCTTGATTGTTAAGACTAATCTTTTTTAACTCGTGTAAAGCCCATGCCATCATGGGCACTAGTAGCCTGAGGGCAAAGCACACTGTTCCATGACTCCCACTATGTCAGTCCCCCAAAGCTGTATGGAGGCTACTTTCCTTCAACACAACCGAGGACTTTTGGCCCTCACATCCTCACATCTATCACCACTGAATAATATTTCTCCTCAGGTCTCAAGCCAACTTCATTCTCTCTTCCCCCTAGGCTTTTCTTAAGGTCAGTTTTTTTCCTCCACCACCACTACTTCAGAGTGTTCAGTGCCACCCCCACCACCGTCCCTGCTGCAAATATGGCTGCTTCAAGAGTGGACTCAACTCTCAAAGCCCAAGACCTTCCCTCCATCCCTGATTTTCTCCCTGCGTGCCTGCAAGGTGGGAACTGTAGTTTTCAAACTACCTCAGGCTCTTGGCCAGGACACAGAAACATACTGTTTGTCTATTAAGGCTCAAGCTTTGAACTTCTTCAGCTTTCAATGTTTTCTGCATATCTACACTGCTCAACCTTCAATTTAGAACAAAAATGAGCAAAATGGTTCTGGTACATCTTGAATGTTAAGCCTCAAATTAACATATTCTTATATAAGATGTACCTTTTGTAATTAATATGGCTCTGTCCTAGTCTACACCAAGCAGGATATTGAACTATGAAAGTGGTATGAAAGCACCATATCAAAGGCAGGAGCCACACTACTGCGTTATAGCGGTATTGAAGTTCACTGACACCTGTTGGGGCCCAATGACACATACCATATACCGCTTTCATAGTGCTATATCCTGCTTGATGTGGCTCCTGCCTTTTATATACCACGTCCACATGTTTTTCATAGTGCAATATCCTGCTTGGTGTAGATTAGGCCTCTACCTTTATTTAGTTTATTGGCTGCTTTATGGTTTCCCACATTAATTTCACCTATAGATTTTATTGGTGTTTTTGCATAGTATTTTGATTATGATAGTTGTTCATCACCTTGGAAATCATTGCATTGGATGGTGTCTTATGCATCTTCCAAATAAGATTAAAATAATAACAACAACAACAACAACAACAACAACAACAACAACGGTGTATCCCTACTCAGAAGAAAGCCCCACTAAGTTGAATGGGATTTATTCCAAAGTAAGTGTATGTATAGGATTGCAGCCTAAGGAAGCCTTTGGTGCTTAAATGATATCAACAATTATTAACCAATCTCTACGCTCTTCTCAGACCTGTTTTCATGTCTAGCAACATACACTACCACACAATAAGAAAAGGGGCAATAAACACCCAACTTGGCAGTTCTAAATGCAAAGAATAAAGAATGATTGTGGGCATACAGCAGTGAGAACAACGGGCTCATTATATGTTCCTACCATTTGGTGGCCATTTCACCAGTGTTACATAATGAAATCTAATCATTTAATACACCAGTAATTTCATAAAATAACTACTATTTCAAGTCATTTCACATGACAGATTAAAATACTGGGCTGACAACTCAATGTTTACAACGTCTAGTCTTGATAGCTGTTAGCTGTTACCTTGAAAACATGCTAAAAAAATAGCCTTATGTTTATTCCTAATGTAATATCATTGTACACATCACTTCACACAATTAACAATAATTTTTACAGTTGAGCCTACTGTAACATCTGCTGCTACTTTTCACTTTAGAACATTTGCATCTGTTTGTTTGTTTCATTGCCTCCATTCAGTGAAATAAATGTTGCAAACCCTCTGCTCATAGAACAAGTGTAGGGATCCCAGAATCGGGGGCTCCGGGGAAATCCATCAAGCCTCAAGAGGTCCAATTTTCCAAGCAATAGGCCTACCTTGGACCGGATATATAGGTGAATTTGTACATCCCTAGTTGCACAACTGTCACACATCTCTATACTGCAAAAACTGCATATTTTTCATTGTGGATATTTTTAATTTACTGTATGTCCTGCAGTGAAGTATGAAGGAAGGTGGGGTATATCACAGAAATTAGAGGGGATGGGACACTTTTCTCAGATCCCTGAACTTAAGGAAGCTTAATGAATAGATTTTGATTTCTAGGTTCTAGGTCACAATGACTATAAATTCTGAGGTTGACGTACTTCTGCGTTCCACTTGCCCAGAAGAACCGCAAACACAGCTTGCAGCAAAGTCTCTCCTTGGTGCCAAAGGAGGCTTCCATGTGGATACAAATGCTATCTTCAGAGAGAAGGGGTTGTTACATTAATAAGGAACATACAATTCTGCCTTATACTGAGTCAGACCCTTGGTCCATCTAGACCAGTATTGTCAACAGCTGTCCAGGGTTTCAGAGAAGGGTATTTCCAAGCCCTATCTGGAGATGCCAGAGATTGAACGTCAGACCTTCTGCATGCAACACATGTGCAGTACCCCTGAGTTACAGCCCTTCTCCTACTCCAGGTGTGGGGAATCATTTTCACTCTGAAGGCAAAATGTTAGCAGTGGGCAAGGGTCACTGCCCAAAGTGGGTGGAGCCACTGATGGCCTGCCCCCCATGTTTTAACCTACAGAGACACACATCCCATTCACACACAGAGATAGGAAACCCCATACATACACACACATCATTAACCTTCCACATACCATTATCATCCATGCAGATCAGCTAAGCGTGGCATTTCCCCTGCCTAGTGCTGAGAGAGACCCCTTTTCTCCTGTTCCAGCACTAGGACAGCGGGAAAGGGGCGGGGCCAGAAGTCTGTTGCTAGGCCAAATGGGAACCTCTGCAGGCCATATTTGGCCTGTGAGCCAGAGGTTCCTCTTTCCTGCTCTGTCTTCTCCATTGGGACCATGGCAGAGGAAGAAAGGATTAAACTCCTCCTCCCTACCTCCAACTCCTGATGCAATCACTACTTTGGTGTGTGTGTGTGTGTTTAAAAAAATAAATGCACAGTAATTGCATTCACATGATTAACATCATGGCTAGTTCTGGCCCTTTTATTTTATTTATTTATTTATTTATTTATTTATTTATTATTACATTTTTATACCGCCCAATAGCCGAAGCTCTCTGGCCCTGACTCCAGTTCTGATAGAGTGGTTAAAGAGTGTTCATGGAGTAAACAATGTGCTCTACATGATCTTGAGCATGTACCATTATAATCTCATCTGCAAGCTTGTTTGTTCAAACAGTGCACTTTCCTTTTCTTTTTTTCACAGCCTGTTATTTCTTTTCTCACTTTCCTAACTGTTAATGCCAAGCCCCTAGAAGCGTCTTCTTAGAAAGCAATTTTAAAATATACAAATTAGGAGCCGAGGGAGGGAAGGGTAAGAACGTGAAATTTGACAGAAAGGTTCCCACAGAAATTAGTTTAATGACAACAGCAGCAAAATCCTCAGCTTCCTCATGGCTTTCCTTCTAAATCCTTGCTCTCCCGTGATGCAATAATAATAATAAAAAAAGACAAGCAAATAAAAGAGAATTGCTGATGCAGAAAGAACAAACAAAAGGCATCGCATTAGCCAGTACAAGAGTTGAATGTGCTTTTCTCATTCTTTTTCTTTTCATTTTTAAGCAGTTGCCTGGGGCCACTTCCAAGGAGTAGAATATATCATTACACAACATGTAATTACTTAGCTTGCCAATTAAGTGGAGGCAGGCCAGTAGGTCCCATTTCTCTGCACAAAATAGTGAGTCAAATGGGCTCTCTCACCTGTTTGCTTGCAGAAACGGTAATTTATTAATAGAATCCAATGCCATCGCTCCCCTCCCCAATGTATTAGCTGGATATTTGGGGGGGGGATGGGCAGCATGGCCTGTGTCATATTTGTATTTGTCTGATTAAACATGAACTTAGCACCACCTGCAGGAAGAGTTGGCAGCAGGGACAGAATGGAAGTGCTTCTTCAGAGACCAAGCACTGTAAGGTGATTACCGAGATGGCTTACATGGAGTTCAAGGCTGTGCATGATTAGTTTGAAAACAGCTCAACTAGATGAGTTGGGGAGACCCGTGGTCTGATCTTGTGCATAATTTTAATGGGCAACTGGAACCCAGTACCAACCACTCTGTATCTTGGCCATGCCACTTTGGTATGTATTAAATTAGAAAACCATTCTGTCCAGTTTCTCCGTTCTATCCAGTTTCTCCATTCTATCCAGATTCTGTATCATTCTGTGAATTAAAACACACATACAAACACACAAATCACATTTATTTTTGTACAGAACTTTTCTGTGTGTGTGTGTGTGTGTGTGGAGAGAGAGAGAGAGAGAGATTGTACCTACTGATTGGAGGGAGATTCAGTAGGGATATATTATAAGTAAGTAGCAGGAGGGAAAGGATTAAAGCCTCCCTATCTCCCATGCAACTATCCAGATCTGGTTTGGGAGCCCTGTGCTTTGTCTAGAGTAAAAATGAAAAAAAAAGGTGTTGCTGCTTGCAATGTCTTTAATGTAAAGTGTGTTTTGGGCCTAAGGGAATGTCTACGTGAAGGGTTTAACCTGGGGTGGCTTCACAGTAGCAGCATGTCATCTACATGATGCAGCCACCATTGCGAAGCCATCCGAGGGCAAATCCTGGAAACTATGTTCTAAAAAAGTCGGCCACTTGCCATGACCTTTTTGAGAGGAGAGCTCATGGCGCCCCCTGATGGGTCGCCATGGGAAGCCCAGCACCTGTAAATGTAAAAAACAAAACAAAAAGGGGGGAGGAGAGGAACTGGGCTGTTCCTCAGCCCTTTTGAAAATTTTATTATCTGTATCTCCGCAGCTGCACAGAGACAGATAATAAAAAGAAAAAGAAATGGGGGGAACAGGTAGCCAGAGGGAGGAGAGGAGAGGTGGTTCGCCCCTCTCCTTGCATCCTCCCTCTGGCTACCCATTCCTCCCCCACCCACCCCATTTCTTTTTCTTTTTATTATCTGTATCTGCACAGCTGCAGAGATACAGATAATAAAAAAATAAAAAGGGGGAGGAATGGCCCCGTTTCTCTCGTCCCCCCCCATTTTTGTTTTAGTTTTTAACACTGGGAAAGTTTGCATTTGCATTCCTTCCCATGCAGATGTTGGGAAGGAATGCAAGTGTGGGCGCAAAGCACCACCATAAAGATGGGGGCACCACCATAAAGATGGGAGCTAAGTCTCACTAACTGTAATGGGACACATTCCTGAGTAAATGAGCAGAGGATTGCAGCCTTAGTGTTGGGATCCCATATCAATACTCTCAGCTCTACTGAGTTCATCGCCACACATTGCTGAGAAAGTAATAAGAGGTGTCAAGGCAGGGAAGAAATACATTGACCCTGTTCTTCTTTGAAGTCACTATGCCCTCTGCCTTTGTATTCAAGGCACATAATTTCCAGTAAAAAGGGGGATGAGAACATTCAAGACAAAAATCCAAAACAAAACATTAATTTGGTGCCTAGAAGGTGAAAATGCTGTACTCTCCAGGGCCTTAACTGAGAGCAAAAAATGTAGCAATAGCCCCTTCTGAAGTTGTGGGTGTGGATGGGTATGGGCTTGTTGAGAAATGGCATTCAGCATGAAATATATGAATCAGCTAGCTCCATTTTTCCAGGCCAACAAGTCTCATTGGAATTTAGAAAGATTCAGGGTAACTGATTAGCTACAATAACCTTCCCCAAAAGGCTTTCCTCCACATACTGTATGTTTTGACCTACAACAACGCCCACTTAGCCAGCATGGCCAATGGTCAAGAATTGTCATCTAAAACATCTGGAGCCCATTGGGGAAGGCTGCAGGAGACAGTCAGCATGTCTGTGTGACTTAGGGCCTTGTTAGACCAGGCATTAGCCCAGTGCGAGGACCGTGCTCATCCCTGTGCGTCCAAACAATGCACAGGGGATCCCGGCCTCAGGCAGGGGTCACGCTGCTCTGGCACTGCGCTAACAGGAACTGCTGGTGGTGTGGTTCTTCCCGTGGTCCCGGCCTCAGGTCGGGCTGACGCTGGGACCGTGGGCATGTAGCCAGGTCTGCTGCTTTTCCCAGCTACTGGATTTACTCCCGAGTAGCCGGGAAAAGCGGCGGACGGGCCGCAGTGCTCCACAGGAGCACTGCAGCCATCAGGGCAATGGTGGGGACATTGGGGAATCGGACTTTGCGGGTGGGGGGGGGGCGGACGGGGATGGAGAACAGGGCCTGGGGGGGCGGGCGAGGGATCAGACTTTGCGGGTGGGGGGTGGACAGGGACAGAGAATGCGGCCTGGGGGGCGGGCGAGGGATTGAACTTTGCGGGTGGGGGTGGGGGGATGGAGAATAGGGCCTGGGGGGCTGGGCAGGGATTGGACTTCATGGGTTGGGGGGCGGGGGGGATGGAGAATTAAAAAAACAAAAATCCCTACTTACCTTTTGTGGCTCCTGCTGCTTTTAAAAAAATGGCAGCCGCGACGGCTGTCCTCCAGAGCTCGTCGCGGCTCCCGTCTGAATAAGGGCGAGATCTCACATTCTTCCTAACACAAGATCTCCCCTCCTCTCCTCCAGATTATCACACAGGTCTAGCAAGGCCCATAGTTAGGGAGGTTTGCTTGGGGTAAGAGGTCTAGGGCAATCCAGTTTCAAATCTTCACTCAGCCATGAAGCTTAATTTGTATTCTATTGCCAGTCATTCAGTATAATCTACCTCACAGGGTTGTTGTGAAGACAAAATAACAAAACATTAGAGTGATGCTTGTGTGCTGCTGTGAATTCTGTCGAGGAAGTGCAGGACATAAATGTAACAATATTCTTCAATGGCATTTAGAGCAGGTTTTTTTAAAGAGCTGTTAACACATTTTTCTGAAAGCAAAATTGTGTTGCAAGTTTCAGGATTACTAATGAAGGGAAATATCAAAGGAGTTTTGAGGGATGAAGAGAGAGAGAGAGAGAGAGAGAGAAGAAAAAAAGCTTCACAGAACCAAGAACACATTTTGGGATGGCATGTTGCACAATAAGCCCCTTTAAAATCACATGTAGAGGTTGTTTTTTAATGTAGTTGAGTTTGGAGCTGTTTAGAACACAAAAATAGGAAGGTTTCATCTTCTTCCAGGATCATCCCCCGTGTCCAAATGGCCAGCGTGACATCCAGGATGGGAGGAGGAACGTCACGCGAGTGGAGGCGGCCATGTTTTTTAAAGCTGCAGGAGCTGGAGTGCACTTGCTCTCCAGCGAAACTTAAGGTAAAAACATAGTTTTAAAAAGCCCTGATCCTGCTCCCCACTCCACCCCTGATGGCTCTGGACTCCCCCCTACTGGCTCCTTCCCTCTGATTACCCCTGCTACTCGCAGTGAACAGCGAAGAAGCTGGGACAGGCACTCACACCACCCACTGTCTTCGGGATTGTCCTGGAAATGTGGGTAAAACTGGGATAACTGTGGTCTCAGTTATCCCAGGAAAATGGAGGGATCATCCCTCCCTGTTCCCAGGATCCCCTGTGCAGGGATGATCCCTGGAAAAATCCTAGATGTAGAAAGGGCCTAGTGTAATTGCCCCCAAATACCACTAGGAATGCTACCACACACGCCCACACTAGAGGCCTTCAAGAGGCAGCTGGACAACCATCTGTCAGGGATGCTTTGAGGTGGACTCCTGCATTGATCAGGGGGTTGGACTCGATGGCTTTGTAGGTCCCTTCCAACTCTGCTATTCTATGATTCTATATCTTCATTTCGTAAAATGATGTTAATACAAGATCTGGTGTTGTGCATCTCTACAGTCAGCATTGACCCCCCACCCCAAAAATCCTGGTGACTTTTTTGGAACTGCCACAATGACGGATATTGCTGTGGAGTGTAACTGAGTTTTGCCCATTACATTTGTCCACACACGCTGTGGAGCAATCAAAGGTACTTGGCAGAAGGCATGTACAAATAAATAGCACTATGTTCGTTACATTCCCAAATAGTTTGGCCTTGCTCAGAAGACTCGGCTCACACATACCTTCTGGTGACAACAAAGCATCGGGGTGGGGTAGGGTGGGGTGGGGTGGAATCAAGCAACTCTGAATATAAGAACCAGAAGGCTCTTTGGAGCTTTGGCCCTTACTATTAACAAATTTGTTCATGTGAAAAGGCATTATTTCTAGACCAGGAAGCTGAATGGAAAAAAAAATCAATTGAGATGTATGTGGACTTGCGTCACAGAGGAAATCAGTAGGGGAGAAATAGACAGCAAGTATGCCAACAAACTCTAGGGAAAGTGACTTAACCGTTGTGCTATACGTCCGTTCTTGGAGAAAGCCCTATGAAATCTCCTGGCCCTTTGTTAGATTAATATCCTTAGGAAATGAAATCTATATACAGCTCAAAATTATGGTTGTGCTTCTCCAAACTGACTCTTACAATTGTGGTTTGTTTGTTTTTTCTCTTTTCCTTTTTAAAATGAAAGAATAAAGGGTAGTTTAGTTTGTTATTGCATTTTGGAGTTGTTCCACTGAAGAAGTAAAAAGCCACCTTGATAGCCAAAAAGGATTCTGGATGGTACCTGAACATTTACCATGCACATTATTTAAGAGAATCTCATTTGTTCCTAGCCCTTTTCAACTCTGTGTAAAATAATTCTAAACTTGTTACACATTTAGTGGAGAACATCTGGATCCCTGGATAAAAGCACCCAACTGTCTTGGGTGATTTATGATTCCGTTTTTCTGCCTGTATCTTGGGCCAACTTTTTGCCTGTTCTGTCTCCCAGACCCAGCCCTCCAATCCTCATTCATACAAGTTTGTCATTTTTAAGTATTTTAAGATGGCTTTTACTTTCCGCCTGTCCTAATAAATCCTACCTAAATGCCTCATGCTTGTTACTGTGGTACCTATTCGACTAGTAGATTTATTGCTCCTTGGATGGAGGAATTCCAAATAGAGCTACTTTAAAAATAACAACAATAATGGGGTCCCAAGATAATAATGTGAAGTAGCAATTTAATATCTCCTTTAAAAAGAGGAAGTTTGCATCAATTTTTTTCCAAGAATTTACATGCCTCTGATAAAATAGTTTAACAAAGCTAAATCTACTGTATCAAGCTCCTGGCTGAGAAAAGGAAGAAATAGGGTATCTGGTCATTCTACACAAGAGGGCAGGGCTCCCGCAGCTTTAACTGTTATGATGAAGAGGGAATTAGGTGACCTTGAGCAACTCACTTCTGGCCCTCTAACTCCAGGCTGCAAAATAGTAGGGATGTGCTCCACTCCGATTAGAAGCGGAGAATCAGAAGCGAATTGGCCTGCTCCGCCTTGCCCAGAGGCGGAGTAGAAGCGGACTGGGGACCCGTAGAAGTACGGCGAAGAGAAGCGCCCATATGCAGAGCGCTTCCCTTTTCGCGGACCAATCCGATCGCCATTTTGAAAAATTTCACCCATAGGATTGCATTGTGGAAAACAATCGGGGATAACTGGGTTGTTTTTTAAGCTATCTTTCTGAAACTTCTTGTGCTTAGAGAGTCGTGGCTGGGGGTCATTTTGAGCCTACTCTCAGCTCTCTGCGTGCTGTGGTTCGCTTGCTAGAATTTTTGGAAAAATCGGGTAAAACAGCAGGAAAATGTACCTTTTTCGAAGGGCTGAGGGACAGAGTCAACTCCCGGTCATGATCACATGATCCCAAAGTTGGAGGAAGGGATAGGCTAAATGGGTAACTTGGGATTCTGGGAACTTCTCTTTCTTAGTCTGAATGGACTTTTCCCAGTGTTTTTTAAAACAGTAGCCCCACTAAATGCACAAACACAACCTGAAATCATATACTAAGCCAATAATAACATAGAAAAAGCACAGCACTGCTACCCACCCTAACTTTGGGGAACAACTGAAGGGGATGAACTCCCCTAGGGCATGGACATGCCCTGTGCACTCTCCTGTCCTCAGAGGGCCATCAGAGCCCTCCAACGGTAAATCAGAGAATGCCTATCATGAGTTGAAGTGATTGTTTGCTTCTTAAAGACTTGTACCTAGACAGGACTAGTCAAATTGGCAGATGATTCCCCCTCCTCTTGGGCACGTCCACTCCCCTCTTACTGGTAAAAGACAGATATAGCCTTTTTTTTAAAAAAAAAATCTTCTTGTTGTTTATTCAGCAACACTGCTGCTTTTAATTCCACCCCTCCTTTGTTTATTTATTTATTTATTTATTCCATTTTATATGCATTACTGGCTTTGAAACTATCCTTGGCTCACTTCCTTGTGCCCCCAGAAATGTCTGCTGCCTGCCTGCCTTCCCTCCCTCCTCCCCTGCCCACCTCGCAGGGATGGTTTTTGTGTGTCTTGCTTTGACTCAGGGGAGAAGTCCTTCCTGTGCTCAAGTTCCAAATCAATTTTTCAAGTGTGGAAGAAGATTCCTATTTAGGTTTATCTCTACTCCCCAATTCATGGCATGTTGGGATTTCCTTTGAAATGGGCCCATTGAGCTGTCTGCAGATACTGGGGTGTCCGACTTTCATAAATTCCCCCAAAATCCAGGGATGATGGGATTGGCTTGAAACTTGGCGTCCATGTGGACACATGGGTAAGCTGTCATGGGACCGAAGGTGAGGTTTCTGACGTGCAAATTGATGTAGTTGTAAAATGGGACTTGATTTGGGGTGAGTTAAAAGGTTAGAGCCCCACCAAAAATCAGTGGGTGATGGGATTGCCTTGAGTCTTGGCATGCATGTGTATCCCTGGATAAGCTATCATGGTGCTAAGTTTGAGGTTTCTAACGTGCAAATTGACAAAGCTATCGAAAGGGGTGTCCGATTTTCAAAAATTCCCCAAAAATCAGGGGATGATGGGATTGGCTTGAAACTTGGCATCCATGTGGACACATGGATTAGCTGTCATGGTACTGAAGGTGAGGTTTCTGACATGCAAATTGACATAGCTATCGAAAGTGGTGTGAATTGGGGTTATGGGTGGTGCGTTAGAGGTTAGAGCCCCGCCAAAAATCAGGGGATGATGGGATTGCCTTGAGTCTTGGCATGCATGTGTATCCCTGGATAAGATGTCATGGTGGCGAGTTTGAGGTTTCTAACGTGCAAATTGACGGAGCTATCGAAAGGGGTGTGAATTGGGGTTATGGGTGGTGAGTTAGAGGTTAGAGCCCTGCCAAAAATCAGGGGATGATGGGATTGCCTTGAGTCTTGTCGCGCATGGGTATCCCTGGATAAGCTATCATGGTGCCGAGTTTGAGGTTTCTAACGTGCAAATTGACGGAGCTATCGAAAGGGGTGTGAATGGGGTGCCCGGTTTTCAAAAATTCCCCAAAAATCAGGGGATGATGGGATTGGCTTGAAACTTGGCGTGCATGTGTATACCTCCATGAAGTGTCATGGTCCCAAACTTGAGGTTTTTAACTTTAACAGAAAAAAAGTTGTATACTTTTTTAGCTTTCAATGCAAGCCTATGGGGGAGGAAACGGAGCTCCGATCCGGATCCGGAGCTCTGCAGCGGAGCGGAACGGACATAGGCGGAGTGGGGGTGGAGCGAAGCGGCCCGATCTGCAAATCGTTGATCTGGAAGAGAAGCGGAGCGGGGGGTCCGTGCACACCCCTACAAAATAGTACTGCTGTTAGAATCAGATATGTAGTGCATTGTATATTCATATGCTATACAAACATTGCATGCATACACACACAGACACACACACACAGACACACACACACACACACACACACACACACAGACACGAACCCAAGGCAGCATGTACAGGGCTCTTATGCAAGCATAGACCATCCAGCACAGACCAAGCAGAGACTTACAGTGTGAAGAAAGTGGATAGAAGTTGTTCTCCCTGTCTAATAATACTAGAACCCAGGGTCATCCCATGATGCTGAGTGCTGGGAGATTCAGGAGAGATAAAAGGAAGTACTTCTCCACAACATTAAATGGTTAAACTATTGATTTCACTACCCCAATATTTAACAATGGCCACCAATTTTGATGGCTTTAAAAGGGGAAAGACAAATTCATGCAGGATAATGCTAGCGACCTGGCTACCAATCATAATGGTTATATATTTCCTCCAGGATGAGGAGCAGAGAGTGTCTCTATGTCAGTTGCTGGGAACCTGAGCAGGAGGGTGCTGTGGTACTCAGGTCCTGCCATAGACAGCTGGCTGGCCACTATGCAAACTGAATATGGGACTAGATGGGCCTTCAGTCTAATCCAGTCTAATCAGTCTAATCCAGCATGGCTCTTCTTATGTTCTTATGGCCCATTTAGCTTTAACAAAGATGGAGCATTACCAGTTTCTGTCCAAAACAATTAAATAAAATTGCTGTTGCCCTGCATGTATGATAGCATCCATCCCTCAAGTTTAAATATATTTATGGTGTACAAATATGATAAATAAATAAATAAATAAATAAGTTGGAGATAGCCATGTTATATGCACTCTTCCATTCCTTGATGCATTTGACTAGTTTGGACAGTTCCCAGTTGGAATTAACTAATATCCAATCAGCAGTTCAGCCATATCTAGACAGGTTGTAGTGGTGGTAAACCTTCTAGATATCCCATTCTTTTAGCACGGTTCTGGCACATAGGCGTTTTGGGTGTCTAGGCTGGTGAAAGACGCATTCACATTAAGAGCACTTGCTTTGGTACAAATAACGTTTTATGTTCCAGGTTGACCGAATGCAATATGAGGCCACATTCTCATCTGGTGTAAATCAACATGGCTCATGTAAAGTCAATGGAACTATGCCAATCTAAACCGGCTGGCTGCCCCCAGCCTCTGTTTTTCTTTGGGCTATCTAATCTCTGTCTTCCACGCTGCAAAGTGCAGTGGCAAAGACTAGAAATAACAATGTCACAATGTCTTTGCATTTAACTCGGTTGCATAAAAGCTGATAAACAATTTTTTTATTATTATTATTTTTTTATTTTTTTTATTTTTTTAAATTGCAAATAAACGAGAGGGGAAGAAAAGAGCATTGATGATGTTTGACACAATGCTTAATGTGATATTTGCTTGGACTGACCTTCCATCTAAAATGCCAGGATAAGCACTTTAAGGCACTGATTGAAGCTCAGAACATTCCCCACAGGAAATGGTACAAATGTTCCATAAGTAGTCGTTGGAAATGTTAAAAAAATAACATGTTACTCGAACCATATGAAAACACTTCCACTGTAATGTTATAGGAAGGTATTTTAACAAAAACACAACTTCGGGTTAGCCTGGGCACTTTGCTTTTAGACCATAAAAACAAAAGGAAGCTCAGTTGAAATAGTTGCACTCAGAGCAGCACACTCTGCATTTTGAAAGCTTGTTGCTGTGTGGGAGCAATGGAAATGCTTTGCTCAGGGATTCATAGATGTCAGAGGATCTTGCCGCACCACACAGGTTATGAGCAAGGATCCCATTGGGGGTCACAGCGATTAGCTCAGCCTTCCTCAGCCTTGTTTTCCCTACATGTTTTGGACTTTGATCCCCCACATTCTTTTCCATTGGCAGTGTTGAAGCTGAAGTCCAAAACATCTGGAGAAATGGGGCATCTCTAATTGGCCTGTAATACAGCAACAGGTGACATTTTCAGTCTGATGCCTACTTTTGGATATTGAAATTGTATCATAGGCCATAAATAGCCTTGCGTGCAGCAAGCAATTGCAAGATATCTCTGTTATCTGTCACCATGGCAGTAGAGACATGCATCACCCTGTTGTTAGACAGTAGCTCGCTAATGCCCCCTTTGATTGCTTCTGCCAACAGCGTTCTCAAAACTGGCAATCAACCAGCCAAGCATGGTGCAAAGGAGCTATCTTCTTAGGGAGAACCCATCTTTGCAGAGATTTGGGATGGCACAGCAGTAGCTCCACCAAGCTATTTGTTACCAGTGACATAACAGAATCGGTCTCCAGTAACAGAAAGGAAATGGAGGATCAAGGATCTAAAACCATAGCATGGTTTTGTGGTCCCAGGAACTTGCTCACATAAAATGTCCACTGCATTCCAGCTCATCCTAACCAGAACTATGCAGATTAGGAGATAGTTGTTAAACTTTTTTCTTTCTTTCTGCAATGCAATCAGCTAATTGCTGCCACTGAAAGGAAGGTCCAAGGGTGTTTGCTATTAGTTGTTTATGTTCGTTTTCTGATTTTTTGTTTTCTCACTAGTTTCTTTCTTCACTCTTCCTGACAGAATTGGGTTTTGTGATCCTATCTCAGAAGCTCATTTTCAGTTGTCGCATCCAAATGTTTCAGAGCTTGACCAGTGGCATGTGAGCCAAGAACTCTTCTGGCAGTTTGAATATCTTCTTTTTACAAAAGGATGTTTTGCTATTGACAAATGAGACCATGGCCTTTGCTAGACCACGGGTTAGCCCAGAGTGAACCCCGGGGTTGCCCCTGTACATCCAGATGATGCACAGGGGATCCCAGGCTCAGGCAAGGGTCAACCCTCCCTTTCCCCGGGGTAACGGGCTCCAGTTGTAGCCCTCTATTTCCTGAGGCCTCGGGCTGAGCCCAAGACTGTGAGCATGTAGACTGTTCCGCCATGTTTCCTGGCTACCACAATTACTCACAAGTAGCCAGGGAAAGCGGCAAATGGGGCGCAGCGCTCCGCAGGAGCACTGGGCCCATCGGGGCAGGGGGGGAGATCGGGGAGGGGGAGATCGGGGAGGGGAGATTGGAGCCAGGGGGAGATTGGGGGTGGGAAGTTCAGAGCCAGGGGGAGATGGGGGGATGCAGAAATCAGGGGGGAGATCAGGGGCAGGGGGAGCGGGGAAATGATTTTTTTTAAAAAAAACAACCTTACCTTTCGTCGTTGGTGCGCTCCTGCGCACCACCCCTTTAAGAATTTAAAAAAATGTTGGACGCAACAGGGCTTTCCTGCAGCCTGCCGTGTCAGACGTCTGGATTAGAGTGACGGATCACGCTACTTGTACCGCGGGCTTGCCCCTCCTCTTGTATGGATTCCCAGGTAGGTCTAGCAAAGGCCCATGGTGATTTAAAGCCATGCCAGTTGATCTGTTACAATGAGATGTAGATAATGCAACTACAGAAGTAAATACTAAATAGTAGGGGGTGCTTCACCTTGGTAATGAACCGCAAATCCGAGTCAAAGTGGGCCGATTCAGTCTGTCTCGGTCCTAATCTGATTTGGATTGTGTTGCCTTGGCCCAAGACAGACAAGGCACTTTGAGCTGATTTGGCCCAATGGCCAGCCACTAACCCTCTCACCTCCCGCCTGCCTGTGGGACTTACCTGAAGCTTTTGTGCGTGGTGGCAAGCCAGCCATCCTCTATAAGAGCTGCTCTGGGCTGACAGATCTGTTCGGAACCAAATCCGAAATGGACCAGTCCTGAGTTGAATTGGAGCTGATTTGGAAGCTTCAAATAGGCCTCTGAGTTGAATCAGAGGGGACGGGGAGAGAAATAGTAATAAATAGTAAACAAGGTAGTTGGAGGAGAATGGCAAAGTTTAAGCAAGAAACTCTAATAGCAAACTCAGGGCCTTGCTAGACCTGCCGGCTTACGCCGGCAGGGAGGCGGGGCCAAGGCACGCTACCATTAGCGCGCCTCCCCCAGGTTTCCACACGTCGGACGCGCAGGGACGTCGCGTCTCTGCGGCGTCCGCCTTTTTTTTTTTTTTTTGCTTAAAGGGGCCGGGTGCGGCCCGAAGACTCCGGAGACGGTGAGTATTTTTTGGGGGGGGTTGTACGGGGGGGTGAAGGATGGCAGGGTGGGTGGCAAGGAGGCAGGGCGGGTGCGATCGTGCCACGCGCCACCCGAGCAAGCAGCCGAGCGGCGCTTGCCCGGGCAATGCCTGGCATGGGGCGGCATTGTCCGGGCAAGCGCCGCTCGGCTGCTTGCTCGGGTGGCACGCGCGCGATCGCACCCGTCCTTGCTACCCACCCTGCCATCCTTCGCCCTCCCCTCTCTCCCCCCCCCCGGCCGATGGGCACAGCGCTCATATAAGCGCTGTGCCAGGCAGGTCCGCGGCTTTTTGCGGCTCCTTGCGACTAAGCGAGGAGCCGCAAAAAGCCGCGGAAGTCCCTAGACATTCCCCAGCTCCGGCCTCAGGCCGGAGCTGGGGAAAAGGCGCGCCATAAGTGCATTCGCTTATGGCGCATTGGAGGAGGCCTCAGCGCGGCCTGCCGCCGGATTCCCCTGTGTGTCATCTGGACGCACAGCAGGGAAACCAGGTCAGAAGGCGCGCTAAGGCCTCGTCTAGTAACGCCCACAGTTAAGCAAACAAATAAGAAAACCCAGGTGCTCCCTCCCAACACTGTTGAATGAGGACCTAAGCTTGGATGGTGATAGAATGGAATAGTTGTCTGGAACTTTAAAAAGAATACTACAAGTTGAAGATATACTACAACATTACGATGTGGGTCTGTCTTGTAAATATAGAATACCAAAAAGGCACTTTGAGCATAATCCTATGGGTTGCACCTTCTGTTACAGAGAAAGATAATAAATGTAACAGGGCAGTTTTTGTAACTGCTCCTCTTGGTAGCAGAGATTGAAAAAGAAAATGCAGTATGTGGGATATGGTTTATATGCTAGAAAAGATGAATGGCTGAGATGGGTGCCTTTTTCTACCTAGGAAGTGACTTTTCTATTTCTGTTCCTACAGAAATGGAAAGCTAGGTTTTATACTTTTATTGGAAGGAGGCAGCAATATAATGGACACATTCTTCATGGAATGAAAGCATACTTTGAGGTCTTTAGTAGTAATACCAAAGGAGACAAATCCCCCTTTCTAAGTCCTCTGAGAAATGCCCAGGTTTCTGGCCCAAACAATCCTTGTGTCATTGCCATGACAATTATTATGCTTCTCATTAGACTATCCCAAGAATCTGGAATATACTGTCTCTAACGTGCCAACTACACACGGCACACACATTCTTGTGTGGTAGCAAATGGGATTCATGTGCTCCCAATTCCACCTGCCTGAGACAGGTTGAGGTCCCAAGTTACAAGACCACAATGAGAATAGTTTTCCTCCTGCCACCCTTTTCCTCCACCGCCCACCCCAGAACCTGACCTCTCTTCTCTACAGCCACCAGCAGAAATCAAAGGTGGTGACCTGTTGACTAAGTTCCTGTATTAGCTTCTGCTCCCCACTAAGGATTCTTTTGACACACCCCTTCTTTGCTTCGCCAGTGTAGCATGGACAAAAAATATATATCAAGATTCTGGGAGAGCAGGCGAGCTAGGAAAGCCTATATCCAATAAGGGGTTTCTTTCCCCCATTTTTCCTGGTAAGTCTGGACTGAGATGGGTGATTACTGGGTACTGAAAGACCACAAAGCCAAACAGATTGAAACATGTAAAAGGATACAGCATGTAGAAATGCTGGCAATGAAAATGAAATTATGACATGGATTTAAATTGACAGCATTTGAGCAAAGAAGGAAAAGAAAAGGCAGAAAGCACACATCTTCCTCTCCCTAACGGTGGAAGAAGGTACTGCATTTCAGACTTCTTGGTTAATTCCTGCCCATTGGATGGACCATGCGTTCATCTCCTACAATACCTCCTAGTCTTTTTTTATTTTTTTACAGTTCCAAATTCTCCCAAATAAAGGGATTACCTGTCATAAGCTGTCCCTCTTAAACTCATTCATTGTACTTTCAATGGGGCCCACAGTAGGCTGTATTATTAGAACTTTCTGGGTCCTGCTATCTTTCCTAGATGTCTTCACTCAACCATCTTTCTCTTCCAGAACTGCTGGATTATCAAAACACTGGAAGGGTTGGCCTATCAAAAGGTAGCTGTCCTAGGATGGCTGATTTCTCAGCAGATAGGCTTACCCTGAAGAGCTGTATGTGTTTTGTGTGTTGTTGTTGCTGTTGCTGCTGTTCTTGGCAAGGTTTGGTGCATCCAAAATTACTAACAGAAATAGGGAATGTACAAAGATGAATAGTGATTTCATGGTCCTACCGCTTATAACTGCAGCAGTTTTGTGAGAGGGAGTTGTAGCATCATGTGTTCATGTATGTGCATACGTGTGCACACACATGCATGTCCTTAATCCTTTCTCCACTCTGTTGTACTGCTAAAAGCCACTTCCCAACACACATTGGTGGTGTTCAGGAACCATGGCTTGGTGATGGAGACAGCAAGTCTTTCAGGTCTACTATGAGTCAGTTCAATCCCTCGGTTCCATACAGATCTGATGGCCGGGGGGGTTGGTTGGGGTTGGGGCGGAAGGCTGTAGGTCCTTTCCCACAATGGGAAGGCTTTCTCTCTTGCTCTCTCAGACATGACAGAATCCTGGGATTCTTTTTTTCTAACTACAGAGCATTGGTTTAACTCAGTTTTCCCCAACTTAGTGCCATCTGGATGTGTTGGACTGCAACTCCCAGCAAGCATGACAAAGTTGAGGATGTCTGGTTTAACACTTTCCAGTGTTCTAAGCCCTTCACATATATTCTCTTTCACAATCTTTTGTAAACTAACCAGAAAGCTTCAGCTGTAGGGCGGTATAAAAATGTAGTAAATGATGATGATGATGATGATGATGATGATGATGATGATGATGATGATATAACAACCCTGTAAGAACATTCAGTATTTTGTTCCATGTATTACAAATAGAAGGCGAAGAAAAACTGGGATTCCCCAGGTTCCCCTAGTGAGTTTGTTTGGTTTTATCACACTTGTATCCTGTTCTCCCTCCATGGAGAACAGAGTGACACACATACTTCCCAGCACCTAATGGGTGCAGGCATGGGGCATCTTGAACAGGGCCTCTAGTGGCCAGTCTTTGGTATCTGAACCCTTAATTGTGGCCTAGACTAAGTGGGACCTGTGGATTAGGGGCAGCCCCTATGCTGGAACTTTAGCCTAAGCACAGTCAGCTCCCCACCCCCATACTGGGGCCAATGGGATTGTACACCAGGCCTTGTACAGTCATCAAACCTTGGTAAACTCATCACCACAAGCAACTTGTCTCAGTGAATAACCACAGAGGGTCCCATGCCTTGCCTTGACCTTTCTCTGCTTTTCCTTCCCTGGACACCTCAGACAATGAAAATCAAATGTCTAGGAAATTCTGGTATGGTGGACCCTTTGAACATGTGGGAGCAAAAGAAACCACTGCACAAATGAATTCCCCCCCTTCCCTCCATCAGCTGCTCTTTCTGTCTGTTGTGCAATGTAAATGCAATTAGGGAGAAATTAGGCATAATTCCAGCATTGTGGTGGGTTTTGCCTTTCTTTGTTGGATTCTGACTAATCCTTCGCCTTTTAATAAGTAAAAGCAGGGAGGTTCTTCTTCTGGAAAGGGTGACGAAACCTGCAGGTGCAGTCAATCGGATCAAGCTTCCTTTGCATTCCTGCCTCATCTTTCACTGTGTGAACATCAAAAGAGCATATCAGTAACACTTTGGAACAAGTGGTTGATCATTTCTAATTGCATTGGTATTTGTTGCACAGTGATAGCGTTCAGCACAATGACCTAACACAGTTTTACATGTGGGATTATTTAGCTTACGAGGCAAAACCCAGTGTCGCGTGCCGATGCCTTTGGGACAATGTGGTTGAATTTGCAATGCAATCCTCCACTTTTGTGAGCCTCTTTGAATTGTTCTTCAGATAGTGCCTGATACGGAACAAAAGTCTTAGCCTACTTGTTGTTGTTTTCTCAACCCTTTCTTTTACATTAATATACTTAGAAAAACTTTATAACAATAGAAACCTACCATTGCACAATGCAATTCTCCAGCTCTTTCTATCCACTGAGAGAAAATATTTATTATAAATAATAAATTTCCAGTTCATCCATGGAAATTCAGTTGTTTTAGCAAAGGAAACCGAACACTACCCGTTACACATTATCTTTTCCCCTAAAACGACTGTGAGAAATGAGCGTACTCATATCATAAAGATGCAACATTTGTTTCGGCTCCCCTGTATTGTGTTTGTAAATGGTTGCATGGCCATAACTTGAATATTGGTGATCTGTTTAAAATAGAAGATACTCACATGGCACCTCTACAACACAGGAAAACACAGTTCCTGCACAAGAATATATCCATATTTTTGGGGTTGGAGACATGATGATCCTAGTCTTGAGTCGCTCTAAGATATCTATTGGAAACCAAGTCACTCCAAATTCAGCATGTCCAGCATCCACACTGAGCATCGTGGGGTCAATTTCAGGGCCAATGAGCCTAGAGTAGGTTGTCCATTCAGAAGTGTGCTTTCATCCACCCTTTGTCTTTGATGCCATACATAATTGCCAGTATGAGCATTGGGCTGCTGACTCTAGGAATGGGCGGATCAATCTGTTTCTTGTCTGTGTTACTTTCACTTTTAATTCCTATGCTTATTGCTTCCCATTTGCACATTATTCTGTGATATATCTACAAAATCTGCCCCAGAAATCTTATTTAAATATTCGTTTCTAAAGCTATTTTCTCTCAAAGTACACAATTCTAATTCTGTTTTAGCCTAAACCATGCACTTTACTTCTTCACAACATTCAGAGAAATGCAAAATTTCAAGTATAACTATGTTCTCCTCTGCACATTAATTTGAGAAATGTGCATCAGGTCAGTTCACACAGAATTCCCACAGTTCCAATTCCACAAGCATCTCTAAATGCCCCCTTTGATCACTGCTTCATGGCGCTGGCCTCTTGCTAACCCTGTGCCCCATCTCACCAACCACTGCAGTTATCAACAGTGGGTAATAGCCAATAGGGGCTGTGTGTACATGGGCAAATCCGGTCCACACATGTCCCGCTTTGCCAGTCCAGGTCCTGATACAGTGCTTCTAGGGATGAAAATGCACAATTCCAGAAGGGGTGTGACCTGCCCCTTCCACAAACAAGCATTTTGGCTTGGGTCATGCTTACCCCTTCAAGCACTACATTGTAACATGTGCAGTAGGGGCTACACATGGGCTTTGGGGCTGTGTGTGTGTGTGTGTGTGTGTGTGTGTGTGTGCATTAGGGGTGTGCACGGACCCCCCGCTCCGCGCCGCTCCACCCATACTCTGCTCCTCTTCGCCGTGGAGCTCCGGCTCCAAATCGGAGCTCCGCAGTGGAGGGGAGCGGTGCCAGGTAAGGCTGGGAGAGGGGGGCGGGGGGGTTCCGGGCCCTGCCGCCGTCGCCGCCCGTGCGGCAATGGCGGCAGAACCCGGTAAGGGACCAAGGGGGAGGGGGGCCTTACCTGCCTCTGTCCACGGTCCGTCGGCTTCTTCAATTGAGCCCGCGGTTCAACCAGGAAGTCTTCAACCAGGTCTAGCAAGGCCCTGAGTTTGCTATTAGAGTTTCTTGCTTAAACTTTGCCATTCTCCTCCAACTACCTTGTTTACTATTTATTACTATTTCTCTCCCCCTCCCCTCTGATTCAACTCAGAGGCCTATTTGAAGCTTCCAAATCAGCTCCAATTCAACTCAGGACTGGTCCATTTCGGATTTGGTTCCGAATAGTACATGGCCCAAATCTTTCTGGCAGAGCTCCGGATTGAGGCGAAGGATCCGCTTTCACCTCGATCCTCTTTGCCACGCTCCGCCGGCCCCCAATTTTCTTCGCCTCCGCCTTAAGGGGAGGCAAAGCACCCCGCTCCGCTTCTAATTCACCGTCCGATTAGAAGCGGAGCACATCCCTAGTGTGCATAGCCCCTATTGGATACTAACCCATGTCTCCTAATTTTGCTTTGGAATACAAAAACAGGAGGGCTGTGGCTAGGAATGTCCAAATTTGTATCCAAATTCACTAAATTTCTACCTGAGTGAACTGGAACCATGATGAATACTGAAATTCACACTTTTACAAATTTAGCACTACAGTTCTCCACTCCAAAACAAAAACAAAAAGTGGACAACAATATGCACATCAGGGAAGAGTGTGCACAACAATCTAAACACCACCTAAAAGTGCACAGAAGAATGTGGCACATTAGTGAACATAACATGGTAAACACATAATTATAAGGAAAACAGCCAAAAATTAAAACAAACAAACACATGTACGTTAGCAAAAGAAATTGCACCTTTGGAAAAGGTGCACACGAAAATGCGTATATATGAAGTGTGCATGAAAGTACAGATTTTTAAAAAACTGAATCCAGGCATTGATGCGGATCTGAGCCGAACCATACGTAAGATCTGAATAATGAGAAACTGGACGGAATCAAAATGGAAACTTTTGCCTATCCTAGTTGTGGAGCACATGGCCTGGCTGGGCCACAATGCATGGCAGCATTCAGCTTGGTAGGCTCCAAACTGTGCAGGCCTGCCAGAGGCTCCTCTTTCTTGTCTTTCCACCCAGCCCATAATTAACCTGTCAAATTCACAGGGAAATAAGTTTCCTATAAGCGCTAGCCATTTATGAGAACAAAAGAGGCCTGCATCTGCTACTGTACAGCAGGCTTGCCAAATTACTGTAAGAATGATAAAGCACTGGTGCTTCAGGGCAAAGACTTTTATCAGCGGCAGGGTTATGGAATACATGTATTCACAAGAATACTGTCATCTACAGCTATATGCATTACTGAGATCAGTAGATTTGGATGAACTCTTTGGTGCTGATGATCCGCCAAGGCGAGGCTTAGACTAGATGGGCATTTTGGCCCCAAAGAGACATGGGGATTGCTGTTTGCCTTATGAATTCCTTTTATAGGAGGCTTGAAAGGGATCCAGACATTTGGATGGCAACATACTCTCATTATTGATTATAACTGGCATCAAAGCCGAGGAAGAAATCTGTTAGATGCAACTGGCACAAGCACTGTTTGTTTTAGAGTAGAGCAAATGCTGTTAAGAACCCCCTGCCACGCTTGCAAGATCCAAGTCTATTCTTCCTGTTCAAATATAAGTTTTATGCCAGAAATTCTATAACTCGAAAGGGGAGGGCACACATTTGCCTCGTGGGCTACTAAAATTGGGTATCAAAGCATTCCTTTGCAATT
This sequence comes from Elgaria multicarinata webbii, assembly GCF_023053635.1. Lineage (NCBI taxonomy): Eukaryota > Metazoa > Chordata > Lepidosauria > Squamata > Anguidae > Elgaria > Elgaria multicarinata. The sequence continues at coordinate 152,590,277 of NC_086172.1, read as the reverse complement.
GTGTCTTAGGATGTTTTATTTATTTATTTCTCAGATAAAATGGGAGGGGAATCTCTGATTTTGGGTAGGGGGGATTTCTGATTTTGAAACCTAGATAAAACTCGGGGGTGGTCTGCATGTAGCACCAGGCCGTGGTTGGCCATTACAAACATTTCCCCAGCTTTCTGGTTTTAAAAGCTTGTTTGATGCTGCTTAAACCTATTTTTAAACTCAGTTTTGTTTTCTATTTTTTGTATTTCATGGATTAAAAAAAAACTGTACACCATGTAGGAAACTCATTCTTAATGGGCAATATAAAAATGCTACTAATAAATAAAAGAATGGATGGATGGATGGATGGATGGATGGATGGATGGATGGACGGATGGATGGATGGACCTTATGATCACACACTTCAGCTTCCAGCTCCCTTGCTTCAAACCATGATTTGCAGTGCTGGTTGGGAGAGATCATACAAACCACAGTTGGCTGGTCTAGATGTACCCGATTAAAGCAGAGATAAGAAAGGAAGGGAAGTGCAAGGAGCACAGAAGCAGGACAAGGCTTGCTTGTGTAATGCCAGCAAAGGAAACAAGAGAAGGCATCACATGCATGCGTGAACGATGAATGAATGGGCAGGAGACCCCAAAGATTCACTGAAGATCATTTATTGCCCAGTGTGTTTCGGGTATTATAACTTTTCCTCATGGTTGTCTCTGTGGAAATACATCATTTTCTGCGAGCCTTTGAGGTCTCTGTTGGATTGAGGTCTCTGTTGGATCCTACCATTTGATTCATGGAGAACTGAACCGTGGCTTAGCTTAACATTTAACCAACCCTTAGTAATGCAGAAATGTATGGTACTGCTCTTTTCAGCATGTGCTCCTTTGTATTTTAAATCTCACCTTATAAAAAGATTTTATTTCACTTTATGGCACAAATAGATAGATGATAGATAGATAGATAGATAGATAGATAGATAGATAAGCAGATAGACAGATATGGGATAAATATCCAGTAGAAGTGTTCTCCACTTCATACAACACATGAGGTGCACTCTTGCCTACAAAATTCATGCCACAGTAAATTTGCTAATAGTAGTTAAGGGGCTATGGGGTGGGCACTGAGTAAGTAAAACTGGACAGAACACTCCAAAAAGGATGGAGAAGGGTAAATCTATTGCGGGAAAGCCACCAAATCACACACGCTGTCATGTTTGCACCAACAGGGTGGAAGGCAGGGTGATGGGGCTGGAGAGAAAATAAGTACTCTTGACTCTGAGGACTGGCATATTTCCACCGGGAGGGAATTAGATCTGCCGGATCCACACCCTCTCTGGATCCACCCCAGAATGCCTCCCTTTTGATGGCACCATTGCTGGACAGCAAGCAGGAGAGGATGCTGATGGTTTCTGAGATAACAAGGAAGAGGCTTGCAAAGGCAGAGAGAGATCGAGATCTGCACCATCCTTTGGTCTAGGGATGTCCCTCCAGGGCCCATAGGATTGCATAAGAGCAAACCCCATTGTTTTGAGGAAGGAGTACTTAAAAGAGTTAAACATGCACAGGATGTTAGTTATGATCAAGTGTATTCAGCCTTTCTCTACTCTTGAAGATGTTTCTCTTTATGTACACTTAATTCAGGTCACACCATGGCACTTCTATTTGGGTGAGTGCACTTTATTCCAATCACTCTCTAAGGAAATCCATATACTCCAGGGCCTGGTTCATCATACTTTTTCCTATAGTACAGCTCCTTTTGGTATGGTGAAAGAACCGTTCCCCTTTCCCCATAGACAACGTAACATATGGCATTTAAAAATATATATTTTATTGTAATTACATTTATATCATACCTCTTTCCCGCCAAGGAACCCAAGGCAGCTTACATGATCCTGCAGCCCTTCCTTTTTTTTATCTTCACAGGAACCCTGTGAGATAGGTTAGGTTAAGGGTCATTGACTGGTCCAAAGTCACCCATTAAGCTTCATGGGTTAGTGGGGAGTAGAACCTGGATCTCTTGAGTCCCAGCTCAACACTCTAACCTCTACACCACACTGGCATGAGGGCCCAAGTGTCCTTTTCTCTAGATGTGAATCATAATTAGAATTAACGTGCATGGGTGTGCAGGCTCCATGTTCCTTACAGTGCCTAAACAGAGCCTTTGGACATACAGCTGTAAGTATAGAGGACTCTATCCACATGATCCAGAATCTTACAAGCCCAAGTGTGGATAGAATCCTCTCCATGTAAAAACTAAATAAGCCAGAGACCTACATGTTAATTTTCCTTGAATGTCATAGATGCCATGTCATGTGATTTGCATTATATTTCGCTTCTAAGAAACAACAGTTTACTCTGTTGAACCTTTCACCTTTCAGATCATAGATTAATGTACAAACGGGAATGTTGTTACTGGTAGCTGACTTAAGCCATATTTAAACGTCCTCGTTCTTCTCTGTAATGCATCTAGTAAATTATACTGGGCAAAATAGATTGTCAGTGAGATCCTATGAGTAGAATTAAGCAAACTTATAAATGTTATCATATCAATAGAGCTACACCAAATACCATTTGCCAAGACTACTTATACACATTGATTGCTATAGGGCATACAAAAAAAGGGGAAACAGGAGAATTAAAAATAATCCTCAAGCTTATCCAGGATTTATTTCATTATATACAGTGCATGTCTGCTTAGACAAATAATTCCTAATAGACCACGTGGTCCACAGTCTCATGGCATACAAATCTCTCTTCCCTATCCAGTCCCTTCAAGACATCAGCACATAGCTACTCTTAACTTCCATCTAAATGTACCTTTTGCTTTCCCTGATGCATTGAAGCTTCACTGTTGGCTAACATTCTATTGCAAAGAAGTCCACCCTGAGCATATCACCCTGGTAGAATGTTTGTGAACATTACATTCTATCATAGCAGTTTAGCCAATGTCTTAGTAGTGATGACTGAGTAGTAATGACTGAGAACAGGTGACACACAGGATTTATTTTTTTTTGTCTTTGTCTTAGCTTATTATGAGGCTGTTCAGATGACACTTCCAGGGCTTCAGCTAGACCTAGCTGTCTAGCAGGACAGAGGGGTGAAGATCCCGTGATATTTTTATCGTGAGATCTCCCCTTCTGTTCACACATAGCATGCAATGACCTCAGAGGGAGAAGCATCACACCCACCATTTTGTTTTGTTTTTAAAGAAACAGCAGCACTTGTGCGCAAAAGGTAAGTCCTTTTTTTTAAAAAAAAATCCCTGCTCCCCCCACCCCCGATGGGCGTAGAGCTCCTAAGGGCCTCTGTGCCCCATGCGCAGGGCCCTGCTCCTCGCAAGGAACTGAATGGAGCCGGGACAAACCATGATGCCCAGCCACGTATTCTGCAGTCTTGGGCTCAGCCCAAGACCACAGAAAAACTGGGCCTAAAGTGTAGGGCAAGATCCCGAGGCAAGGGAGGGATCATCCCTCCCTGGTCCCGGGATCCCCATGTGTGTCATGTGGATGCACAGGGACGATCCCAGGGATTACCCCGGGATAAAGCCCCATCTAGCTAAGGCCCTACTCTCTGGTTAGCAAAACTGTAGTTCTCTGGGGTTAGCACTAGCCACAAACTGTGCTGTAGCACACAACACTTTAAGCCTGCAGCAGATGGTCCGAATGTGATTAGTGAATGAGCAGCGTTTAGCAAAACACATCACACAAGTCATCACTGTATGCTGCCCTGAGTTCCTCGTGATATAGGGCAGGATACAAATGTTTTTAAAAATAAAATAAATTAAACCCTGCTGCTTAACCAGCAAGGTTTAGGTGTCTTCTGATTAGGCCCTAGAGTTCATTATAGCAGCTGAGATACCTTTAGATGCCTACTTTTGGAAAACAACAACAGCTTAAGGAGAATATCAAATATATATTGATTGCCGACACCTCAAAAAACCAATTGTACTTCTATTTCACCTTTAAAGAAAAACACACACCCTATCATATACTTTATCTGGAGGCAAGATATGCATGCTGATATATAACCAGATGTGTAATGTTTTCACTGTGCCAGTCACAGTCTTGGACCACTGCCAGAAAAATGCCACCAAGTGTTTTAGATCTCTTCGGCAAAAAATGTATTTCCTGTTAAATGTGTTATGACGTGGCAGCGGGGAGAAGAATCCCTTCTCTGCTGTACTCCTATGGGAAGGGGGGGGCATTACAGAACGCTAAACAACCTATCATCAAAGGTTCAAGCAAAATGCCAAGTGCAGCCATTAGATCACAGGCACAGTCATGTAATACATTATTGCACAGTTGTCTGCTTGGAGATCAGGAGTACATGGCTCATTTTACTCTAAAAGTCCCCCTGACACAACAAATTGCTCATGCTGGATGATGAGGAGCTGGGAATGCATGACAGGGGAAAAGAGGGGAAATACTTAGCTCAGATGAAAAAATATTGAGGGGGGGGGCATTATGGAACATTTCAGGCATCCCAAAACCTGGTATTAGGTACTGCCAGTAGTAAGGGTGCAACTAGGGATGTCTGTACTTTGTGAAATCCATCCCGCACGAGTTTCATGTATTGCGCAGTGTCAGTCATTCCAGCATGTGTTCATAGATGTATTTGAAATGTGTGTTGTTGTTTTCTGTTACGCGAAAAAAATCTGCAAATAATACTGTAAGAAAGTCCGCAATGATTTACATAATTTATGTTAGTACGTAACATGTAGCGCATCGTCTCCCATTCCGTTTAACTTTTCCCCATGAATATTTTCCAGCATGATGTATCCCTCAGCAGAAACGTGTGTATCGTCCTGCAAATGAATTTGCAAAAAATTCAGGAAAGTAGATGGTCTTCAAGCCCCCTCGAACTGTACTGACTCTGGCCCGCTTTCATTGGCTGCCTGTACATTTCCAAGCCCTATTCAAAGGGCTGGTACTAACCTATAAAGCCTTATATAGCTTGGGATCACAATACTTGATGGAACACCTTTCCTGACATGAATCTACCCATACTCTGTGCTCAACATCTAAGATCCTCCTCCGGGTGCATACTCCAAGGGAAGCTCGGACGATGGCAACAAGGAAGAGGGCCTTTTCAATGATGGCCCCCCAATTATGGAATGATCTCCCCAACGAGGTCAACCTGGCGCCAACATTGCTATCTTTTCAGTGCCAGTTTTTTAAAAAAAATCTCTTTCCCCAGGCATTTAGCAATATGTGATGAGCTTCATTGATCCTGGATCTGTTTTTATAGTTGTTTATAAAGTTTATAATTGTTTTTAGATATACGTTTCTGTGTATGTTGTATGTTTCTGTGGTTTTAAATGTTGTATATTGTTTTTAATTGTTTTAATCTTATGTAAACTGCCCAGAGAGCTTCAGCTATGGGGCAATATAGAAATGTTAATAATAATAACTTGAGCATATGTACAAGATTTCCATGCAGCCCTCTTCCATGCAACTCCACCAGCCAATGAGGATAAGTACTTGTATCAGCTTCAGCTATTTCACAAGATACCCACACAGCCCTCTCAGTGGTTCCCAGTTAATTTCTGGACCAAGCTGGTACCAGTTTAGACCTTTAAGGACATTCATGATCTGGGACAAAAGTATGTCTCTCCATCTCTCCACATGTACCTACTGGTCCCTTTTATCAACTTCGGAGGCTCTTCTCATGGGTAGCTTTGGGAGTAAGGGCCTTTTCAGGAGTGGTGCCTCAGCTATGGAATGCCCTCCCTAGAAAGACTGAAATTTGGAATCATTTTGGCACCACTTGAAGACCTTTTCATTTTCACAGGCCTTTTAATGCAGTAGCTCTAAGCCATGTCCATCCCACCCATGGAGGCTTGGGTTCCCTATGTGGGCCCTGTCCCCTCCTCTGGGAAGAGATGGGGTGTGGAATCCCCTGGATACCTCTGGTCTGTGATCTCCAATTTGGATGGTTTTAAAAGGGGGTTGGACATATTCCTGGAGGAGAAGGCCATCAATGGCTACTAGTCCTGATGGCTATATGCTACCTCTGGTATCAGAGGCAATAAGCCTATATACACCAGTTGCATGGAAACATGGGTGGGAGGGAGCTGTTGCATCTGTGTCCTGCTTGTGGGTTCCTGGTCAACGGCTGGTTGGCTACCATGTGAACAGAATGCTGGACTAGATGGACCCTTGGTCTGATCCAGCATGGCTCTTCCTAGGTCCTTATGTTCTTCTGATCTGCAATCTGGTCTCTTTGGAGGAGCAGCTGCTGCACACTCATCAAGTACTTTGCTTGTTCTTCACTGTCCTCCCAGGGAAGGTGAAAAATAAGTAAAGCTGTGCTGGGCATGTTCAACCCAGAGAAGGTGCAGGGCAGATGAAGCAACTTGTGGCACCCCGGTTGTGGAATGAGCTCCCCAGAGAGGTCCGCCTGGTGCCTACACTGTACTGCTTTCGTCGCCAGCTGAAGACCTTTTTATTCTCTCAGTATTTTAACACTTAATTTTAACTTAAATTTAAATTTTACTGTTTTAACTCTGACTTTTAATCTTATATCAATTTTGCTGCATGGTTTTATCCTGGTTGTGCTTTTTATACTGTATTTTGTAATTGTGCTTTTAACCTGTTGGTTGTTTTATTATGGTTTTAATTTTTGTGAACCGCCCAGAGAGCTTCGGCTATTGGGCGGTATAAAAATGTAATAAATAAATAATAAAATAAATAAATAAATAAATAAAGAATAAATATAACTTAGCTGCATGTGCCCGGACCCTAAGGTCATCCTCAGGGGTCCTTCTCCGTGAGCCCCTGCCAAAGGAAGTGAGGCAGGTGGCTACCAGGAGGATGGCCTTCTCTGCTGTGGCACCCCGGCTGTGGAATGAGCTCCCTAAGGAGGTTCGCTTGGCATCTACATTATATGCTTTTAGACGCCAGGTGAAGACCTTTTTATTCTCCCAGCATTTTAACAATCTATAAATACATTTTAACTTGGCGTTTAGAATTTGTAATTTTGCATTGCTGCTGTTTTTATCTGGTTGAGCATGCATATTGTATTTTATATTATGGTTTTATACTGTTGTTTTATACTTTGAATGTTTTTAATTTTTGTGAACCGCCTAGAGAGCTCCAGCTATTGGGCGGTATAGAAATGTAATAAATAAATAAATAAATAAATGTGGGCCTTCTCTATTAATGAAGCTAGTTACTGGTGTATACACTGGGCATAACAGCAAATATGTGCACCTGCCAGGGGTCATGGAACCACCCCTTTGAAATCTGTTGGGCCTTGGAGGACAGGGTGGGGACTTTAAGCTGTTTTCACTCTATGGCTTGTGATGTTCTTTCTTCTTCTTCTTCTTCTTCTTCTTCTTCTTCTTCTTCTTCTTCTTCATCATCATCATCATCATCATCTTGTTCTTCTTCTTTGTTATTGAATTTTAAATTATTGTATTTCTTATTGTAAACCACTCGTAGTCCTCTGTCATCAGATCAATTAAAAGTACTGTAAATAAATACATGAATAAATAAATTTTGAGGACAACTTGGAGCTTCCTCCTCCAAAGGAACATCCAAGGAATTTGGAGAGAAGCCAGCAATTTATTAATAAGATATCTGGCAGAGACTATCTGCACATCCCTGATAAAGAGCACAGCCCCACTTCCTGAATAATGTGGGTACCTACAACTACACAGGATCACGCTTTATAGAACCTGCTCTTTAGATAGACCTAACATGCACACAGCTGAATTATGCCAGCTCATCAGAGTTCTTCTGCCAGCGCAAGCTTAATCCATTTTGTTCTAATATTCCCCTGCTGACTTTTATCTCCATGCATCATTATTATCAGCACACTGATTCAAGCTACTGCTGTAGGGGTTAAGCAGGAGTTATTTATAAAATCTAAATTCAAACAAATGTAAGATAGCATAGAGCTGCCTCCAAAAGCTTAGATATGAAAGGCCAATTGCCGGCTTAATTTAAATTAATCAGAAATAATGGACTGTCATCAGGAGGAATAGCATAAACACACCATACTAATCTTACAAACTCTGATTATAGAATACATGGAGGCTATAATAGCTAGCTGAAGCAAAAGGGGGGGGGGCTATAACACCTAACAGCATTTAGCTAATAAAATAAAATTTAGGACCATCAGAATGGACATTTTAAGAGGCAGCACCTTCATTACGACAAACAAATTCACAAAACAGTGACATAGCTTTTCAGTTTTATAAAACTTTTCTTCATGGTTCATATTTATAAATAAAATAAATATTAGACAAAAGGGTGGAAACCCAGGGGGTGGGGGTGGGGTGGGAATGGAGGAAAATGTGTTATAAATCCCATCTGCACTATGTTAATCTTATAATGGTGATTCAGAAGCTCTTTGCAGACTAATCATTAAGGTTTCAATCCAATATTCACTTACGTGGGTCAAAATGTTATTGAACTCAGTAGGGCTTACTTTTGAGTGGTGATGTAAACGATTAGACTCTAATAGGACTTTAATAACAATTCTATAGGGGGGGGGGGTTAACCATAACACAGGGGCCTCTATTTCCTAAGCTCTAGCAAGGGCACAAAGGGCAGTATCCAACGGTGTTATTCCACTAATTCCCAGTGCAAAAATCAGAAGACAGGGCCGAAGCTCTCTGAGCAGTTCACATAAGATAAAAACGCTTAAAAACAATATACAAAAATTAAAAACCCCAAAAACATACAATATACACATACGTTTAAAACCACTATAAACTTCTAAAAAAACCTATGAGCCTAAAAAACAGACTCATGCTCATTACATACTGTACAGCGAAATGCCTGGGAGAAGAGAAAAGTCTTGACTTGTCGACAAAAAGATAACAATATCGACACCAGGCGGGCCTCATCAGGGAGATTGTTCCACAGTTGGGGGGCCACCACAGAGAAGACCCTCTCTTTTGTTGCCATCCTCTGAGTAGGCACCCAGAGGAGGACCTTAGCTGTTGAACGTAGTGCTTGGGTAGGTTAATGTCGGGGAAGGCATTCCGTCAGGTATTGTGGTCCCAAGCTGTGTAAGGCTTTAGAGGTTAAAACTAGCACCTTGAATCAGGCTCATAAACATACCAGCAGCCAATGCAAGTGGGCAAGAATGGATCTTATACGCTCAAACCTTCTGGTCTCTGTTATCAATCTGGCCGCTGCATTTTGCACAAGCTGCAGCTTCCAAACCATCTTCAAAGAAAGCCCCATGAACTTTTAAAATGTATTGCATATAATCTCTCAGTCAACTTCTTTAACAGTGTCAATTGCTGGAGGGAGGATGTGTAGAACTGGAATGCAGTTCCAGATGATAAAATTGCTGGCTACTGTTCAATATTAAGCCATTGTGGAGTGGAGTGGAGTGGAGTGGAGAGCAAACCGTGGGGTCATTCCAGATCCTTTTCTTTTCCGTTCAGGAGTAGGGACTCTATAATGGGTTTAACTTAAAACAAACCAGACTTTCCTCCTAATTTGAATTTTCTAAAATAACAGAATTTGTTTTATAGGAGTGCAATCAAGTTGTGAGATCCATAAGTGGGGTTTGTTTCCATAAAATACATTTATGGTTGAGGTGTAAATAACCTTCTGTATTCCCTTCTGTCCACTTCTCCGTGATTGTGATACTGTATGCAAGAGCCTGGAAAAAACATGTCGTTATTCAGAACCAGGAGCCCTCAGAAATATAAATATTTAAACATTTTTAAATAAAACATATGTCCATGTAACAAAAGTTTACTACACCTATATTACAAGTTTGTATTGTTTCTAATTAAAATTAGGAAAAAATATTCTAATTATTATTTTAAAGGCACATGGTTAAAACGGGAGGTCTAAAAATCATACTTTTCCTGTTTCAATCATATGTTTCAAAACTGTATGTTTCCACACACACACACTTGTTTACAAGGACAGGGAAATGATAAATAATATATCCCTTGCTCAGCATTAACCATAATGCCACCATCACATAACCCAGTGTGCACTGACAAAGAAAACCAGGCTTTTTATTGTAGAAGTAGCATCATGCAGAGGACCACTTCTCTCTTACCATACTACAAATGTACGAGTGAAAATGGAAGTATGTGGTAAATGAAACATTACCTTCATATCAGAATGTGTGTGGTGTGTGTGTGTGTGTGTGTGAGAAAGAGAGAGAGAGAGAGAGAGAGAGGATGCATTAGTAGCTTTGTAATAAATCACAATTGATTCATGTTTTATGAAGCAAAGCTATTATTCTAAATAAGGAACCTACTAAAATAGAGAAGTGTGTGAGAGAAACATGTGGTTATTTATATCACTGTTTACTAGATTTATGATGTTAATAAGTGGCTGCACTCAGTGCCTTAGCTTCCCTTTATCCTGACCCAAAGCAATCATTTACCTCGGAACCGGTTTTATCCATGCATATATGCACAGCAGTCAATTTCTCATCTCTTAACACTGAACAGCTCCATTGAAAGAGCCTGACTACACAGTATACAGAGTGAGCAGATAGACTGTGATGGTGGTGATGGACTGGACAATTTCACACTGCAGATGAGGAGTGATAGTTTGAATTCTTCCCCCATGTCAAAAGCTCCCTGTATGCAATAAATTAGCAGAATCAGAGAAACTAGCAGAATCAGAGAGAGAGAGAGAGAATGATGCATGGCTTTGTTTCTTCTTTAAGGTGGAATGGACAATGAGAAACACAATCCCCAACTTGTTGTGTGAAGTGGGTTTTCTCCATGCCAGCATGACCCTTTCTTTTGGAATGTCAATGATGTCTTTCATGAATTGAACCATGTTTGTTCATTTCAGCTCTCTCATTGATAGCAGTAATGATGAAACACAACAAACAAAATAAACACTGAATCCTACCAATCCTATTCACACATTATATATTTTTAATCTACTCAGTAACAAGCACTTGGGATACCACATGCATCACGTGCTACCACGATGGCAGCGACACATAGACTGAGGCTCTGACAACTGCCCATGATTGGCCAAGGAAGGATGCTGATATTAGGCGTGGACTCATCCAGACCCATTTTCAGATTAAACACTGCATTGGTTTCCAGTCTGTTTCCAGGCTCATTTTAAAGCGCTGGCATTAACTGCTGAAACCCTAAAAAGCTTGAGGTCAAGTTACCTGAAGGATCTTCTCCCATATACACCTGCTTAGACCATAACATCACCTTCAGAGACCCTCCTCCAATTGCTCACAGCAAGTGAGGTTTTCAGTGGTGGTACCCTGGTTGTAGAATGCCCTCCCCAGAGAGGCTTGTTTAGTTCTTACATCATGGCCTTTTCAGTGGCAAGTGAAGACTTTTTTTTATTTTCCTGGGCTTTTAATCCTTCGTTGTTGTTGTTGTTGTTGTTGTTGTTGTTGTTGTTGTTGTTTTAATGTGTTTGTTGTGTTTAGGCCTTTATACTGCTGCTGGCTTTTGCTTTGGTTTTAGTCTGTTTTAAGCATTTAAAGGTTTTATATTACATTTTATCATGTCATATTTCATGGTTTTATTTTTTGTGAATCACCCAGAGAGCTTTGGCTATTGGGTGATATAGAAATGTTACAAGCAAGCAAACATTCATACATTATTCAAAAACAAAAACCTGCTTCTAAACATAGTTTAGCACATGCAATTACAAGATAAATTCATACCACAGCACAAGGGAGTAGAGAAGACCCTTCAGTAATATGTACCAATAGAGTGACAGTCACAAGGCATGGCCTGAAGGCACATGAGACAGCCAACTTGCTGAAGCTAAGCAGGTCCAGGTCTGGTCAATGCTTGGAAGGGAAACCAATACATATAGCCAACTTGAGTTCCACAACAAAATAAGGATGGGATGTAAATGTAATAAATACAAGTTCAGACAGTGATCTTTGGTATGAGGAGTTGCAGAAGAGTTATTACACGTACAACTCTATGTTAAGCTTTCTAGAAAGTGGTGGGGGTGGGACAAGGGGTCACAATCCAAAAGACAGTTTCTATGGACAAATCACAATTGAATGGGAACTGTGAAATGGACAGAAACTCTCACTGTATTTTGCACTTAGTCAACTTCCAGCCGATGGCGATGAAGGATTTGGAAAGAGATACTGAGAAGTATAACAGCACGTCGGTCTAATCACATCATGCAGAAACCTGTTACGGGTGCTTGGAGTAGAGACCATTCCTACAGTAAAAGCTAATGATGGGTGAATTGTACTCAGCCAACACTTTGGAAATAGAAAAAAAAGTACATTTAGTCCAAACTGAACCAACTCTAAGAGAAGTCAATGCTTGCACACACATGATTCCCAGTAAAACACCTTCAAGTTAAAGTTTTCAGCTTACTTTTATATGAAAATGCAAATAAGGGGCTGCACATTGGAGGTTGGTAGGGATTTTGGTCAGGCTGTGAATCCACTGTGGGTTTCAGTCAAAACTAGTCAGAATTCTAAAGATATCAAAGGTGCTGAACCTATTTTGAGGGTAGGGGTTCAGGAACTTGGATAGGTCCTTTAGAATTCTGGCAGAAGAAGAAGAAGAAGAAGAAGAAGAAGAAGAAGAAGAAGAAGAAGAAGAAGAAGAAGAAGAAGAAGAAGAGAGGAATAAATTGCTCAAACATAGAGGTCTCCAGTCTGGAACAAAATGTCATCAGAGAGCCAAACAGTTCCTTTAGAGCACAGGGCATTCTGAAGCCTGACCACCACTACAGGGAAGGCCTTCTCACACACATTCCCACCAAATGAGCTGTGATATTGGCAAGATGTACAATAAGGCCTCTCTGAAATATGTACTCTTCAAATACTTAAAAGGTTGTCACACAGAGGAGGGCCAGGATCTCTTCTCGATCCTCCCAGAGTGCAGGACACGGAATAACGGGCTCAAGTTAAAGGAAGCCAGATTCCGTTTGGACATCAGGAAAAACTTCCTGACTGTTAGAGCAGTACGACAATGGAATCAGTTACCTAGGGAGGTTGTGGGCTCTCCCACACTAGAGGCATTCAAGAGGCAGCTGGACAACCATCTGTCAGGGATGCTTTAGGGTGGATTCCTGCATTGAGCAGGGGGTTGGACTCGATGGCCTTGTAGGCCCCTTCCAACTCTGCTATTCTATGATTCTATGAATGACTTCAGAAAGGAGGCAAGGTCATTTGGTAGATGGCAGTCTGTGTAACATGGCCCTTTTGATATCCAAAGCCATCTAGGCCTTCAAGGGGAGTGCAATACCATCCCCATTGTCAGATGAGAGGTACTGCTAATGATGAGCACTTCTGTTTTCATTTGGATTAAGCTTCAATTGCTTTGCCTGCATCCCATCCTTCACTGGTGACAACAGGCACCAGTACATAAAGGCTGTGGCCTCTCTAGACTGACACAGCAAAATTTGATGTTGTAGCCATTGTGAATATTGATGTATAAAGCCACCCTTAGCCTATATGGGAGTAAGGTCTAAGCTAGACCTAAGGTTTATCCCAGGATCGTCACAGGGTCATCCCTGTTCATGTAAATGACACACCGGGGATCCCCGGAGCAGGCAGGGATGACCCCGGGACGATCCCAGGATAAACCCTAGGTCTAGCTAAGGCCTAAATCACCAGGTTAATTCACATCCTTTTACTTTCTATCATTTTAAGGCATAATGTCTCAACCTATATTCAGCACTGGTTAGGCCGCATCTTCAGTATTGCATCTAGTTCTGGGCCCCACACTTCAGAGGAGGGCAACGAGGATGGTCAGGGGTCTGGAAACAAAGCCCCATGAGGAGAGACTGAAAGATATGGGCATGTTTAGCCTGGAGAAGAGAAGACTGAATGGAGACATGATAGCACTCTTCAAGTACTTGAATGGTTGTCACACAGAGGAGGGCCAGGATCTCTTCTCAGTCATTCCAGAGTGAAGGACATGGAATAATGAGCTCAAGTGACAGGAAGCCAGATTATGGGGGGAAATCTGGAAAAAAAATCCTGACTGTTAGAGCAGTATGAAAATGGAACCAATTACCTAGAGAGGTCGTGGGCTCTCCCACACTAGAGGCCTTCAAGAGGCAGCTGGACAACCATCTGTCAGGGATGCTTTAAGTGGATTCCTGCATTGAGCAGGGGGTTGGACTCAATGGCCTTATAGGCCCCTTCCAAATCTACTATTCTTTGATTCTATGATTCTAAGCCATTAGTGCTTTGGGGGAAAGGGTGGGGCCAGGGGCACGAAGCATGGCCATCTAGGAAATCCTAGTGGGCCATATTATTATATCAGCTGGGATGGATTTGCCTCCCTGCTCTGAGGCCTGAGGTTCTACACCACTATTTTGGGTGGTTAGAAAATCAAAACATGTATGGTTTCTGTGAAGAGATAACCTCATAGCCAGAATTATCTGGCACCCAATAAATTGCGGCTCATGGTCTTAATTATCTCATTGTTACTAAAATCCCTATACATTCTTCTAAGCATGTCAAGCTTTTTGATGTTTATACCTCATACAGTTTGTTTTTACTCATTAGTTGATAAGCAAAAAACTTTAAGCACACTTTTGACCTTGAATATTGCAGACTTACACCTCTTCCTTACGCAAATAACTCTTTGACCCAAATGATATGGCTTTATTGTCCTACACTTCTTCCTTGGGTGCAGTCCAGGTCACTTTGCCAATTAGTTTTCTTAAATTATCCAGATTTTATTGTGAACATGCTTGTGTCTTTGTGTGTCTTCCCTTTAATAAAATTCCTACTTTTTCTTTTCCATATCTCCACATTTTACTTATCTCCAAATTGTTAATTATGTATTATTAACCACTTTCACTTGCTCACTGCTTGGCATTTTATAAAATGACATCTTATTTTGCTTTGGAAGAGGTGAGTTAGCAATTTATCAGTAGCCTTCGCGGCAATTCCAGTATAGCTAGTCTTTTAAGCTCCTTGACAATACGCAAAAACACCTGAAGGAAGATGGTGGAAACTGTGGGATGCAGTGTATGGATTAGGCATACCAAGATTTCCGCATGAATGGATTTAAAGAGGCTGGATGAGAAGGGCTACAGGAGCATTAATTAACAAGTCATGTAATGAAATGGAATTGGTATGGCTGCAGATTCTTCATTTTCTGTAAGTCCACAGAGGCTGTCTGAGGCCTTAGCTAGACCTAAGGTTTATCCCAGGATCGTCCCAGGGTCATCCCTGTTCATGTAAATGACACACAGGATATCCCGGGAGCAGGCAGGGATGATCCCGGGATAAACCTTAGGTCTAGCTAAGGCCTGGGTCAACTCTTTGTATAGAATTACCACCAAATTCAACCCAAAGCAAAAATTGGAGTAGAACTTGGAGGTTTCTTATTGAGTCATACATCAGAGCAAGTTTAACAAAAGCAAAGTGTGTTTTCATAAGGATGGTGAAATTTCCCAGGGAAGTTCTACATATTCCTATTTTTAACCCACTGACAATAATGATGTGGGCTGTTAATAAAGCTCAACTCGGGGTAGCCTCTGCCTCTGATGTGGAGGTCAGAGGTGGAGATACTCTGATGGAGATACAGAGTATCTCCATCAGAGGTGGAGATACTCTGCACACACTGAGCAGAATTAAGGCTGTGCTGAAAAATTATCCCACTTTTTTCCATTTTCATTCAATTTGATATGGAAAAAATATTATTATTTCTAAAAAGAAATTGGCTCAGGGTTATTTTGGTTGCCTGACTCATGAAGTGGCTGAGACATGTCTTCCTTTTCATTATAGAATCATTTCTTCTTCAGCCTGGAGCCTCCTGCAGTTAATGCCCAGGGGAAGACATCATGTGGTAAATGCTCCCATAGGGTCCTTTCAGATCAGGATGTGCAGGCAGCCTGGTAGCCTGCATAGCAATGGAGAGATGTGTAAGAATGGAAAACACACAACACACACACACACACACAAAGAGAGAGAGAGAGAGAGAGCTCCCTCAACCACCTCGCAGTGATTAGGTAAGCTCAAGAGACTACCCAGGATAATTCAAAATAAAACACCCTGAGAATGATGCAGGAAAATGAAAGCCTCTTTCATGAGAAACGTAGGGGTGAACGAACTCACCCTTGTCTGCCTGGGCAGATGCTCACTCCTCTACCATCTGCCACCTCTCACCAGACTATGCAAGCCTCTTCTTGCATTAATGGGAACTTTATGGTGGCCATTGATGCAACTGGGAAAGTGTGCAACTTCCAGAGACTCTGGAAATTATGCATTCCCCTCTGTTGCACCCAACTGGATAGAGTGACCAACTGTCAGGATTTTCTCAGAGGTGTCCCAGTTTTTGTTCTATTCTGGGTGTCAGGGGGGATTTTCTGTAATTTTCTATAATGTCCTAGAAAGACTTATTTATTTATTTAATTTATATATCGCCCCATAGCCAAAGCTCTCTGGGTGGTTTACAAAAGTTAAATACAGTGAACATTAAAAAGTATACAAAATTTAAAACCATCAAAAATATAAAAACAACAGTATAAAACAACAGTATCCATTTAAACAACAACAGTTCTAGGGCCCACTACTTTCCCCTTTAAGTCCGCCATTTGTGGGGCAGGGGGAATGTTGTGCTTTCCGGGGTCCCCTATTGGAGCAGTGGAGGGGGCAGGAATGACACGCTTTCCCCTCTCTCCTCTCCTTTAAGGCCCCAATTGGAGTGGAGGAGGGGAAAGCATGCTTTGTGTGAAATAGGAGGACAGATTTTATCACAGTACTGGAATTGGACACAACATTTCCCCTCCCCAACATCCCTGGTCCAAGGCTTTCAGGGAAGAAGTAGCATTATAAGCATCTATGACAGAGACACAATGTATACACTATCACCCCTCAGAAATTTAAGATTTTGGAAGACTCTGGGGAAGGTGCTGAACCCAGAATTACAGAGAGCTGATCCAAAATTTCTCAGAAGAGCATTTTTTGAGAAAAGTTTTGAGATTATTTCCTCTTAACTAATAGAAATTAAAGGCCACTTTACAATTTTTCTTCACCATTTCTTTGATGGTGACCATCTTCCTTCTCCTTGCCAATACTTTCATCTCTTGAAATGCCTAAAATCACACAAGACAAACTAGATTTCATGAGTATTGCAAATTCTGTGAAACAACTAGAAATCCTTTGGGAGACCACCACCCCTCTTCAAACTTTAGGAATGCCATAGAGCTCATACATCTACACCCTTGAATTAAATAATTATTCACACATGCATATTCCATTATCTTATCACCAGCCCTCTATGGAACTCAACCCATTCTAAATTTTACCAGTCTTTAAAATTTATGGTTGGGTTGCCCATTTCTTCCTTTTAAAGCGGGAGAGTAGAAACCTTGGCTAAATTCCAACATCAGAAGCCGATGTCATATCTGATCAAGTGGGGTTGTTTTTAAGTCTGGAAAGTGTTTGCAGCATTAAAGTAGATTTAACAGTTTTAGAAGTGACATTTCTACATGTTCTTCTGTAGAGGAAGAAAAATTATTATAACTATGGTAAATAAATGAAAGAGTTTTATATGCTGTAGCCAACTGCTTACCGAGGTAAAAAAAGGATAGTTCCCTGAATTATACTGTTAGTTTAATAGAAGTCGTTGCTATAGATGTTTATGTTACTTAATAGCAAAAGAATTCCCACATGGGTGCTATTATTCAGACAGTAATAAACTTATTTGATGGAATTTCCTAGTCAAATGAATGCATTTTTCAATCCTCACTACAGAGCTGCAAACCACAAAATTCATCTTATGAAAATTCTGAATTATGCTATGAATTACAAAAACATTTCTCCAAAACAGGAAAACCAAAATCTACGTACCTTTCTGTTATGGTGAAATTTGCTGGAAAATTACTCCTCATCAAACCATCTCAATGGTCCACAAATAGCTTCCTTATGGCTTGCATTGGTGCACTTTTTTATGCCTCTCCTCCATTTCCTGTGCTCATACGCATGCCCAAGGGGTGTTCCAGGTGTGCCCAGGCACACCCTAATGTCCCAAGCAATAATGTCTCCTTGCTGGGAGCCACAATTCAAAGAGGCCAGGAAGAGGGTCCCCGAAGGCTAATATTGCTTCATAAAACCCTCCTCCAGCCAGTGTCACCACAAAGCCCACCAATGTTGGGGCTTGAGGAGTGTCTTCTCATCCCCCCCCCCAATCTGTAATGGCCCTCCGGTGGTCAGGGAAGCTGAACGCAGAGTAGGGTATCAATGACTACAGTTTTTAATAAATAAATGAATAAAAATAATGAGTATTCAATAAGTACTCCCATTTAAATAAATAGGGGGGAAAACACAATTCTCTGGGTGCAGACCTAATGGAATGTGCTGCACATGCCGATGGCTGTGCACCTTTCAAAACTGAAGAATATTCTGCCAGCAATGTATTTTTCCACCTGGGATCAAGAGGGTTAAAGTACAAGTCCCATGATCCCCAGCAGAAAATTATGCTGGGGCCAGTTCATATTATTTTTTAAATAGCTGATGGCAGCTGCAGTTTTCAGGCAGCCTGTGTTGACTTCCACTTCTTTCAAAATGTGGAAAGGCATTTGTATGAACTCCAACAATATATGCTGAATTTAATCCTGTCTCCTTTTTTTCCCTTCAAACCTACCCACTTCTGGAGTGTGTCCTCTGAAGTAGGGAGACACATTCCGCTACTGTTTCACTGCACTGCTGATCTACAGGCTCACCAGGCCTGTGCATCTGTCAGCTGAAGAGCCTACTCAGAGCTATAGATGTTGGAGGAATCAATCCATGCCATCATCTCCACTGAGTGTTTAACAGCTTGGACGACTGGACTCCAGCTCACTTGTCCGCAAACTAGCCTGAATCGATCTGTGCGAGTGGGGCCAACTCATGGACCACCATTGCTGCAGCTATGTGCAACTCTCCCTCTCTGTGCAGGGGCCGGTGGGGCCCAGCAGGGAGAATGAGAGAGTTGTGCACAGCAGGGACGATCTGTGGGTTCCAGAGGAGAGCCAACAGCTTGGCCCGTGAATGCAAGCTGAGCCAAGGGCTCTGGGGAAATCCATTGAGCCCCAAGAGAGCTGGATTTCCCCATGCTGGACATCCATACGTAGGGTTGAAAAGTAGGGATGTGCTCCGCTCCGATTAGGAGCGTAGAAGCAGTAGCGGATTGGCCTGCTCCGCCTTACCCAGAGGCGGAGTAGGAGCGGATCGTGGACCCCCTAGAAGCAAGGCGAAGAGAAGCGACCATTTTTCGGAGCTCCGAGTTCAGGCGGAGCGCTCCGGTCGCCATCTTGAAAACATTTCGCCATAGGATTGCATTGCGGCAAATAATCGCGCATAACTACGTTGTTTTTGAAGCTATCGCTCTGGAAATTCTTGTGCTCAGAGAGTCGTGGATGGGGGTCATTTTGAGACCACTCTCACCTCTCTGCGTTGTCCGTGTCGCGTGCTATATTTTTTTGAAAATCGGGTCAACCGCGCGGCTCAAACTGCGTTTCGGCTTTTCGCCCATAGGATTGCATTGAGGGAAAGAATCGGGGATAACTGGGGGGGGGTTAAGCTATCGTTCTGAAAATTCTTGTGCACAGAGAGTCGTGGATGGGGGTCATTTTGAGACTACTCTCAACTTTCTGCGTGCTGTGGTTCACGTGCAATGTTTTTGTGAAAATCGGGTCAACCGCACGGCTCAAACTGCGTTTTCGGCTTTTCGCCCATAGGATTGCATTGAGGGAAAGAATCGGGGATAACTGGGGGGGGGTTAAGCTATCATTCTGAAAATTCTTGTGCACAGAGAGTCGTGGATGGGGGTCATTTTGAGACCACTCTCAACTTTCTGCATCGTACGGGTCGCGGGCTAGAAGTTTTAAAAAAATCGGCGGGAAAAATACCTTTTTCAAAGGGCTGAGGGGCAGAGTCAGCTCCCGATCATGATGATCCCAAAGTTGGAGGAGGGCATAGGCAAAACAGGTAACTTGGGATTCTGGGAAACTTCTCTTTCTTCATCTGAACGGGCTTTTCCCCGTGTTTTTTAACACAGTAGCCCCACCAAATGCACAAACACAACCTGAAATCATATACTAAGCCAAGAATAAGAGATAGAAACACAGCACTGCTCCCCACCCTAACCTTGGTGAACAACTGAATCGATGTGGTGCAAGGGGATGAGCTCCCCTAGGGCATCTCATCGTGGACGTGCCCCCACTCTCTCCTGCACTGGAAGGCCATAGAGCCTTCCAAAGAGAGTAAAACGGTGGAGCAATGCCTATCATGAGTTGAAGTGAATGGTCACTTTTCAGTGGTAGAGCAATGCCTGTTATGAGTTGAAGTGAGCGTTTTACTTCTTCTCAGAGCTGTTGGTGGCTGTCATTGTCTTGAACTGGCAGCTACTTCCCCCTCCCCCGGGCACGTCCCCCTATTGCTGGTAAAAGACAGATATAGCCTTTTTTAAAAAATTCTTCTTGCTGTTTATTGAGCAACACTGCTGCTTTTAATTCCACCCCTCCTTTGTTTATTGATTGATTTATTCCATTTTATATGCATTACTGGCTTATCCTTGGCTCACTTCCTTATGCCCCCAGAAATGCCAGCTGCATGCCTGCCTGCCTTCCCTCCCTCCTCCCCTGCCCACCTCGCAGGGATGTTGTGTGTGGGGTGCCCGATTTTCAAAAATTCCCCAAAAATCAGGGGATGATGGGATTGCTTTGAAACTTTGCATGCGTGTGTATATCCCCATGAGGTGTCATGGTGCCAAACATGAGGTTTCTAACTTGAACAGAAAAAAAGTTGTATAATTTTTTAGCTTTCAATGCAAGCCTATGGGGGGGGGGAAACGGAGCTCCGGATCCGGATCCGGAGCTCCGGGCGGAGCGGAGCGGAAGGGGGCGGAGCGGGGGCGGGGCGGAGCGGCCCGATCCGAAAAATGGCGGATCTGCAAGTGAAGCGGAGCGGGGGGTCCGTGCACACCCCTATTGAAAAGGAAACTCAGTATTTTGATGAAAGCCCTCCTTTTAGACTATTAAAACCTAAAGAGATAAGAAGAAATGTTTAAGGAATACTATTTTCTTCTAAACTGGAAAGATCTTAGAATCTTTAACAATGTTCTCCTTTATATTAACAAGGAAATATATATTATATAGTATTTTAATATTATAAGAAGTGTGTGTGTGCATGCGTGCCTTGATCCAGATATTGATCCCTTACTAATTCTTGTCAATATAAAACCAAGGATTGAACTACCCACATAAAATTATTTTGGTGTTTGCTTTATTTAATACATATTGAGCCACTGTAGATAGTTAACTAGCAGCCAAAGGTTTCCTAAGTACTGAAACGATAGATTGGGAATGTCCAAAATTCATAAATCTATGCAAATAATAGTGAAGGTATCAATGTGCAAAATATACTCATTTCTTTCAGGACACTAAATATTGGCAAAAGAGGCTCATAAACACCTGAGGAGTGTACCAGCATTTTAAAATTACACTGCCTGGGTTATTTAGTTGACCTTTCCAAATCTAATGTTTTTCCCCATTTTTATAAGTAATGGAATGATGATACTTTTCTTCAAGTCCCTTCCAGCACTCACTGCATCATATATATTATATTTAGTGTAAAAAAGATGAACTCTAAGATATTTCTAGTATGAAGAAGCCAAAATGCAAGAAATGCAGTACAGAAGAAAGAGTTGGAGAGAGAACGAATGGCTGCCATCTGATATGAAAGATGACTGTTTCGGCATCCTTCTTTACTTTTGCAAGCGTCTCAGGAATTTACTAGCCAAGCGATTGCTTTGCTAACCATTTATTCTTTTTAAAATGTGGTATGTGGCACAGCTTAGTAGAGTGAGTTAAAATAAGAATAGGCAGGCAAAATATATTGTGAACTTTTTTAAGACAAAGTGTCATGTTAAATACATTCTTACCATCTGCTGAGAAAAGGTAATAAATAGTAGCACTGTTACGAATATTTTGATCTATATATTTTTGACCATTTCTTGAGGTGGGGTGGGGGAAGGGCAAAAAGAAGTTACACTCAAAAATTGAGAGAAGGGGTGATAATTTTGGAGAATTTTCTCAGGGTGCCTGCTTCAGTGTTTAATACCTCACTGTAAGGAGGAGGCAGAGAGGTTTGTGTGTGTGCTCTTTTGTTTTTTTGTTTTACTGCTCCCGCCCCTTCCTGTCCTTGCAGACTGCCTGACTGATTGAGCTTCTTGGAAAGCTACCTTGAGGACTTAGCTAGAACATTTTCCCATTGGGCTTTCCAAAGTGGAGTGAGCCATTTTTGGTTTTGCTTTCTTGTTATTAAAAGTCCGAAGAAGAAGAAGAAGAAGAAGAAGAAGAAGAAGAAGAAGAAGAAGAAGAGGAGGAGGAGGAGGAGGAGGAGGAGGAGGAGGAGGAGGAGGAGGAGGAGGAGGAGGAGGAGGAGGAGGAGGAATGTAGTGGCTAGAGTGTTGGACAGTTACTCAGGAGATCAGAGTTCTAGTCCCCACACTGCCATGAAAGCTCACTGGGTGACTTTTGGCCAGTCACAGACTCCCAGCCCAACGTTCCTCAGTGTTGTGAGAATAAAATGGAGAGGAGGAGGATTGTGTATGCCACCTTCAATTCCTTGGAGGAAAAGGGGTGGGATAGGAATGTAATAAGTAAATAAATAATGTCCATCCTCAGCTTTCAGGTACTCAGCAGGCAACAGCACCTTTCAGAAGAGAAAGACCTGGTTGACCTGGTTAAGTTTTCTATGGGGGCTTTCCAGGAAGCTCAAGCAGCCAGAGAGGCTATGAGGGCCATAGCTAGACCTAAGGTTTATCCCAGGATTGTCCTGGGGTCAAAGCTGTTCATCTAAGTGCCACACAGGGCATCCAGTGCTCAGGCAGGGACAAACCCGTGATGATCCTGGGATAAACCTTAGGTCTAGCTATGGTCAAGAACAGGACAAGGAAAATGGTAAAAGGAAGAGAGATCACACCCACACCTCAGCCACCTCCTCACTGTAAGGTAAGAGCTGAAGTCCTGTACCCCAAGAAATTTCTCTGAAATTCTCAACAACCCAACGAAAGAGGCAGAAAAAGAAATGCCTCTTTCACAGAGCAATGAAGAGGTGGTGAAAGGGCAGGTAGGGTTTCGACACAGCACTGATAAATACCACTAAGAAACTGGGTCAACTTGCCTAAACAGAATTTTAAAAGATGCAAGTAGAAGTAGGCTCATTGTTCCCATGCCAAATGCATGTTGGGACCACTGCTGTCCAGCATTTGTACGCATACAGAAAATTTGGGTCGACAGAGGTTTAGGGCCTTGCTAGATGACAGGGTAGCCCGGTTCAAGCCCCGGGCCAGCCCCTGTGCATCCCGATGACACACAGGGGATCCTGGGCTCAGGCAAGGGTAAACCTCCCTTGGCCCGGGATAACAGGCACCGCTTCTGGCCCGGTATTTCCCGCAGTCTCGGGCTGAGTCCGAGACCGTGGGCGTGTAGCCTGTTTTGCCGCTTTTCCCGGCTACCGCATTTATTCATGAGTAACTGGGGAAAGCGGCAGATGGTGTGCAGTGCTCCAGATGAGTGCTGCGACCATCAAGGCAGGGGGGGAAGATGGGGGAAACGGAGCCAGGGGGGATGAAGATCGGAGATCGTGGGCTGGCAAGGGGGGATCAGAGATCCCTGGTGGGCAGGTGGGCAGCGGATTGGGGATCACGGGTGGGCGGGGGATCGGAGATTGAGGGCAGGTGGAGGATTGGAGATTGAGGGGGGAAATCGGGGGCAGGGGGAGCAGGGAATGCTTTTTTTTAAAAAAAACAAGCCTATCTTTATGGTTGGTGCGCTCCTGCGCACATGGTCCTTTTAAACTAAAGAAATGGTGGACGCAACGGGTCCTTTCTGCAGCCTGTCACATCTTACGTGTAGACAGGGGCGATGGCCCGCACCACTTTTAGCATGGGCTGGCCCCTCCTCCCGCACGGATTTGCAGGTACATCTAGCAAGGCCATCAGATTGCTTTCTCCTACCAACTGTATGTGTTTATTTTAATTTGCCATTTCAAAAGATGTGGTTAACATAAAGTTGCATCAAAACAACAAAGTTAAGATTAAAATTGACAATCTGTAATGCTTGCTAGTGTGATCCAATAATTTGACAAAATCTTCCATGGAAAAAAAGAGATAGAGAGAGAGACAATAATTAGAAAGTGTTTT
The DNA here is from genome assembly GCF_023053635.1 of Elgaria multicarinata webbii. Taxonomy (NCBI): domain Eukaryota; kingdom Metazoa; phylum Chordata; class Lepidosauria; order Squamata; family Anguidae; genus Elgaria; species Elgaria multicarinata. Next base: position 152,566,199 of record NC_086172.1, on the reverse strand, counting down.
CTTTTTGCAACTACAATGGCTGTTGATGAACCATAGGAAAAGAAAATATCAGGAACAGGCTACTTAATGGATAAACAGGCTGTGTCTATCCTTTGGTTAGCCTGTCACTAATACTGCAAGCTGACCAAAAGAGAACCATACGTTTGGTATATATTCTAAATTTCATGCAATTAGAGAAACCATTCCATGAAATAGTAAACTGTTGCCAGAGTACAAAGATGTAGGACTCCAGGTAAGGGAAACTACTGATTTGGTCCCACTAGACAATCTTATAGTATGAGACCAAGGGTGTTTAACTTGAAGTGTGAACTTTATGAAAATTTGTGAGATCTCTATTCAAATAGCCAAGTGGGAGAAATGTTATCAACCTTTCCTGGACTATTTAAGAAGGCAACACTAATAGGGTTCATCAGTTCAGGCTTGACATTTTGAATTGCTGATCATGTGTCTGGTTAAATAAATAAATAAATAAATAAATAAATAAATAAATAACCCTTCTTAAATGCAGTGCTTAAAAACACATCTCATCCTTTTAAACATTTGTATTAAAAATAACGTAGATAAGAAATATATTGTATTCAAATGACTGGTAATTGCATTAATAAGGTGTTGCATTAATTCATTGCATAGAACCACAGAGTTATATAAAGCTTTAGTATTTATAATTCAAGAACATCCATGATTTAAAATTCAACCCATCCACCTGCTAGCTTCTAGTATTTCATCACCCCTTTAACTTCGCAGTGTCCAGCAGGCTTTCACCCTCCATAAAAGTCTTGTATCGTAAAAGTCTGGTTGATAAAGATCATGCCGTCAAAGCCAGCCTAGAAAAGATTTTCATATTCTGCTTGAACGTGCTTTGGAATATCTGATTGATAACCAGATAGGTCAAACATTTGCTTCTTTGCACTGGACATCACACATCTGTGCCATTATTTCTGCTGCCAGAACAGAAAAGGATGGATAGAGGTAGAGAAGGATGAAGAGATTCTTAACATGCTGTTCAATATACTAACACATTAGACATCCCAATTATACCACTGTTGGCTAGATATCAGCACCGCTATTTCACAAATGGACTTAATTACAGCTGTGGTGTACATTAAATTTGACTGTTTTATTATAAGATCAATATGACTGACACACTAATAAATATTGTTCATTATTTTGCAGTGCTTTATGGTGTCTGGTATGTCATATTAATGGAAGACAAACCTTATTGTACTCTTATTATCTAAGTCTTAGTGTAGCACACATTTGATTTCTTCTCTGATCTCCTTCTTTGGAACATATCGGAGGGGTAGGGGTGGGTAAACTGAGAGGCAGCAATGCTTACTTGGAGCAAATAGCTTCCTGCACTTTGTAATATCTGAATTATGACCTAGTTGGTCAAACTATTTCTTCTTTGCAATTGCAAATAATAGCTTCTATCAATACAAGGTGCACCTTTATGTCACTAGAATGGAGTCACAGGGCCTTCCTAGACGAGGCCTTAGCGCGCCTTCTGTCCCGGCTTCCCTGCTGTGCGTCCAGATGACGCACAGGGGAATCTGGAGACAGGCCACGCTGAGGCCTCCTCCAACGCGCCATAAGCGAATTCGCTTCAGGCCGGAGCTGGGGAACGTCTAGGGACTTCTCGAGGAGCCACGAAAAGCCACGGACCTGGCACAGCGCCTATAGGAGCGCTGTGCCCATCGGCGGGGGGGGGCGAAGGCTGAGAGGGTGGGTGGCAGGGTGGGTGGCACGGGGGAGGGCGGGTGCGATCGCACCCGCCCTCCCCCCGTGCCACCCACCCTGCCACCCACCCTCCCAGCCTTCCCCCCCCCCGGTAAAAAAAACCAAAAAAAACCCCACTTACCTCTCCGGAGTCTTCGGGCCGCACCCGGCCCCTTTAAAATTAAAAAAAAAAAAATGGCGGACGCCGCAGGGACACAACGTCCCTGCGCGTCGTGCATGTGGTAGCCTGGGGGAGGCGCGCTAACTTCAGTGCGCCTCGGCCCTGCCTCCCTGCCGGCGTAAGCCGGCAGGTCTAGCAAGGCCCACACATGTTCATGTTGAATACAAGCACATCTGAAGGGATTATATGTGGTCTATCTAGTAAAATTGGTAATACTAGGTAATGCTATCTTCAAGAATTTTTTAAGTGTTTCGGAAAGACTATTAACATTGCTCATAGAGATACCCAAATTCCAAAAAGAATCCATGGAGATGTCTCAAAGCACACTCATTTCCATTTATACTCTTTGGGCCAAAGCACACACTACTTTCCTTTTCTTTCTTTCTTTAAGTGTAGAGCAAGGCCACAGCTAGACCTAAGGTTAGGGTTAGGCTTAGGGATCATCCAGGGTTCACCCCTGCCTGAGCACTGGATCCCCTGTGTGTCACCTAGATGAACAGGTTTGACCCCTGGACAATCAAGGGATAAACCTTAGGTCTAGCTATGGCCCAAGTGCACTGATCCAGATTAGGATCTTAGTGTGGGGGTATGAGTCTTTAACCTTTCCCCCTCACTGTGCACTTTATCTAAATCAGACAGGGGCGCACCTGCAACGTATATTGCCCACTAGTGATCTATTTGCTTTAATGAATCACTTTTTGGCCATATAAATTGGGAAGCGTGCTCCGCTTGCATAGTTTCCCCACATGATTTAGAACTCTGGAAAAAATCAATGGGGAAAATGTGGACTCAAATATATTTTGCTTTTGCTTTCTGTACTATAAATGGAGCCTTTTCCTACTTGCTGTTATTTAGACTGCCTCAAGTCTCTTCCACATTACTGCACCCTAAGCTACCACAACAGATATTTAGTGCTACTGGCTTCTGGGAAGAAGCCATTTCCTCTGTTTGATGTATGAACAATTGACTTGCATGTGGATGGGAAAATAAAGAAAGAACTGACTCAGTGAAAAAAACCCAAACATTCTGAGCACTATGAAGTTATTAGATCACTCTTTTACTGCATCCATGGGGTATTGTCATAAGTGAAGTAAAGGCAGTTTGAAATCAAACAACTGGAGGACTATTAGCAGTGCTTACAAAACTCTCATCTGAATTTCTGCCTGGATTTTGGAGTTGCTTGATTTCAAAAGTGGTAATCTGGTGGAAGGGGCATTATATGATTACTGACAGGTGAAGCTATACTCTTGTCTCCATCCCTGGTGAAAGACATTGTTGGCCTTACGTCTGGATGACCCAATAGTGTATGCATGAGTAGAAATGGACAAACCTACAGATTTCCTATTTAGCTGAATTTCTCATTTCCCTGAGTGTGACTTCGTTTCTGGATGACTTTCGTTCATTTGCAAATGTAGCAAAATTCATGAAAAGGAAGTCCACTTAAAATCTTGTATTCATTTTGTTTTTGTACATTTCGCCATATAAACACACTTCTGTTTGCACTTTTTGTAGTGTGCACACTTTTTTAAAGCATCCCTCCCCACAATATACTATCAATTGGCATGTGGAAATTTTATATAATCTGGTGCCTCTTTGGGGGTTATGAATTATCCCTTTTTATCACAATTGGCCACTCCACTGCTGAATCATGGCCACCTTTCCCTGCCTTCTTGTCTGTAGGCCCTATATGATTTTGTCACATCCAACTCCCTTTGTTATTCCTTGTTTTCTCTGCTCAAATCTCTATCCCTCTGCTTTTCTGTCCTCAGGTGACAGTCTCTATCTGACCCTGCTTCTGTTTCCTATCTTAAAACTCTATCCCCTTTCATTCCCTCAGCCACATTGCCCTTGTAGTATCAGTCTTTGACTGTGTCTACACCAGCCATTCATTCCAGGATAATATCGATGTCATCCCTAGGAGGCAACATGATGCACAGCTGATTCGGCTGTGATCTCGGCTCCACCACTCCGTTATTCAGGAATATCACTGACTGGTTTTGTACCAGTTTTCTTGGCTCTCTTGCTACAATCCTGAAATGTGTCCTTCCTTCATGAAGCTGTTGCTATTCGGCACAAGCTCCTGGCTTAGTGAACAGCCAACCCACTGTCAGGGGCATGTGCACGGGCATCAGCATGTTTTATCACAGCGTGTTTTTTTTAAACAACCACCACCAAATATCTCTCTGTGCAGGAGCACATTTTTGACACAGTACCTACCACCGTTGTGTTGCTGTGTGTCTGTGCTGATGCACATCTCTCAGGAGTTATTTTAAAAAATTCCATGCCCTGTACCCATCTGCCTAGTCCCACCCACGTCTGCCAAAACACATTTGGAACTGCCACCATGGGGCACAAGTTGTCCCGCAATGGCTCTTCTTTACTTGCAGGAAACTTCCTTCATGTGTGCCGATTGCAGAAGGCTACAGAGCTCCTTGTGTCTCTGAATTCTGTGTGAATCCCACCCCTTTAATTAACTAATTTCCCTCCCAGAAACTTTAAAGAGTTGCCTGGTGAGTAGTTGATGTATTTATTTATTTATTTATTTATTTATTTATTTATTTATTTATTTATTTATTTATTACATTTCTATACCACCCAATAGCTGGAGCTCTCTGCGCGGTTCACAATGTATGGCTGCTTTTGCACTGTGAATCCCTCTTCGTAGGCTCTCTATCAATGCTAAGTTGTTCTGTGTGTGAGGTCCCAGGTCCCCCAAAATGTGCCAGGAGGCAGGTGGTCCTGGTCTAAGAGCATTGTCCAGTGAGCAAGCCCCATTCAAAGCCCTGAATGCAAGCGCAAGCATGAGCCCACCAAAAGTATATGGAAATTGTCAAACACATGCTCATGATTGTTTTGTTCACAATTCTCAGATTGATTTGCACAAATTTCCTCAGAAGACTGAATCAGCTCCATTTTTGTCTATGGACTTTGCACAACTTTGGGAGATTTGTGCAAAACTCCCGTTTGATTGCTGGTCAATTTGTGCACTTTTTCTGATCCCACAGAGGGAGAAATGATTACAAACACAAACAGGAATTGGGCACAATATGAGCGGCTAGATCACGTTCATAGTAGGGGTGTGCACTGACCCCCCCCGATCCACTTCTCTTCCAGATCCGCAACTTCTGGATCGGGTCCGCTCCACTCCACCTATAGTCCGCTCCAGTTCGCTGCAAAGCTCCGGATCTGGATCGGAGCTCCGCTTTCCCCCCCATAGGCTTGCATTGAAATCCAAAAAAGCCTACAACTTTTTTTCTATTAAGGTTAGAAACCTCAAATTTGGCACCATGACACCTGATGCATGTATACACATGCATGCCAAAACTCAATCCAATCCATTCCTCCCCTGATTTTGGGGGAATTTTTGAAAATCGGACACTCCATTTTCAGACATGGGCTGTTCTCCGACATTTTGACAGATAAAAACTTGGAAGCAGGCACATCCGCATTCATGGCAAGTTTCAAGTAAATTCCATTATCCCCTGATTTTGGGGGGGCTTTAACCTCTAACGCAGCACCCCTAACCCCAATTCACACACCCCTTTCTAAATCCTGTCATTTTTTCCTGTATAATATTGCCAAGATTCGATCATTTTTGTCTGTCTCTTCTGCCAAGACTCTTGTTCATGCATTGGTTATTTCTCGGTTGGACTACTGCAGCCTTCTTCTCACTGGCCTTCCTTCTTCTCACATCAGTCCGTTGGTTTCTGTTCACCACTCTGCTGCTAAGATCATCTTCTTGGCTCGCCGCTCTGACCATGTTACTCCACTGCTGAAATCTCTTCATTGGCTTCCAATTCACTTCAGAATCCAATATAAACTTCTCCTGTTGACCTACAAAGCTTTTCACTGTCTAGCTCCTTCCTATCTCTCCTCTCTCCTCTCACACTATTGCCCCGCTCGTGCTCTTCGCTCCTCTGATGCCATGTTTCTCGCCTGCCCAAGGGTCTCTACTTCCCTTGCTCGGCTTCGTCCATTTTCTTCTGCTGCCCCTTATGCCTGGAACGCTCTTCCAGAACATTTGAGAACTACAAGTTCAACCTCGGCTTTTAAAGCTCAGCTAAAAACTTTTCTTTTTCCTAAAGCTTTTAAAACCTGATTTTGTTCTGACTTTATACTGTTTGCCCTACCCTGTGCCTGTTTGCATTCTCTTTCCCTCCTTATTGTTTTATTATGATTTTATTAGAATGTAAGCCTATGCGGCAGGGTCTTGCTATTTACTGTTTTACTCTGTACAGCAACATGTACATTGATGGTGCTATATAAATAAATAAATAATAATAATAATAATAATAATAATAATAATAATAATAATCTCCGTCAATTTTCATGTTAGAAACCTCAAGATCGGCACCATGACACCTCATGCACGTATACACATGCATGCCAAGACTCAATCCAATCCAAGCCAACCCTGATTTTTGGGGAAATTTTGAAAATAGGACACCCCATTTTCAGACATGGACTGTTCTCCAACATTTTGACAGATAAAAACTTGAAAGCAGGCACATCCGTATTCATGGCAAGTTTCAAGCAAATTCCATCATCCCTTGATTTTTTGGGGGGGCTTTAACCTCCAACGCAGCACCCCTAACCCCAATTCATACCCCTTTCTATATCTCCGTCAATTTTCACGTTAGAAACCTCAAGTTTGGCAGCATGACACCTCATGCATGTATACACATGCATGCAAAGACTCAAGCCAATCCAAGCCTCCCCTGATTTTTGGGGAATTTTTGAAAATCGGACACGCCATTTTCAGACATGGACTGTTCTCCGACATTTTGACAGATAAAAACTTGGAAGCAGGCACATCCACATTCATGGCAAGTTTCAAGCAAATTCCATCATTCCCTGATTTTTTGGGGGGGGCTTTAACCTCTAACGCAGCACCCCTAACCCCAATTCACACCCCTTTCTATATCTCTGTGAATTTTCATGTTAAAAACCTCAAGTTCGGCACCATGACACCTCATGCACGGATACACATGCATGCCAAGATTCAAGCCAATCCAAGCCTACCCTGATTTTTGGGGAATTTTTGAAAATTGGACACCCCAGTATATCAGGGATTTAAAGCTGCAGACAGCTCATTGGGGACATTTCAAAGGAAATCCCAACATGCCATGAATTGAGGAGTAGGTAACCCTAAATATGAATCTTCTTCCACACTTGAAAAATTGATTTGGAACTTCAAAGAGTCTAAGTGAGCGCAGAAGGACTTGTCCCCTGAGACAAAGCAAGACACACACAAACCATCCCTGCGAGGCGGGCAGGGGAGGAGGACAGGCGGGCAGAGAGCCAGGCAGAGATATGCCATAGATCTAGTATGGGGGAATCAGTCCTGGCAGATGCCCCACCACAGCAGCACCCTGGGGGGGGGGGGGAAGGCAGGCAGGCAGGCAGGCATTTCTGGGGGCATAAGGAAGTGAGGCAAGGATGGTTTGTTTCAAAGCCAGCAGAGAGAGAGAGAGAGAGAGAGAAAGAGGGAGCGAGAGAAGAAATAGAATATTTTTTTGTATTTTTTTGTATTTTTTTTTTTTATATATATATAGAAGAAAGAAGGAAGATGAAACACAGTCAGGCTTTAAGAGGGGGAAGGGAGGGGAACCAACCAAACAAACAAACACTCCAAAAATTAAAAATAAAGTTTATATAAAATCAAAGTAAGGGAAAAACACAGAGCAAACAGTCAGAAACAAGCAAACACACACACACACACAACCCAAGCTAAATCCTAATGTAATCTCCTCCAACTCCAAACACAGCAGCAGCACCTATAACTAACTCCTCTCTCCATGAACGCCAACCCACAAAGAGACACAAAGCAGAAAGCTCTCAGGGTGGCTCTGCCTTAGTCCCCCCTCCAACGCTGGGATTGGAGGATGCTTCATGAGGTCATCACTTCTCATCAGGATTGGGAGTTGAATCTGCCTCTCAGCACTTCAAAAAGGTACCTCTCCCACTTTTTTTTACCCTATTTTTTTTTTAAAAAAAATAGCAAGCGAACCGCACCAGGCAGAGTGCTGAGAGTAGGCTCAAAATGACCCCCAGCCATGACTCTCTAAGCACACGAAATTTCAGAAAGATAGCTTTAAAAACAACACAGTTATCCCCTAATCTTTTCTGCAATGCAATCCTATGGGCGAAATTATCCAAAATGGCGGGCGGATTGCTCCGCGAAAAGAAAAGCACTTCTCCTATGGCCGCTTATCTTCGCCATGCTTCTCCAGGACCCCGGTTCACTTCTACTCCGCCTCTGGGCAAGGCGGATCAGGCCAATTCGCTTCTGATTCTCCGATTCTAAGCAGAGCGGGGCACATCCCTAGTTCAGAGAATCCTAGAGACCTTGAACATTGTTTGTTCGTGCATCCCTGGCCAAACTCAGATTTCTATAGGAGCTGCCCTGAGACAGGTCTATGCCTACCCCTAGCAGTCAGAACGTGATACTTCACAGCCCTGGCCCTGGATCAATTCCTACTCATGGCATCTTCTTGGGAAAGAGATATATAGCTCATCAGTACAGCATGTGCTTTGCATGGGGAAGGCCCCAGATTTAATCACCAGCCCCTCCAACTTAACGCTGCAATGTAGTAGAACTGGGAAAATTATATTTGCCTTTGCTTTCCTTTTCCCTGTCCTCCTCCCTGGTCAGGTCACTAAGTTATTTTCATCTCATCTGGTTGCACCTTGTTACACATACATTTTCTCATATATTTATTTATTTATTTATTACATTTTTATACCGCCCTTGTTCTGATCCAGCATGGGACTTCTTATGTACTTATGAGGCAGTGGCTGTTCTGAAACAGTGCCTGAGCATGGTAATGGACTGGATGAGGGCCAATTTCCCATTTCACCACTGCAAATGGTTTCTAGTGACGATATATAAGCAGCTTGCTCTGCAGAGAGCAGCCATTCACCCACCCCACAACTGGTTGATTTATGAAGCAGGCATACTGATTCATTTATGAATCAAGATCTTCTAGCCATCCATCCCCTAAAATGTACGGCCTTTGCTGCTCACGCAGAAGTCCTATTGATTTGTATGAGAATTAAGCACCCGTTACCGAGCACAGGATTGCAACACCCAACACTAGAGTATACATTTGTGAGTGAGCATTTTATATCACAGCAATGTTTGGGATTGTTTTATATGATGTTTTCCATTTTTTTTACAGCTTTGTTGCTTGGACTTTATGAATTTTCCATAAATATCGAGGAAAGAAAGCAATAACCTTGATATTTTGACAGAAGGAGTCCATAAAACAAAGAGCAACTGGAAAGCACTATAGAATATTTCTCCCCCTCCCTTCTTAAACTACAATGGGTGACATTTCAGAAATTCCCAACACTGAATCTAATCCTTTTTCCTGATAACTGGCATTTCTCATCGTCTTTCACTTCCCTTCTTTAATAAAGGCAGCATCACACTGGGAACTATTATTTTCTCACTCTCTGGTTCACTTGTGCTTGGGATTGTGTATAATTTATTGACCAATGGAAAACTCAGCTCAGTGGTTACATCTTTTATGTGTCCTGATATGTGTTCTCTCTCCAACACACATACATACATACACACACACACACACACACACACACACACACACACACACACACACTTTGGTTTGGACACGAAAACGTTTTGGGGGGGGGCAGTTCTGGCATAGTGATCAGATACAAAAGAGGGCATGGCTCCTGCAGCTTTAACTGTTGCAATGAAGAGGGAATTTCATGAGGTTCCCCATATATACAAATGGCACCTGATGAAATTCCCTTTTCAATACAACTGTTAAAGATAAGGGAGCTCTGTCCTCCTTTCCATATGGTCACCCTAATGTTTGAGATGTCTTTCCAGACCAGGAGCAAGGGTACACACTGCTGGAGCAAGAAGGCAATTGATGGACCGTCCCTTGTTCTGAGGAATGTATCAGGTGATAACGAGTCTTTGAAGTTTAACAATTGTTTGTGATGGATTAGCACAGAGGAAAATGGTCTTCTGCCTCCCCCTGCCCACTTTAAGATTGCAATGCATATTACTTTCATTGTAGAGTGCAGAACTAGCATCTTTCTTCTCCCACAACTGTCATGTTTTATAACTGTTTCTACATTCCATATATGTTAGACCAAGGCCATAGCTAGACCTAAGGTTTATCCCTGGATTGTCCAGGGGTCAAACCTGTTCATCTAGGTGACACACAGGGGATCCAGTGCTCAGGCAGGGGCGAAACCTGGATGATCCCAGGATAAACCTTAGGTCTAGCTGTGGCCCAAGAGGAGCAATTTTATTTCTTTTTTGTTTGTTTCAAGTTTGATTTTATTTTCCATCTCAAGATCACCCTAAGCATTCTGGTCTGGGGGATGACAGCATGTGCCTAGAACTAAATCATTTTTGAAGCCTTGTATTGCCACCCACAGTGATTCTATGGAGGAGTCTGCCCCTTTACGGTTTTCTAGTCAGCTTGCATCACTTCCTGCAGTATGCTCTTCCCTGTCCTTCCTGTAGGGGATATATACAGAGATGACGGTATTCCACTGGTTCTCTTAATTACACAAGGTTATGCCCTATATGTTTAAGTTCTTCTTTATTGCCTGGTACTCCAGTGTTTGTATTTGTGGCAGATTTTCAGACGGTGCAGAGCTATGCTGCTGGAAGAGTAATGCCCCGGTGTATGCATGTATTGAATGTTGGGTCCTCATGAATTGGATTGTGCCACAACATAACATTTTCTAGAACCACAAAAAGGATTTATGTAATTATGCAATAAATGATGTGTATAACTGCACATAGAAAGTAAGAGCTGAAAATATCCTCCTCTCCCTAAAATAGATATTTAACAAATTTTCACATCACTTTTTTTGTTTTTGTTTTTTGGCTTACTAATGTGAATTTTAAGAATATGGTTTGAATGTTGTGCAAAGCCCTTTAATCTGGAAAACATGGTTTGGAGTCAGGAAAATGCAGGTTGCTCTACTTGAAATATAGCAGAGACGGCCAAGAATTTCCACCATGTTTAATTTTGGGATGTAATTGTGGAGTTTTTAGTGTTGTACATTGATTTATGAAATGTGATTTCACTGATCATTAGTGTTCAGTTGTAATAATTTCCAATTTGGATTGAAATGCCATGCATTTAAATGTATTCTCTCATCATTCAAGTTACTATTCCAGAAGTGCAATGGTGCAGAAGCTCACAGGAAATGTACCGAGTCTTATGTGTCCTTACCTTTAGAACCATAGAGTTGGAAGGGATATGAGAGATCATGAAATCCATCTGTGCCAATCCAGGAAATCCTGTACAACAGCATTCTTGGTAGACAGTTTCTGCTTAAAAACCTCTAATGTAGGAGAGTCTAATGGTTTCCAAGGCTGTTTCTTTCCATTGTCAAAGTGTCTGCTCTCAGGATGTTCCTAATCCATAATCTCTAAATCTTTTTTCTTGTAATTTGAATATATAACTCAGGCTCTGGGCAACAGGAAACAAATGTTCAACATCATGTATAATATTCTCCTCTACTCCATTTTATCCTCACAACAACCCTGTGAGGTAGGTTGGGCTGAGAGTCTGTGATTGGCCCAAAGTCACCCAGTGAGCTTCATGGCTGAGTGGGGATTAGAACCTGGATCTCCTGATTCCCAGTCCAACACTCCAGCCACAACACCATATTGGCTCTCTGTATGTTACAGCCCTTCAGATATTTGATGATGGCTATATCACCTCTGTATTGTCTCTTCTTCAAGATAAACATATCTACCTCCTTCAACTTCTTCTCCTAGGACTCAGGACTCATCTACACCTAGAGACCTTCCCGGATTGGGGGAAGGTTCCTGGGCTTAGCTGCTTCCAGGATCATCCCCCTGCATCTAAATGCCAGTGTGTCATCCTGGAGGTGAAGAGGGATATTCTTAGTATGGTGTCTGTTTTTAGGAGATGTTCACACAATTATGGAACCCTGATCCAGTGCCTCTGTGAGTTTTCTTTTTACTAAATAGAAAATCTCTGCACCAGAAAACACCAACAGCCATCCTGGGGTGACAAAAATGCTGCCTCCCAGCCCCGATGGGCATGGTGCCCCCCCTGCATTGTTCCATGCCCATTTGAAGAGCCCCACTAGTTGCAGGAAGGAGGGAGGACCCATGAGTGCTTATCACATCAACCATGTTCCTCAGGGTTGTCCCAGGACTATGGGAAAATTTGGGGAAACCGTGGATCCATTTATCCTGGGAAAACTGAGAAGTCATTCCCGGTTGATCCTGGGACCCCCTGTGCATCCTTTGGACACACAGGGACAACCTCGAGCTGACCCTGGGATAAATGGCTGGTGTATACATGCCCTTAGGCTCCAGGCTTCACATCATCTGTGTTGCCCTCCTCTAGACGCATTCCACTTTGTCGATATCCTTCCTAAACTGCATCACACTGCTGACTCATGTTTACCCCAGCTCAGTATGCACCACCGTACTATTGAATGACATGGATTGCCATTCTCATCTACTATTACATTTATTGCAATGGATGGTCATTTCCTTTCTGATGGGTAGTATAGTGGGCCTATGAGGCTGCACTTTTTGGGGTTCGCAGACCACATCCAGATGAGGTTATCACTACAATTTTAGGAGGAAACAGCTGTCTGGGTGCAGCCTAAAAGTCTTATGTTCCTGTCTCTTAATTCATCCTTCTTTCCCAATAATTTCTTGACCTTCTTGAGGCTGCCAATAAGTGTGGCATATTTGCAAGATATTGCATTACTTTTCATATTCAGGAAATCCTTCCAGCGATGTCTAATAGTCATGAAAACCTCATTGCTTTCCTTGGGGGATTCAGAAGTTTCAGCTATTAAATATAATTTACAGTGGGTTTTGGCTTCTGAGTTCAAACCAGATCTTGGCGCAAGGATGGCAAAACATTATTTTTCAAATTTTATTTTCATTAGTAAGCCAATACTCTCTGCTTCTTTTAGGGATTTCATATTTCAAGCCATTGATGTCCTAGCCAAGGCTAAAGACATGCAGACTTCATTTACCAAACACATTCACCCCAAATGAGGCAGCAAGATGGAGGCAGCGAGAGTGACTGGATGAATGTTTTTGCGATTGTCTATTCCTGACTGATGTTGGAATGGTGTCTTAGATCACACCTCTACCCACTGAAAAAAAAGTAACCTGAGGTTTTTAATACTAGACCCATTAGGCTTGAGGACAAAGGACTTTTCTAAGGTTTGTCTTCTTCTTCCAAAGATGAAATGAAAACCCTGAAATGATTGGTCTGCGTGGATTACATGTCATCATTTTCTTGTCTACTTTTTTTGGACTGCACAGTTATCTCGGGGCAAAGAGAGATACCTGATGTTGAAAGTCTTTGTTTTTGAAGTCCCAAGTTATGTTCTGATTTAGATCTCATGCCCTGTGACCTGGATGTCCCTATCCCCACTCCTAATTCCAGACACCCAATCGGTTGGCTGTGGTTATTCTGAATTCCACGAACCTTGCAAATGCTCAAACATGCTTCCTTCTTTATGCTGATCATTATTTGACATGTTTCAGGGGCTTAGCTCTCTCACTGAAAATGAACTCCTGGGCAGAAATTCCCAAACTGCGTGCCAAAAGAGAACTGCAAACCTGCTGTGAGAAATCAATGCACTAAATAATTAAAGTCTTCTGTGAGCCCAAAGGATGCAGAGGTTTCCTGCTTTGTTTGATCCACTCTTCAGGCCCTGTTGTCTTCCACACTGTCTCTGCTGGACTTGGGTAATACTGGCTCATTCTATCACTCAAAATGTAGGGATAAAGACACCTGACCTCGACTGTGTAGGCTGCCCCCCTCCTGCTTTAACATCTGGCTTAGTTCACTATTCTGGATGCTTCCAAATTCTGAAAAGAAACACACTAACTCTCACACAGTGGTTGAGTGCAGGTCATTGTTGAACTATGGGTTGTTTGTTGAACTGTGGGTTAGTGTGTTGTCTGAACCAGGACATTTTTCACAGGATGGCTTGTTAACCATGCAGTGTGGGGATTTTTGTTGTTGAACAAGCCAACATGAGAAGCCATGTTTTTTTGATGGGCTTTTCAGGATGGTTAAGAAGCCATATTAACACGCCATTAGCACACTTTGCCTCTCCCAGCACACCAATTGTGGCCTTAAAGTCTCTCTTAAAACCTTGGATTAAGATGGCCTTTAAGGCCCCGATTAGCACATGAGGGGAAGGAGGCAAAGCACGCAACTGTACAAGCGCACAATTTCCTCAGCCAAAACACACTCTCTGGCAGCCCCAGAAAGTGTACTTTGCCTAAACACTCTCTCCCCCCCCCCCCAGCAACCAGGGCCTTAAAGGTCCTCTTAAGAGGACTTTAAGGTCACAGTCAGCCTGGGGGAGGGGGAAATGTGATTTAGAGTGGAGGGAGGAAATAAGCAATTTCCCCAGCCTTGCTGATGGGTGTGTTAAAGGCCCTTCTCAGTGCAGAGGGTGGGGGAGAAACACATCTTCCCTCAGACTGGGGAAATTGCATATTTTCCCTGGCTGCGTTAATGGTGGCCACCATTAACACAGTGGGGGGGGGGAACTGAATTCCTCCTCGACCTGTGCCCCCTTTGTCCTTTGCCTTGGGGCAAAAATCCCCTCTATTGACTTCTCAGGCTCTACATTTCACAGAATTAAAGTCTCAGCAGTAATCTGAGTGGAAATTTGTCCAAGAGGAGTACCTACCTGAGAAGGAGCTGCAAAAAATTGAGGAGCCAATAACTCCCCTTTCTGGACTTGTTGGAGACATGGGTTAGTGTTGAATGGAAAGAAGATACTGACAAGTGTCACTTCAACACTTAATAGTGAGAGGATTACATTACCAAATGGGATATGTTTCCCTCCCACCCTTAGGTGCACTTACTTTGTTTGCTCCCCCCCTTTCAGTGCTTCTAAATTGTACCAATATGGTCCTCCTTTGTCTTACTATTATAACTCCCCCGTCATTTGCAACTGTGTGCAAATTAGGGTATATACAGTCTTGCCTTGTCTGTTTCCTTCTGTTACCTACTCTACTTGGGTGTTCCTGTTGACAGCTGAAACATACAATGAAACTGACAAGGTGAGAACACATATTGGATAACTGAATCTGCACACTTGCAAAAGACCACGGTGGGGGATTTGCACAAATGTCAAGGTCCACCAAAAAACAAACAAAGCCCCCTTCAATTTGCACAAATTGCCACCATGAAAAAAAAGTGGAATCCATGTATTGGAATGACTGGTTATAGATTGAGTTGACACCATCAGGGGAAACAGAACAAAATCCACAAGTACTGAACTAGAAAAAACATTGAGTTTACACTCTCCAAAATGGAATTCTCATACATTCCCAATCCATCCACCCCTGATATCAGGTTAAGGGACAGTCGTGTTTGACTGTTCTCTGATACCCAAAAAGCCTTAACAAGCTTATGGTGCTGAGCATAAGTTTTCTCAGGCTAAATCCATTATAAGGGGGGAAATCTCTTGATGTCACAAAACATCTGATCATGTGAGAAATGTGTTCTGTGCTATTTACATACACAAAGTAAAGAACAGGGATACACACCATTCACATTCATCCTTACCCACAAGGTAACGTACGGTACAAGTCAAGCTCTAGATATCATATTAAACCTTTCTAGTATAGTCCCTTTGTTCAATGTATTTTGCTGAGTTGGCTTATACCCCCTTTTTCAACAGCTTCCAGAGCATACACGTACATGCCAGACCAAATGAGAGGCACCATAGACCAATCTGGCAATTTATCCATACAGTAAGCAAAATGTTTCCTTTTTTACTTTCTTTAAACTATTAAAGGTTGGTTTTGAAGGAAATGAAATGAAAGGACTATGGAAATTACCTCGTCTGTAGCACATATTTCAAAACTGAAACAGAAGGCTCTAAGTATATCAGAGAGCTGCCTTAAAATACGAGTTATTAACTCTGGTTGTGCTTGGGTATTTTCTCTATACAAATAAATATTCATGATCAGAGTAGATCCTGGCGTATGTTTATGTTGGATTTTGTTGTTCATTCTTCTGAACTGGTGGATGAATGGATGTGTGTTTTTATTACAACTATCTGACTTTTTCAGCTCACATTTAAATGTGCCCAAAACTTAGTTTTCAATCAAGCCTGCTTCATATGTAACTTGGGGCTTTGCTAGACCTGCTGGGATAAGGTGGCAGGGAGGCGGGGCCAAGGCGCGCTAACATTAGCGCGCGCCGCCTCAGCTTCCAGACGCCGGACGCGCAGGGACGACGCAAGCCCTGCAGCATCCACCATTATTATTTTTTAGTTTAAAGGGGCCACGTGCGGCCCGAAGACTCCGGAGAAGGTAAGGGTTTTTTTTCGTTAACCCCCCCCATCCGCCCTCCCTCGCCATCTCCTGTTCGTCGCCCCCTGCCCTCCCTCGCCATCTCCCGTTCGTTGCCCCCGCCCTCCCTCGCCATCTCCCGTTCATTGCCCTCTGCCATCCCCTCTCCTGCCGGTCCAGCCTTCCCTCCCCCATCTCCCCCCTGGATCACCCCCCCTGGCACGATGGGCACAGCGCTCATATGAGTGCTGTGCCAGGTCCATGGCTTTTTGCGGCTACTCGCGAGTAAGCGAGTAGCCGCAAAAAGCCACGGACCTTCCTAGATGTTTCTCAGCCCCTCAGGCCGGGGCTGTGAAAAAGCCGCGCCACAAGCGACTTCGCTTATGGCGCGTTAGAGGAGGCCTCAGTGCAGCCTGGCGCCGGATTCCCCTGTGTGTCATCTGGACGCACAGCAGGGAAACCAGCCCACAAAGCGCGCTAAGGCCTCGTCTAGCAATTCCCTTGGAATGACATGGTTTCTGCTGCCCTGCTGTTGTTCTCATACTGCTCATGGTAATGGCTGAAACACACCTATGGGGTTAGGGTGAATTTCAGGGATATATGTATCATGATAGTAGCCCATTAAATGGTGTTGGGGTGTTTGGTTCATATTTAAACACTAACCTATCTAATATGCACTTCCCAAATCAATGCATGAACCCAAATGCATTCATAAATTTTGTGGTACAGTTCTCTGAGTAAAATAAATAGAGAAATGCATATACTAAGGAAAATATTGATATATTAGGAAAAATGCATGCTGACATGTACATTAGGAGAGATACAAAAATGCATATGCATTTTCATGCAGACTTTTCTTCTTAAAGAAATGTTCAAATTGGGCAGAAAGAGAACAGAGCATACTTTAATTGGAAAAATTAGGAACTCAAGAATCCAAAGGGATAGATGCCTTGTTGGTGTGTAGTAGGATGGTACAAACACAACCATGAAGTTGCAAATGTTATTGGAAAAAGCTAGTGATTGGTGATTTCCCTACCCTGGCTTGATTTAGAATTAAGTTTGAGGAAGCAAGCCAATCCCTGCCACCATCAGAAAATAGCTTGATGAATTTCAAGTCGAATTCAGACCCTATTGTACCCCATAATATAATGATCTCCCAACTCTTCAAACTCCTTCCTTGACTGCTGCTGACCTACTTCTACAGAACAATATTGGGTTTCAGTAGCATCATTAGGAACAGCATGTGGTCAATCATGAGATGGCGGCAGCTATGCCATTCCAGTAAAGTATGAACAGGTGCCCATCTGAACAGCTGCTAGACTGGTACTTTCTTCATCAGTGCTCACAAATTGAATTTCAGTCAAGAGGACAAGATTCAAGTTTGCATGATCCTAGTTATATTAGGGATTTTATGAACTCTGTCCCACATGTGTTTTTGGATTATGCATTGTTGTTCATTTCAGTCCGTTCACAGAAGGATTCAATTTTTTCCATTATGTGGGAAAATACACAAATAATTCCACAAGAAAATTTGCAAAAATTTACATAATTTATGTTAGTATGTATCATTTAGCCTGTTGTTCCCCATTCCATTCAACTTTCCCCTGTGTATATTTTCCAGGACGGCATATGTCTCAGCAGAAATGTGTGTATTTTCCTGAGAATGAATTTGTGTAAATTTCAGGGAAGTAACTAAAGAAATTCAGAGGTCTGCGGACACTGCATAGCCTGGGGAGGCCGATCCACAGCAGCTTCCTTAGGTCAGATTTTAAGAAATCCAAACTCATTTTAGTCCAACTTGAATTTCTCCAACAACCCTAAGTCATAGTTATTTTGTTCTGCTTTCTTGAAAAGCCAAGAGATGTGTGAAAGTGAAATTAAAGCATAGAAGAAAGAACAAGTTCAGCTTCAGGTTAAAATGTGACCAGCATCTGCTGGCTAAGTTTCCATTAATCTTGAACCTCTTTCCCCTATTTCTGAATGTCTTTTGTGACATTTAGTAAAATCATCGTATCCACTAGAAAACAGAAAACCTGACCTCATTTATCCAGATTGCCATTCTGGGAAGCCAAACCATTTAACTCAGTTCCAGAACATCAGTTAAATAGGAGAGTCCCCCCCCCCCCAAAGTATAATATGAACTAGGGGTGTGCACAGACCCCCCGCTCCGCTTCACTTGCAGATCCGCCATTTTCCGGATCGGGCCGCTCCGCCCCGCCCCCACTCCACCCACTTCCGCTCCGCTCCGCCCGGAGCTCCGGATCCGGATCCGGAGCTCCGTTTCCCCCCCCCATAGGCTTGCATTGAAAGCTAAAAAATTATACAACTTTTTTTCTGTTCAAGTTAGAAACCTCATGTTTGGCACCATGACACCTCATGGGGATATACACACGCACGCCAAGTTTCAAAGCAATCCCATCATCCCCTGATTTTTGGCAAATTTTTGAAAATCGGGCACCCCACACACAACATCCCTGCGAGGTGGGCAGGGGAGGAGGGAGGGAAGGCAGGCAGGCATGCAGCTGGCATTTCTGGGGGCATAAGGAAGTGAGCCAAGGATAAGCCAGTAATGCATATAAAATGGAATAAATCAATCAATAAACAAAGGAGGGGTGGAATTAAAAGCAGCAGTGTTGCTCAATAAACAGCAAGAAGAATTTTTTTAAAAAGGCTATATCTGTCTTTTACCAGCAATAGGGGGACGTGCCCGGGGGAGGGGGAAGTAGCTGCCAGTTCAAGACAATGACAGCCACCAACAGCTCTGAGAAGAAGTAAAACGCTCACTTCGACTCATAACAGGCATTGCTCCACCACTGAAAAGTGACCATTCACTTCAACTCATGATAGGCATTGCTCCACCGTTTTACTCTCTTTGGAAGGCTCTAATGGCCTTCCAGTGCAGGAGAGAGTGGGGGCACGTCCACGATGAGATGCCCTAGGGGAGCTCATCCCCTTGCACCACATCGATTCAGTTGTTCACCAAGGTTAGGGTGGGGAGCAGTGCTGTGTTTCTATCTCTTATTCTTGGCTTAGTATATGATTTCAGGTTGTGTTTGTGCATTTGGTGGGGCTACTGTGTTAAAAAACACGGGGAAAAGCCCGTTCAGATGAAGAAAGAGAAGTTTCCCAGAATCCCAAGTTACCTGTTTTGCCTATGCCCTCCTCCAACTTTGGGATCATCATGACCGGGAGCTGACTCTGCCCCTCAGCCCTTTGAAAAAGGTATTTTTCCCGCCGATTTTTTAAAAACTTCTAGCCCGCGACCCGTACGATGCAGAAGGTTGAGAGTGGTCTCAAAATGACCCCCATCCACGACTCTCTGTGCACAAGAATTTTCAGAATGATAGCTTAAACCCCCCCCCCAGTTATCCCCGATTCTTTCCCTCAATGCAATCCTATGGGCGAAAAGCCGAAAACGCCGTTTGAGCCGCGTGGTTGACCCGATTTTCACAAAAATATAGCCCGCGACCCGTACGATGCAGAAAGTTGAGAGTGGTCTCAAAATGACCCCCATCCACGACTCTCTGTGCACAAGAATTTTCAGAATGATAGCTTAACCCCCCCCCAGTTATCCCCGATTCTTTCCCTCAATGCAATCCTATGGGCGAAAAGCCGAAAACGCCGTTTGAGCCGCGCGGTTGACCCGATTTTCACAAAAATATAGCACGCGACCCAGACAACGCAGAGAGGTGAGAGTGGTCTCAAAATGACCCCCATCCACAACTCTCTGTGCACAAGAATTTCCAGAGCGATAGCTTCAAAAACAACGTAGTTATGCGCGATTATTTGCCGCAATGCAATCCTATGGCGAAATGTTTTCAAGATGGCGACCGGAGCGCTCCGCCTGAACTAGGAGCTCCGAAAAATGGGCGCTTCTCTTCGCCTTGCTTCTAGGGGGTCCGCGGTCCGCTCCTACTCCGCCTCTGGGTAAGGCGGAGCAGGCCAATCCGCTACTGCTTCTACGCTCCTAATCGGAGCGGAGCACATCCCTAATATGAACTAGGGGTGTGCACGGACCCCCCGCTCCGCTTCACTTGCAGATCCGGATCGGGCTGCTCTAACCCCGCCCCCGCTCCGCCCACTTCCGCTCCGCTCCGCCCGGAGCTCCGGATCCGGATCCGGAGCTCCGTTTCCCCCCCCCCAGGCTTGCATTGAAAGCTAAAAAATTATACAACTTTTCTTCTGTTCAAGTTAGAAACCTCATGTTTGGCACCATGACACCTCATGGGGATATACACACGCACGCCAAGTTTCAAAGCAATCCCATCATCCCCTGATTTTTGGCGAATTTTTGAAAATCGGGCACCCCACACACAACATCCCTGCGAGGTGGGCAGGGGAGGAGGGAGGGAAGGCAGGCAGGCATGCAGCTGGCATTTCTGGGGGCATAAGGAAGTGAGCCAAGGATAAGCCAGTAATGCATATAAAATGGAATAAATCAATCAATAAACAAAGGAGGGGTGGAATTAAAAGCAGCAGTGTTGCTCAATAAACAGCAAGAAGATTTTTTAAAAAAAGGCTATATCTATCTTTTACCAGCAATAGAGGTACGTGCCCGGGGGAGGGGGAAGCAGCTGCCAGTTCAACTCAAGACAGCCACCAACAGCTCTGAGATTAAGAAGTAAACGCTCACTTCAACTCATAACAGGCATCGCTCCACCACTAAAAAGTGAACATTCACTTCAACTCATGATAGGCATTGCTCCACTGTTTTACTCTCTTTGGAAGGCTCTAATGGCCTTCCAGTGCAGGAGAGAGTGGGGGCACGTCCACAATGAGATGCCCTAGGGGAGCTCATCCCCTTGCACCACATCTTTTCAGTTGTTCCCCAAAGTTAGGGTGGGGAGCAGTGCTGTGTTTCTATCTCTTATTCTTGGCTTAGTATATGATTTCAGGTTGTGTTTGTGCATTTGGTGGGGCTACTGTGTTAAAAAACACGGGGAAAAGCCCGTTCAGATGAAGAAAGAGAAGTTTCCCAGAATCCCAAGTTACCTGTTTTGCCTATGCCCTCCTCTAACTTTGGGATCATCATGACCGGGAGTTGACTCTGCCCCTCAGCCCTTTGAAAAAGGTATTTTTCCCGCCGATTTTTAAAAAACTTCTAGCGCGCGACCCGTACGACGCAGAAAGTTGAGATTAGTCTCAAAATGACCCGCATCCACGACTGTCTGTGCACAAGAATTTTCAGAACGATAGCTTAAAAACCAACCCAGTTATGCCTGAGTCTTTCCCTCAATGCAATCCTATGGGCGAAAAGCCGAAAACGCCGTTTGAGCCACGCGGTTGACCCGATTTTCACAAAAATATAGCACGCGACCCAGACAACGCAGAGAGGTGAGAGTGGTCTCAAAATGACCCCCATCCACGACTCTCTGTGCACAAGAATTTTCAGAACGATAGCTTAAAAACCAACCCAGTTATGCCCGAGTCTTTCCCTCAATGCAATCCTATGGGCGAAAAGCCGAAAACGCCGTTTGAGCCGCGCGGTTGACCAGATTTTCACAAAAATATAGCACGCGACCCAGACAACGCAGAGAGGTGAGAGTGATCTCAAAATGACCCCCATCCACGACTCTCTGAGCACAAGAATTTCTAGAACGATAGCTTCAAAAAGAACGTAGTTATGCGCGATTATTTGCCACAATGCAATCCTATGGTGAAATGTTTTCAAGATGGCGACCGGAGCGCTCCGCCTGAACTAGGAGCTCCGAAAAATGGGCGCTTCTCTTCGCCTTGCTTCTAGGGGGTCCGCGGTCCGCTCCTACTCCGCCTCTGGGTAAGGCGGAGCAGGCCAATCCGCTACTGCTTCTACGCTCCTAATCGGAGCTGATCACACCCCTAATATGAACAGTGGCGCTCAAGCAATGAATGGGACCTCTGATTGAATATAGGTCAGTTGAACATTGGGAAATGGCCACATCAATCACTGGTCTACATTAATCCACAGAAGTTGTTGTGTATCTTAAGTTTTAACCACAACAGGTCTGGTAGAATGTCTGGTTTGAAGAACTCCAACCACTACTGGAATAGGGAGGAAAAGGTCTAGGAAGATAGAGTACTGATCTCCTTTAAAAAAGGAAAGCCCTTCCATGATCTTTCTTAACCCACCGCATCAAGGGTAAGATTGTTGTAAAATCTCTTTAATTTAGGCCAATCCCAGCCTAAACATAACTAATTTGGCATAACAACAACAACAACAACAACTCCTACTCATGGTCAAGGTGAGAAGATGGAGACCAATGATCAAATCCCCACTAGCTAAGCAAGTGAAATACAGGTTTTTACCAAGGGCTCGTGAGTTACTGGGGAGGGGAGCATGCTTCTCGGGCTTCCAGAAATTGCACAGATTCCTGTGGCCAGGGGAATTTGCGTATTTTCCAGAGGCCCAAAAAGTGCACTTTCTTGCACCTCTACACCATCCCTCGCCCATAGGTGCTCGAAAGGGCCTCTTAACACAAGTTATGGAAGCAGGGGTGAGGGAGTGGAAGCGTTAATGGTGTGCCATGGGAATTAGAATCATAGAATAGTAAAGTTGGAAGGAGGCTATAAGGAGCCTATAAGGCCATAGAGTCCAACCCCCTGCTCAATGCAGGGATCCTCCCCAAAGCATCCCTGACAGATGGTTGTTCAGCTGCCTCTTGAAGGCCTTTGGTATGGGAGAGCCCATGACTTCCCTAGGCAATTGTGCACTTTCCAGAGGCCCTGGACACATTCAATGCCAAGTGCTTGGCTGAGCTGGCTCAGCCAGGAGATGGCCACCCGGTCAGTGCTCGGCAAGATCGCTGGCTGAGCCTCTGAGGAGCTCGCCATTCACTATCAATGGAGTGTAGCAATTAACATAAATCAAGTTGTGTTAGCATTATCTATCACTGGGAAAACCTTGTGGGCCACTATTAGAGTCATGCTAATGACAGTTTATACTAGTGCAACATGATTGATGTTAGCAGTTGCTCCTCATTGGATATTGTCCAATATCTACCACAACTGACTTGACTGAAGAGCAGAAGATTTTGTACTATGGAGAAGGGCTAGATGCTTTGTTCAAGATATCCCAACTCTACCCAACTTCCTGTGTGAATTGCATGCATATTATGTGATTACTGGAAAGCAGGGCCAACTTGCTGATCCTAGCTCTGGTGTCAGGCATGGTGCTGGCCCTCCCTTGGAAGTCCATGTGTTGGCATAAACACCTGCACTTCAGAAGTCTTCACATGAGTAGGCAAATTTACCCCAAATGAACTAGTTATTTTCTCAGAAAGCAACATTCATTCATGTAATCCTCAGGAGCGCTGCGCCCCATGTGCAGCTCCCGGCTTTGCCCGAGGAATCGCGCGGAGTCGGGTCAACCCGCAGAAGTGGGCCACATGTTCCACGGTCTCAGCCAGAGACCATGGAAAAATGGGCCCAAAGTGTAGGGCTCTATCCTGGGGAAGGGAGGGATGATCCCTCGCTGATCCCCTGCGCATCATGTGAACGCACAGGGACGATCCCAGGGTTCACTGTCTAGCTAAGGCCAAAGTGCTGGAGTTTGGCTGAGGAGTCAGAGTTCAAATCTTCTCTCTACTATGAAGCTCACTGGGTGATGTTGGCTCAGTCACATACATGACACTCTCTGTCAGGCTAACCACCTCTGTTACGGGGGTGTTGTGAAGATAAAGAGGGGAAACCCCTCCAGGTACCCTATCCTGGCCTGAGCTCATTGGAAATGGTGTGAGATATAAAGAACAACTGTTTCTACTTACCTCTGAAAACAATATTAAATGGCATGCTATGCATTATAATTTGGAGTTTGTTGTAAAAAGAAAATATCATTAGTTGGAAGACGTATTCATTCTTTTCTTGGAGTCTTCAAAGTATGGCTTGCTTGCTTGCTTCATTTTGCCCTTCAGCAAAGAGCTAAGAGGGCACAATTGATGGACTGATGACAAGATCATTGGTTTATTGTTTCTCTGCCTCTGATAACCTATAACCAGAGATATTATATCATCCTAAAAAAAAATGTTTCCCTCCACTGACAGGGAGAGCACTTGAATGATTTGATATTGACCTACTTGAAGTTTGATAGGCATCCAGGCTAGAAGAGTAATTTATTAGAGAACAGAAAGTGATTGCTTGATCAGAGCAACATTCTGTCAACATGAGTCCCTTTTTGCTGTTGTTGTTCTTGATTATTACTTCAAGCAAATTTAGAAGCACAGCAGTTCTGAATAGGCTATGGGATCTTGATAGGAGAAAAGTTGTGTCCTTGAATCAGCGAATCTGTGGCAAATGTTGTACCTCATGCATGAGAAATATGTATGTTCATAAAAATTATGTGTTCCATGAGGCATATGCAATCCCTGGGTGAACGCTTAACTACTCATACACTTTTAAAAATCATGACTAACATAGCATTAAATTTAATATCTGTCTGTACTTAAGCTAGATCAGTCTAATGAAATTAAGCCATTTTTAATTGGTAGTGCATAATTCCTAATGACCAGGCAATCTATGTCTCCCCAACAGATTTCTAAAAATTGATCTATTTAAGGAGAGTGGTGTAAAGGTAAATTTTGAAGGATGGGAACTCATCATGAGAGTCAACATAGCCACACACCCATGATATATGTAGACTTATACCCTGCTTCATTTATACTCAAGGACCAAAAACTCTGGTTAAAGTAAAACTCAATCAAAACACAGCGACATAAAAAACAGAACAAACAAACATGCCACTAATAACATTTCACAGTTTCATAGAGCATGACTGCAATCCTATACGTAGCTACCTAGTAATAAGCGCCATTGAACTCAAGTTGTACATAGGTTCAACTTGCAAAACACAATAATAATAATAATAATAATAATAATAATAATAATAATAATAATAATTTTATTTCTTACCCGCCTCTCCCTTTGGATCGACCCTGTTCAGATGAAATGCTGTGCCAAAAATTTCTCCCATGAAAATTTCGAACATTCTCTTTCAATTTGATACAAAAGAAATTGATTTTGAAAAGAAATTCAAAGGAGAAGTTATTTCGGAGAAATTCTCATGGGTTTGGTTCAGAGTTCCTGTGCTTACTTTATTTATGGCATGGCTGAGGTGTGTGAGTGTGTGTGTGTGAGTGAGTGAGTGTCCTTTCTTTCATTGTACAATCTTCCCCTTGGCTACCCACCTTCTCACCCAAGGCAAGACATCATAAATGTATTCTTCCCATAGGAACTTTCAGATCAGGAAGTGCAGGCAGTTCAGGAGACTGTGGAGTAATGGTGAGATGTGTAATAGAAAGAAAAATGTGAAAGTATCCACAGCCACTTCACAGTGATTAGATAAGGTCAAAACCATCATCAGCACACATTCAAAATAAATTATAAAATGCCCCTAGAAATAAAACGACACTTCGCAGAATTTTATCCAAATTTTCTTCACCATTATTTTTCTGTGGTGTCTGCTTTGTTGTGGATGCAAACCCTGCCATGTCCTGGAATGATGCTAGGTATATGGGGGCCAGGCTGCAAATGCAGTTGATGCTGTTGTCACTTGCAGTGGCAATGCTGAAAAATCAAAAGCCCATACGAAAAAAGGAAGAAAGAAGCTGATCTACAACTCTTGCCAATGGTAACGCCTACCAAATTGTTAGAGAATTTCTCCTCCCCATGAATAGGGTGGAGAATTTTGAGAGACCACTTGTGCCTAGCTCTATTCAGATGACATGCTAAACCATGGCAGTTAAGCATTTTGAGCTAAAGATTACAGTTTAGTGTGTCATGTGAACCATGACTTAGTATGTTGTGTGAACCATTCCTAACCATGGTGGCTGTATAACCATGTTATAAACATGCTCACTAACCATTTGCAGCAAAAGGGTTAGCGGCCTAACCATGGCTTAGTGTGTCACCTGAACAGGCCCATTGAGCTTTAAGAAGAAATATCTTCAGCCAGCTGAAATGCAACCTATAGTTTTTAATTTAATGGAAACAATCTTGAAAAGATATGTAAGCATGAAGTAGAAGATCCATTAAAGAAAAGGAAAGAAGTGTCTAGCCTATGCTTATTTTCCTTTTTCTCAGATTTTCTCTAAGCTTATTTGTCATGAACAATAGTAAAACATGAAAGCCTCACCTTCCCCTCACTCACTTGACAGAGTGAGGATGATCTCTCTATTACCATGGCAGGATCTACACTACTGCTTATAATGGTTTATAATGCTTTTGACAACTGTTCAAGCCCAGGACACATTACAAATACAGTTTTCAAAATGTTTTTAAAGTGTTGTATTCTGCTTAGTGTAGATCGGGCCCATGGCATTTCGGCAGATGACTGCATTGCTCCTGCGCCAAAAAAGTCCCAGAACTATGTTCCCCTATGTTCCCCCCTCCACTGCACCACTACATATGCATATGGAAGAGGAGGAAAAGGAGGTGAAGCTCTAAAATTGAATTTGTAATGGACAAACAAATACGTCACAAAACAAAAACAAGAAGGCAGGCACAGAAAAAAATCAAACAAGTAGGATATATGAAAGCAGTCACAGCGCTAAATAATAACCAAATACTGCAGAAGATCATGTCCTGAATCAGAAAGAACCAGAGACCAGGTCCAAGGCTGGGGTTCTTCCTCCAAAGTAACTGTTCTGCTTGACTGGCTTCGCGCCCACAGCAGAGAGCCTCAGGCCAAGAGCCTTTTGGTGCTCGTGCCGTAGGCTCACGCCTCCAGCACCCAGGAGCCTTTAGTATCTGCAAGGGGGCGGAGCAGACAAAGCTCCAGCCGATCACCCAGGCTTCCCAACAGCAGCCTTTCCCTAGCCCTCCAGTACCCAGGAGTCTTTAGTACCTGCAAGGGGGCGGGGCAGACAAAGCTCCAGCAGATCACCCAGGCTTCCCAACAGCAGCCTTTCCCTAGCCCTCCAGTACCCAGGGGTCTTTAGTACCTGCAAGGGGGCGGGGCAGACAAAGCTCCAGCAGATCACCCAGGCTTCCCAACAGCAGCCTTTCCCTAGCCCTCCAGTACCCAGGAGTATTTAGTACCTGCAAGGGGGCGGGGCAGACAAAGCTCCAGCAGATCACCCAGGCTTCCCAACAGCAGCCTTTCCCTAGCCCTCCAGTACCCAGGAGTCTTTAGTACCTGCAAGGGGGCGGGGCAGACAAAGCTCCAGCAGATCACCCAGGCTTCCCAACAGCAGCCTTTCCCTAGCCCTCCAGTACCCAGGAGTCTTTAGTACCTGCAAGGGGGCGGGGCAGACAAACACTCAGCTCCAGCAGATCACCCAGGCCTTCTCAACAGCAGCTTTTTAATAAGTATTTTATTTATGAAACTATTTCTTCGCCACTTTTTGGCCCCAAAAGGATCCCCAAGGTGACTTACAGTTTTAAAAAAATAAAACACTTTTTAAAAGTTTAACATATCATAACACCGGGGTGAGGGAATAAGCACATGAGAGAGCATGTGCAGAAGTGTAATCATGAACCTAGGAAATGTGACCTAAGATGCACCACATAGCAAGTTCTGATGAAAATGACCACATGTGATCTTTCATCCCCAGTCATGAATGCTGCCTGGAATGTGTGATGGAAAAGCCCAATCCAGAGGCGTCTGATAGAACTGTTATGGGAATTTTAGTGCTGGCCCTGATCAGAAGGCACCTGGTTAAGCTTTTTTTGTTAATAAAAAAGCCTTAACCGCTATGGTTTAGGGTGTCTTTTGAACATGGTGTGTGTGTGTGTGTGTGTATGTTTGAGTAAGTCAGTAAGTAAGTATGTAGTTATTACCATCAATTGAAACATGAGGTCTTATGAATCTGTCTTTCTGAGCTCAACAGTGTTCTTGCTATAGCAGGTGAGGCACACAGCTGCAAGGACTTTGTCCAAAACTGTACTCATGGAAGTTCAAAGCCAATAATGTCATTCCCTCTTATTTAGACCCTAATGCCTGGCTTTGTGATATACCTTTGATATATCCTCTTTATATTAGATATTGGTTAAAGGCCTTGGCTGCATGCAGAAAAAAATGAAATGTCTTTTCTTTTCTTTTTTGAGGAGGAGGAGGAGGAGGAGAAGTAGTAATCATTTGGCAAAACACAAAATTATTGCTTTAAAATAATATGCACTTCAGACACAGTGTCAAGCTTTTTCCTATCCCCTCAGGCAAATCCTGATTTTTTAAAAGGCTCCTACCCTGTTTGAACGAATTGGTTTTTATTAGATTTAGGTCTTACATATAATGAGTACAAGTATGCGCCAGTCAAGGAGCTTTACGGGACATACTCTGTGGCAAAATATAATGTGTACAGAACATTGAACTGTGCTGGCTAAATTCACTTCAAATTAGTGTTATGCCAAGTGGCGGTTTGGTTGCCTTCAGGAATCCAAAGCGCGGAGACGATGCTTCCCATGCACTTGGAGAGTTAATCGTAAATGGTAAAGAGCTGTCTGTGGTATATTGTAAATCATTTAGCGCCTCCTAATTTTCACCGGGAGTGAGCAAACGAAGGGTAGACAATGGGCAGATTGTGTTTATTTTTATGGATTAACTTTCTGACTCAAACTGTCTGCTGCCTTAAAACACCCCCCCCCCAAAAAAAGCACTGTAATTTGTTTGTTCCACACAAAGTAAGAACAAAATGCAAGAACAGTGTCACCAAGTGGCCAAAATATATTCGTTGTCCCTGTACCTTGGACAGGGTGGCCGTTTTAAACACAGGGACATAATTATCAGCTTGGGTGAACGTATTTGAAGCTGCCTGATCCTGAGTCTGGTCTCTGGTCTATCTAGCTCAGTATTGTCTATTCTGGCATCAGATCTTCAAGGTCTTCTTGAGCCCATCTGTCTCAGATCCCTTTGATCGGTGATGCTTAGGGACTTCCTTGTATGACTAGGGACTTCCTTGTATGACAACCAGATGTTCTGTCACAGGTATTCTGCCACTGGCTAGGACATCGTTTCAGGAATCCTGGGGATTTGTGTCCATGTAACAGGTGTGATGTGGGCTAATGCAACTTCGGTATCATTCCTGGTCAGGCAAATGGAACAGGTCTGTGATGCCACATCCCTAGAATACTTTCACACATTGCATTCCCCCTTGTATAGTTTGTCTACAAATAGGAAACATAGCATATGTAAAACAGCTATTAGTGCTACCACTAATTCCCACTAGTAATCCTTTGCACTAAAAAAGAGGCAGGGGTGATCAAAATCTCTGAATCGGGGCATCCGAACAAAGCTGGATTCTTTGACCTTCTGGGGAAGGAGTACAAACCTGAATATTTGTTATTATTTAGAATTATTTATGCTGCTTTTCATAGCCATGAGGAAGGGCAAGGAGCTATGCAGGGCACAGAAGATGCACCACCTGCCTATTGGGAATTGTTGAGAACTATACCCTTCTTTTCAATTCTCAGAACGAATTGTTCAGCATTTTCTTTTGGGGGGGGGTGTCTCATGTGTCACATGAGAGGGTGAACATGATTGTTGCCCTGGCCACCTCGATCACATTCCCAACAGCCCATCCCTGCAACACTCCACACTTTGGGGCTAATCTTCTGCAGCAGGGAGACTGCTGTACTCATGTAGGCACCTCAGCTGCACACTCACAGTTCAAAATCACACAAAGGCCCAAAATAAAAGCAATATCTCTACTGCAGAGAGGGCAGGGCCACTGCGTACATACAAACTCCCCCTATACACAAAGGATAGGGAGCACCCGAACTGGCCTTGTTTTAGAAGTCGTAAGGGAAAGAAACTTTTTTTTAAAAAAGAAATGTTTAAGAAACCTGTCCCATCCTGACTGCAAGAAGGCAACCATAGGGGGTGCATAGGGCAAACTGAGGCCACAACTAGACCTAAGGTTTATCCTGGGATCATCCAGTGTTCACCCCTGCCTGAGCACTGGATCCCCTGTGTGTCACCTAGATGAACAGGTTTGACCCCTGGACGATCCAGGGATAAACCTTAGGTCTAGCTGTAGCCGTAGAGCCAGCTATGAAATGTCCAAAGATCAGTAGTCATGAATGAACCATGATAGCTATAGCATTGGAACAAGACGGCCTCAGAAACTCCAGGGACACCAACTTGCTCCAAGTCCAGAGCCAAATTGATCTTTTGCATTGTCACCTGGTCTTCTACTATCCCAGACTTTTCTCTCACTTGGATGAGTGGAGAACTTTAAAATTAAAATCTTCATGCTGGGACCATTCCATCTCATTATGTCTTGCCAGGTCAGTTCCTTCTTTGCTACATACAGAGTGGAGAGTTGAGAAGAGGGGTGCTTGAGAACTTCATTCAGTCCACATTTTAAGCAAACCAACCTGCTTTTTCCAAATTAGAAAGTGGATCAAAGTGCAATAATCAGTATTTTCACTTCTCCCAGAATTTTTCAATAAAGTACTTGACACAAAAATATACCAAAATTCATTTAAAAGTGAGAAATATAGGATGAAATGCCTACAAAAAAAGAAGAGTATTTTGTGAGGGGAGAAATGTTCTGCTGTGACTTGGCTTACAGAGGAAGGGTCAAACAGGACTCTTCCAGGCAGAAGTTAGGCAAGGTGAGGTCAAATCAGGTTGGGCAAAGTCAATCTTCCTAGGAAGAAATCAGGACTCTGAGAAACTTCCAGTGGGCCCTGTTGACTTTGGCCATAGCTAGATCTAAGGTTTATCCCAGGATTGTCCTGGGGTCAAAGCTGTTCATCTAAGTGCCACACAGGGCATCCAGCGTTCAGGCAGGGACGAACCCAGGTTGATCCTGGGATAAACCTTAGGTCTAGCTACGGCCTGAGATTTGATGTTGTCTCAACTAAAAGCTAAAGCCATCTGAAGCCTTATGTAGGCCTTTGCTGTGGTTGCCCCTTCCCCCAACTCCTTGTAGGTGCTGCCCATTTTGCCTTAAAGGGCCCTTGTCTGATTCTGTAGATGCAGGATTCTACAATGTTGAGGGGATGGGTATATTATTGGGTGGCCCTTTCCTGAGATGAAGAAGGTGGAAAGGTGGAAGGGCCATGTCGTCAGGCCAAGAAGGCACAGGTCAATGTGCTGAACTCCCCACCCTCTCCAGGTGTGGGTCATCCTATATTTCCTCCTCATTTGTATCTTTCTTAAGATAGTGAGACAGGCCAAGGTCTGAGGGATCATGGGAGAAAGCAGGAAATATAAACCCCCTTTCATTATGATAATTTACTGCACAAGCTATAGCTTCTGTGGTTTCATCTGAATTGGAGGATGCCAAAATTATTACTTTAGTTCTGGATGGTCTATTCTATAGAGAGAAGGAGAGCTGAAGGAACCATATCTAGAAATTGCTTTCCTTCTAAAGCTGTCAGCCATATGGGAGCATCAACACTTGCTGCTTACCCTGTTAAAAATGATAAGCACTATAATTTATCAACAATTACAAATGGCTGTGCAATGCCTGTGAGGATTACATCTAGTGCTACCATGAGACACATACAGTATTTTAATAGCCGGAACTGATAGTCTCTGAGATGAGCATGCTGCAGCTGACACAGTTCTAGCTTCTTTTTTCAAAGAGGTTCTCTCTAGTAATGCTAAAGAATTTCTTCTGAAACCCCTCTAACTCCCCCCTCTCTGTTGCAGCTGTATAGTTTATAATTCTTTATTCAACAAATGAAACCTTTGATGACAAAACGTTTCTGTCTGCAATATAGGCATTGCCTATGAATGGGTCAAAAAATTATGGCTGCAAATAGGGAAGGAAATTTCCAGAAGGCAGGATGGTAGAAGTGCTTTGAAGCATTGGAAACTGCAACAAGCTGCTGTTTGGAAACTGCAGCTTGTACAAAATGCAATGAGCAGGCTGATAGTGGAGATCAGATGGTTGGCACATATAACCGCTTCCTGCCCAGCTGGAATGGCTTGGGTGGGGGTGGGGGGTTGTGGGTGGGAAGGAGGGGAAGAAAGATGCTGCACATGCAAGGTGCACATGGGCAGTATGAGGTGTGGTCAGGGCTGAGCCTATAAACGCCAGCCATGCCAAGGCTCAGCCTCTTCCACTTTCCAGCTACCACCCTCCCTCCCTTTAACTAGCATGGGCTTAGCCAGTCACTTCCTTTTGAGAGGGGGGCATTGAGTAGGAATTTTACCTATCACAATGTCACATGTTAGCATTGGTGTACAGTTTTTTTTGCCTACTCCATACTGGAATTACGATTAGTGGAGGGTGAGTAAATAGGTGGATTAGATTGGATTGACAGGAGATGTGGGAATTTGCATGATATTACAATAGGGATGGTGAGCACTCTGGCACCTTTTAGTGATTGGCATATCCAGAGGACCTGCTGCTCGGGGGCTGTGCAGCTCTCGTGTCAGGATACGGTTTGCCTTTGGCGATCTTCCTGCCTCACCTATTCAGAGTTGTGTGGCACCAAGCAAGGGTGACGCAGGTCGGTCTCTTTCAAAGTGTCTCACAAGAGAGGGGCTGGGTTGGAGAGTAGCTCACCCATAATGGCAGGCTAGGTGCCTGAAGAAAGGATCTAACAGATTTCTGCACTTTCACATGCAGATCCAGGGAGGGGTAAAATTCCCTTATTTAAATAAAGAGGCCTTAGTTTATCCCAATCTCTGGTGTTTGTGTCTTTATTCCATGCTTCCTTCTCCACTCGCAAAACATCCATTCTTATTCTTATTATTCTTATTATTATTATTATTTATTTATTTATATAGCACCATCAATGCACATGGTGCTGTACAGAGTAAAACAATAAATAGCAAGGCCCTGCCGCATAGGCTTACATTCTAATAAAATCATAGTAAAGCAATAAGGAGGGGAAGAGAATGGAAACAGGCACAGGGTAGGGTAAACAGGCACAGGGTAGGGTAAAACTAACAGTATAACAGTATAACTAACAGTCTAAAGTCTGGGCAACATCAAGTTTTAAAAGCTTTAGGAAAAAGAAAAGTTTTTAGCTGAGCTTTAAAAGCTGTGATTGAAGTTATAGATCTCAAATGTTCTGGGAGAGCGTTCCAGGCGTAAGGGGCAGCAGAGAGAATGGACGAAGCCGAGCAAGGGAAGTAGAGACCCTTGGGCAGGTAAGAAACATGGCATCAGAGGAGCGAAGAGCACTAGCGGGGCAATAGTTTGAGATGAGAGAGGAGAGATAGGGCGGAGCTAGACCGTGGAAAGCTTTGAAGGTCAACAGGAGAAGTTTATATTGGATTCTGAAGTGAATTGGAAGCCAATGAAGAGATTTCAGAAGTGGAGTAACATGGTCAGAGCGGCGAGCCAAGAAGATGATCTTAGCAGCAGAGTGGTGGACAGAAACCAACGGACTGATGTGAGAAGAAGGAAGGCCAGAGAGAAGAAGGTTGCAGTAGTCCAACCGAGAAATAACCAGTGCATGAACAAGCGTCTTGGCAGAAGAGACAGACAGAAATGTCTGTACTGCTTGCACTAGCTGCCTACATATTTCAAAGCCCAAGGTGCTGATTTTGTCCAAAAAGCCTTACATGGCTTGGGGCTGCAATACCTGATGGACCACCTATTCCAGGGCAAACTTATCCATATACCACAATCAACATCTGAGACCTTCCTCTCAGTGCCACCTCCAAGGGAGGGTCAGAAGATGGTAGCAAGAGAGAGGCCCTTCTCGGTATTGCCCAGGCATGAGATGGCATAAGCTGGGGCTTATAGTTCTTTTACTTGGACTCAGCATCTTAAATTATTTGTAGCTGTTTTAAATTGTTTTAACTTTTCATATGTTTTAACCCTTGCTGTAAGAAACCTTGCACTTTTTTTTAGAGAGAAAGGTGTCTAATAAATTTAAATTATCATCACCATCACCATCCTCATCCTCATGACAACATTTAATACTCATGAGACACTCATGAGACAATGGATGTACATAGTTATACTACAAGGTAGCCATTGCTTCCCCTTATCATAAATTATAGGCCACACAATTTCTGGCTGAGCAGGAATGTATATTATGGGAGAGACGGCAAAAGTTATTTCTGAATTTTCTATTGTTATTCTCTGTTTGAAGTTTTATTTAAATACTTTTGACACATCCTGGATGGGTTATGAAATAATGATTAACCCTGTCCTAGAAAAATCAGATCTGCGTTGAGCAACATGGTGGTGAGCTATAAACATCAAACTTCATTGCTGCATCAGACAAGTTTTCTTCTTTTTCTCCCCCCCCCCTCTTTTTCTTCTTTTTAAATGCCTCTGCAACAACAAAAATGGAGGTAAAACAACAACAACAACAACAACAACTTTTTTATGTATAGAGAATGTGGCAGTAGTGGGAGAAAATTAGGGGTGGATTTACACATGAGAAGAAGGAAGTGAGCAAATCCTGAGATGGTGGGGCTACCATTGTCAATGCTCCCCAACATTTAAAACAACACCTTATAGCAGGTAGAAAATCATCACATTTAGGAGAAAGGCCCCAACCTAGTCTACTCTAATTCTGCTAGTTTTGTTCTTGGAGGATTATTTTCTATATGTTTTTTTTAATGCAGGGGAGCATTGAAAAAAGTGACGTCCCCACCTGCAATCTAAAATCGTACTGCCTGTTTGGCCCTCTTAATACTCTCATTTATTTTGTTCTGCAGCCTGTGTTGATCTTATCTAAGTAGCTTCCATAAACAACTCCACCTGCTGAAGCTTTGCTACTTCTTCTTCTTCTTCTTCTTTTTTCTTTTTTTGCAATTATTCTATCCAGCAAAATATGCTTTAAATGCCCTGAGGAATTTCTTGTTCTGCTTGTATATTATGGACGGAATATGATATTTCAAAAGCTTCTTGTTGTTCAGATTGGGAAGGGTTAAAGGAATGTATTTTCCCAATAATCTGCCTGGAATGTGTATTTACAGAATTCCAATTACTTGCCCAACCATATTGTTCTTGGTGGATTTATATTAAATGATGACAAGGTTTGTGAAATAATAAAATGCCAGTTAACGTTGAAGATGCTAGATTGAATTAAATATATACAGTGTTCTGAGAATAACAAGTTCAAGCAAAGTTCAGTGACTTACTGTTTCAGTAAAGAAATATATGGGCATGAAATTGTACTGGCATTCAATGAAAATTGCCATAAAGGAGGAATATTTGGACTTTCAAACAAATGTTGTCAAGAGAATATATATTCCCATATCAAAACACACATGAGCTTTGAAACCAAAAATGACATCTGAGCATGGATTTCCCACCCACCCACCCCTCACCAGTATTTTCACAGACATTTTAGAAAGGAGAAGTTAATTCCTGGAGAAACTTGAGAGGAAAAGAAGGAAATCTGCAATGAATCATGCGATGGGTTCTGCTTTTACACATTGGGTATGGCCTCACCACAGCATTGCATCTTCTTTTCTCTTATCAACAGCTCATAGAACTTTGTATTGTAGGTCCTAAAGGACAAGACCTTGACTCCTTAGAACTTCGAAAGGATGGGGGCATTTTAAGAAACCATGAATTGCTGTCACTCTATGTCTCCAACTATAGATGGGGAAGGAATTTGTTAAGTTCATATTTTTCATGTGAATTCATTGAATTACACACTTTTGAACCAACATGCTAACTGAAGCTCAGTCATCGCGCAAAATTTGCACTTCTCTGAATTATTGTAATGGAGTTTAAAATGTGTAAAATGTGTATAGTAGAGGTAATAACATTAAAAATGTGTGATATTAGACCAATTTCTTGCCAAACAATCTGGATATTAGGCAAAGATGCAAATGAAAAAGTGCACAAACATGTTTATGAGAAACAGGTTTATGAAGTTTCATGCAAAACAATAGTTTTTTTAAAAATAAATAAATTATTCCAACGAAGTCCAACAACAACAACAACAACAACAGTGTTTGTAATTCCAGGACAAAAATGTTTAAATCCTCCTCTCCCAATCACCATGGTCCCAAATCCATGGTATGTACACCTGCAGGAGAGTAGGGGAAACAATCACACATAGTTCAGCTACGTGTGATTAAGGAAGTAGTTAGTTTGGTCCACAGTCAAATTGGATTTAAGACTGTCAGCACTATTATGGCTCCAGCAATAGTCTGGATCTAATTACAAGTTAATGTGGTGCTCAGGCTCCACCCTATCAGAGGAGAATTGTTTGGCTTAGGTAGGCTATGCCCTATATTGAAAGTGTCTGCTCTGGTGTGTCTGAGATTTCTTCTGTCCCTGGATGTAGCACTGAAGTAGAGTGATCTTTCCTGATTTGCAGGTAGCTCATGGAATGAGTCCCCTGAGGCAGCGGAAGGAA
The DNA here is from genome assembly GCF_023053635.1 of Elgaria multicarinata webbii. Taxonomy (NCBI): domain Eukaryota; kingdom Metazoa; phylum Chordata; class Lepidosauria; order Squamata; family Anguidae; genus Elgaria; species Elgaria multicarinata. The sequence continues at coordinate 152,529,771 of NC_086172.1, read as the reverse complement.
AAAGGGCTGCCCCCTCAGCAGAAAAGGTGGAAGTCTTGGGCCTTAGCTAGACCTAAGGTTTATCCCAGGATCGTCCCAGGGTCATCCCTGCCTGCTCCCTGGATCCCCTGTGTGTCATTTACATGAACAGGGATGACCCTGGGACAATCCTGGGATAAACCTTAGGTCTAGCTAAGGCCTTACTGGTTCATGGAGTTCCCCTTCGGTGGAAGTTTCTTCAGAAGCTTTCTCCTGGAGTGGTTCTTGAATCTAATCTTCTCTACTCTCCATTTCATCAGACCATCTTCTGATAGAAGAAGTCAGAGCCCCTGGCTCCTTATTATGTAAAGAAATCATCCTATTTGTTATAGTATTGCTAACTGGATAGAATCACTGGTAATCCAGAAACAAAGAAGGAGAAAGAGCCAGGAGAAAAATAGCACATACAGATGAAACAATGCCATGGATATATATAAAAAGAGCCAATATTTGTGTGATCTAAGTGGTTTTCTGGACAATTTACCTCCCTACTGAAATTGTTAGTTCAGCCCAAATATTGAAACTGGTGAATATTCAGTGCAGTCCTTTATTTATTTATTTGGGGATTTATAATCTGTGTTTCAACTTGATGAGTTCTTGAAGCAAAAAAAAATATTCAAAACAAGCAAACATACAAACACTGAAGAGAAAATGCAAAAAAATAAAAATAAAAACAATTCAGTCCTTCACAGAATGGTCATGAGAATTTCATAACATCCCAGTAGCTTTGACAATGACTGGATGACTTTTACTTTTCTGCAGCATCACAGCTGCTAGGGAGGCTTTGATTCTGGCACCTTGCAAATATCTATCTAGTGTGGACAACAAACTGGCAAAATAACCATTTCTTTGGGAAATCTACATCCTCTTTGATTTAATTTTATTCCTCATTCTTTTCTCCTCCACCATGGTAAGAGTCTTACCATGAAAAGACAATAAAATATTTGACAGGATGTAAGGGTTAAGAGAGATCAAGTGTGTGTGTGTGTGTGTGTGTGTGTGTGTGTGTGTGTGTGTGTGTGCTGGCAACAGTTATACTGCAGCTGGCCCCATTTCTATTCAATGTAAGATTGTAGTGTGGATTTAGATGAGCCACAGAAAACATTCTGATTTATAATTGCATAACATTTTTTAATATATATTTTTTAGAAAACATGCGTCCCTTATGGGCTTTGCTTCATTTCATCACCATCCATGACTGATGAGCCTGGAGTTTCTGCTGCAGCTTCAGGGAAAGGAAACAGCACCCAATCTCTGTGGTGTAGAATCTCCCAGTTCCAAAACAGACATTCTCCCTCTCAAATGTAATTAATGATGGCGCCTTTCATCCAGGACTCCCAGAGGGGCTCTGTTTACAAATAAAAAGAACAATATGCTGCAGTCTCCTAACTCTCCCTTCTGGCTATCCATTCTTCTTCTCAGACAAGCTCAGCAGTCTTGGCCTTGCTTTCAATTCCTTGTTCCACAAACTTAATTGAAGGTGGCTTTTTTTTTAAAAAAAGAAGCCCTTAAGATGAAGATTTCTAGCTGCTGGCTCTTAACCTTCTGCCAAGATGGCCAGGATCAACTGAAAGCATTACCTTGGTCCGAACGAATATAGTTTGGTTTACTCCAAATGGACTTCCATTTCCTCCTGAATTTGGGATTGCTACATTACCCCACCCCACCCCACCCACAACAAAGGTGATATACTTCTGTAACTAACAGAAAATCAACAGGAGCAGCTTTTCCCTACATGAATAGGCAGTGTTGGAAAAAGCTGTCCCTGGCCCTTTTCTTCACCTAAGGTTATAAAGGGAGAGGGGCAATCCTGGACTTACCTGCTTCTGGGATTGTCCCAGGGTGTCCAAATGGCAGAGCGACATCCTGAAAGGGGAGAGGGGCATCACACCTGTTATGGTCACCATATTTTTTTACAGAAGAGGACCTGGAGTGCACTTGCACTCCAGCAAGAACTAAGGTATTTTTAAAAAACAGCCCAACCCCACTCCCCCTACCCCTACCCCCAATGTCCCTGCATTCCTCCCAGCCCAGCTCCTTCACTCTGCTGACCCCTGCTACTCAAGGGGAAGAAGGAAGGAGCCAGGATGGGTGCCCACACTTCCCGCAGCCTTGGGACAATGCAGAGATCACGGGAAGAATTGGTTTTCCCAGGGTTTTTTAATCCCTGGGAAAACCCATGCCCATCCGCCCCTGCCCTGGACATCCCTGTGCGTCATTTGGACACACAGGGACTCAGCCATCGGGCTGGTGTAGAAATGGCCCCTGTTGTATTTTCAACTTCCCATGAAGATGCAGAGTCACTCCCAGAAAACAAAGAATCTAGCAACCGGAAACTGGATTCTGAAGTACAAGAGGCAGCAACAAGTAAAAGAAATACTGGAATAGAGGTCTACCAACTCTGCTGCTGCCCAAGGCCTTTGGATTCTTGAATGTGTGTCAAGGAAAGGTTTGGCTGTTGCAGTGTTTCCCATTGCAATATACCTTTGCTAGGAGGAGTAATATCTGCAAAACCTTTACCTATAGCACAAATAAGAAAGACATGGGAATGGGCCGCACAACACTAATAAAAGTGGACAGGGTCATCCAAGAAATAGGAAGGCACACAAACAAATCCTTGTAGAGAGCATCTCTGCCACTGTTGTGGTTTCAGCTTAATTGGCTACCTTATGGTGAAAAATGTGTACTGGACACAACACATCGAAACACACATCTATTAGACTTGCTTGATTAATTGAAGTATCCATAACTTATGTGCAAAGTGTGCTACTTCTCGTTCCTTAAAGGTTATAGCTGCCAATGCATTCAGTGTAGACAGATAGTTAGTGTGAATTATATGCCCTGTTGTGAGATTGTTTCCAGCAGGTGTGGAGGCCATTAAAGCTTTGGTGTGCAAAAAGAGAAACTGTTTAGATTAAGCCCTAGAGACATGGGTACTGAAGCTGGGATTGTCCTTGAGTTTTAATTCCATCTTCAATGTACAACTGGCTATGAGATCTAAAGCGCATACCAGTTTACGACCAGAGAACGTTAAGAACTGTCCTCCACACCTGCTGGAAACAAGCTCACAACAGGGCATTTAATTCACACTATGTGTCTGTCTACACTGAATGCATATAAAAATCTATGGTGCGACCACACTTAGAATACTGTACAGTTCTGATCACAACACCTGAAAAAGGATATTATATAGCTGGAAAAAGTGCAGAAAAGGGCAACTAAAATGATTACTGGAATGGAGCATCTCCCCTATGAGGGAAGGTTACATCAACTCGGATTGTTTAGCTTGGAAAAAAGGAGGCTAAGGGGAGACATGACAGAGGTGTACAAAATTATGGATAGTATGGAGAATGTGGATAGGGCGACATTTTTCTCCCTCTCTCATAATACTAGAACCTAGGGTCATCCTATGAAGCTGATTGGTGGGAGATCCAGGAGATATAAAAGGAAGTACTTCTTCACAAAGCGCATAGTTAAATTATGGAACTCACTACCACAGGCTGTAGTGATGGCCACCAATTTGGATGGCTTTAAAAGGGGGTTGGATAAATTCCTGAAAGCGAAGGCTATCTATGGCTACTAGCTCTGAGGGTTGTGTGCTATCTCCAGTATTCGAAGCAGTAAGTCTGTGTGCACCAGTTGCTGGGGAACATGGGTGGGAGGTTGCTGTTGCACCGTGTCCTGCTTGTTCATCCCTGGATGATGGCTGGTTGACCATTGTGTGAACAGAGTGCTGGACTAGATGGACCCTTGGTCTGACCTAGCATGGCTCTTGTATTCTTAAAGCAACAGCAGCATCCCAAAGCCCCAATATTTTGGGGGGAGTTTTAAAACTCCTTTCTAGATGCCTGGCCATGTTCAAAACAGGATCTACGCTACTGCTTTAAAACAGTTTATAATGGTATTGACAACTGTTGGGGCCCGGACACACTCCATATATAGTTTTTAAACTGTTCTCAAAGTGTTATATCCTGCTTGGTGTAGATCTGGACACTGTTTTTGAATGATCAAGCTAGTCTAAACCTATAAAGCAGAGGGGGGCAACGTGTGGCCCTCTAGTTGTTTTGGCCTGCAACTCCTACAATCCTTCACTATGAGCTATATTGGTTAGGACTGGTGGGAGTTGCTCTAAAGCAACTTTATAACTCTCTGCTACTAAAGCCTTAAGCCTTATATGTATGTGTCTGTAAAAAATACTGCGATATTTTCATTCAGTCTTTGAGTCACATGCATAACCCAGCTCTATGCCAGCAGTGCAAAATATGAATTGTGTACTCCCTTCAGTGAAAAAGATTATATCACCAGATACATCATTAAAAGAATGCTGCAATTTCTCTCAGTGGTTCCACTGTCTAGATATTGTACAGTATGGATATGTGCTGTGGGGATAGATGAGAGGTATTTCATTTGTTTGAGAAACTGGGCCAAGCCACATGCGTCTTGCTTCCCACGTGAAATGTTATGCTACAGCTGAGATAACTCTTTGTGGTTCTGGTTGAACAGTGTGATAGGCAGGCCCAGATACACTGAAAGTTGCATCTCCTTTATGTATTGTATCTATTGCTTTAATTTATCTTCCAAGAAGAAAAAGGAGAAAGCATTGAGAAAGTCATCAAAATTACGCCAAACGCTTAGATTTCTTGGCTCACCTCATAGGCCTATTTTTGACTAGGCCATTGTATTACATCCCAAGAACTGTGCCCTACTGTTTTTGGATAGGTTGTGCATTTTTTGTGATTGAAACCATCTGGCCATCCATCATCATGTCATCCTAAGGCTTTATTCAGCTGGTGACTATTTTCTTGCCTTGCTGAGAAGGCTGCGTTGACCGATTCTTGTCTCATTTGAAGAGAAGACTTTTCCGTATTCCAAAATTCCCTTCTTCTGATGAAGATGCTCTCAATATGTGTACAATGGATGTCCAGTTCAGCAGTCAAGGAATGGCTTGGCTTGATTTGGCTTTGATTATTACCAGCTTTGGGGGGGGGGGGATATGGAATTATTTGTTTCCCTTGAAGTTGTTATTTCAGTATCTTTGCATTTGTGCCTTATTATTTATTTATTTATTTATTTATTTATTTATTTGCTCTGACTGAAGAAAATTGGAGATTTGGCATCAATTCCAAGTAGAAAATGTAAATAGAAAAGTCTGATATATAATCTAAAGTATTATGAACCCTTTTACCTGCACCATGCTGGAGCCAGGTGATTTACTATGATGATGAATGCTCTGCAATTACAGAATAGCCATATTATTTAGTACCACTTTGTAGAGATATTCATTATTTAAGGGTATTATTTGAATGAATTTTCATTTCACAGAGTGAATCAAAGGCTGCAAACCCTGAAGTAAGCTCCATTTAACTAAATGGGACTTACTTCTGAGTAAAAATTCATAGGATCGTGCATAGGGCCAAATCACTATCATATCACAATTCATTAACTTCTACCCAGTGAATAAGAGAATATTATGATTAGTTACAGATATATTTATATTCAGATAGTTTTGTTTCCATGAATGAATATATTGATTCATGTGGTCCACATTTAGAAGTAGGACTTCAAATCATGCATCTTGAACAAACCACTTTATCCAGTAAAGCTTACAGTTTAATTCATTAGAAATCATCACGTGCCATCTATTTTATTAAAAACACAAATGAAATGGCAATGCTTGGGCATGGGTTTTTTTGGGGGTCATACTGCAGATTTACATAGGTTCAGGTAATAAAGGAAAACTATGGGCATGTCTACACCATGCCTATATCCTGGGATAGTCCTTGGATCATCGCTGTGCATCCACATAATGCACAGGGGATCCTGGGGGCAATCTGGGACTAGCGAGGTCAGATTCTTGGAAATCCAGCCTCATTGGAGTCTGCAGTGGGTTTCTTCAGCATCCTTAGGTGCAGATTTGGTCACTCCATTAAAAAATAAATAAATCTTGACACAGGCCTTTGCTAGATGAAGGTTTAGCCCGGGCTGATACCCAGGCTCAACCCTGTGCATCCAGATGATGCACAAGGGATCCCAGGGTCAGCCCTCCCTTGGCCCGGGATAACCGGTACCATTTTTGGCCTGGTATTTCTACAGCCCGGGGCTGAGCCCAGGGCTACGAAAGGTCTAGCCCGTTCTGCGGCTTCTCCCGGCTACATGGCTTACTTGCGAGTAGCCGAGAGAAGCAGCGCACTGGGCACAGCACTCCACACTAACAATGTGCCCATCGGGCTGGGGGGGGAAATTGGGGGGGAGAGATTGGGGCCAAGGGGAAAAACAACGGGGGGAGAGATCGGGGCTGGGGGGGGAAGAGCGGAGCCAGCAGGAGAGATGGGGGGAAGAGATCGGGGCCAGGGGGGAAGAGCAGAGCCAGAGAGAGAGAGAGAGATGGGGGGAAGAGCAGAGCCACGGTGGGGAAATTGCAGTGGGGGAAGGGAGATCGTGGCTGGGGGGGAGGGAGATCATGGCTGGGGGGAGGGAGATCACAGCCAGGGGGAGGGAGATCGCAGCCAGGGGGAGGGAGATCACAGCCGGGGGGTGGGAGATTGGGGGTGGGGGGAGCAGGGAAACCTTTTTTTAAAAAAAAAACCTTTCCTGAGAGCTCCTGTCCCTTTAAAACATTTTTTTAAAATGGCGGACGCAACAGGGCTTCCTTTACCCCGTCGCACCTGACATCTAGCTAAGAGCGACAGCCCATGCTAGCTGCTGCACAGGCTGGCCCCTCCACATGCCCAGTTTAACAGGTACATCTAGCAAAGCCCACAGTGAATTTCTCACACATCCTCATCACTAGTATAGTCTGGATTAAACTCTAGCTGGCCAGTTGTTGCACTCTCATCTCTGATTGTCAGATGAGTGTGAGGAGGGCACCTTTTTGTGACAATGAGCTTCCCATGGCATATTCATTTCAAGCATTCAAAAACATTCCCTGGGTATACAATAACAATATAAAATGCAATATTACAAGATAATGAAAACACCATCAAAAGACCAATAAAATCAGCAGAATAAAACCCAGGCACTGGAGATAAAAGCAGCAACATCTCCCTGTAATTTACTAGGGTATAGATAATTAAGCCAAGGGCTCATCTACACCAAGCAGATATTCCACTATGAAAGTGATATGACAGTGGCATATAAAATGCAGGAGCCACACTACTGCTTTATAGTGGTATTGAAGTGCACTGACAACTGTTGGGATCCATGACACATAGCATATACTGGTTTCATACCACTTTCAGAGTGTTATAGATGTGTCATGGGCCCCACGAGTTGTCAGTGCACTTCATTCTTTGTTACAAGGTAGCTTCTGTGAGCAGTACTGACTCCATTTTGAAGCGACCCAAAACCCCACCTACAGACTGAGAGCATTCACAGAAGGCCTAGGTCAAGTAACCATTTCCTGATAGACTTCTTCAAATGCATTCCCCAGAGACAAAGGTAGGGGTAAAACTAAGCAGAATATGAATGCTAGATGGCAAGAGTTTTACCTGGTCATACACATGCTAATGTAGCCCTGTTGCTGAACTCCAGGCTGCATCAAGTACAGCCATCATCTCAAATCACCCTCTTTTGTTCCCCATAGCAAGTAGATCTTTAGATAAGATCACACACAAAAAAACCCTTCAAGTTAGGAGGAAGAAAAAGGCTAGCTCTCTCTGTAAAAAGAGAGAAACACATAGCATACAACACATTCAGCTGGCTGCCATGAGTGAGTGCTTTGCCGGGCTGTATTCTTTTTCCCTCTTCACTTAAGACCAAGAGTTGCAACGCTCCCCAGTTCTGGTCTACAGGAAAGGGCTGCAGCCCAAGGAAAGGTATACTGCCTTTAAAGATTCCCTCTACTCTTTCCCCTGCTGTCTGTGTGTGTATGCTCTTAAGTCTCAAAAAGTCTATTTTTCAGTATTGAAACTGCTTCTAAGCTTCTACTTGCTCAGCTAATTTCCCCAAAACTAGCTTGTGCCTTTGTATTTGTTTCAATTTCAATAAATGTGCCATTGTGGCATTATCCCCTTCAGTGCTGTAAGTTTCTTGAGTAAGAATCGCCTTACTTAGCCACAGACGCTCTATTGCCAAAGTCAAAAGATTCCTTATAAGCGGGTGTAATTCTTATTAGAACGTGTGCAAGTTTGTACACGGGTCTAATGAGAGCACATCACGTAACATCTTCTAACCTTATAGATGCAGACCTATCACTGAAAACATGTTTCAAAGCATTTGTGCACATGCCCCCAAATGAGAGAGAACAAAGCAAATCTTGCTTATAAACATGAGTTCCCAAAGAGAGCATGTGAATCTCAGCTTCCATTCCAAATACAAGTTGCTATTGGAAGGAGAGAAAATCTTAGTATGGGCATTGAGTAGTTCTCAGATAATATAAGGCAGAAGAAAGGACAAATTAAGTCTAATCTATGACTTGAATCCACGCCGCAGTCCTGGCCACCTTCCTGCTATTCCTTATGACATCTCTTCTTCTTCAGGAAAGAGGAGGAAATAAATGACATACAAATACAGCTTGAAGTCATTATTCCCAAGTGCCTGCTAGCAGAATTACGACTTTTAGTAAGATATGTCAGTTCACCTGAAATGTAAAAGCCTAGAAGTACATTCTTGTAGGGCCCTGTGTTCATTGACAACACAGCTTAAGTGCTTTTCCTGGTACAAGATCAATAGCGTCATTTTCAAATGGAGGGGGAAACAAAAAACTTATCATTTGCATTGCATTTTTTCTTTAATGAGTGGCCTTGAGCAAATCTGCATTACTTCTACTTTTTCTTCCCAGTCAGCTTGTAATGTTTAGAAATGCAGCTTGAAGCTTCTGCATTGTGACAGGAAATGTAACCAAAAGCTTCAGTTCTGAAAACCAAATAAACAGTGCCTGGCTGATTACATTTGGAGGATTTGGTGTAACTTTTTGTTCACATGAACCCATGCAAAGTATTGTTAATTTGTAATAATAATAATAATAATAATAATAATAATAATAATAATAATAATAATACCATCTTTGAGTTGCTGGATGGCTTCAATCAAAAAAGAAATCTGGAAATTAAAATCAGGGCTTAGAACCTCCTATTTCTCACCATCTTGCACCATTTTTCATGCCCTTGCTGTGAGACATTAACTCAAACCATGTCTTTCCTCCATATAAACACTGAACTGTACTGGAGGCAACTGATACATGACATTGGATTGAATTCAGACTTAGGGGATGTGTATATGCCACTGCTTTGGAGGGTGGTTAGCACAAAAGCCCGCAGTATCATTCCTGTGGGCCAAAATCGAAAACGGGGCAGGAGTGGGTGAGGGCTATCTGGCCCTGAAAAAGGGAGCACCAGCAGCCATTGCCTTGTCAAAACCATCCCCTGCCCTTTGTTCCCACATTTACCCAGAGCTACGCCCACTGGATAACGTAGCAAAGGTAAAAGTCATGGTAAATTGAGATTTTGAAAACATGCAGTTCTGGGGAGGAAAATCCCAATGTGCTTCAAGTTGGCAGCTGCGTCATAGAAGCAAAGCAGCAGCACTGCACAGCCACTATGGTGCTAATAGAGCATAGAGATACCCCCTTAGTCATACTTAATGTAGACCCATTGAAATCAATGGGACTTAAGGCAATTCTGACTAAATAGAGGCTTGATCTACAGTACTGCTTTATAGTGGTATTGATGTGCACTGATAACTGTTGGGGCACAATTCACGTTCCATATATCACTTTCATGGTGTTATTTCCTGCTTTTTATTCCACAATCATAATGATTTGACATAAGGTTTAGATAACCAATGCCATGCAGAGCTGGCTATTTGAACCACCATTGGTTATCATGTTGTGTGGAGGGTACTGTTGGTTATTTCCTTGGCCACGGTTGGTTATTTTGTCAGCCACAGGGTCACAAGGCAAGAGCAATCAAAGCAGTGGTTGCCGCTCTAGTCCAGCCGGCAGGATAGATTTTCAGCAGCAATGGCTGATAGGATACTAGTGGGAGGGCTGAGAAGGGAGAGGAGGCAGGGGATGAGTAAGTCAGTTTAGTGTGGACTAACAGTCAACTGAACGTTGATGCTAATCCACACCGTGGTTGATTATTATCATGTTGTGTGAGAAGTATCCCCTAGATAATTAACAGTCAAATTGATTATCACCCCACTGTTGACTATTGTGTAGTCTAAACATAGCCTAACTCTTCATCCTCCTGGAGAAATTTGGTGAAATTATCCCCCCACCCCATTTCTGTGCCCACAAAGAGGGTGGAGAATTTCGAGAGGCCACTTACATGTACTCAGCTCTAGAATGTGTCTGCAAGGGATGTCATTCTTCAAAAACTTTATGCCAGCATTTTTCCAACAACTCCCACAATCCCTAGCCAGAATGGCATGCTGGCCTGGAATGATGGGAGTTGTAGTCCAAAAGTTCTGGAAGGCACAAAATTGGGGAAGGTTGCCTCATGCAAATGAATAACTTTCAAATAAAAGTCAACAGAAATCAATTGAAATTCATTTCACTCACTTTAGGACTTTTGAAAAACAAATAGCTCAAAAGTGGACATTTTATTAAGGCTCACAATGAACAATGGCATACAAAATAGTTCCGTTGCTACTTTATGCTGCCATTACCTTAATCCTGAATACCATTCATCAGTTTCATTAATTGAATCTATGGAAAGAAAGGGCAATAAAAACACAGGATGGATCCATAATTCAGTGATGGAACTATAATACTCTGCAGTTTTTATCCTGAAAAGTAAAATAAAGAAGAGGGGGGTGCAGTAGTGTGAAAGCCTGCATTAGCTTTGTGAATTAATGGCATAAACTGAGGTAAAACTATAAATAACCCTGATACCTGAATAGGAAAACCAACTAAAGTCAAACACCAGATCTAAGCATCAGACACATAGAAAGGGCTCTTTGAAAAGTTATTTTGTAACAATTTGATTAGGGATTTTTAACGTATTCTGTACAGTTCTGGTCTACTCTGTACAATTCAGATTGCCACATCTCAAAAGATATCACAGAGCTGGGAAAGGCACAAAGTAAGGCCTTAGCTAGACGTAAGGTTTATCCCGGGATCGTCCCGGGATCGTCCCTGTTCATGTAAATGACACACAGGGGATCCCAGGAGCAGGCAGGGACGACCCCGGGACGATCCCAGGATAAACCCTAGGTCTAGCTAAGGCCTAAATCACCAGGTTAATTCACATCCTTTTACTTTCTATCATTTTAAGGAATAAAATGACGATCCCGGGATGAACCTTAGGTTTAGCTAAGGTCTAAAGCAAATGAATTGTTTGAGGGACTGGATCACCTGGAAAAAAGTTTAATAGTAATAAGGGACTTTGGCCAACCAGAAGTTGCTGAACTCCAGCTCCCATCATCCCCAGCCAGCATGGCTATTGGTCAGGGATGTTGGAAGCTGCTGTCCAATAACACCTGGAGGTTCAAAGTTCTCCATCTCTGGGCTAAATCGTTCAGGAATGTTTAGTTTAGGATGAAAAAGTAGGCTAAGGGGAGGAATAATAGCTATATTAAAGGAGGCACAGTAGTGACCCTTTTATTAAGGCCTCTCAGCCAGAACAGCATTCCACTACATAAAATGGTAATAAAGACAGTAAGGTACAGTGGTTAAAGTCATGCATGTTTAGTTAAAAGTAAAATCAATTTTGTTCTGCCTGGCTTACTCACTTTCGTTTGGGAATAGTGGAACAGTAATAAAGAACTTAATTGGATCTAATTTTCTGCATGCAGAATTTTTAATTTTATCTGACTTAGGGAAAGGCTTGGTGACCACCCGGAGAAACCAGATGGTGGTGAGCCCATCCATCCATCCCTACTGGTTGGCAAAAGGAGTGGGGGGGGGAGTTAAAAGTTCCAGAGAAGGCCCTGTTCTTAGTATAAAAAAACAAACAAAAAGTAACCAGCCCACCTTCAAACTTTGCACACAGTCCTAAGCATTGTGAGAGGCAAATGCGATCTAAAAACTGATCAGCCTATCCTTCTGAATGTGCCAAAGTGCAGCATGGGAAAACAAATATGGTGGCAGCAAGCATGAATGAAATTCAAAATCTCTGTATGTTTCTGAAATCTACACAGGAAATTATCCATCTGAGCCTGTGGTGAATATGGGGACTGAGTTTTACAATCCTGAGACTTGGATGAGAAAATGTAAGAACATTCTTTGTCCAACTCATTCTGTTTCCCAACAGATTCAAGCCTCCCACCCCTAAAAACAGCTATTTTGTGGATTGGTAAGGTTGGTGGTGATCCTGTACAGAAGGTGGGCTCTCCTAGTGCACCTATTTCCAAGCAGATTAAATCCTACCACCACCACCCTGCCAAACACCTGTTTGGAGAGCTTTTGGGGCTGTGTGATTGTGGCATGAGAATAACTAAACAATCCTACTCAGAAGCAAGTCCCATTGAGCAGGGAAATTGTGAGCTAAGGCTCACAGGCCTTAACATGACATTCTAACTAAGAATGCAGAAAGTGCAAACAAAATTTTCCAGACACAAGACTGCTGATGCTGTTGAACCCCTGCATGATCTCAGGTTAGGAATAGATGAATCTGTCATGCTTGATTTCTCCCACATGCATTTGCTAATTGCAAGTTCTTTCCATCCCAATGTGCACACGTGGGTATATATTATAATTATTTTTTAAAAAAGAACAAAACTGAAATTCTCAATCATCTGCACTAGTCAAATTCAATAAGTGCTATTCCCAGCATGGAAAGAACAATGTTGAACCTGCCTGCAATATAGTTGTTGAAGATGAGGAGCCTGTTTCAAAGAAGAGAGGTGGCAACTCCAGCCCAGCAGTAACGGGCCTTAGCTAGACCGACCTTTTAATCCAGGATGGAGGAGGGAAGATACCGCGATGTGATTATCATGAGATCCCTCCTCCATTTACACTTGAGGCGTGACAACCTCAGGAGGAAAGGCGTCATGCCCGCCATTTTTTTTAAAGACACAGGTAAGGTTTTTTTTAAAAAAATTAAGTACTTTTCCTGCTCCTCCACCCTACCTCTGATGGGCGCAGCACTCCTGAGAAGCGCTGCACCCCGTGCGCGGCTTCCAGCAAGGATTCGTGCAGAGCTGGGTCAAACCGCAGCAACAGGCCACATGTTGGGCCAGATCCGCAGTCTTGGGCCAGATCTACACTAAACAGGATATAACACTTTGAAACATTATGAAGACTGTATAGGGAGTGTGTCCTGGGCTGAACAGTTGTCATTATTGTTATAAACCGTTTTAAAGCAGTAGTGTAGATCCTGCCTCAGGCTCAGCCCGAAACTGTGGAAAAAGCGGGCCCAAAGGGGAGGGTGATATCCCGGGACACGGGAGGGATGATCCCTCCCTGATCCCGGGATCCCCTATGTGTCATGTGGACGCACAGGGACGATCCCGGGGTTTGCCCCGGGATTTTGCCCTGACTAGCTAAGGCCATGGTTGAATACACAGGTATACTTACCCAGGCTTTTAAGGCCTAAATAGTCAGATCCTTGGGCCTAGATGGACAAATCTATCAGTTTTGTTTTCTCCCACATTTTTACAATCCAAAATTCTTTTCATCTCAAATATGGAGAAATTTGTGAATTTTGGGAAATGCTTATTAAAAAGAACCACGAACTAAAATTAAATTCTTACCAATCCCTAATTGTAGTATGAGGATATGACCCAAGCATTTGGTACAATTACTGTTAAACGCCGTCTGCAATTTTCCAAGGAGGTCACAGTTCCTTCCACTGATGTTGCTGTCTGCTGTACATTTTATACTGTGGGTCAATTTAATTTGTTTTAGATTATCCACAATGTTTTATTCTATGTCTGCATTTTATGGTCTTAACCTATATTTTGTGAACAACCTAGAGAGCTTTGTCTATTGGGCAGCAGAAAAATGCAGCAATAAATAAATAAAATGGTAGTATGGGCTGATACAACCATCTGACCATGTGGCTACATGCAATGCACACTTGGGTAAATTAGCCTTTGGCAAACGATAGTCTCTATGCTATTTAGAATCTTGAAGCTCTTCCATGGCTTCAGGGAAATTGCTTTGTATGAGAGCTGTTTTGGTTGAGCAGTACAACCACTTCCATCCAAATTCATGGAGGATTTCACCTTATCCCATCTTAAATTAGAGTCTGTGGAGGTATTACATTTCTCACTGGAGGTGTGTGTGTGTGTGTGTGTGTGTAAAGAAGTGACTGATCTTTTTTGTTTGGGGGCTATATATCTGAAGGGCCTCTAGCTGCCTTCACACATATTGTATTCCTTCCTTCGCTGTCAAACTTCTGGGTTTTGTGCACCCCACCTGGGTTGCTAAACAAACTTTCATTTTCAGAATTTGGGCAAACTGCCTACCTTTTCACACACTTAATAAAACCAGACAGAGGGAACGTCAGACTTAAAAGGCCAAGAAAGTGGGGGGGTTGGGGGTGGGAATTGCTTATGGAAAAAATAACACCAGGTTGTTATTCTAAAGAGGGCTCACATTTGTTTTCAATATGGACCTTGAATTTAGCGTGGAAAATTGAAATGGTAGTTTTCTTCGAAGGCAGCAGTGCTACAAGAATGAATGGAAAAGGTGATTCAAGCCTGCAAAGAATATCCGGCATACAACAGCATTTTGATCTGAGTAATTTCCAAGCCATTACTCCACTCTCCTTGGTTGCATTTTTTTTCCTCGGGGGTAAAATAAACTGGGCTAATAATTGCTACAGCCAAGCTATGAGCCTTCCATTCCCTTGCATAAGTGCAAACGTTTTATTTTGTATTTTCCCCCCTCAAATGAAAGCTATTTTAATGCCAGCGCTGCAGGTAATGCCACTGTTATTTTGTCCAGTGCTTGCTTTTAGTGTAAGCCAAGGGCTATGGTAATACCTCTGTAGTAATGTCAGGAAATGAATGGAAAGCACAGCATCTTCAACCAGCAAGGAAAAATAACTCAAGAAAAAGAAGAAAGAGAAGAAAGAGAAGGAGAAGAGCCGTCCGGTTTCTTTTGTCCTAGAACCATCATCATCATCATTATCATCATCATCATCATCATCATCATCATCTTTCAGTTGCTGATATTTTATTGTTCATTTTTCATATCAAATTTTCCTGAGCATGAAAGGAGTAATACTCTCAGTATTTCCACATGAAGGCTTTATATTGATAAAGAAAAAGCTAAATATCAGCTGTGGGCAGTGAAATCCATTAGACCACAATGCAAAGCATAGGAAGGGAATGATCCTATGGCTCCTAGACTGAATCTGAGGGCCTGTAGGATAGTTCAGATTCCTTGATCCAAGATCAGAGACAGTGCTCTGATCTCGGAGGATAGAATTGTAGCTCCATGCACTCCCCCTGGTAGCCAGCATGGAAAGTACTGGTCTTGAGTGTCTCTGCCTTGTGTGCTAGATACTCAAGACAGGTTAGGGATTCTGCTGGTGTACCACCCACCCCGCTGCCCAACAGTCTCCCTGCCTGAGCTGATGGAGGTTGTCTCAGATCTGGTGTTGAGGACCCCCAGGATGGTGGTTCTGGGGGATCTCAACTTCCATGCTGAGGTTCCTGCATCCAGGCTGGCTCAAGAATTCATGGCCACCATGACAACCACGGGGAAGTCTCAGCATGTCATCGGCCCAATGCATGCAAAACGACACACACTTGATCTGGTTTTCTCAACTGGGCAGGAAGATGGTGATCTGAAAAAGGGGAAATTAACATCTACCCCCTTGTCATAGTCAGATCACTTTCTATTGAGGTTTGGACTCTTGGCAGCCTTTCCCCTCTGCAAGGGTGGGGGGCTATTAAAATGGTCCACCCCCAGAGGGTAATGGACTCCAGAGGGCTTTGGGGGATTTTCCAGTTGGTATGGCTGGTGCTCTTGTCGAAGCAGTTGACACAATTGCACTCATGTGCCGTCTCCCACTGAGCAGAGCCCTGCCAGCTCCTTGGTATACACCTGAGCTGAAGGCAATAGTACACAGGTGGAAGAAAGCTCATGCTGAGTCTGACCGAACATGGGTTAGAGCTCATTATCAAGCCTAATCTGTCATGGTGAGAGTGGCAAAGAGACAGTGTTGTGCAGCGGAGTGTTGTCCAGCAGAGCTTTTCCATGTGATTCATGGCCTATTACATTCATGGCCAGGGCAAGAGATGGTAGAACCCTCAGTAGCATGCTGTGATGAGTTTGCACAGCACTTTGAAGATAAAGTTGCTCAGATTCGTCATGAATTGGACACCACGCTTAATGCAGCTCCACTAGTAGAGGCATTCAGAGCACCATCTAGTCCCCTTTAATTGGATGAGTTTCAGTTACTGAGGCCAGGGATGTGGACAAGGTGCTTGGCCAAGTTCGGTCAACCACCTCTGTGCTTGACCCTTGCCCTTCATGGCTTATTACATCAAATAAGGAGGGGATCACCTGCTGGGTCCAGGAGGTTGTAAATGCTTCCCTGAGAGGGAGTGGTGTTTGCCTTTTTAAAAGAGGCAGTAGTCAGACCACTCCTGAAAAAGGCTAGCCTGGACCAGGAGGATATTAACAATTATAGGCCAGTGGCTAACAACCCCTTCATGGGCAAGGTGTTTGAGTGGGTGGTTGCAGGACAACTCCAGGCACTCTTGAATGAAGCGGATTATCTAGATCCATTTCAATCAGGCTTCAGGCCTGGCTTTGGAATAGAAACTGCCTTGCTCATTGTGTGGGATGACCTTTGCCAGGAGAGGGACAGGGAGACTACGACCCTGTTGATTCTCTTGGACCTCTCAGTGGCTTCCGATACCATTGACCATGGTATCCTTATGAATATGTTGTCTGGTCTGGGAGTTGGAGGAACTGTGTTGCAATGGTTCTGCTCCTAGTTGGATGGCCAATTCCAGAAGGTGGTGCTGGGGGATTATTGCTCTGTGCCATGACATCTAGGCCATGGGGTTCCATGGGGCTCTATTTTATTCCCTATGCTGTTCAACATGAAACTGCTGGGAGAGGTTATCCGGAGATGTGGGCTGAGGTGTCATCAATATGTGAATGAAACCCAGCTCTACCTTTCCTTTTCATCAAACCCAGGTGAGGCAGTGGCCGTTCTGAATCAGTGCCTGAGCACAGACTGGATGAGGGTCAATAAACTGAGACTCAGTCTAGACAAGATGGAGGTACTGTTAGCGGGTGGTTCGCCTGTCTGGCTAGGTGATGTTCACCCTATTCTGGAGGGGGTTGCACTCCCCCTAAAGAATCAGTTTCATACTTTGGGGGTGCTCTTGGATCCAAAACTGTCACTTAAGGTGCAGGTGAACTCAGTGGCAAAGAGCACCTTGTATCACATAAGGCTGATATACCAACTCTGCCCTTATCTGGACACAGCTAACTAGCTACAGTTATCCATGCTCTGATAACTTTTCGTCTGGACTACTGCAATGCATTACACATGGGGCTGCCTTTGAAAATGGTCCAGAAACTTCAGCTGGTACAAAACAGGGCAGCATTACACCAGTCCATTTCCAGCTTCACTGGCTGCCAGTCTAACTTCAGGCCTGATTCAAAGTGCTGGTATTAACATTACATGCCCTAAACAGCTTGGGGCCAGGTTAATTGAAGCAATGCCTCCTCCGACATTGTACCTTCCTGGACCCGAAGATCCTCCTCAGGGGTCCTTCTCTGTGAGCCCCTGCCAAAAGAAGTGAGGAGGAGGGCCTTCTCTGCTGTGGCACCCCGGCTGTGGAATGAGCTCCCTAGAGAGGTTTGCCTGCTAGCTACATTATATTCTTTTAGATGCCTGGTGAAGGCCTTTTTATTTTCCCAGTATTTTAACAGTTTATCAACAATTTTTAACTTTGCTGTTTTAAAACTGTATTTTAAATCTGTATAAATCTCTGCATTGCTGCTCAGTTTTATCCTGGTTGTGCTTTTATTTTGTATTTTATACAGTGTTTTTATACTGCTGTTTGTTTTATATTTTGAATGGTTTTCATGGTTTTGATTTTTGTGAAGTATCCAGAGAGCTTCAGCTGTTGGGCAGTATAGAAATGCAATAATTAATAAGAATTGCGCTGACTGCTTCTCAGAGGTTGGGAATGTGATCCCAGAGGGGAGAAAGGGAGCATTTCAGTGGATATGAGCTATCCTTAGGCCTCTCCAACCTCTTTCCCTCTCCCACTGAGATGCTTTTGCTAGATGGGCAAAAAAAAGCCTGTCAATTGAAAATGCAGGATGAGGAGGCAAAGCTCGCCTCTGCACTCCTCCCGCCCTTCATAAAATGAATGTAAACCTCCAATTTCATAGGATTATGATCATTGCACTAGGATTGTGTCCTAAGGTTGCAGGGCCTCCCCACTTACCCATTGCCAAAAAAAGAGGATTAAAAAGGGGAAAGGACCATAATTTAAATAGAAATATAATACATCTCACTATCTCTGAGAAGACTTTCCAGTCTAACTGTGTGCCTGTTCAGTCTGCTGCCCCAATGCTAGCTGCTGATGGGCAACTCCAAGGCCCCTGTTATATGCCTGCCATATGTTTCCTTGAACTTAAGCCAGACTCAAAGTGGATGGCCCATCATATAGAGGACACCTTCAAATAGATGAACTGTCCTCTGTTAAGTAGGGCACCTGGTTACTCTAGCCCATGGAAAGAGAGATGTACAGGTGGAGACTTTGGATCAGCCAGTTATCAGCATCCCTGATTTTTTTTTAAAAAAAAAGGGCCTGGGGGAAAAATAAAAGAAAAATGCCACCCCTCCTCCTCCTCCTCCTTCTGCTGGCATGAGCTTGGCAGGGCTCTTGATCCACTTTGGATTCTCTCTCTCCCCCACCTACATAGGATTGTAGTACCTGGGTATTCTAGGATTGTAGAAGGGAATCCAGGATGAAAGAGTCCATCATAGCTGAATAATCATTGTAAGGCCTATAGCCCTATATCTGTCCCATAAAAGCCCTTTCCCATGAGACATTTACATCTTTTTTCTATCCACCCCACAATGATCGCCCTGTGCAGTCTTGGGGGAAGAGGGGATAAACCAGCATGGCTCAGTCTTCTATTGCCTACCCTGACCAGATAGTTCCAGCTAAGTCAGCATTTCTGGCTAATTTCTTTTCACTTAAGAAAATGTAAAAGCCCCTATTTCCAAAGAAAAACAGACACCTGCCTCTTCATCACTTGTTAAGGATGAACAAAGGAGCTAAAAAAAAGGAAAAGGAAAAGAAGAAAGAATTTCTCCTGGCCCCAGGTACATTTAGCTGAAAGTCTTGCCTCATTTTTGGTGCGTGACCTGAGAATGAGCCCAAGAAATTGAGGAGGAATTTTCAGTACAGCTTCAGTTCCTCACTCACTCCCTTGAGACACAATTTGTCATTTTCTGTATGTTATGATAAACTCTTCACTATCTTAGCTTTAGCAACAACAGACATTAGTCAACACTCTACAACTAACACGATTGAGTGAACTCTATTGCCCTCTATGGCAATTTACGAGAAACTATTCCTGGCTTGTTATATGTATATATTGACAGGCCTAAGAGTATTTTTCTGCTACTTTCAAGACTGAAAATATTGTTAGTCATCATGTTAGCTCATATTTTTCTTTGGGGACATGCCAAATGGTTATCAATATGATGAGTAAAGATGCTGCCAAAACGCGACGTGAGGCAGTTTATTGGTAGAATCTATTATGTTCAGTAGCCTAAGGGGAGTGGCAGGGTGCCAATGGGCAGTATCCAACTCTGCTGTTCCTCTTACACTATTGACAAAGTGCTAGCATAAGTGACCTCTAGCAGTATGCCCATAAAATAAGATGGCATGACAGTTTTCCACAGAAAACCCATCGTGCTGGCTTACACAACTGGCATATTGCTAGAGGTTCTTTGTGTTGATGGTATGCCAATATCATGAGCAGAGCAGCAGTGTCGGATACTGTCTATTCCCTGCATGTCTACCAATCCTGCGTGGCTGGCTACCTAATTAAATTTAGTATTTTCCTATTGAAAGCAAGATTATGATAATGGCAGAATAAAACTGTCAGTGTCATACTGCCTTTATGGCGAGACCACACTTAAAATACTATGTACTGTTCTGGTCATCCTATGAAGCTGATTGGTGGGAGACTCAGGACAGATAAAAGGAAGTACTTCTTCACACAGCACAGAGTTAAACTATGGAATTCATGACTTGGATGGCTTTAAAAGGGCGTTAGATAAATTCCTGGAGGAGAAGGCAATCAGTGGCTGCTAGTCCGGACAGCTATGTGCTACCTCCAGCATCAGAGGCAGTAAGCCTATATACACCTGATCCTGGGGAACATGGGTGGGAGGGTGCTGTTGCACTCATGTCCTGCTTGTGGGTTCCTAGTCAACAGCCGCTTGATCCCTGTAGAAACAGAGTTTTAGATTAGATGGACCCTTGGTCTGATCCCTTCTTATAGTCTTAAGATTGATTATGAGTTGATATCTCAGTTCTATGCCTCTGTAGTCTACACGATTGAGGGACTCTTCAGATGTGCACGGAGGGTTGGGTGGGTAGGGGAACTATACAGAGGGGAAGAGTAATGGAACCGTGACAATTGGTCCTGCCATATGAATGGGAACCACTTCACTCTGCATGGTTCCAATACCCACCCCTTCTCTGTAGTTAGCTCACTTACCTCTGTTCAATTTAACTGCACATCCTGCCATCCCTTCTCTGACAAATGGGTGAGTGGCAGCCACTCCAATTATTATGATTATATTTCATTTGTGGAATGCATCCCTGAGCTTATAGGATAAAAAAGGTTATCAAATTTAAATAAATAAGGCACTGTAGCATAGCCTGAGTAATGGTTTCTATTGCCCTTTGGAAGTTGGATTATCCACCCCCTTTTTTCCCCCTTTTCCCCCTGCAGCTGCCTGTTTGTTTTGTATTGTGTGATGTTGGGCATTTTTCTTCCCTCTTTTGTAAGAATAAAGGTGCTGGACTTCTGAGACCATCGCTGGTTTAAATAGCTATCAGCCATCAAGCTTGTGCAACATTCCACAGGGGCCAATTGCTGTCATGTTTACAGTGCATTAAAGGGCTTGATTCATTATGCTTTCTGTATGTGTGTGAATCTTTGCTCTGATAGGCAGGACCTGTCCTTTTGATTCAAGGCATGTATGTGTGAAGAGGGCTCCTACCTTAGGGAACCTCAAGCCACTGCAACACATTTCCTTCTGAGGTCTGTATTTTCTGGGATCCCCCAGACTGTCCCACCCCCTTGTTCCTCCCTTTTTTATCCAGCCCTATTTGGTATTTTCCAAGCTTTTGCAATCCCCCACCCACCCCAATTTCTAATTGAACTGCTGTTTCCTAAGGTTTAGTTACTGGCAGTAAGAGCCTTAAGCTAAAATCTGCTGGTATTTTTGGCTCCACCCACTACTGGAATGCGCACACACCCACACCTGAGAAGTTCTTTCACTGAAAGAAATTCTCCATCCCTGCCTTAAGACGATTTGTTTTGAAATCTTGCTGAGGCAGGATCTGAAAAGCTGCCCAGTGATGCAGTGCCCAATCTTCCCATTTTATTCAACGGACATCCTGATGTTCCAAAGTGGATATGCCGAAACCTGCAATTATTGCTGCAAGCCTTCTCAGATGCACCATACCTAATGAATCATGCTGACAAATTACAGACAACATTCTTCATTATCCTTCCAACTAATATTGTTGTCTTTGTGGACTACTTTAAGAGCTCCATCACTCCAGCATTTTATCACACTGTCATCCTGCCTTGTTTATCATTTTGTCCCACGGCACTCATTTGATATTGTCCCTGTCCTGCAGTTGTCTTGCCTCTTCCCCTCCCTTTTCCATCTTTTTCTAGAGTGGGAAAAGTGTGATTTATTTTCTACATGTGGAATAAAAGTGCCCTTCTAACCCCATGTATTGGCGTCCTCACGCTATCTTGCTTTTGTTGGGGGCAGTCTTGTTGATGAAAGAGGAGGGTAGGGAGGTTCTCCTCCAGCTTGTTGAGTCTGTCAGTCAAACGAACAGACTTGTGCTGAGCCGGTCAAATGGACTTTTGCTGCTCCAACCCCACCCTCATTGCCCACAGAAACAGTGTGCAGCAAATTAAAAACTGAATCGGTGAAATGCTAGTCAACAAAACCAGAGCGAGGGGGAGAAGGTGCCCACGTCCATCACCCGACAAGAACCAATGAACTGGAGGGGGGAGGAGAAGGGGTGGTGTGGTGCAGACACAATAGCAGGAGAACAAATAAGTGAAAACAGTTCACTGGTGGCAATCATGAAAGGGACTAGTGCTTGCTGCGCTAATGAAAGGGAGGTCAAAATCATGGGTGCATACCAGGGGGGAAAAGTAGGTCTGATGGAGCTCTAAATATCTGCCCTGCAGAATAAGAAGAATACTTACAATGTTTCCCCCCCTGCAGAACATTCATCCATCTCCTTCAATTATGACATTCACTTATGCTCTGCCCGAGGCTCCAACATAACCTCCTCTTCCTGTCCTTAAAAGCCCTCCATGGTCTAGATACCTCTTATCTTATTGTGCATCACAAAAGAGTGCTCCCAAGTCCCACACTGGCCAAGCCCTCCAGAAGGATTCATTGATGGAGAGTTCTGGCAGAATCAAAAGGGATGTACTACCCCTGTCCTATTCTTGGGGTAGGTTGCCCACTAAGGTGGTTTCTGTCCCAAATCCAGGCTTGAACCTGAACATTTTCCCTCCCTTGTTTACCCACCACCATCCCATTTCCTCTGTTGTCACCACTGTGTCATATATCGTAAGTTCTTCAGGGTAAGCACCTGCCTGCCTCTACTTTGTAAACCACCATGCACACTAATGGGCCTGTATAAGTAGTAATAGTAGCAGTAAATTCAGAAAGTTTTACGTTGCACATTCAGGATAGATGGATGGATGCTTGAAATTGTGCTTTCCCTGCCCACTCACCCTCCCCCTTTTGTGAGGATGAAGACATTTTGGTAAATAAACATGCTGAAATTGTACTCCAAACCACAGCTTGCTTTTGCATGCTTTCTTGTGTGTGGTGGGGGGTGAAGCAAGGGAGAGAAGACCAATAATACAAAATCTCCCAGTGCTATACCATTATGTCATCTTGTTTTAAAACAACTGTCTTAAGAGGGGATATCATCATCATCATCATCATCATCATCATCATCATCATCTGTCTTCCCAAAGTCAATCACTTCTAACTTGTAAGACAATAGCTTGCTAGTAAAATTACAATTGTTTAGAGCAAATTTGGTCAATATTCTGATTCTGAATAACTATAATAAATTTTAACAGCCCATTGGCTAAGGAGCTTAGTTATCCACTAGGGGATTCCAGCTCCTAATTTTTCCTTCTCTCTTGTGGTTGAACCACAATTCAAGGCTCTTGTCAGAGTAACTACCAGCTTAATCTCAAGAAATTGTCCTTAGCCTTGGGGTTATTTTAACTATTTCTGTTAAAAAAAAGGGGGGTGGTGAGGAAAAATGGGGATCTAGGTTGAAATTACATCTAAAACAGGTGAGACCTCTCATTTAAAAATAACAGGTTTGAACACATAAAATAAGAAGAGCTAGTGTCATGCTTCATAAATGTCATTCTTGTAACAAAAAAAAAGGAGTTCTTTGGAAGTATTGAAAGGCAGGCAGATGGTGCCATTGTGAAGTCCCAGCAATAGCTGAATTTGATTATTCATTTTTCTCCATGCTCATCAGCCTAATGAGCAGGATGGTGGAGTAACGATCTGTGACTGCTAACATGTGCAGGCAATGTAGCCACCAGCAAAGGATACTTTCAGATATCATGGTGTTAGTACAAAATTGGTAATTTTTGAAGTCACGGGAAACACAGCTGTAGGACAGTGAAGGGTGTGTACAGCAAATAAAGCTAGCATGGACTTAGGCGCGGAGTGGCAAATGGACCTGAAAGACTGGGATCTAATCCCTGCTGAGCAATGGAACTCATTGGAGGACTTTGGACCTATCTCACAGGGTTCAGATTTGCGAGTCCCACATATAGCAGTGAGTCCTGCAAGAGCTGGTCCCTGTTCCTCTGGCAGGCTCACTTCCACCCGACCTGGGATGGTAGGGCCCCACTTACTTCAAAGAAGGTGTCTGGAGACATTTTCACTGCTGTCTATGGAACTGACTTTAGCAAGGCAAATATATGTGCTAACGCGGGCACAGTCTTCTGTGTCCCCAGAATGAGCACTGTGACTACTTTAACCAGATGGCATTGGACAGAATGAAAGATGAAGCACGGACCTATTTGAGCGCTGAAGAAGTAATTGATGATGATGCCAGGATTGATGGGCAATACCCTTCAGAGTTCCTAAACACTGTAAACACAAGTGGTTTGCAGCCAAGCAAGTTGACTCTGAGGAAAGCCACTGTGGTCAGCCTGCTAAGGAACCTGGATGTCACTTAGGTCTTATCAATGGCCCAAGATTCATCATGCTTTCTCAAAAAGTTTCAAAAACACAGCACTAGACAAAATGATTACATACGAAAAAGAAGTCAAATGGAAAATTATTAAAATAGATCAGC
Organism: Elgaria multicarinata webbii; assembly: GCF_023053635.1. Taxonomy (NCBI): domain Eukaryota; kingdom Metazoa; phylum Chordata; class Lepidosauria; order Squamata; family Anguidae; genus Elgaria; species Elgaria multicarinata. Next base: position 152,505,258 of record NC_086172.1, on the reverse strand, counting down.
AAATGTTCTCCTATCTATATAAGGGTAAGGAATGTCCCATTCGAGTGTATTAACCTCAACCTTAGACAATGGAAGGAAACTCTCAGGTCTCTGCTGAGCTCATAGGCAGACAAATCACAGCAGACAGACAGACAGAGGCTTGTAAGAGGCATCCCTGCCCCCATAACTTTCTATCTCTGTGGAAATGATGCCACTGCTGAACATAGGCCAAGCTGCTATTGAAAGAACATTGGTGTTCAGCAATGGCCAACGTGTATGTATCATCCACATGGATGTTTTGTCAGCCAGGGTGGCTACTATCCAAGGAGGATATCTGCTTTGATTCCCTATCTCATAATGCACAATAGACAGAGGAATGTCGAGAAGAAGGCGTAAACAAGAATAGATTAGAAGCCAGACTTCACAGATGACTAATTGACTCACTACTTGGACTGCACCAAACCTTCAAGCTGAGCATATTCTGGCCTCCTCACACACCACAGTGGTGGCATGGTGGCTAATGAAAATTACTTCCATGTGGCTAGGGTTCCAGGTGGCTGCCATTAATTTGCAGACCATGAACCACAGGGTTTGAGACTCTCATATGCACTGGTTCTAGTCTAAACCAGTGCCATGCACCCTGTCCCACTGCTGCTACATGTGGACATGTTCTATTCATTAAGGACCTTCTTACATTACTGTCATGCTGTGGGAGGAACTGCAACATGGGTACTTCCTGCACTGTCAGAAGTTTGAGACTGGGTAGAAGGAGCTAGTGTAGGGTGACCATATGGAAAGGAGGACAGGGCTCCTGTGTCTTTAACAGTTGTATTGAAAAAGGAATTTCTGCAGGTGTTGCTTGTATATATGGAGAACCTGGTGAAATTTCCTCTTCATCACAACAGTTAAAGCTGCAGGTGCCCTGCCCTCTTTTAATTCTCGTTGCTCTAGTATAGCTCCTGCAGCTTTAACTGTTGTGATGAAGAGGGAATTTCACCAGGTTTTCCATACATATAAATGACACCTGCTGAAATTCCCTTTTCTATGCAACTGTTAAAGATACAGGAGCCCTGTCCACCTTTTCATATGGTCACCCTAAGCTAGTGGTGCATGTTCTTCCCACTTCAATCTATCACCCTTCCCAGTATGACATTAAATGGGTTCTCCATTTTTGCATCTGATGGACTGGAGGCCAAGCTTATTCCATGATAAATCCGCCAGCTACAAGACTGTGTTTTGTTTCATTTTGGCCAGAAACAAAACATTTTGCTGCCCCTCTGGAGCTTCTTAATTTTGGGACAGGCAATTTTGGTTTGGGAATGGGGAAAAAACCTTTCTTTACAACATTTGGCCCATGCCAATCAAAGCAAATCAGTATGTTGAACAATCATGCAATTGCTTGAGATACTTCGCATTACACATCTTAAGGTTATGTGATTTTACTTTCCATTTGGATTTCCAAAGAGGATTTAAAGTGGAATTAAAGTTCACAATTATGATATGCTACTGTTTAGTTAGAAAGGACATTAAAAACATAGAGCACGGTGAAGCCAAAGACAAAGCAGCCCTCCCATAGAATCCATCTACTTATATCAGGACTGGGAGAAAGTAACTTTCTTTCTGGAAAAAAACAACAACACCTATTTTTAAAGATAGCTTGCTATTGTTTTCTTTCCTCCCAGGCAGTCTGAGATCTGACTGTGGCAGTGAAATCATTGTCTTTTTGTGGGCTGAACTCCGTCATCCTGTCAGCCAGGGAGTGTGACCATCTGAAGGGCAAGAATAGGTCACTGCACCTGGGACAGATTTGTATAAACAGGCTTTTCCTGCTGTCTGTCCACCTCGCTCCATGTCCTTGATCCCACCCACGGTCTGTTTGAAATCATGGGCAGCAGCCCTGCAGGGGGAAAAAAGAGGCCTAGAAGAAGGGGAGATAGTGGCCTGATTGTGTCTTTATATATGTATGCAGGGTTTTTTTTCCTCATCAGGATTTCGGCACTGATTTATTCCCCATCCACCCACCCACCCATCGACCTCATGCAGTTTTCATGGAAATATTTGAGACTTGTGGCCTTTATCTGTATACAACCCTGACACATGTTGTGAGACAGTATGTTATTTCTTCTTCTATATATATTTAAGAGACACTCCCAAATGAAGATATTTTCACTTTGTTTGTACCTGGCTTTTCAAATGTATGCCAATGTATTCTAACAGGATTCAGAAATCATAACTCTTCTTTTTTTCTTATTTAAGCTGCAATCTTATTTTTGCTTACTGGGAGAGTGTCCTATTGAACTCAATGGGACTTCCTTGAGAACATAAGAAGAGCCATGCTAGATCAGACAAGGGTCCATCTCATCTAACATTGGGTTCACACAGAGGCCACCCAGCTGCCTGTGGGAAACCCACAAGTAAGAACATAAGAAGTGTCATGCTGGATCAGAACAAGAGTCCATCTCATCCAGTACTCTGTTCACACAGTGGCCAACCAGCTGTCAACAAAGCAGGACATGGTGCAACAGCACCCTCCCACCCATGTTCCCTAGCAACTGATGCACTGCCTCAAATACTGGAAAGAGCACATAACCATCAGGGCTAGAAGCCAATGATAGCCTTCTCCTCCAGGAATTTATCCAACCTCTTTTAAAGCCATCCAAATTGGTGGCCATCACTACATCTTGTGGTAGTGAGTTCCATTATTTAATTATGCACTGTGTGAAGAAGTACTTCCTTTTATCTGTCCTGATCTTCCCACCAATCAGCTTCATAGGATGACCCTAGGTTCTAGTATTTTGAGAGAGGGAGAAAAAGGTCTCCCTCTCTACATTGTCCACACCATGCATAATGTTGTACACCTCTGTCATGTCTCCCCTTAGCCTCCTTTTTTCCAAGCTAAACAATCCCAGTTGTTGTAGTGCAACAGCACCATAGCACCTTCTGAGTAGCCATGTATAGGAGAGTGCTGTTAAGCACTCAACCACCTTGGCTGTAGCTAAACCTAAGGATTGTCCTGGGGTCAAACCTGTTAATCTAAGTGCCACACAGGGCATCCAGCGCTCAGGCAGGGACGAACCCGGGATGATCCTGGGATAAACCTTAGGTCTAGCTACAGACCTAGAATCCTTTAATCCTGCCCATACACACTGCATGTAGGGATGTCTCCCCTCACCCACTTGGTATGGGTGGTGGCATGCAGGATATGGGGAGCAGCCTCCAAGGGCTGGACACAGCCCTCAGGCCATCTGTTCCCCACCCCTGATCTAGAGGCCTGAGATTCTGTTGTAAATTAGATCTGTCATGGAACTGTGCCTTTGCCTCAGAATTTTCCTCATGGCTCCCCCATTCAAAAAAAGCTCAGATCCAATCCGCTCAGAAGGTAGCCCTGAACACCATCACATCCTCACAGAGGTTAATCTGCCAGAGTCATAGGATGCCACAATCCCTGCCACAACTAGGAGAGACTGGGGAGAGAGTCCGGTCATCAGTGCGAAAAGCTGTGAAATCAGCAGTGGAATTATGGCTGGGTGGGATGGGGAAGAGAAGAGCATTAAAAAAGAAAAGTATGCCGCCATCCTCTGTATTTATGAACCTGCCAGACATGTAAAATCTGCATCCTGCAGAGTAACTGTGGGTGCTTAATTGACTGCCTGCAAGCAAACCATTACAATGCTATTACTCCATCAACTGCAGAGAAAGCACAGTGGGTAAAACCAACTTGTAAGTAAAGTTGTCACACCCATGCTTGACAGTCACTTCCCTAGACGCCTTTTGCGTGCTCTTCTTCCCTTATCTGTTCAGTGATCGCATCCACCACAGGCCTAGCTGAGCAACTGGGCCTGATGATTAGGAACAAATTCAGCCATGCATTCACAATTTCCACAAGAGCCACCGATTTCCATTGGAGATTTTGCTCCACTAAGGTTTCCTGGAAGATGTCCATTAACGTCAAGTTTTCCTGTTAAAAATCCATTTTGTGCACAGATGGAGGGGAGAAAAATCAACTCTTCCTGTTCTTTTGTTTTTATTTCTTTAAACTATTTGGCTTTCCATGGAGATCATCCCTTTGAGACCGATGACAGCAGTATGCAAAGAAAACTACAGAGGGCTTGTGGGGCTTCTAATGAGGCAGACACATCCTAACAACTAGGCATGCACAAATCTCTCCATTTCAGCTCTTCACTTTTCCAGCCTTCAGTTCATCCCATCCTGTTTCTCAATTAGTATGTGGTGATTATTATTATTATTATTATTATTATTATTATTATTATTATTATTATTAAAAAGCCAGTATGCATTTTGTGCACTATTCTCCTGATATACGTATTTTTGCACTTTTGCACTAATATATCCATTTTATACACAGTTTTGCCTAACATGCAGCATTAGGAAAGCTGTTTCTCCTTTTATAATGCTTTTTCTACATTCTCTCTCACACACCCCTCAAATATCTGGGCTTTTGAGGTGCATTTTCCCTAATATTTGCATTTTCGTACATCTTTTTGCTTGGAGATCTTCACAAAAGCCAGAGAAATGTGAATACCGAAGGACAACTGCGTTCTGGTTTGCATATCGATTTGTGACATACAAATTTGATAAGTTGACATGAGCATGTGCACTGAATGGAATTCATCACCATCCCTATAGTTTAGCAGTAGAATAAACTGCCCGAAGTGGTGAAATGGCTTCCCTGGGAGGCTTCCAATAAAAGCTTGGCCTGCTCTGTGTGGCCCACAATTCTGAAGCAAAGTGGGATACATAAAAGAAAGAAGAAGGAGAAGGAGAAAAAAGGAGGAGGAAGAGGAGGAGGAGGAGGAGGAGGAAGGAAGGAAGGAAGGAAGGAAGGAAGGAAGGAAGGAAAGAAGAAGGAAGAAAGAAAGAAATGCCAGAGTCCTGGCTTGTACATTTTGTGAGATGTTCTGAAATAGCGTGATTGAGGAGATATGTAAGCCCTTTTCCTCTATCCACAGATAGCCTCCAGGGTGAACTAGGCTTTACATGTAAAGAGCAGATGATACAGTGGCTGAATTTGCATGATTCTTCCCAGCTCTCTGCCCCCAAACACACTTTAATTTGAATGGGAGAAAGCACTGAACCAGGACTCCATGTGATAATCAGATGCCGGCACAAGGTCCACTCACCTGTGAGAATGAGCACATTCTAGGGAAGTGGGATCATGCATCCTGTCACTACTTCAAAAGCACCACATGTTCAGCTGAAGGTGCGGTTTCCCAGGAGCTCTGTTTCTTCTACACTCAGAAGAAAGAGGCAAGGCACAGGCATTGGGGTAACCATAGGATGATGATGATGATGATGATGATGATGATGATGATGATGATGATGATTTCTTACCAGCCTCTCCCTTTGGATCAAGTTGGAGGGGGCCTATAAGGCCATCGAGTCTAACTCCCTACTCAATGCAGGAATCCACTTTAAAGCACACCTGACAGTTGTCCAGCTGCATCTTGAAGGCCTCTAGTGTGGGTCATTGGTTCTATTGTTGTACTGCTCTAACAGTCAGGAGGATAGAGCCTTTAAGGCCCCCATTGGAGTGGGGGGGAAGGAAGTGTGATTCCTTGTGAATTTCCCCTTTCCATGCTAATAGCAACCACCATTAACAGAGTGGGAGGTAGGGCATGATGCTTGAAACCAGGGTGGGCAGTTGCCAAGTGCTCACAGGGGACTTGCAAATGCTCAGGTGTGGGGCCACACTCACACCAAGGGCATCTGATAGGGTCCGTGAGGGCCAGATGCTGGGGTGGGGGAAGCCCTCACAGACCCCATTGGAGGCTTGTGACATCCCACCTCAAACTGACTTGTGCTGTTCTTCCACCATACTATTTTGGCACCTCTTCTGACTCTGGGCTTAAACTGGAATATCGATAATTCGTGGAAAAGGAGATGGTGGGAACTTCCATGCAATGAACATTTAGACTGGCCCATAGTAGGTGTAACACTCTTAGTCCCACTCCATAGATGATCAGGTTTGTTAAACAAGATTACCATTTTTGCATGGAGAAGACATGTGTTCAACCTGGGGGTGGGGGGAACTATTTTGTTTTTGTTTCATCCATCAAACACCATTGCCATCACATTAGGCATAAGAAGCAGCTGAAAGAAACAAGCCATGAACCTCCAATAGTTGGAATGTCATAGTCTGATTTTCTCTCTTTCTCTAAGGAAGCAATTACCTCTAAGGAAACTTGAGGTGAAGAGGAGATCAAGAAGGAACTGGTCATTTCTCTTTACAGAGAACCGTTTGCAGGTGTGTGTATGTTTTACTACCCACACATCCATCTTGATGGTGTTGATGGATTTACCTTTTATGCTTACATTTTTTCCAATAAATTCATAAGAAACATGACGTATCCCAATAGGGCAGGTGGATATGGTTTTATATTATTCTGTATACCATTTTTCTTTCTTTCTCTGCTGCCAATATGTTTCCACACTAAATCTCTGAAAAATCCCAATATTGCTATATATCTTCTTAAAAATTGACTCCCTTTTAATGAATGGTGGTGGTGGTAGGAACCTAAAATAAAACATATGACAATAATGTTGAAAAAATTCTCAACATAAAAGGATCAGTGAGAAATCACGACATCAAGGTTCTTCCTCCCCACCCCCCTGCCAAATGATATGACCATGTCCAGTGTTACAAAGTAGGGTTGTGCATGGACCCCCCCCCCATCTGCTTCTATTCCAGATTCACAAATTCCAGATCGAGTCCACTCCGCTCCGCTCCAATCCGCCTATGGTACACTCTGCTTCACTGCGAAGCTCCGGATCCGGATCAGAGCTCCGCTTTTTCCCCCATAGACTTGCATTGAAATCCTAAAACACCTACAACTTTTTTCTATTAACATTAGAAACGTCAAACTCAGCACCATGATAGCTTATCCTTGTATACATATGCATGCCAAGCCTCAAGCAAATCCAAGAATCCACTGATTTTGGGGGAATTTTTGAAAATCCAACACCCCATTTTCAGAAATGGGATTTACTCTGACATTTTGACAGATAAAAACTTTGAAGTGGGAACCCTCACAGATGCCATCTAGATCCACATTGATGGCAAGTTTCAAGCAAATCCCATCATCCCCTGATTTTTGGCGGGGGTTTTAACCTTTAAAGCATCACCCCTAACCCCAATTCACACCCCTTTCGATATCTCTGTAAATTTTCATGCCAGAATCCTCAAGTTAGGCACCATGACAGCTGATCCAGGTATACACATGCATGCCAAGCCTCAAGCAAATCCAAGCATCCCCTGATTATTGGGGGATTTTTGAAAATCCAATACCCCATTTTCAGAAATGGGATTTACTCTGACATTTTTACAGATAAAACTTTGAAGTGGGCACCCTCACAGATGCCATCTAGATCCACATTCATGGCAAGTTTCAAGCAAATCCCATCATCCTCTGATTTTTGGAGGTTTTTTTCCCTTTCAACTCACCTCAATTCAAGTCTCATGCTAGAACTCCATCAATTTTCTAGTTCGAAACCTCAAATTAGGCACCATGACAGCTGATCCGTGTATACACGTGCATGCCAAGCCCCAAGCAAATCCAAGCCTCCCCTGATTATTGGGGGATTTTTGAAAATCCAACACCCCAGTATCTCAGGGATTTTTAAAGCTGCAGACAGCTGAATGGGCTTTCTTTCTTTATGGCCATTTCAAAGGACATCCCAACATGCCATGAATTGGGGAGTAGATAAACCTAAATATGAATCTTTTTCCACACTTGAAAAAGTCTAAGTGAGTGCAGGAAGGACTTATCCCCTGAGTCAAAGCAAGACACATACAAACCATCCCTGCAAGGCGGGCACAGAGGAGGACAGGCAGCACTGGGAGCAAGCATGCTGGAGGCTTGTGGGGTTGAACCACAAAGCCCATCATGTAGTACAGCTCCCAGGCACCAGGCAGGCAGAGAGGCAGGCAGAGATGCCATAGATCTATGGGGAAGTCAGTCCCAGCAGATGCCCCTCCACAACAGCACCCAGGCGGAAGATGGAAGGCAGGCATGGAGCAGACATTTCTGGGGGCACAATGAAGTGAGCCAAGGATTGTTTCAAAGCCAGTAATGCAATCCATTCCTGCAAGGCGGGCACAGAGGAAGCAGGCAGCACTAGAAGCAAGCATGCAGGAAGGCTTGTGGGGTTGAAAAAGGTACCTCTCACACTTTTTTACCCTATAGCAAGCAAACCGCAGCATGCAAAGTGCTGAAAATAGGCTCAAAATGACCCCCACTCATGGCTCTCTAAGCACAGTGAGTTTCAAATAGATAGCTTGAAAAACAAAAAAGTTATCCACTAATCTTTTACGCAATGCAATCCTTTGGACGAAAAAATCCAAAATGGCAGGTGGAGCGCTCCGTGAAAAGAGAAGTGATCTGCTTATGGTTGCTTCTCTTCGCCATGCTTCTCCAGTCCCCCTGATCCGCTTCTCCTCCGCCTGTAGCAGAGGTGAATCACCCCGATCCACTTCTGCTTCTCTGATCCGAGGAGAAGAGGATCACACCCCTAGCTTCTGTGTGCGGTACTGACTCCACTTTGAAGCAGCCAAAACCCCACCTGCAGCAGGAATGAGACTGAGAGCATTCACACAAAAATAGATCAAGTACTCATTTTCTGATAGACTTCTTCAAATGCATTCCCCAGAGACAAAGGTGGGGGTAAAATTAAGCAGAATATGAATGCTGCATGGCAAGAGTGATAACTGGTCATGCACATACTAATGCAGCCCTTTTGCTGAACCCAGCCTGAACACATGTCTTTAAAACAATCATTGTGTAAAGTCATCTTTTGTAAAGAGAATGTTTTTAGCAAGTACAGCCATCATCCCAAATCACCCTCTTTTGTTATCTCTCTCTCCCATAGCAAGTAGCATCACTTTGAGTGTTTATGAGCAGTGATGTCAGTGCTTTTCTTTAGATCATATCAAAACCATCAAGTTTTAGAGAAGAGAGGCTGGCTTTCTCTCTCTCTTTTACCAGAAGCACAAGGCATACTACCCAATCCAGCTTGTGTGAGCAAGCTGCCATTGGTGAGTGCTTTGCCTCCCTGTATTCTTTTCCTCTTCACCTAAGACCAGGAGTTGCAACGCTCCCCAGTTTATGTCTACAGGAAAGGGCTCCAGCCCAAGGAAAGGTATATTGCCTTTAAAGATTCCCACTATTCTTTCCCCTGCTGTGTGTGTATGCTCTTAAGCCTCAGAAAGTTTATTTTTTCAGTTTTGAAACTCCTTCTAAGCCTCCACTTGCTCAGCTAATTCCCCCCAAACTCGCTTGCACATTTGTATCTGTTTCAACCTCAATAAATGTGCCATTGTGGTGTTACCCTCTTCAGTGGTGTAGATTTCTTGAGTAAGAATCACCTTACTTAGCCACAGATGCTCTATTGCCAATTTCAAAAGATTCCTTATAAGCGGGTGTAGGTCTCGTTAGAACGTGTGCAAGTTTGTACATGGGTCTAATGAGAGCACATCACGTAACACGAGTAAATTCATGGAAAGGAGGATGAAATCAGTATCTGAGGCAGTAAACCTGTGTGCACCAGTTGCTGGGGAACCTGGGTGGGAGAGTGCTGCTGTACCATGTCCTGCTTTGTTGGTCCCTGGTCGACAGCTGGTTGGCCACTGTGTGTACATTGTGCTGGACTAGATGGACCCTTGGTCAGATCCACCATGGCACTTCTTATGTTGTTATTCCAGTTGTCCCCACCCATGCTTGCTGCAGTTGTAATCCAGCATGTGTGGCAGGTAGAAAGATGGGGAACATTTGGCATTGGATTTAATGGAAGATTGAGTTTGCTTCTTTATTATCTATCAATTTATAAGAATGTTGCTTATAAAGGCAAGCTTTACTATATATTCAACTTCAGTGGAAAAGGAAGCAGCAGCCAGGCACCTCTCCATCATGCCTTGATCTGTATGAGGCTATTAGAGGGAGAGGGAAAGGAAGCATCTGCAGAACTTTGCAACTTGGGCCATGGCTAGACCAGGCCTATATCCCAGGATCATCCCGGGATCATCCCTGTACATCCAAATGAGACACAGGGGATACTGGGAGCAGGCAGGGACAACCCCTCCATTTTCCTGGGATAATCCTTAGGTCTAGCTAAGGCCTAAGAATCTAGTGCCTAAATTTGCTTCTTTTTTCCCTTCTCCCTCCCAATCCCCTTTCCTTTTTGTCATGTTTTTTAGATTGTAAGCCTGTGGGCAGGGACCGTCTTAAAAAATATTTTGTAAACCGCCTTGAGAGCCTTTTTGGCTAAAGGGTGGGATAAAAGAGCTATAATAATTAATAAATAAATAACACCTATAAAATCACTAAATCAAGTTTAAACATTTTAAACAGAATTAAAAAACAGAGATCAAAGGGTGGTGAAGAAATTAGACTTCAGTATCTATTCATTAATAAGAACATTTCTTATGTTCCTATAAGAATGTAAATCAAGCTTTAACATATATGCAACACCAATAAATTCACTAAAACAAGTTAAAGTGTTTTAAACAGAATTAAAAACTGAGATTTTAAAAAGGGGTGTGTGAAGATGTTAAACCTTCAGCATTGTTAATAAGCATTATTGAAACCCACAGTCACACACACACACACACACACACTATATATATATATAATATTTTTTTATTGACTGCCTAAAAGCCATTAGGGATGGGGTAGTCTAACTTCCTTTGGGAGCGCATTTAATTGGATAAATAGAGCATGAGGACACCATTTCCATGGTTATGTCTGTTCTAGTACAGCTCCTGATTATGTACCTAGACTGACATTGACAAGAGTAGTCATTTATTTATTTCATTAATAATTCACACTTCCTCCAAAGAACCTAGAAAAACTTATATTTGGCCCATATATATATATATATATATATATATATATATATATATATGCTCAAACATATACCATATCAATGTATCAGTCTTACAATCTTAAAAACAAAAACAAAAAAGGCCATTTAAAATCCACATCCAGCTCCAGTCTTATCTCATAGGGAAGGATCCCACAGTGCACTCCTGCTGGTAATAGTGATGTTGTGCTAGTGTAAACCAATGCCAGAGCAATCTAACTAGCGCAACAGGAAAAACTGCCAATCAGCCACCCAAATTCAACAGCAGCACCAAATTGCAGGGATAAATAATTACTTTCCCTCCCTTATTTTGCAGATACATTGCACAAAGATTGATTTACATGTGTGAATTGTCATTAGTGCTAGCATTGGGGGGTGGGCACCATTGGACATCACCCATAGTTAAAATGCCCATGCTAAAATGTTTGGCCTCCAAATTCCATAAATAAAATCCAATTTCTCTGAAAAGTCTCAATCAAGTTATTTCTTGCTTCTCAGAGTTGTTTATGAACTGTGATCTTGTTCATCAACAACATATTCTGGATCTTCCTTCTCCATTGCCCGAGAGTCAGCCTTTCCATGCCTTTGCCAGCAGCAAAGAAATTCCTTTTAACTTACAAACAACTATTACTACAGGCTCCTGCCATCCATGTACAATTGAGCAGAATAAGTTTCATTCAAAAAATAATAATGGCAAAGATAAGGAGCACGTCGGTTTTCTTCTTTTCCTTTGCTAACACCACCTGTATACTTTTGCTCTCTACTAACAATGAGATCTGTTACTTCTGAAAAATACAGCATGCAAAGTGGGAATGTTTAGGAAAAAGACAGAAATGCACATATGTCCTATTGATCTCCTTCATCCACTCCATGGAGCCTTGGTTCTTCTCATCAGATCCTGTAGGCAGCAAAACATAGTTGTAAAGCCAAGTTATATGCTCAGTCATACAACCAACTCTGAAATAGTGATGTCTGAGAATTTCATTTCAACTCATTTTTTAAAATGAGAATTTACCCAGTTTGAAACTCCCCAAACCAAAACACAGACCCAAGACACTAGCCCTGTTCAGAAGACACCTTAAACCATAGTTTTATCCATGGTAGTTAAGCCAGAAGGCCAGGCTGTGTTAAGAAGACACCTTAACCACAGGTTTAACCATGGTGAATAAAGCAAAAAACCCTTATTCACCATTTTTAAAGCCATGGTTTAAGGAGTCTTCTGAACATGGGCTGGCCTTCTGGCTTAACCACCATGGTTAAAGCTCTGGTTTAAGATTTCTTCTGAATGGGCCCAATCTGTGGTCAAAGGCCATATTAACTTATAATGTGATTTAGAGAGCAATCCTATGTCCCCTAGATGATGTCTGGGGCAGGGGGATATAAGATTTTTGGTTTTCTGGCTCATAGGCAGCAGTCTGAGCTGGGAGCCAGGAAACTGAATTTCCTTCCCCTCCTCTTCATCCTCACAGCTAGTATGGAGTGAACCATGGCAGCTGCTTATCTTGGGGCGTTACTAGACGAGGCTGTAGCGCGCGTTACCTTCGGCAGTCGCGTCGCGGCTTCCAGATGACGTTCACGACGATCCGTCGTTATCCTGGGGTGAAGCCTCTTTATCCCGACTTTAAAAAAGTGAGTTCAAGTGCGCCTTTTCCTGCCGGGCCGCGGTAATTCGGAGTACGTGTGGGAGGATGTGAGGTCACTGTGGTCCGCACTGGTCAGGAAAAGGCGTGTTAAGGGGAGTGGCCAGCGGCTTTGGTCAAGCCGCGTCCGCCATTTGCGCCCAGCCCGCCAGCTGGAGCAGCGCGGCAGAGCGGCTTTTTAAAATTATTTTCACAGTGACAGTTAGCACAGGAACAGAGGACCGGAAAAGTGGCTGGTGCGCTGCTGGGGCATGTGTGCCTGTTTTTTCTACTGCAACCTCTGCGTGGGTCAGTTTTTGGAAAGCCGGGCATCCCACAGTCCGCCTTCATGGGGAGTTGGTGACTCCTCGCGGTGGGCAGCCACCGTGGCCGCATAATGGCGGTGCTGTACGCTGCCTGTTGGTGTGGGTACCAGGCTGGCAGAGGGCAGAGCTGTTTGTGGGCTGCTGCCATGGCTACGGCCAGATGTGGGTTGGCTCCTTGGGATGGGGCAGAGGGCACAGAGGCGGTCATCGGCGGTGACACCTCAGAGGCATGATGGGAGATGTAGGCACAGAGTGCCCATGCATACAATTGACCTCGGGTCATATTGCACCCGCCACGACCCCCATCAGGAAGTGACTGCATCAATGTTGACCTTCAACAGCACCAGCAGCACTTCAGCTGGCACTGGCACTGCCACCGCCGCCGCCGGCTCCAGCTCCGCCGGCTCCGGCTCCGCCACCGCCGGAGCCGTCGGCGGCATCGCTGACAGCTGCGCAAGTTTGCGGTCTTTCGGACTTGCGCAAACCGTGCGGCGAGCGAAAAAAAAGCCACGGCAATCAGGCCGGTGTGGCTGTGCAACCGTGCTCGCGGCGGCAGCAGCACAAACGGCGCAAACTTCCGCCACAAATCGAAGGCAGGTGTGGATGATGAGGCGTCACGTCTGAACGGGAAAATCCACTTTCACCGCTCCTCAACGACGGAACACCCGATAGGTCTAGCAAAGCCCTTGGTAAACAATCACAGAGAGTGCAAAAAGGGGTTGGTTCTAAGGGCAGGGAGGGAAGGAGATGGCAGAAGTTGGTTTAGACCAATTCGTAAGGGCTGCAGAGCCTTCCCTCCTCCTGCTCCAAAGCCCCATCTAGATAGCAAAACCTGAAAAAAGCAGGGCAGACAGACCATGGAAGAGGGGGTCCAAGTTGCAGCTACCCTGCTTTAGTTGTAAGTCCCAGAGTTCAGGGACTTATGGGTACCCAGGGTGCAACCCATAGAATTGCACCCTTACTGTACCAAAACAAAAGTATTTAAATGTTTGCATTAAAATAATGGATATTTTGGGGAAATGTAATCAATAGGAGAAAATGTGTACATTTCCATATGTGCAGAAATGATGCACACATCTAGGAAAATGTAGGAAATATGTGCAAATTTTCACGTGGAAAGAAAAACATACACCGGAGCTCATAATCTGATATTTAGATGTGTCAGAACGAGCTTCAAGATGAAATTTGTAGAGACTCAACAAGCTTTAGTTTGGCTGATTTGCACGTCCCTTGTCTGAAATATTTATTTATTTATTTATTTATTTATTTATTTATTTATTTATTGCACTTCTATACTGCCCAGTAGCTGAAGCTCTCTGGGTGGTTCACAACAATGGAAACCATAAAATGCACTATAAGATATATTACAAATATTTAAAGTATAAAACTACAGTAGAAAATGAAGTAAAATATAGGAGATGCCATTTCTCTCCCCCCCCCTTCCATTTTGTTACTCTTATTTATCTAGCTCTGCCTAAGACTCAAGCATGATGTAGTCCCTCTGAGATAGTCACTTGTTGGCATATCAAAGCAGGAACAACAGTGTCTTGCTCATGATGTGAAGCAAGGCCAGGTATGTTTTTGTAACCTTCAGGGCAGGAGGCTCTCTCTCTCTCTCTCTCTCTCTCTCTCTCTCTCTCTCTCTCTTGCTGTTGTTCTGTTCTTCTACACAGCCAGCCGCTGTGTATCTTGGCAGAGTTAAATCTGTTTCTGAGGGAAGAGAACTATTTCCATCTTTTAATAAGTCATTCCAAGTTTCCTGTGATGTTATAAATAAGCGGGTTGAGCAGCCGCCTTTATTTGGCTGAATTTGATATGGCAGAGTCAGAAAGTAGAGGGTAAAAAATAAAATAAAATAAAAGCCAGTCTCAACATAATATCTGCAGCTGGAATTGGACCAACATCCCTTTTTCAACAAAATAAAGGTTATCGTGAACTGTGCCTATCAAATACAGCTGATATGGGGCCTGGTCTTCGTGTCTATTTATTCAAGGGTCCTGCTCATAGTCAGGCCCCGCATGCTCTGTACATGAGGTCACACTGTGCTATGTTTGCTAGCACATACACTGACAAACGTTAACTAATGCACTTGTCCTTCAGGATAAAAGGAAGTGCTTGTGAAACAAAGCTGAATAACTGGGAGCCAAAACTGACATTATTTTAAATATATGCCTAGCAGTTATGTACTACCTTCAATTAAAAATAAAATAAAATCTAGAATAGGTGCAGAGCCCCTGATCCAGACTGGGACTCTAGCTGTGCGTGTATGTGAGTAGGGGGGCTTTTATGATCTGGATTGCACCTACCCTAGAAAAATAATGAAAAAAGGAGGTGTAACTGCTAGACACAGATTTAAGTGATGTCTGGTTTGGTTCTGAAAGTGGAAATACACCCTGAAAGTTTGTCATGTGCCAAGGGCATGAGTGCCATGCTTAATATTCCTCTCAGAATTTTGTATGCCAGGGGGAGGAAGACAGGCAACAGGAGTGAAGGCCACATTCTTCAGAGCAGTAGTTCTAAAGCTTTGGCCTGCAGAACATGTGTTCCAAGGAAGGGTGGTCTAAAGATGAATTTCCATTGTGTATTAGTAGAGGAAATGGCCATATACAGACTGACACTCTTGTGTGTATAGCCAGTTAAAGACTTCTGCTGCTGGTAGTACTTCATTGCTTCAGGCAAAGGAAATAGTCAGCCTGGCTACACATAATTATTTTAGATGGAGACATCAGAGATTGAATTTAGATTTTTATGCATACCAAAGGTAGTACATGGGTAGACCCATATAAAAGGATGCAATTTAAGTTAGTCATGAGCAATTTCAATGGGTCAATGCTATTCAGGACTAACACTGGATATTGCCAAAGCATGTGCTCTACCTCTGAGTCAATGGTGGGAAATGCCTGGTAATGCAGTGGGATGACCAAGGGCCCTATGGATTTCATGTTGACACCCTACTAGGATGTCAACATGAAATCAGGGAGCATCCCATGAACAAGCATGCAGTTGCTCACTGTCTAAAGCCCTCATTATGAATGTAGGCTGCTATCATTGGGGTTGTTAGCCAGTCATTTGTAACCCTCTGCTTCCAACATTGCTTCCCAATGTGTGAGAGGATGTTTTCTCCTCCCTCTTCCATAATCACCCCAAAGTTATGATGATCACCTCCTATCCACAAAGCTCCTCAATAGCCTCTGTTCCTGATCTGTGAGAACTGTGCTATGAAACCTTATGGCTTTATAGCCCTCTTCAAGCATTCAAGCCTCACACTATGGGGACTACAAGGCCACTCATCCAATCTCACCATCACATCTGTGTCACTAGTTCCATCACCTTCTGTTTGTTGGGGAGTCAACTTTTGCAGTGGGACATCTTCCCCCGCTCACGTAAGCTTTCTGTGAGATTAACGTCTACATTGTGTTGGAGAAGCAGTCCTGAAACGGGAACTTATCTGCATATGTGCTGGGAGTGTAACTTGTAGTAACATTTTGTGAAGACTCAGGGCATGGCTAGACCTACTGGCAGAGGGGGGGGAGGATCTCATGATATGGTGATCGTGAGATCCTCCCCCTCAGTCCATATGCAGCACTCGACGTCCCAGAAGGAAGAGGACATCCAAAAAAAATTGGATTTTTTTTTTTTTTTATCAAAAATGAGTGCTCGGGCACTCCATCGAAAAGGCAGGCTTTTTTTTAAAAAAAAAAAAAAAAATCCCCCTCCCATCCCGATGGGCACAGAGCTCCTGAGGAGCTCAGTGCCCCATGCCCTGTTCCCAGCTCTTGGTTACTTGTGAGGAGCCAGGAAGAAACCGGGATGGCTGCCCACACATCCCATAGTCTCGGGACTATCCTGAGACTGCGGGAAAAGTCAGGATTAAAGCCATCCCACTTATCCCAGGGAAAGGGAAGGATCATTCCTCCCTGCTCCCGGGATCCCCTGTGCATCATGTGGACACACAGGGATGATCCCAAGGCGATCCCGGGATAAGCACTCATCTAGACTTGCCCTCAGACATAAATGCTATTACAAAGCAACAAATCACCATGGACTCTCCCCCTCCATTAGCATAGCTTAATTTGTTTAGAGGAACTAAAATCCAGTTAAAGCATAAACACCTGAAAATATATATTTTGAAACCTGCAAGGCTGTAGTAATAGCACAACAGTGGAGTGACAGGAGAGGTTTATCACTGAATTTGTAGTATCGATGAGTTGGAGACAGTGCAATAGCAGAAAAATTAACTGGGGCACTGGGGAAGTACAATATTACAAAGGACAAAAAGATGCAGACACTTTTGATTTCATTGTTTCATTTCATGTCATTTCATTTATCACATTTCTATACTTCCCAATAGCCAAAGCACTCTGGGCAGTTTACAAAGATTTAAACCTTAAAATACATAATATATAGTAGAAAAACCATTTCCATTTTTAAAAACCCCCACATATAAACGAACAGCACACATAGAGACATATGTATGCCTATACAATTTTAAACAATCAACCATAAGAAAACCTTAGGACCTGATTAAATCCAAGACCTGACTGGTTTGAATTTATTGCACACATTAATACATTCATTACTGTGTACATGTATTGTATGGCATTTATTGCATGTATTAATTACATCATGGACCACCCAGATACATGGGCCTTGACGGAGACGTCTAATTAATCAGCATCCATCCATACCTCTGGCAATATCAAGTCAGAACTAATCACAGAGAGATGAACAGTGTTTTTACACTGTACATGTTCACTCCTTCCCATTATATAAATATATAAGCATTGTGTTGTTGTTGTTGCTTACACATTGGGGGCTGAACCTCTGCAATGTGGAGACTAGCTGCTGTTGTGATATGACAGAGGTGATATGACAGAGGGGGCAGAGCCAAAGAGAGCACACCCACTTTCCCACCTCATACTAGTGGAATCACTTGAGGGGGCATGCTCGAATAGTTCATGAATGTCCTGACTTATGATCTTGAGTGACCAGACAAAGGGGGCAAGATGCCTGTATGTTTAGCCTGCACATAACAAGCTTCCCCTCCCAGAATTTTCTCTGCTTCCCAAATGAAGAAGGAATTCTGTCAGGTGCCCTGTGTCCAGATGGCCGTGTGACATCCCTGAAGTGAAGAGGAACATTGCGCCCATTGTGGCCGCCATTTTTTTAACACACACACACACACACACACCAGGAGCTGGAGTGCATTTGCGTTCCAGCAAAAAGTACATGAAAAACAAACAAACAAAACCCCTGACCCCACTCTTCCCACACCTTTGATGTTCCTGGACTACCCCCCCCCAGCCCGACTCCTTCCCTCTACTCATGCGGAGAAGGGAAGAAGCTGGGATACCCGCCCACACCACCCACAGTCCTTGGGACCATTCCAAGTTCGCAGGAAAAAACTGTGAAAAAGTGGTCCCAGAAATCCTGGGGAAATGGAGGGATCATCCCTGCCTGCTCCTGGGATACCCTGTGCATCATTTAGACACATAGGGATGATCCAGGGATGATCCAGGGGAAAATCAAAGGTGTAGAAAGGGCCTTACTTTTTACAAGAAAGCCAAGCAATGTAACTAATAATTGCTTTCCTGTGTTTTTCCCTGTGTTCTCTCTCTCTCTCTCCCCCCTTGTGTTTTCCTTACAAAAGGAAAGTTTTGTTTTCCTTGCAAAACAAAAACAAACCAAAAAAAACCCCACCCTCCTCTCACTTTGGGGAAAAGAGTGGACTAGGAGCACAATCTCTCTGCCCATATTGACAAGGAAAAGTGCAAGCAAAGTTCCTGGGGGGAGGAGGGCTCCATGGGACAGGGGTGAGATGCCGGTTGTACCCCCATCTTTTTATATTCCTTGCAATGCATTTCCCATTGCAAAGCCTTCTCTTCTCATCATTCTCTGACTTCTAAGGAAGAGCAGAGCTTAGAAAAAAAAGCAGCATGTGTGTGTGAGAGAGAGAATACTGGGCCTCTTCATGCTGTTTTCAAACTTCCCCAGCCGAATACAACAGGAAGTATTTTTGATTTTAAAATAGCAAATAAATGGCTGCTTTGAAATGCTTTTTTCTCGAGCCAGGCAGGGAAAGCACTGCAGTTCAAAGCCGAAGAATAAAACAAGGGCAGGAGTAGCTTTTATGCTCTCTTCACCACTCCTTTTTCATAAAAGGATAGATCCCTCCACTCCCACTTTATAGGAAACGGGGCTCTGCTAGGCTAAACCACCTTCCTTCCTTCCTCATAGAAAAACCAGGAGAAACAACAGTGTAACAGTCCCACCACTTCACTCCTTTTGGTATAAAATAGTAAATTTCCATCCCACAGGCAATTGGAGACTTTGGGCCTTGCTAGATGATGGGGTAGCCCGGTATGAGCCCCCGCCCGGCCCCTGTGTGTCCAGATGATGCACAGGGGATCCTGGGCTCAGGCAGGGGTAACCCTCCCTTGGCCCGGGATAACCGGCACTGCTTCTGGCTCGGTATTTCCCATGGTCTTGGGCTTAGCCCGAGACTGCAGGCGTGTAGCTTGTTCTGCCGCTTTTCCCGGCTACCACATTTACTTGCGAATAACTAGGAAAAGTGGTGGATGATGCGCAGTGCTCCACAGGAGCACTGCAGCCATCAAGGCAGGGGGGGGAGATGGGGGGGGGAAACGGAGCCGGGGTGATGGGGATCGGAGATCACGGGTGAGGAATCGGAGATTGGGGGGGCGGGGGAATGGAGATTGTGGGGGGAATCGGGGGCAGGGGGAGTGGGGAACCCTTTTTTTTTTAAAAAAAAAGCCTAACTTTCTCATTGGTGCGCACCTGCGCACATGGCCCCTTTAAACTAAAAAAAATGGTGGACACGACAGGCTCTTCCTGCAGCCCGTCACATCTTACGTGTAGACAGGGGCAATGGCCCGTGTTACTTTTAGTGTGGGCTGACCCCTCCTCCCACACAGATTTGCAGGTAGGTCTAGCAAGGCCCTCAGCTGGGCCAAAACATTTTGCCATTGCTGCTTCTCTCTCTCTCTCTCTCTCTCTCTCTCTCTCTCTCTCTGTGTGTCTCTCTCTCTGTGTCTCTCTCTTCCTTTCTCTGCGTTTGTGTATATATATATATTTAAAAAAAAGCACAGCCAAGAGCTTAGCATTCTCTTCTCCACTCAACTGCACCCAATGCCTACAACTATGTCAGGAAAGAAATGGAGGAGGATGGACCATTCTGCCATGCCTGGGCGTGGGGAAGCATTTTTGAGCGGGGGAAGAATAGAGATGAGCCCTCCCACTATTGGCTCTGAGCAGGTGGTGACACAGAGCGGGGAGGGGTATAATGCTGGCATTTACCCCTCCCACTTTCCTTTTTGTTCATGCGGCTCCCTCCCTCCTCCCTCCCTGTATGCAGTGTGAGTTCTATGGTCACCATTCAGGGCCGAGTAGGAATTTTTTGATCGTTTTCTAAATTGTTCATGAGTTTTTTCGCCTACTCCACACTGTAAGACAGCCTAGGAGTATAAATAGGTTGATTTGGCGTTGCTTATGAATTTGGTCACATTGATGGTGAGCATTCACAGGCACTGTTTTGGTGACTGGTAATTCCTGAAGGCTCCCGGCGTTGAGCTCTGCAGCCACGCTGGGAGATAAGGCTTACCTCTGAGGCCGACCTTTCTCACCCACCTTGAGCCTTGCAGCCTGGGTTGGGGGTGACACCGGAAAGTCTCCCTACCCCAAAAGGGGCGGGCAAATTGTACAGCCGCAACCCACAAGACATTAATAGCTCGCCCTACTCAGAAAGATCTGAAAACCAGGCCAGACTGGATGCCCCTTTAGGTTCCCCCTTTGCAGATCTTTAATAAAATGTGGCCCTGTTTAAACCCAATGTTCTGTGTGTCATCTCTTTATTTACTGACATCCGTCTCACAAATAAAAAATTGTCTCTTACCCATCTACATGGAGACTTGCCACCCACTAGTGTGGACAGAATGCATTGAGATTTAAACACGTAAAAGCACTGTGCCCCTTGTAGTATGGAAAGTTAGTTTTTATTTTGCTTTTACCTTATGGCATTGGGATAGACAACTTGGTGCCTCCAGGTGTTTTAGACTAATGATCCCATACTCCCCAACAATTGGTAATGGTGCCTAAGGCTTACGGGAATGGTTGTTAAAACAACAACTGGAGAGCATCAAAATGACTCCTCTTTTTATAGTAGAAGAACAATGATTCAGCATCTCATAGTACCCATCTGGAAGCCAGTCATGTTGTGAAAGGGAACTGCTGCAGGGAAAGAAGAAAATCTGTAGTGGATTTCTTCAGAGAGAATGAAACACAGTGACTTTTTAACCCTGCTGTTGAAAACAGATGTGTGTTGTGCTGTGGTGGCCAGGGAACTGGGAAAGTATTTAATTTTCTAAAGACTCCAGCAAGGGACCCAAGTTGCACAAGACCATCTGTGTTATTGGCCCTTCTCTTTAATTCTGTAGGAGGAATAACATGGGTAGAAAATAACAAACACTCTGAAGATGTTTTTAGGTACTAAGCCTGGCCATAATTTGTGGACCCTACCCATGATGAAAACATGCTATTATATCACTCATACCATGTCAGAATTTTAAAAATCACCTGGTACGTGTTTACCACTGAGAATTAAAAGATGTCACAAAGAAAAATATATTGTGGTATACTTCTGAAAACATCATCTTCATCATCTGAGAAGTTTTTTTTAAAAAAAAAAAAAATATGTGCAAGCCCTGTTTAAATAATTGACATGACTGCTAGACCATGGGAGGACTTGCCCGGGAGAACTCTCCAATGGATTGTGCCCCAAATCTCATTTTTTCACCAGTTGTTAGGCTGCATATTTTCCTTGCTAGCCAAAGAGATGCCCTGAAGGCAGCCACTTCCTGAACTGAAAAAAAGCAAGATCTTTTCCTTTCAAATGTCTCAGGTTATATTTTCAGATCAAAATCATTTAACAAAACACAATCCAGATGTATTGTTATTGATATTTCATAGTTACTGCGGAAAGGTCTATCAGAAACACGCACACACAAATTAGCCTGTTTGATGAGTCATAATATTAAATAATTTCCTTTTTAAAATAAGAAAAATAAAACCTCATCTTATTTCATTACATTCTCGTTTGTGTGTGTGTGTATGTGTGTGTTCGTGTGTTTAAACCAAGGTGATAATATAACCAAGACTTGATGGAGTGTTCTTCTCAACTGACTATACAGTCTTAAAATAAGATTGTGTTGGGAGGTTTTTCAACCAAGTTCCTAATTGATTTCAGAATGCTGGTTTTAGAATGCTGCTAAGAACTGTATCATGATGGTATTTGCTTATGGGTTTCCAATAGGCAATAATTTCTCCAAGAAAAGTCTTTCAACTGAACGAATGCTAAGTTTGTTCTTCTGAATCAGATGTCTACTGAACTTTCTAGGATCAAAACATGTTCCAATTTCAGCAGCCCAGAATAAGGATCATAACACAAGAAGAGCCCTGCTGCATCAAAACAAAGGTTGATATAGAGCTTTTCTACTCCAGGTATTTATTGTGCATGCATAATTTCCCACTCACAGTATTTGGCAGATGTTTTAGATGACACCGTCATCCTCTAGGGCCTCCACTGTGCTTTTTTAGTAGTAATATTTTTTTAGTAGTAGTATTTTTTTCTGATATGGAAGGTCTGGTATATCCTGAATAGAATGAAAACCTAGGGCATGTCTAGACAAGTGTTTATCCTGGGGATTGTCCCAGGATCTTCCCTGTGCATCCACATGATGCACAGGGGATCTTGGGAACAGAGAGGGATGATCCCTCTATTTCCCTGGGGTAACTGGGACCACTTGTAGCCTGATTTTTCCTATGGCCTCGGGATGATCCCGACACCACAGGAGGTGTGTGAGCACCTGTCCCAGCTTTGTCCCACTTATGAGTAAACATGAGGAGGTGGGAACTGGGCACAGAGCTCTTCAGGTGCTCTGTGCCCATTGGGGGTCGGGTGATGTCGAGATCTTTTTTTTTAAAAAAAAACTTACTTTTTAATCGGCGCGCACATGTGCTCATCTTCTATAAAAAGAAAAAGCAAAGAAAATGGTGGGCGCAACATCTGTCCTTCCTCCTGGGATGTTGCACTCTCATGTGGACAAAGGGGAGGATCTCGCAAGCAGAATATCGTGAAATCCTCCCCCCTCCCTCCCACCCCTGGTCTAGACATGCCCCAAGAGTATTTCCACAATTCCACTGTACCACATCACCACCTAGTGGTTGGGTATTGTAGAAAGGCAGAGAAAGAAAAAACCCTGAAAATGCAAATGCAGAGAGAGAAAAAGAGAGAGAGAAAGAGAGAGACAGAGACAGAGACACAGACATAAAGGAGCCACTCTTAATCCCACAAAGAATCTGGAGGTAGAAGCCTCGGTAAAGTGGCAGGTTAAAAGCCTCATGCACAAAAGTCCAGAATCCTGTTTCCCACAATAGCCACTCAAGGGCAACTGTGCTTTAAAGAATGTTTAGTTCGGCCCATAAACTGCCGGCTTTTATTTAAGGAGTTAGGGTGGCTTTGCCGACCTTTTTCTCCCTTGGCCATGCCTTCACATGCTCTTCATTGAATTGTTTGCTATTGCTTCTTCTAATTGCTTACACTGAAGTATATAAGCCAACAATGCATATCTCTGCTATGTGTGATTTGAAGAATGTGTCATTTGGCCCTGATGTTCAAGGGCAAACTGCCCTTGATACTACAGACAGCATATAACTAGCAGCCATTGGAAGCTTTATTCACTATGCATTTTGAAACTGTCTAAGTAGACGGCTGTGAATTCCGCAGTTAAACTACGTTTGATGTGGAGAAGTTTCTATTTGCCTCTGTTGAACCTCCCACCATTCAGTTTAATTGGATAACCACATGTTCTAATATTGCGAGAGAATAAGAAAACCTTCTCTCTGGCTACTTTTGCCACCTCATTCATCATGCTATAAGCCTTTTATCATGCTCCCTTTATTCACTAAAGAGCTATAAAATTGAGAAGTTTTCTATGTAAGTGACTTGCTCCACCCACTCACTCACCCACCTGTGCTCATTTTGCTTTAAAAAAGCAGGAATTTTATTTCTGCTGGGAAAAGGTTACTATATGGTGGCCTTTCCCATCATCCTTCCATATATACATTTCTCAAGAAAATTGAGATTCAGGTAGAGATTTCAACTTATTAATTGTGTTAATTAATTAACTAGTTTTTAACTAATACAGGCTGATGACACAGAGGTAGTCAGTGTAGTGTAGTGGTTAGAGTGTTGTCCTGAAGTTCATGAGATCCAGGCTCCAGTCCCCATTTCGCCATGAAGCTCACTGGGTATCTTTTGGCCAGTCACTGGCTCTCAGCCTAATCTACATCATAGGGTTGTTGTGATGATACAACGGAGCAAAGCTTCCTTGAGTTCCTTGAAGAAAAAACGGTGGGGCATAAATGTTACAGCAAAGGAATAAACAAGTAACATTTCTAAAGTTGTTTTGTTTGTATTACTCAGTTCCTCAACCATTTTCAAGTAGTTTGCCCTGCTCTGATTTAGGGGGAATTTGTTCAGGTTGTATTTGAGATGAACCAAATTTAAGCCTGGAAAAATGAGGAACAGAGAAACTAAAATTGACAAATTCATCCACTCTTAATGTACGGACCTTTTGGCAACTTGGTTCTTTCAACTTACTGTAGATCTTCTAATATAGATATCATTAAACAAAAAACCTATGATTTATACAAAAACATTAAGGCTCTACAGTTTTCAATGAAGCACCAACCAAGTCAGTATGTCCCATGGTCAGAGTGGCCTAGCTGCTAGCCTGGCTGAAACAATGGCCTGAAGGGGTGTGGCCTGATTGCTTTCAGCAGCTGAGTGGCTGGGGAGTCTCATTCTGATTTCTAACTGCAAGCTGAGCAGAAGCAGAGAAGAGAAGCTGCCCCAGCTGGACTAGAAGCTAGAAAAGGAAGCCAGCCCCCAGAGAGTGAATGATTAGAGCGAGTGAACTGGAGGACAAACAGGAGTTTGTCAGGGGGAGTTTATCAGGGGGACTTCTTTAACAAAATTTTCATCTCGTAAGTCACACTCCTTTAGTAGGGGACTTTGTTGTGTACCTCAGATAGGAGAAAGCACAGGCATTGGTGGGACATGGAGGAGATCTCACAATTACACTCATTTTTTATTTTATTTTATGAACGTTAGAATGACCCTTCCCCAGTTACTGCTTTATAATAGAATGCATAATATACGGTTTGCTTTTAACTACAGGGACACTGCCACTATGGTGTTGCCTAGCCTACATATTCTGGATAGTCTCTTGATGTGTTTAGTACCAATGTATAGTGAATACTTGATTAGGTATTCAAACAAAAACAAGTAATTTTGTTATCTTGCCTTTCAGAAAATAGCTTTTCAGTATCATTAAGCATTAACACAGAAATTAAAATATGCTGCAAAACAATAGGATGTAAAGGAAGAATATTAGAAAGAAGGTACAATAGAAACATTGTTAGTATTCAACTAAGGGCATACAGTATCTAAACCATAGGTTGTAGAGGGAGGGAGGGAGGGAGGGGGGGCGATCCTGGACTTACCCTGCTTCCAGAATTGTCCCTGACCATCTAAATGGAAGCATGACATCCCGGAAGGGAAAAGGGAGATCATGGTGTCCCACCCGCCATTTTTTTTTAAAAAATGACAGGAGCTGTAGTGCACTTGTGCTCCAGTGAAAAGGTAAGTAATATATATATATAGAAAAAGCCCCACCCACCCTCTCCCCCACCCCTGATGTCCCTGGACACCCCCCAGCCTGGTTCCTTCCCTCTGCTGACCTCCACTACTTGCAGAGAGGAGGGAAGAAGCAAAGACAGATGCCCACACCGCCCACGGTCCTCAGGATCATCACGGGACTGTGGGTAAAAATGGGATAACTGCAGATTGTAGTAAAACTGGGGGGAAAGTGGTCCCAGAAATCCCGGGGAAATGGAGGGATCATCCCTGCCTACTCCTGGGATCCTCGGTGCATCATTTGGATACACAGGGATGATCCAGGGATGATTCCGGGGGGAAAGGCAGGTGTAGACATGCCCTAAGTAGCCTGAAGAAAAGTCGTTCTACACATTTGGGCCAAAGTTAAATAATTCAATGTAGAAAGTTCTAGTTCTTCCTTGTCTTCAGCCTAATACGATAACTAAACTTAAACAATGCAAGAATGTTCCAAGTTTTTATTGGCCAACATTTAATACTTGAAAGGGATTACAATTTCCATTTATGAATGATTACAAATCTAATATAGGGTAACATTATAAATTAATTCTCAGTGAGGTTTGGAGTATCCTTTACCTATTCTAAATAAACAACAATCAGATCCATTATCCATTGAAAGCTGAATATTCATAATTCTGAATGTTTTGCTAAGGTGGAACTTTCAAAATAGCTTCTAATTTTGTTTTCGAGGAAGACTGGTGACATAGAAATGAGTGTTAGCCCATTGAAAAGTTCCAGTATTTCTCTTGCTTGGCTTTCTTGATAAATTGTTGGGTTGTTTTACCTAAAATGGAATGCCCAGATATGGTTTCAATTTTGCTGTGTGTAAATTAGCGTCATTTATTAATATATTTATTAATTTATTACATTTCTATACCACCCAATTGGTGAAGCTCTCTAGGCGGTTCGCATCTCCAGTATAACCTTGAGGAGAGAAACTTTAAAAAACAAAAAACCTCCCATGCTAATAGTGGACTAAATTCCAATCTCTCTAGAAAGGCCCTTTCTACACCATGGATTTTTCCCAGGGTCGTCCCTGGGTCATTCCTGTGTGTCCAAATGATGCACAGGGAATCCCGGGAGCAGGCAGGGATGACCCCTCCATTTTCCTGGGCTAACTGCATATGCAGTTATCCCGATTTTACCTGTGGTCCTGGGACGATCCCGAGTACCGTGGGTGGTGTGGGCGCCTGTCCTGGCTTCCTCCCTCCTCTCCGCAAGTAGCGGGGGTCAGTAGAGGAAAGGAGCCAGGCGGGGTGGGGGGAGTCCAGGGACATTGGCTGTTGGGTGGTATAAAATGCAATAAATCATCATCATCATCAAGAGGGGAGCAGGGTCAGGCCTTTTTTGTTTTGCTTTGTTTTTTACTTAATTTTTGCTGGAGAGCAATTGCGCTACAGTTTCTGCCTCTCTTTTTTTTTTTAAAGAGTCAGGTGCGACGTCCCTCTTCTCTTCCGGGACATCACACTTCCGTTTGGACACCCAGGGAGGATTGCAGAAGCAGATAAGTCTGCGATCCTTCCCCCTCTTTCCCTCTACGCCCTTAGGTGTAGAAAGGGCCAATGTTTAAACATCCAAGGTTGTGGTTGTAAGCACATTGACTGGGGAAAAGATTCTACTGAAAAGATTCGGCTTTATTCCAAGGAAGTGAGGTTGGGATTTGAATGGAGGAATCAAGTTGGATTGCAGTTTAACCAGAGAGAGAGAGAGAGAGAGAGAGAGAGAGAGAGAGAGAGAGAGAGAGAGAGAGAGAGAGAGATTAAAAAACAGTGAGTCAGTATCTGAAAAATCAACAATATAGAGCAGCCAACTTTTTGTTTGTGGTTTTTTTTTTTTTTTTTTTTTTTTAGAAAGCCGAAAGTCAAAAGTACACGATGATTAATGATGATGGCCTCTATCGATTCTATTAGCAAACAAATTCACAAACAACTGCTCATTGTACTAGGGAGGTAAAGTTCCTATTGCACTCAGTAACCCAGCACTCACTAATTTATTATATGTGAAGCAAGGTCACTGAATGCTTTCCCCACGATCAATGATATTAGAAAATGCATTAATCCTTGGACAAGAATCAGTGGCATGTCCCTTGGGAGACTTCAGAGGATCCAAAATGACTTTCATTGTGTGTTGGAAGTTAGGTATTTATTTCTTGGCCTCCTGGATGCAATGCACATTTTGAGTTAGCTAAGTATAATGTGTAACTTCTTATCTGCCATCTCTGTGCTCCTTTGTAAGATGTAACAAATTTCCTATCTCAACCACTGGTACATTTAGGGTTGTTAAAGAAGTGTGTGGACAGAAGAGTAATAGCAAATTTCATTTCGCAACCATCCAATCTTGTTGACTCAACACAACAGATGGAAATGGAAAATGTGACTGGCAGGTACTATCATGTACGCATTTCAGATGATGCCACCTAGCATTCATGCACATGTTGATTTCTCTAGGAAAATATTTAAGTTACAGGCAGGAAAAACACAAGAAATTATAAGGGGAATAAATTTTTAATTAGGATGGTGCCAAATATCCTCCTTATTTTGATTCTCACTTTGAAGAAAGCACATTTGACACCAGAAAAAACAACAACACATTTTTGACCATTTGTATTGCTCTGACACTGTTTGGAGCCATTTTGTTCCCACAGCTTCCTTTGCTTGGGGCCATTTCCTCCTTCGTCTTTGCCCTAACTGAACTGAAGTGATGTGCGTGCAGTCCTGGCTGTTGAGCCAAGCCAAGTCCCATAGCATTCTCTGTCCAACTAGGGGAACATGCACAGATGCCTGCTTCTGCGTGCATATGCCCCAATGGGATTGAGATGCATAACTATAACACTAACATAGTAAAGTGCCTCATAGGACTTTTCTACCTGAGGCATTTATTGTGTTCCCAACATTCCTTACTCACAGCAGTTTATTGGTTCTTTAGATGATGTTGTGACCCTCCATCTTTGCTTGTAAACACTTCTGGCGAGTTGTTATGTTTTTTAGAGCACTGAAAATGGGGTATTATTTCTGAAAGTGAAAGAGAGCCCAGTTTCCACCTGTGTATTTCTGCTTTTTCACTACATCACAGTGCCACCTAGACATTATGTAGCAGAAAAGTAGGAAAGGAAATGCTTCTCATGTAGAATCTCAGTCCTGTGATGAAAATGAAAGCAGATGCAGCAGATTAACAGCTTTTGTAGAAAACTGTAATTGAGTGTAATTGTGGGCATTCAAGATATGTGCAACTCTATGTGGGGCTGCCCTTGAGGACTACTCATAAGTTGCACTAGCAGCTAATGCTGCTAGTGCAAAATGCAGCAGCTAGACATCCCACAAAGACCATATAACACAATTCTTAAAAGAATTGCATTGGCTGTAGGGCTGTGCTCCGTTCCGGATTCCCGGATCCAGAGTAGATCAGGCCAATCCAGACCCCCTAAATTTGGATCCGAATCATGTCAGGGGAAGTCTGGATCAGTTCAGATCTGTTCAGATCAATCCAGAGCTCCAGACACCATTTTGGGTCAAACCACATTTTTTTCCATTGACTTGCATTGGAAAAGAAAAATGCCTATAACTTTTTTATTTTTCAAGATACACACATGTAACTGGGCGCCATGATAGGTTCTAAATAGATCCTTATTCATGACAGTTTTGAAGCAAATCTAATCATCCTCTGATTTTGAGGGAATTTTTAAATCTTCCACCCCACCCCCCATTTACAAAACTGCATTTATCTCCGTCACTTTTCAAGATACACACATGTAACTGGTCACCATGATAGCTTCCACACAGGACCTCAGGCATGGCCATGTTGAAGGAAATGGGATCATCCCCTGATTTCTAGTGATTTTTTAATGTTTTAACCCTCAAACATTCCCCCGATTTACAAAACTGCATTCATCTCTGTCATTTTTCAAGTTACTCACTTCAAAGGCAACACAGTGCAAAGGGAACACTGTGTTCCCTTTGAAGTGCTGTTGTCCTGAGATGCACTTTCATTATCTCCTTCCAATACACATTTTATTTCTGAAAGATATTGTGGTTGAGGTTTAACTTTAAAACAATTGCTAAAAATCAGATCATATTCTGATTTCCTTCAAAGTGGCCATGCTTAAGGTCCTATGTGAAAGCTATCACAGTGCCCAGTTACAAGTGTGTATCTTCAAAAATAACAAAGTTATAGGTGTTTTTCTTTTCCAATGTAAGTCTATGGGGGGAAATCCGGACCTCCGGATCTTGCTCCGGATTTGGATCCGAATCAGTTTGGAAGAGGTTCAGATCGATCCAGAGTGGTTTGGACCTGATCTGGAAGGTCTGGATCTGGATTCAGAGCAGATCAGGGGTCCCTGCACAGCCCTAATTGGCTGCCTGTATGCTTCTGGTTAGAATTCAAGGTGTTGGTAATGACCTTTAAAGCCATAAACGGCTTTGGACCTCAGTACTTGAGGGAGTGCAGTACTTGAGATCTGTTGGAGGAAACCTCCTCCATGTCCCACCATTGCAAGACTATGGTGGGACGTGGGAGAGGGCTTTTTTTGTTGTGGCACCCTGACAGTGGAATGCCCTCCCCTTGAAGGCCGAACTGGCACCAATGCTGCTTTTTTCCGGCGCTAACTTAAGAAATGGCTTTTTAACAAAGCGTTTGGTGGCCAATATTCACCAAGCCTATACATAGTTTTAATAGTTTAATTGGTTTTTTACTGCGTTCAAATTCTGTACTGGTTTTAGCTTGATTAATGGTTTACTTTTTTTTTAGCCGTATATATTTATTGTTTTATATTGTTTGTATCATTTTATCTGTACACCGCCCTGAGATCTTAGTGATATAGGGTGGGATACAAATGTTTTAATAAATAAATAAATAAATAAATGTGGAATACTTTTATTTCCTACAAATTGGGAAGAAAAACCTTTTGCTTATGTGTTTTACGTTTGCTTTATGTGTTTATTGTGAACTGCCCAGAGAACTCCGGCTATTGGGTGGTATAAAAATGTAATAAATAAATAAATAAATACATTTACAATTTACATTTATAATTAAGTAAGGATGTCTTACTTATTACATATTACGTGTAATATGGTCACTGGTACTCCGAGCGGTGACCATATTACACCAACTTCAAAATCACCTCACTGGCTGCCAATTAATTTCCAGGTGAAGTATAAAGTGTTGGTTATTACCTTTAAAGCCCTACATGGTTTGGGTCCAGGGGCATGTCTACAAAAAGGGTTTCCCCCTGGGTGGCTTCGCAGTAACGGCATTTTATCTACATGACGCAGCTGCCATTGTGAAGCCATCCAGGGGCAAACCCTGGAAAATCCACTCCAAAAAAATCAGGCAAAAATTACCCCAACCTTTTTGGCAGAGGAGCCCATGGTGCCTCCTGATTGGTTGCCATGGGTGGCCCTGCACTTGTAAAAGTAAAACAACAACAACAGAGGGAGGCCTCCTCTGGCTGCCCGTTCTTCCCCCTTTTAATTTTATTATCTGTATCTCCGCAGCTGCGCAGATAGAGATAATAAAAATTAGGAAAAGGAGGGAGGAACAACACAATTCGTATAATCTGCCCCACACACTCAGGTCCTCTGGGAAGAATTTACTCCAGTGAGCCAAAACTAGGCTGACAACCATTACCCAGAGGACCTTCTCTTCTGCCACTCCCAGACTGTGGAATGGCCTGCCGGGAGAGATCCGCCAGCTTAATAGTCTTTCTGAATTTAAAAAAGCTATAAAGATGGATTCCGGCAGGCCTACCCAGTCGAATTTAAGATATCTTAAAAGATTTTAGGATTTTAATAATGTATTGGTTTTATGTTTGTAATCAGTTTTATGTATTTTATATTTTTGTATTCAATGTTGTTCCCCACCTCAATCCAGAGGGAAAGGTAAGTAAGAGATGATGATGATGATGATGATGATGATGATGATGATGATGATGATGATGATGATGTGTGTTGTGGAGTGGAGGCCTTCCTGGCTTTAGGTCGGGGTGGGCAACCTCCAGAGGTTAAGAGGCTACATTGCCCCCTCAGAATGAACAGGGGCCACACTCCACATCCATCCCTGCTGAATTTGTTGCTGTGGCAGCAGCAGAAATCAAAATTGGGGTCATTTTGCAGGGAAATAAAGCTATGCACTCCCAGCTTGCTTTGTTTCCTTGGAAAATCCCCAATTTTTTTGCTGCTGCAGTGATAAATTTGGCAGCCACGGACACAGCAGGGGAACACAGTAGGTGTGTGGGTGGGTGTGAAAAAAATGGCAACAGGGAGTTGAATGTGGCCCAAAGGTCGTGTGTTGCCCCCTCCTGCTTTAAACAAATACAAAATAGATAAATATTGACCAAAACATAGTATTTTTCCTTGCCGGTATTTCTTTAGCTAATATACTTCGATCACCAAGCAGATAAGCTGTATAGCACGGATCGTAAACAGCAACTAGCAGCTGAAATATCTCTAGAGGTGCTTATTCAAGAAGATGGCCTCTAAAATATATA
This sequence comes from Elgaria multicarinata webbii, assembly GCF_023053635.1. Classification (NCBI taxonomy): domain Eukaryota; kingdom Metazoa; phylum Chordata; class Lepidosauria; order Squamata; family Anguidae; genus Elgaria; species Elgaria multicarinata. Next base: position 152,473,224 of record NC_086172.1, on the reverse strand, counting down.
TATGCACATGCATTAAGTGTGCCGGCTTCTCAGCCAAACTGTCAAAATGAATGGTTTACTAAACTACGGAAGGCTTCGGCATCCTCTTGCAACAATGTAAGTGATGATGCCCAAGAGAAAATTGTGTTGAATTTCAGGACAAGCAACATTAATTAATAGACTTCATAACTCATATAAAGAGTTTTGAATGTCACCGTCTTTGGATTATCTTTTTCTTCCAAGTAGCTGTGTCACTCTTGCACCTTCTAAGCATGCACACACACACACACACACACACACACACACACACACACTAATATTTTTGATTTTTAAGACGAAGAGCTAACTTCTGCATTTGCTGTCAGTTACACAGCAATCTTATGGAACTAGTGGAGAGTAAGAAAATCCTACAACAAAGCAACAACCTCCGATATTGGCTCTGATATTAGTGGGGCAGTGAATCAAATCCAGGTTTCAATCAGAACTAGTCAGCTTTGCCTACTTTGCACCTTGAATAGCACCTTTAGAGTTCTGACCAGTTTTGACTGAAACCTGGAACAGTTTCACTGACCCACTGACATCAGATCCACCAACCTCCATTGGCAAACACAATTTCTAAAGTCCTTCTGGCTCACTGTGGCCAACATGGCAGGGCGGGGGGATGGCTTTTTCTAATCCCGCCTTCTGTTTCTTTTTTCTCCTGTCCTCCCTCTGATTAACCACAATGGGAGTGAATTAGCTATGCCAGCTCCTAGGACATGTAGTTTTGGGGCTTGTTTGGGAGGATTTGTCAAGTGGAAGGAGGGTGCTATGGAGGTTCCACTAGAGCTTATAGAACCTATGGATCCAGTGGAGGTTGGTGGGTCCCTTTTGGAGTGGTTGTGAATCCATTCTGGGTTTTACTTAGAACCAGCCAGAACACTAAAGGAGATATCCAAAGTGCTGAACACACACACACACACACACGTTCAGCACCTTTAGAGTTCCAGCCAGTTCTGACTAAAACCCAGAATGGATTCACATCCCCACCGAAATCAGAGCCACCATCCTTCACTAGATGGATCCATGGCCTCACCGGATATGATTCTGGGAAGTGCAATGTTGGCATCCACTGCTGGCAGGACAGTTGCAGCAGCTGAGCTTTTCACCTCTGTATTGGGGGATCTCCAGCAGGAGACATTCTATCCCACTAGTAGCTCTCCCCACCAGCAGCATGGTGCTGCCCGTGCTGGGGTGGGTGGGGCTGCACTTGTTGAATTTGGCAAGTGTGGATGGTTGAGAATTTCGTTTCAGTTCACTTTTGATAAGAATTTACCAAAATTTGCTCAATTCTTCATATTCAGGACAGAATGTGCCCACTTCAGATGAAGGCCTAGCTCTCACTAAAGTCAGAAACCTGTGCTAGAACAAGTGGTAAAGCTTAGACACAGGTTTGTCTGGTGTTCCTCACAAGATGGAACACTCCTCCCAGTAAAAAATGTTCCTGCACAAAGAGAACAAAATGCCAGAGAAAAGGGTTCTAACCTAGGCAGGATCTACACTACTGCTTTATAGAGGTATTGAAGGGCATTGACAACTGTTGTGGCTCATGGCTATTGTGGCTCCTTCCTCCATATACCGCTTTCATACCACTTTCATAGTGCTATATCCTGCTTGGTGTAGATCTGGCCCTGGTCTTCCCAGAAAATGCTAGTTTTCTGTGTGCAGGGATTTTATTTTGAGGAGCATTCATGTAATGTGATGCAGGCTGAAGTGTTCCAGCCCAGACACTGGTTTACCATCCCAGTGAGAAATGGATTAAATTTTGGGGATTTAGTTTCATTGCTTAGATTTTTGTAATATTTTATCTTTATAGTTACAGAGTGGGTGGGATGGAATGGGGAAACTTGTTTACAAGCTCTTGGGGTTTTCTATATTGGAAAATTTGTTTTTATTATTTTATAGGATGCCAAGTGGCCTTTAGGCATGGATGCCTATAAATGAAATTTATTATTATTATTACTGTTATGATTACCCAATATATTGTGCTAAGCCCCTTGGGTCATAAGTAAAATGTACAATTTTAATGGAAAGGAAATCAATCTTCTTACGCTGTTGTTGCTAGGATAGAACAAAAATACACAAGGCTTTTCATTTTTAATAACAATAATAGCTTTTGAACTTGCATAGCAATTTCCATCTGAGAAACGAACAGCATGACCATATACATGCCTACTCAGAAGTAAGCCCCGTTGTGTTCAATCCTATTCCCACTTCCAAGGAAGTGAGGGCACAGTCGTATACATGTTTACAGAGAGAGAAATGTCCTACAACTGCTGGGTGGAGAATGCTGGGAGTTGTAGAACCTTCTCTCTTTCTAAACATGCATGGCATTGCACCCTAAGTTGCATTGAATCAGTGGGATTACAAACAAGTATAGATGTATAAGATTGTGCTGTAAGAGTGTTGTACAAATTCTGATTAATTACTATGTCACACAGTTGCTATTTCTAGCAAAAATAAATAAAGAAAGGGGGAAAAGCCTACTTTGGACACTTGACAGGGTTTTTCATATATTACATGATAGGTGTACCCATAGGATTGTACCCTAAACCTATGTGAAGATCTCTCTCTCTCTCTCTCTCTCTCTCTCTCTCTCTTCTGGTGTAGATTTTCTCAGTTTGTAGCAGTGTTTAGACACATTTAAAGGTAAAACCAGAAGAACAGCAAGCAACACTAGCTTTAAAAAGACATTGCATGGTTAATACGTTATCCCAAGATCTAAGAATGACATTCTAACTTGGGATGCTCCTGAGAATTTTAGACCCTTGAAAACAAGCTTTTTCTGGTGAGCATGGTTGCTAAACAACATAGCAAAAAGATGTGAGCTACCATTGGAAAATGCACATTCATCTGATCTCAGATTGGTTTCCAAAGCAGCTGCAGCAGGTAACAGGGAAGACAACAGAAATGGAGGAAATGCATGTGCAGAAAAAAACATGATTGCCGAATCTATCTGCTAGTGAGCTTTCCCACAAATGTTGTGAGTCTAGACTGACAGGTGAGAGAGAGGTCTTTAGGGGTTCCAGTTGGTTGCACCTTTTCGCATGATGTTCATCGAAAGTGAGACATCTGTGAAAAGGAAGCGAGGAGGTAGCAAGAGCACCTCAGAAAAGCAAAACAGCAGCACAAAGGATGCCCGGAAAGGCATGGGGGACTCTATTAGACTGCTCGGCTGCTGAACTTTGGCCTGAAGACTGCACATCTTAGGAGCTTGCCATGGTGATTTCCTGCTTCACGTTGTTTGATTAACCCCAAAGCAGCTGGCATGGCAATGCTGTCAGGAAAGGCCTCACTCAGCTTATTCTTAGGGACCCTCAGACACAAAATATTACGGATATAAAATTAGAAGGCTTCATACTGTGGTCATTAGCTGATCCCTTAGAATCAGGGAGATATGCTGATCTTTAGCTTCCAGTTTAGATGTTTAATCTATAAGATTGCACTCGATATATATTTCCTGTAGATATGAATTTAGGAGGAAACATTTTATTAAAAAAATCCAAAATTGTGACTATGCCTCCTAGAACTAGGTAAATAATTGGGAGTCTTAACTTATTTGTTTAATATTTTTTAAATTTGTTTTTTAATATCACCTACATAACATAGAAAGAAAGTTGATCATGCAGTCAGTCATACAGTATCTCAGAATACAAATAAACATTAATACTACAAAATAAATAAATAATGTCATATGAAGACCAAAAGAAAAGAAACAAACAAACAAACAAAGGACCAGATTAAGAGGAAGAATTGATTGCAGAATTTTCTCCAATCCCCTTTTAAAGCCATTCAAAGTGGTGGCCATATTGTGGTAGAGAATTCCAAAGTTGAACTATGTGATGTGTGAAGAATTACTTCCCTTTATCTGTCCTGAAGTTTCCACCAATTAGCTTCATGCAGGGCCGGGCAAAGCTGGTAATAGGTAAGATGGGGAATGTAGGCCCCATTAAGTATTTTTAATCAGTTCTAAATACATATGAAATAGAATGATTTATTAAAAAGGTAATGGCAAGCACTTTTATTCAAGATGTATATAAAACATTACTTCTGCACATTCAGAAATTCTTTACGTGCTTTTCTTTGGGCAAATTCATCAACAACAACAGAAAAATCAAGCAACTTTGCCTCAATGTTAATTTCCAAAACTGCTAATCCATTCAAACATTCTTGCACCATCTTGAAACATTCTTCCACCATTCTTGCACCTCAAAATCGTAGGCCCATGCCAACTGCCCCCCTCTGCCCCCCTCTGCCCAGAACTGGCTTCATGGGATAACCCTGGGTTCTAGTATTATGAGACAAGGAGACAAATATCTCCCTATCCACACCATGCATGATTTTGTACACCCCTATCATGTTTCCCTGCATTCTCCTCTTTTCTAAACTAAATAGCCCCAGATGTTGTAAACTTTCCTTACAAGGAAATTGCTCCAGCCCCTTGATCCACTCCTTTCTGCACTTTTCCATTTCTGCAATATCCCTTTTGAGTGCAATATTCGTTTTTAGGTATAATGACCAGAAGTGTACACAGTATTCTAAGTGTGATCACTCCATAAATTTGTGTAAGAGGAGTATGATCTTGGCAGTTTTATTTTCCATCACTTTCCTAATCATGGACATAGTCACACACTGGGTTGACATTTTCATTGAGCTGTCCACTACAACCCCAAGATCTCTGTCTTGGTCATGTACCGCTACTTCAGTTCCCATCAGCTTATATGTGAAGTTCGGATTTTTCCCCAATGTATATCACTTCGCACTTGCTGACATTGAACCACATTTGCCATTTTGATGCTCATTCTCCCAGTTTGGAGAGATACTTTTGGAGCTCTTGGCAATCCCTTTTTGCCTTTTTGTTCTAACCATCCTAAATAATTGGGTGACATCAGCAAATCTGGCCAAGTTGGCAAATTTACTTCCAAAGATCAGAAATAGCTACGTGTGACTATCAAATGTGGATGAGGGACACAGGTTCATTGCAACTTCTCCAGCATGGGTCTGTCCTGAGATTGCATATTTGTTGTGCTTGTATCTCTGTTACATGCCCTCCACGCTGAGTCGAGATTTAGTATATGTACTCCTGTAATTTTATACTGCAATTGGTTTAATTGATAAAGAGGAAACATGATTTCCCCACTGAGACTTATTTAAGGGATGCTGAAACGGTTTTCCCAGTGAGTTCGTAGGGATTCTACACATCAAAAACCCTAACAGTCTGTAAAACACTGGAGACCATTCCTCTCTTATCTGAGGTGCTACACAAGTGCTAGTTGTTCAAAACCAGCTTGAGTTATTATATCATTGCTAGTGACAAAATGCTAGGTCTGGAGTAATTGATACTAGCCCACTCTTATATCATGTAACTTTGAAAAAAGTGGTTCTAGACACAGCCTTTTTGAAGGACATTCTAAACACACCTTTCACGGATACTTTTAATTATCAACGAAGATGTGTCCCTTGTTAACCCCAAATCCTGTGTCTCATTTCCTTATTGCTGGATCACTCATTTGATCTTTATTTGGCTTGGAATGAGAATCCACTTGATTAAGATTTTGGACCTTCTACAAAAGGGTTCAGGCTTGAGAGTTCTCCAATTAGAAAGTGTTTCTGGGGTCAAACTACATGTTACATTAATTGTGTTGCTGAGGCTTTGCCCTAGAGTAAGTATGTGTGGCTCCAATTTGGGACAGAACTCCTGTGCATCAACCTCCCTCCGACACACTTTCTTTGCTCCCTGAAATTCCTCCCACTTCCTTCCCTCCTCTAACCCCACAATGCCTTTCCAGATATGGAGCATTGTGGGGTGTGTGTGCAAAATGGTAGCTGGGCTGGCAATACTGTTGTTGCTGCAGCCACTTGCAGTGACAACACAAAATGCAAAAGCCCTCAGTAAAAAGGAAAGGAGCCTCCCACTGTAGACAGTTTGTGAAATTGCCCCACACCAATTTCCTTGAGCACGAATAGGGTGGATAATTTCAAGAGGCCATTTGCGCAGAGCTCTATCAATAAGTAGTGTGCGGATTTTTGAAATAGGTAGATTTGGATATACAACTTCAATTTAATTTTGTGTTTTGCGAAATATATGGTCCAGCCCTCACTGTGCCACATTGCTGCTGCTTTGCTCCTAAACCTCGCAGTTTCCTTGCTGTTGGGTGGTGGTGGGTAATCTCAGTGGCAAGAACCAGTGAGAGCTTTTTGGTGGCCATTCAGCTTGCCAGCCCCCCACCCCTGCCCACTACCCAGCTTCCTGTGATCAATCAGGGGTCGCCACCCCCCCCCCCCCGGGAATGCTCCCAGTTCAACATTGGAGTGAGGTACCATGGCAGAAGGGTTGTGGTGATCTCACTTTGAAGGGAAAAAAAAACCCATTGGGGTAATTTTCCAACATTTTTTAAAGCACAGCTTTGTGTAAAAGTCCCATGGTGGCTGTGAACTGGTGGCTGCATCTTATAACGGATGCAGCATCACTGCACAACCACCGTAGGGCTTAGAAGATGTATAGACAGCCCCCATGTGATTAAAATGTGTGTGTGATCTAGTTTCCAAGGGCCAAAAGAGACTTGATTTTAAATTTGTGTTCACAGCTATGTCTTCTTTCTTATTGTAAAGTAGGCATAGGATTCCTGATGCTGATCGAGACACTAGCATAGGGAATATGGGGGCTTTTATGTTTACATCAATCCCTCCTGCATCTACCCTAAATTTTAAAAATTAAAAAGTCATAGATGCTAAATGCACACATTTAAGTCATGTCCTGTTTCGGCTCTTAGGCACATTGGAAGCCTACTCACACAGAGCAGAAATTATCTCTATTTTCCCCTACTGGGTAAATGGTAGCCATTGTGTTAATGGTGGAAAAGGGACAAAGGGTGTGCCACTAACAGGAAGTCAGGTTGGACCTGCGCCTGGCCGCCCTTGAAGGCTCAAGAGCAGTTGGGTCCTAGCACCAGGCAGGTCCACATGGGCTCACTAAGGCCAGATGTGGGGGTGTCCGCTGCCCTCGTGGGCCCAGGTGGATTTTCAATCCAATGCTATTGAAAAGTGAAGTTTGTAAACCACTGGAACATAACATAGCATTGGAATGTGGAGCCATATGTGCTGTTTTCACTTATATGATTATTTATATCATTATTTTCTAGATATGATAAGTTGCCTATTTTATATGAAGAATTTCTTTTGTAAATGTCTTTTAATTTATTAGACTTTCATAATAAAATACGTGATACATGTTTTAGGTATTAGAGGGCCCTACGCTGAGGGTGAGTCAGCTGAATCATCATTATATCCAGATATTAGTGGCAGTATGTGTGTGCGGGGGGAGAAGGTTCTATGGTTTATACTCAGAAAATAGCTGAGATTATGGGCAGAGTAGGAGAGCTTGATTCACCAATGGTCCATGTTGAATTTGAGATAGAAAGGGTATGAAATGGTTTGTTTATATGACTTTAAAGTTTGTTGAATGACCACCAGCAGTTTTGCAGGTTATGTAGGTGGTGTGTGTGTGTGTGTGTGTATGTGTGTGTGTGTGTGTGTTCCACCACTCTGCCGCTAAGATCATCTTCTTGGCCCGCCGCTCTGACCATGTCACTTCACTTCTGAAATCTCTTCATTGGCTCCCAATTCACTCCAGAATCCAATATAAACTTCTCCTGTTGACCTTCAAAGCTTTTCACGGTCTAGCTCCTGCCTATCTCTCCTCTCTCATCTCACACTACTCCCCCGCTCGTGCTCTCCGCTCCTCTGATGCCATGCTTCTCGCCTGCCCAAGGGCCTCTACTTCCCTTGGTCGGCTTCGTCCTTTTTCTTCTGCTGCCCCTTACGCCTGGAACGCTCTTCCAGAACACTTGAGAACTACCAACTCAATCACAGCTTTTAAAACTCAGCTAAAAACTTTTCTTTTCCCTATAGCTTTTAAATATTGAGTTTGTTCTGACTCTATACTGTTAGCTTCACCCTACCCGGTACCTGTTTACACTTCCCTGTGCCTGTTTGCATTCTCTTTCCCTCCTTATTGTTTACTGCAACTTTATTAGATTGCTATTTACTGTGTATAATCTGTACAGCACCATGTACCTTGATGGTGCTATATAAATAAATAAATAAATAATAATAATAATAATAATAATGTTCCCATAGAATTTGCTGTGGTTAACTTTGTCAGCCAGTTTCTCTGTTTGTAATTCATATTTTGGGGAACCATTTCTTGTGTCAGCTCAAGGCCAATGTCTAGTATGTGCTTTACCCTAGTCATAGTGCACCATGGTTATATCCTGTGAAAGTCTGTTTCACACCTGCCCAGTGCTTGTTGGTTAGGAGGGAGAGGGGACAGAAAGGAAGTGAGTGTGGCTCGTTACCAGGGAGATGAAAGGAAATGTGTAGAATATGTAGGTCTGAAGATATTACTTTAAAGACAGAACTAGGACCTTCAGATGTTTTTCCCTCTTCATTTTGACTCTGGGGTTTCTGACTCATATTGAGACCCTAGTGTAGGGGTTAGGAGGGCTTTAACATTTTCCTCTGCTATGTACCCAATCTTTATGGGGGCACAACTGCAATTTCTATTGCAAACTATTGATCCATGAAGCAAAAGAAAGGAAAGGAACCTCTCGTGCAAGCACATGAGTCATTGCTGACTCCTAGAGGGACGCCTGCTTTCGCTGACGTTTTCTTGGCAGACTTTGTAGCGGGGTGGTTTGCCATTGCCTTCCCCAGTCGCAGTTACCTTTCCCCCAGCTAGCTGGGTACTCATTTTACTGACCTCGGAAGGATGGAAGGCTGAGTCGACCTGAGCCGGCTGCCTGAGAACCAGCTTCCGCTGGGATCGAACTTAGGCCGTGGGGAGAGTTTCGGCTGCAGTAACTGCTGCTTACCACATGAAGCAAATGGCTCACTATTTTGCAATAGAGAAATCACCTCCCTCCAATCCAGATGGTATTGGCTGCGAGTTGGGTACTTGCATGCAGAATGGTAGCTTCAGTTACATGATACCTTCAGTTCTATAGACTGTGTGTCTACTCCAGTGAGCACACAAATCTGAGTCTTAGGTCCACCACTCTGCCATGGACAGCCATCCATATCTGAGGTATTGGTGATGCTGGACCTAGCCACAACATAGGATACTACCACTGCTTCCTCCTCTTTTCATATGGTGATGCTATTCCAGTATTCAAGCACACGTGTGATTGAGCATCTCACAGACAATGTATTGAATTCATCAGGCAGTGAGGAAGCATCCATGCAAACATAGTTTTACATCAACCTTCCCATGTAAATGTGATGGTGCTGAGAATTAAATAAAAACCTGTTCCATAAGAGGGGCTGTTAGTAATAAATGTCCATATTGTGCCATAAGGTCACTAAGAAGACTGAAAATGTGAAATGAAACAGCCCCATTCCATTTCTTTTTAAAAATTTATGATGTCATCCCCCCCCCCCAAAAAAAGCCAGAGGGCAATTTTGTAAATAAAATATCTGCAAAGAATGTGCTAAAAAATGGATGGACCTTACTACACCATAATGTGGGATTAGGGAACATGGGACTGTAAGTAATTACCACAGGAGTTAGCCAAAAATTGACGCTATTTCTGTTTAATAAGATGTAACTTACTTTGGAATCCTAAGGGATGAAAAGCAAGCTTGCAATATAAGACTTCATTATCATCTGAAGTATTTAAACTTTTCTTTCCCACCATGAGAAAGTTCATTTTGAGTCATCAATTACAATTAAAGGATCATTTTTTGCTTAACCTGCTGAAAACAGATTAAATTACGGACAATCAAAATGGGCTGATTATATAATCAGCAGCTTATACTGCATAAAGGGCAGATAAAGCAGGAATTTTGATATGGAGCAGGAAAAGTACACATTTCCTTCCAGATATTTCTTATCCGGAAGGAAAATCATTCAAGGGATTTACTTGCTTGCAGTTATAAATTTAAAATCTTTTGTCACAATGAGGTTTGCATTAAACATGTCAGCTTGGCAGATGGCTGAGGCAGAAACAACACTATGAATAATAGTCCATAAAAATAAATACAATGATCAGAATCTATTCAGCCTATTAATAAACTACAGCCTTCCAGTTTTAACTTGTTCTACAAACTTTCCATAGTAATTAAACGGGGAAAGAAAAGATACTGATGGAGAATAGAAGGATAGTGGAAGACAGAAAACTTCCTCTATTGATTCTAAAGTGGAGGCAAGTTCCTTACCAGCAGGAAGGCCTGATCTGTCAACCACGGATACATCATTCATACAAAAATTTCAGTTACCTGTCCAGAGTGCATTGTTCCAACGTGCTCAGCACCATTGCCATTTTAAGTATAATCCTAATACCTTGATTCTAGAAAGTTTCATGTTGACTAGGTAAGTTATGTGAAGCAAATGCTTGGATATACATGGCACATTGACTGCCCTCTTTCTGGCCTTAGGTTTATCCCGGGATCATCCCGGTGTCATCCCTGCCTGCTCCCGGGATATCCTGTGTGTCATTTGCATGAACAAGGATGATCCCGGGATAAGCCTTAGGTCTAGCTAGGGCCTCAGTATACATACCAGGCAGGGTTTCTATCCCTTTGCAATTGGGGTAAGACCTCCAAAATATTTATTAATTTACATCCTGCCTTTTTTCCATAAAGGAACTCAAGGCAGTGTACATAATCCTCTTCCTCTCTATTTTACCTTCACAACAACCCTGTGAGGTAGGTTGGCCTGAGAGTCTGTAACTGGCCCAAAGTCACCCAGGGAGCTTCCATTGCTGAGTGCAGACTAGAACCCGGATCACCCACTCCAACACTCTAACCACTACACCATGCTGGCTCTACCATATTATGCAGAGGTTTTCCTCTGGCACAACTGACCTAATCCAATCCAACCATCCTAGGTGTATCTTTACTTGATACCATCTTCATTTCTGCAATACAACACTCAAATCATAAGGTGAGAGTAAAACTAATCCCCACATAAGATTTCTTCTCAATTTCAAGTATTTTGCCAGTGTCTATTTGTTTAACTTTACTTCAGGGATTTTTATCCATTTTTAACTTTTACTCCACTTCTCTGCTTTTTTTAAAGTGCCCTGAAGCAGGATTGGCATCAAGGGTCAGCATGTCCGGGCATCTGCCGAGGGCCCATAGGCCATCAGTGGTCACTGACAAGAGCTCCCTGGCATGGCTCCTCCTTTCCGCCACTGCAACCTGGGTTGTTTACCTGCCCTTTGTTCTGAACCAGGCAATGGTGGTGTGAAAGAGCAGGAGCAGTAGATTATGAACCGGCCAGAGAGCTTTGGCTATTGGGTGGTATAAAAATGCAATAAATAAATAAATAATAAATAGATGCCACTGCCTACTTGCTCACTGGTTCTCTGGCTCTCTGTCTGCCAACCAACAAGTGGTAGCAATAATTAAAAAAGGAGGAAAAGCAATACCAGCTGGCAGCGATGGCAGTGAAAAGTTAGACTCCCTGCAAAGGGGGGGGTCATTGAGGGGTCTTAGGGAACTCACCTAAATACAGCTTAGAAAACAGGAATATAACCCTACACACACACACACACACACACACACACACACACACACTCCACCAAAGACACAGATGTTTTCTATCTGCAAAATCTTCAGGAGACTTAGTAGAGTAGATCCATATCAAACAAGCTGCCGATAATACCAAGAACAATGTTCTTGCCATGCTTATTTGATTACTGCGACTACGGTCTACGCGTTCAATGTGTGTCCTTTTCCTGTTCTCTCCCAAAGGGAAGAGTAGCAAGTATTCCATTCAGATAGATCACTGATTAATGTTCACCGCTCTGAACGGGAGTTGGCTCCAGGAGTTGTTTATTGAAATATGTAGCCGAGTCTCAAAGCCAACAACATTCCCCTCGGGTGCCCATTAGGTAGAAGGGCAACGCAGTTGTAAACAATCTGTTTTGTAAAGTTGAAGAATGCAATAGAAAAGACATCTAAGTGGTATTTCGTAAATATTTCATTTTTTCAAATGAAAAGCTTGCAGGCAGAAAGAAAACTGTGCAAGGCAATAATTTATAAACACAGTTCTTAGAGGGGCAGGCGGAAGAAAAAACTCCATATTGTGCCACAGTAACAAATTAATACCACCACCCCAAAGTGAGCAGATACAAGCAGAAATAAAACAGAGGGAAATAAGAAAAGACCTAAAGGTGTGTCTTTGTCTGTTACATACAAATCCAGTAAGGATTGCTTGTGGTAGTGATGCTACTGAATTTTGCAATTCCCCATTTCAGGATGCAATTCCCCCTTCCCCACCCCCCAAAAAAGCAAGACACAAGACAGTAATATTGGGTTAAAGGGTCACACGTCACACAACATCTTACGATCTGCAAAGAGAACAACTGACTTAAGCCATAGCTAGATGGGGCGAAATCCCCGGGATCATCCCTGTGTGTCCACATGATGCACAGGGGATCCTGTGATCAGGGAGGAATGATTCCTCCCTTGCCCCGGGATCTCACCCTACACTTTAGGCCCGCTTTTTCCACGGTCTCAGGCTGAGCCGAGACTGCGGAACATGTGTGCGAGAGTCACCGTTTGTCCTGGTTCCTTGTGGTTCCTTGCAAGGAGCTGGGACCTGTGCACAGGGCGCAGACCTCTGCTCCCATCGAGGGTAGGATGGCAGGAGTGGGGGAAATTATTATTTTTTTTTAAAAAAAACCTTACCGTGTGCGCATCTTCTGTTTCTTTTTTTAAAAAAGGCATGCGTGACATCTTCTCCTTGCAAGGCTGTCGCGCGCTGCGTGTAAACAGAGGGGGGAATCTAGCGATAAAAACATTGTGACATCTTCACCCCTCCGTCACGCAATAACAGGTAGGTCTAGCTAAGGCCCTAATTTTAGGCACCTGATCCCTAAGCTAGGCTTCTGGGGAAGATTAGCAGCCACCAGTTGGGGAATTCCAGCTTGGATCTAAGCAGCAGACCCTTTTCCTGCCTGAGGCAATGATCTCAATCATGGCTGGAAGAGTGAGAAAGGGTAGGGGTATCGTGAGCATCCGACTGGGTCCGTGAGAGTAGCAGACCCCCTGCATCCAGCCCTTGCGGATCCAGTTGGATGCACTCAGGCTGGGGGTGGACCCATACCTGTGTGCTCACAAGCCCCCCACATGTGCTCAAGCATGGGTCTGCCCTGACTTCCAGCATTGCAGCCTTTCCTCTCACTGCATTAATTGTGGGTACGATTAACACAGTAGAGGGAAATGCACACTTTCCAGAAGCTATGGAAATTGCGCTTTCCACCCTCCCTGGTCCAATGGGGTAATTCAGTCACCATTACTGTGGAAGGGGGAAATGTGTACCTTCCAGAAGCCCCAGAAATTGTGCTTCCCCACTTCTGCAGTAATAAGGACCTTAAAGGCCCTATTAACATAAGGGTAAAGGTTTGCCCTTCGGTTCGTAAAGCCTTTAAGGCCCTGCTTTGGAGCAGGGAGGGAAGTGTGATTTCTGGAGCCATTAATGCAGCAAGTCATCATCGGTGGTTGCTAAGCATTGTGTGGCCCAGCTCGTGGTGGTGGTGTGTCAGCAGCAGCGGGTTGAGTGCTCACCAATTTCACCCACCCCTAAGAAGAGTGAGGTTGACAGATAGATTGGAACTCCACCATCTCTCTACTCCAGCCATCACACTTGGCTAGTACATCATTAGCATCTGCGATGGAATGAAGTCTGAGGGCCTTGCTAGACCTACCTGAAAATCCAGGTGTGTGGAGGGGCCAGCCCGCGCTACAAGTAGCATGGGCTGTCGCTCCTATCCACACGTCAGATGCAATGGGCTATAGGAAAGCCCGGTCGCATCTGCCATTTTGTTTTAGTCTTAAAGGGCTGGGTGCGCAGGAGCGCACCACTGGCAATGGTAAGTGTTTTTTTTTTAAAAAAAAGGTTCTCCACTCCCCCCTGCCCCCAATTTCCCTTCTGGCCATGATTCCACCCACAATCCCTGCTTCCCCCCCCGGCGATCCCCGCTTTCCCCCCATGACCTCCGCTGCCCCCCCAATCTTCACTTCACCCCCAGTGATCTCATTTCCCCTCTCACGATCCCCGCTTCCCCCACCCAGCAATCTCCACTTTCTCCCCGCGATCTCTCCTCCTGCCCCGATGGGCCCAATGCTCCTGCAGAGCGCTGCGCCCCATCTGCCACTTTTCCTGGCTACTCGCAGTAATTGTGATGGCCGGGAAAAGCGGTGGACCAGTCTACATGCCTGCGGTCATCGGCTCAGCCCGAGACCGTGGGAAATACCGGGCCTCAAGCGGTGCCGGTTATTCCGGGCCAAGGGAAGGTTACCCCTGCCTAAGCCCGGGATCCCCTGTGCGTCATCTGGACGCACAGGGGTGGGCCCAGGGCTCGCACCGGGCTAACCCGTCATCTAGCAAGGCCGTCAGTCCTGACCAATGCCAAAGGACAGACAGGGCAGTGATGCTATATTCTCAGCCCTGGATTAACATTTACACAATATGAGCATGTGCTTAGGGCACCAAGGGAAGGGGCGCACCACAGAGTACTGGTACCATAGCTGTAGCCATATAATTTTAAGGAATTCCAGATTCATAGAAAGGGCCTAGGGGCATATTCTAAGAGTGACAATTTTTTTATTATTATTTGTGCTTTATTTTATCACACCAAATCAACCAGCTTTAGGCTCTATGTGCCCTACAATGTCATCTGACATCTGAGATAACTTTCTGACAACCTTTGTTTCAACGTATACCTAGAATTCAGTATGTTTGACTGTCTTACCAATGTTTTCTGCATGAATTTCAGTTTTTTTTATAATCATGGCGTGGGGGATGGCCATGAAGAAAACTGAATTTTTAATGTCTTATTTCATCTTCAGCACTTATTGAGTCTTAATGTCTTGCTGGCTAAGCAATGGAAGGGCCAAGGGGGCACCATTATTGGGCTGGGCTTAGGGCATCAACTGGCCTTAATCCCGCCCTGTGTATTCTAATCCCAACCCAAAAGTATTATCTACTGTCACAGCCAATAGTACCTACCCACAGTACAACAAAGATCATTAACAAAATGGTGGCTTCTCTAAATTTCTGTTAATTGTTTGGTGTTACCCAGAACTGCTTCCCAAATTTCAACCACTTCTGAACTGTTTGGCTCCTTTTTTGAGTCACTGGCATTATATTTACCATCTGTTCAGTGCTGCATACACAGTTCCCAATCTAGAAACAGGGACCATGTGAACAGTCTTGAGGGTTGTGTACATGCACACAATGGAACCTGTTTGTTTCTATGTGTACATTGCCTTCATTGGATTAGAGTGTTTTGAGAGGCCACAATTTCAAAGTTGTTGCAACATTTTGACTTGACGCACCATAAAGCAAATTGCAGAACTTCAATATGATTGACATTAATCGCGCCCACACGCGAACACATAAACACAATCAGAATGCATTTTCAAACAAGCCTATCCATTGGATTCCATGCTTGATTTAAATATTTTCATCAAGTGTACAAATAAATCACTTCTACATAAATACGGGCAAGCAAATGTGTAAGTGGTTGTATCCAAAGTGAAAACTCTAATTCATGCTGGATTAAGATCAACTCTGGCACAAATATTAGGGAATTAGTTATAATATCCATGACATTAAGTTAAATTAACCAGATATGGAATAACACCCATGGGAGCCATCAAAATCCTGTATAGCAAGCTATTACTATATGAGCCATCCAGCCTGGTTACAGTTCACAGAAGAGAAATTACCAGTGCCTTTAATCCATAAATAATAATTGGCAGAACAGTTTATATTTACGATGGGCATGATCCTAACTGGGTTGCATGTAGAAAGCAGGACACAGAAAAGTTCCATTAGAGGCCAGTGTAGCCATCTCCTGCCCCACCATACAACTTTGGCCCCATTTATCTTTGGCACTGACCCACTGCTTCTTTCTTCATATGCTTTTCACTGCATGAGCATTGGAGTGGCCTTTTTTTTTTTTTTTTTTTTTTACTTATGACAGATTTTGGTGAGGGGCTTGCCAATGGCAAGCCTCCCTGCCTCGTGCATCCACCCCCACCCGCAACAGCCTCACCACGCCCACGCTCTGCCAGGAATGGATGTAAGGTGTTTCTCTGTGCATTCAGCAACCGTTAAGGCAATTTTGCTGAGTGTTCTACTCGTCTTCATGCAGGGCAATGCAAGTTCTGTGGGGGGAGACTTTCCCAAAATTGTGTCAGGTTTAGCTTTGTTTTAGAGTTTTCATAAAACAGGTTTTGGGATAGAGACTTGGGCTATAGCTAGATGGGATCCCCTGGATCGTTGCTGTGCATCCACGTGCCTTCATTGGCACAGGGGATCCCGGGATCAGGGAGGGATGATCCGCGATGCCTGGCCACACGTTCTGCGGTCTTGGGCTCAGACCGTTTTTTCCATGGTCTCGGGCTGAGCCCAAGACTGCGGAATGTGTGGCCAGGCACCACGGTTTGTCCAAGCTCCTAGCGATTCCTCGCAAGGAGCCAGGACCCATGCATGGGGTGCAGCACTCCTCAGGAGCTCTGCGCTCATTGAGGGTGGGGTGGGGGGAGCGGGGAAAATAATTATTTTAAAAAAACATCACTCACCTTTTGTGCACGAGCGTTCATGTGCTGCTGGCCCTTTAACCCCCTCCCCCAAAAGGCAGGCACGATGCCTTTGCATCTGAGGTCATCACATGCCACATATGAACTGAAGGGAAGATCTTGCGATGAAAAAATCACGAGATCTTCACCCCTCCATCCCGCTAGGTCTAGATAAGGCCTTGGTTGGATTTAAATAGGCATGGTAGAGAAAAATAGTGTTCCCCTCACACTTAGTTTGGATAATTATCATATGCTTTAGAACAATGTGGTGTTGCTATGACAAGTGTGTGTGTGTGTGTGTGTGTGTGTGTGTGTGTGTGAGAGAGAGAGAGAGAGAGAGAGAGAGAGAGAGAGAGAGAGAGAGAGAGAACACTCACAGTTATTTATTTATTGGTGGGGGAAGAAGGCTGCTATTTCTGTGTTAACCTTCAAGCCCATTTTAATTCAAATGTTGTATGTTCCATCTTTTCCAAATGAATCTTTGCTCCATTTAGTCCCCTTCCCAGATGACATACAGGCTTGCTGCTTGAATGACCTCATGTCAGTGAGCTTAAGTGTGGGTGAGAATTCTTGTTTCAGTTTGTTTTTGATAAGAATGTATCAAATTTCACATAATTCATCATATTCACAATGGAAAGAACTTCGGATTTAAAAACCTGAAAGCAGGGGAAAGTGAAGCTGCTGGATTTGTGTATCCCTAAATGAGTTTTAGTGGCTCCCCTTGTGTTGGGGCTGTTTCTGCAGCCCAACTATTTGGGAGACATACTGGCCAGTTCGCCTGCAGTTCCCCATCTTTTCTTCCTTCTCCTTTTCCCTCTTCCTTGTCCCACATTGTACTGCTATGGTAAGGAAAAAGCATAAAGTCCCTTATGCCTCATGCCAGGCTGAGCCCACTACCTGCAGGTCCTAGTGCTAGCATGCCCCAGTCCCCCTAGTTAATTCCAAGTGATGCCATTTCTGTTCTTCGCTGGAGGTAGATAGCTCACTAGACCTAACAGCAATGACCCATATGGGGAAGCCATCACATCCACCTCCAAGAGGCTAACACAAGCCATAGTATGGTGTTGCTATGCCTATAGTGTGTGTGTGTGTGTGTGTGTGTGTGTGAGCATGTTTATAAACCATTACTTTGCCCCATCAATGACCTTCCCTTCCACCATTGAATCTTGCTTTTCATTATCTGGTTTACTGGGAATATTTCTTGTTTGTGAAAAAGGGAACTAAAAGCATATTTATGCTCTAAAGACGTAATTTAATAGGCTAAGTAAAAGGCCTTTGTGTTAGTTTTGGACAAATGAAACCGATATAAATAATTCATGGAATGCACTTCTTTTCAATTGGGTGAACAATTTTAATGATGTTAACTTCCGCATAATGTAAGTCTGGGAATGTATTGACATAATGAAGTTTTCTTACCTGCTGGTGTATTTCAAGACTTAAAACCTCACAGAGCTTCTGGAAGTAGCATCCTGGGCTAGATCAAGCCTAGAGAAGGGTGCAGAACCTATTTCATCCCGAGGGCTGTATTCCATTTTGGAGGGGTGGGCTGAGCAGAAGGCAACAGAGCCCCAAACCCTAAGATACCAGCATATTTTAGCTTGACATTCTTACCGACAGTAAGGAAGCCTTAGGAGAGGCATTTCAACATTTTTGAATGGGGTGGGGACTGCATGAGAGCTGGGAAACCACTATCCATTAGTGGTTGGAAGAAAGGTGGTAGGAGCAAGGGAAGTGGGTGTGACCTTCTGGGGACTCCCATAGGAATGGAGAGGGACTCCTGGAGGACCAAAATTTGCCCCTGGGCATTGAGGTTTTGCACCCCTGAAGTAGGGATTTAGCTTACGCGTTGCACTGCCACCCAATTGTTGCAACAAAGGAAACTTCTTTTAAGAAACCATTTCATGCTACACATCAGCTAAGAAACCAATGTAAACTAATAGGCCAAAGCAAGTCATATGATACTTCCTGGGCCCTATGAAGAAAAGCTTTGGTCCAAGTTTCCCTGATGGTCAAACAATGAGGAGTCTTCTGTTACCTGGTGTGCTTACTGAATCCTTGTCCGGGATTCAGTAAACCATCTCCTCTTTTTCACATTTTATTTTATTTATTTTATTTATTTAAAATATTTATATCCCGCCCTATATCACTAAGATCTCAGGGTGGCGTACAGATAAAAACATACAGTATAAATGTATGTTTTATACATTTTATCTTCTATATTGTTATTTAGGAGGTTCTTCTCTTTGCCGTAAACTTAACTGTACTGGTTGAGTTATATGTAGTTATATGGAGAGGACCATGATATTTATTATTATTTATTTATTTATATATTAAAACATTTGTATCCCACCTATATCACTAGGATCTCAGGGCAGCATACAGATAAATTATATAACAATATAAAACAATAAACGATATAAAACAATAAAAATAAATAATCAAGGTAAAACCAGTATAAAAGTTAAAAGCAGTAAAAACCAATTAAAACAGTTAAAACAATGTGCATGCTTGGGCTTAAAGCACCTTAAAGCACTTTATAACAGTTTTGACCATTGTTGGGGCCCAGGACACACTCTATATACAGTTGTCAAACCTGTTATAAAGTGCTTTAAAGCACTTTAAAGGAGTAGTGTAGATCCGGCTGGTGAATTTAGCCATCAAAGGCTATGTTACAAAGCCATGTCTTTACTTGATGCTGGAATAAAATCAGCATTGGCTCCAGTTGGGCCTCCAAGGGGGGAGCATTCCACAGTTGGGCTGCCTGGTCTTCACAGATTTCTGTGTCTGACAATTAGGTTCAAATTGCATTGGTGGTTTAGGGTTAGGCCATTATGCTCAACTGTTTTTGTGATCCCACCACTGCCACAACCGTGTTATGGACCAGCAACACTCTGAGTGAACGGGAACGGAAAAAAATAGTTTCCTCACACTCCTTTTACCCTTTCACTTCCTGTAGCCTTTTCTGCTGCCTCCAAGTGGAAATCTTTTCCTTACTGCTTCTTTCTAACCGCTGTTAAAACTAAGGTATCGATCTTCAGAAGTGTGGGAGTTGGCTATTAGATGTGGAGTAGGTAACCCAACAAAAGGAAGATACCACAACTTTTCAAATGACAAAGTATATATTTTACTGAAGAAAAAAATGGATAGGGAAAAAAACCCTTGTAAAATCTGAATGGATACACATATATGCACAAAGCACATGCACAAAAATATGAACAATTGGGTAATTCAACAATCAGGATGAATACATCCATCTAATATAACCGGACTGAGTCTTCATTTTATCCAGTTTTCTTATGCAAGCAAAATCTTACTGTCATTGGCCCAGCTCTCTCAATCAATGTGTTTCAGCAGTTCTTACACTTTCTTTCCTCTGGGCTTTTCCCCTTCCTTCCTTCCTTTCTTCCATCACTTCTTTTTATTTTTCTGTCTAACACATTATGGGCTGTGCAACACATCATCATCATTATTTTCCTCATAGGTTGGGCAGAGCATGCTGTTATCCAGGTATAGACACTGAAGCCATTTGTACTCCAGTGCACTACACTAGGGAAAGAAACCCTAGGAAAACCCAATTCTTCCCACAGTATCGGGATGATCTTGAGGACTGTAGGAGGTGTGGGCACCCATCCCTGCTTCTTCACTCCTTCACTTCTTCCCTCTTCCCTGTGAGTAATGGGGGTCAGCAGAGGGAAGGAGCTGAGCTGGGGATAGTCCAGGAATATCGGGGGTAAGCTGGAAGCAGGGTCAGGCCTGTTCCTTTAAAACAAAATGGCGGACGCAACAGGTGCGACATCCCTCTCCACTTCTGGGACATCATGCAGCCGTCTGGGGAACATGAGTGGAAGGGTGCTGTCGCATCATGTCCTGCCTTGTTGGTCCCTGGCCGATGGCTGGTTGGCCACTGAGTGAACAGAGTGCTGGACTAGATGGACCCTCGGTCTGATCCAGCAGGGCGCTTCTTATGTTCTTATGTTTAACAGTTGTATGCACGCAGCACCTAGTGAAATTTCCTCTTCATCACAACAGTTAAAGCTGCAAGAGCCTTGCCCTCTTTTGTATCTGGTCAAGAGGGTAGGGCTCCTGCTGCTTTAACTGTTGTACTGAAGAGGGAGTTTCACTAGGTGCTGCATGCGTACAAATGATCCCTGCTGAAAATCCCTTTTCTATATAACTGTTAAAGATACAGGAGCTCTGTCCTCCTTTCCATATGGTCATCCTATGAAAGAAGGAGCTGGTGTCTGAATGTTTAACCAGACTTTAAAAAATGATTGGACTCCACAAGGGGCAAAGGCACTTTTGGGGCTCTGCTTAAGGCAGCAAAAACTCTCCAGCCAGCACTAGCAAGTCTGTCTAGTGGTTTCTAGAGTACTGCAAGATTCGCTGGGCAAAACAAAAAACTGGCCCTAAGCCTGGGGAAAAAGCTGTCTTCTACTTAGCTGACTTTCTTGTCATTCAAGTAGACACTCTCTTCCTCGCAAATCACATCTGGAAGTGATGTCAGTTAGGGAATCCACAAACTTGTCAATAACCATGAAAGTCTGAGCGTATAAGGTAATTGAAGAGCCCACAAGTATGTGTTTTATAGGAATCAGTTAAATGAATTACACTCAAGGAAGTGCCAATCAAGTGTCTCTTGAAAAGTCCCTGCTTCCTACAGGCGCTCCAACTCATTAAAGTTTATTACCAAGGCAATTCCGTCTATGAAGTGTCTGCCGCTCAGAGATCTTTTCAAGCCTTTAGCAATCATCTGCTGGACCTGTCATTTCTTAGGCTGCTGTTGCTCTCTGGTGTTGTTAGGTAAGACTGAAGCGGACACCAAAAGCTCCTTCCAATGAGCATTTTATTGCACGCTCGTTACTGGGCACTCATGGAGTTTGCTCAAGTCCCTCACATGACGTCGTCTGCCTCCCACGCACCTTCTGCCCCTTCTGGCCTTCCTTGCACGACAAAAAAACTCCCAACATTAAGGCCTTAGCTAGACCTAAGCTTTATCCCGGGATCGTCCCGGGGTCATCCCTGTTCATGTAAATGACACACAGGATATCCCGGGAACAGGCAGGGATGACCCTGGGACGATCCCGGGATATACCTTAGGTCTAGCTAAGGCCTTGGTCTGATTTTTTTAAAAAACCCAGAATTCCTGTTGTGTGCAGGAAAAGCAGCGTCATTAGAACAGCAAACTCAATGGGCCTTGTGCTCATTCTGTACTTCCTTTTTTGAAAAGAGGAAGTAACTGAGGAACGAAAACATGGGCAGAGACGCGAAGGTATAGAGTGTGTGATGGAGCTTCAAATTCCAACTACAATGATATTCAAAGTGAATATGGCATCCTTTTCATGCAAAAATAAATAAATAAATAAACCCTTTTTATTTTCTCAGTATTTTAACACTTAATTTTAACTTAAATTTAAATTTTACTGTTTTAACTTTATTTTTACTGTTTTACTGTTTTAATTTTAATTTTATATCAATTTTGCTGTGTGGTTTTTATTCTGGTTGTGCTTTTTATATTGTATTTTGTATTTGTGCTTTTAACCTGTTGGTTGTCTTACTATGGTTTTAATTTTTGTGAACCGCCCAGAGAGCTTCAGCTATTGGGCGGTATAGAAATGTAATAAATAAATAAATAAATAAATAAATCTGAGGAATTCTGCTAGAAGCCAAGTTCATTAGGACTAGTGAAAGCCCTTATATTTGTGTATGCAAAGGGAGCATTAAGCCTATGAGCCATTCTGCACTTTGTAAAGTTTAGGTATGGATGAATATTTTGTTTTGCTTTCTTCTGCATGAGGTTTTTAATAATAATAATAATAATAATAATAATAATAATAATAATAAAAAAATCAAAAGTTCTTTCAGTCCTGAATTGAAGAAATTGGCCAATTTTGCTAAATTCTGAACAAGAAGAACCAACTGAAACAAAATACTTACCCATCTTCACTGGCTGAATTAGTTAGATACCATACAGCTATTCCCAGCATGGATAGCAACATGTTGTAGCTGCCTGCTATATAGCTGTTGAAGATGAGGAGCCTGTCCAAAATAAGTGGCGACAACCTCCGCTCAGCACTAACATGGTTGAATACACAGGGATTCAAACAGACTTTTAAGAGCCCTGGGTCTGGAGCGATACACCGTCAATTTTTGTTTCTCCCACATTCAAACTTCTTTACTTTAAAATAATAATAATTGTAAGTTCTTTCTATCCTGTATATGAAGAAATGTGTGCATTTGGGTAAATTTTCATCAAAAACAAACTGAAATGAAATTTGCATCCATCCCTAGTAGCGTGGGGTATTTGAACCTTGGATTGTACTATTCAATGCTCTGGGTGAGGTGTCATGATTTTGAATCCTTACCCATGCAGAAGAAGTTCCAGAATGTAGTAAACTAGCATATCGTCAAAGATGGTATGCCCATATGCTAGTTTAGTACATGCAGTTAGGTTTTATTTTGATTTGGGAGCAGATTCAAAAGTATGACACCTACAAGTGGTACAGTCAAGAATTTTATCTACTCCCATGTTCTCCATAATGTCTAGATTGGCTCTATACATTCAAGTCAAAGCTTAATGTTAAAGTAGAGTTAAAATCATGTGTTTGATCAGACTTCTCTTTTCCCTCTGATCTTCCCCAATCAGAAGATAGGGAGATGAGGAGGGCTTGTATTGGGTCTTGCAATAATAATAATAATAATAATAATAATAATAATAATAATAATAATAATGCAAAAAACAGAAAGGATAAAGTAACATCTCAAGACATCAAAGAAATTGTGCATCACACATTGATTTAGTTAAGACAAAGAGGGTGTTAATAAATGGGACACTACGAACACACACATACACACACAAAGTTAATCCAGCTTTTATCTATCAGGTGACACTTTAGGCACCTAAGCCAGGGAAATGAACAATGGGGAAAATATATGCCATACAAAGAGATAAAAGAGAACTGCAGCACACGTAATGTCCCCCCTCCCCTGAAAAGATTTCCAGATGTGATTTAGAGGAGGATATGGCTCTGAGTGATTCATGGCTCAGGTGGGTGGAGCCATGCTTCAGATATGAATGATCAGAGGGGTTGCATCAGATGGATTGTCCTGTAATATTTTTTCTACACATGCAGAAAAATGGCCCTTTTTGCATTAGATTACTTTTTCAGTAGTTCAGAACAAAGGAATTCCCTCTCCTCTCAAAGCACTACATTTTGGAAACTGTTGCCTCTCTGCAGTGGTATTCCGTTTGCAGCCTATCATTTCTTTCCTGGCCGCTTGCCTATATGTCTACATTTTGAATCTGTTTTAATTTAACATTGTTTCACAGATACTGATCTTGCTGTCTGTCTCTCTCATCTATGCCTCCATTCAGTTGACATAAGGATCTAAATTCTTGCATTCATGTATCACAGTACACGGCTTCCTAAGGAACAGTGTATTGTACCAGTCGAAAGGATTCAAAGAGCTCTCCAAGTAGCCAGTCGCCTGAGTAGGGGAGCAATCAAACTTTGCAGGAAATCCTGTCTTGAAATATTTGCAAATGAAAAGAACTGTCTTGGCTTTCATTTTCATCCAGCACGAGCAGAATATTAGAATCATATTTGGTGTGTGAACAAATTAAGTTTTACGGCAGGGGTATTTATTTATTTTATTACATTTACATCCCACTTTTTTTTCCTTCAAGGATCTTAAGGTGGCATACATAATCTTCCTCCTCCTCTCCGTTTTAAACTCACAACAACAATGCTGTGAGGTAGATTGGGCTGAGAGTCTATGACTGGCCCAAAGTCACCCAGTGAGTTTCCATGGCTGAGTGGGGACTAGAACCCAGATCTCCCAACTCCCAGTCCAACACTCTAACCACTACATCACCCAGTGCCCTCTAGATGTGCTCCCATCGTTCCCAGCCAGAATAACCAATGTTCAGGGAATAAGGAAGATATCTTCTAAAACATCTGGAGGGGACAAGGTTGCTTACCCTGTTCCACACAGAAACATGTATTGTTTTCAATGCCTGCCCCTTGGCCACTACCCGAGCTACAGAAGGACTTCCACAAAGCTAATTCCCTTTCATCTGCTACTGTGTAAAGCATGTTGCACAAGGCAGCCTACTTAGATAACGGTAAGGGCAGATCTACCACCAGTTACCGTTTGCTCAAAAATGACAAGAGGAAAAAGGAATGTGTTACTGGTAGTGGCAATCAAACTGGATTTCCCACTGAATTCACCTAAAGCACGGATGGGCAAACCTTTTGGCTTCAAGGACCAAATGCAGTGCAGGGTAAAAGTTTGGGACTGTACACATGTATGGACTTAAACAGATGCACACACAAACATATATACATACACACACACATACATGCACACACAAATACATAGATACACACACGTACATATACACACACATACACATACAAAGATACACACACATACATATACAAACACATACACATACATGCACAGACACATACATGCACAGATATACATACAATTTAGCCTACTCACCCTCCCTCCAGTGACCCCGGTACTGCCACTAATTGTGGTGATACAACAGCAATCTTGAAGGGTTTCACTGGTGGCTGTGGGGAGTTAAAGCCTCACCCACCCCAGCTAACCAAGAACTGCCAAGATCTCTGTAGAAACCACTATTTCTGAAGGATGGTTGTGAGGGCTGGAGAGGTAACCACTCCCATCCATCCACATCTCAGTATGCAGGGGTAGGAAAGTTCAAAGTTGCCCATCCCTGACCACTGAGATGGCAGCAAGGGAGAGGTATAACCTCCCCTTTACAGGACATGAATGACCATGTGAATGATGGTGGAGGAACCTGCAGAAGAGCAGATGACTTTAACATCCCACCATGTTTTAATCTAGATATGCAACTGCACTGTTAGAAGCAGACTTTTATATTAGACTTCAGGCTTTGCTAGACCTACCTGTGAATCCGGGTGTGTGGAAGGGCCAGCTCGCGCTGCAGCTAGCGCGCGCTGTCGCTCCTAGCTACACGTCAGACGCGACGAAGTTAAGGTAGCCCCTTTGTGTCCACCATTTTTTTTATGTTTTAACAGGAACGCTCAGGTAAGTGTTTTTTTTTTAAAGGTTTCCCGGCTCCCCTCCCTGCCCCCAATCTCCCTCCCCCCCCCAGCCACAATCTCCCCACCCTGGCTCCGCTCGTCTCTCCCCCATCTCTCCCTCTGGCTCTGCTCTTCCCCCTGATCTCTCCCACCAGCTCTGCTCTTTCCCCCCCTGCCCCTGATCTCTCCCCCTCCGCCTGCCTGCCCGCGCAATTTCCCATCCCCCCATTGCTCCTGGGCCGCGATTCCCCCCCCCCCCCGATGTCCTCTGGCTCCACTCTTCCCCATCTCTCCAGCCAGGTCCGCTCTTCCCCCTGCCCCCCCCTGCGATTTCCGCCCTGGCTCCGAGCTCCCCCCTCCGTGATCCCCCCCAGCCCGATGGGCACAGCGCTCCTGTGGAGCGCTGTGCCCAGTGCACGGCTTCTCCCGGTTACTTGTGGGTAAGCGGCATAGCCGGGAAAAGCCATGGAAGGGGCTAGACCTTCTGCGGCCCCGGCCTCAGCCCAGGGCTGCGGAAAAACCAGGCCAAAAGTGGTGCCGGTTACCCCTGGGCCACGGAGGTTTGAGCCCTGCCTGAGACCGGGATCTCCTGTGCGTCATCTGGACACACAGCGGGGAGCCTAGGCCTCACACCGGGCTAAACCCTTGTCTAGCAAGGCCCTCTTCTTTCTGGATCAGATTCAGTGCATATAAGGGTGGTGTAGTGGACATTGACCCCAGAAACCAGGAATAAGAACATAAGAGCAAGGGTCCATCTAGTCCAGAATTCTGTTCACACAGTGGCCAACCGCAAGCAGGGCATGAGTGCAAAAGCATCATCCCATTCATATTCCCCAGGAACATAAGTTTACTGCCTCTGCTACTGGGGTTAGCATATAGCTATTAGGACTTGTAGCCATTGATAGCATTCTCCTTCAGGAATTTATCTAGAGCTTTATGTGCAATAATACATGGCTCAATGCACCAATCCTCTAATGCTAAGTGACCTGGTGCCTGTCAGATGTTTGGGACTGCAACTCCCATAAACTCCAAGCAGCATGGCCAGTGCTCAGGGATTATGGGAGATGTAGTTGAACACCAGCTTGCACACACCAGCCCTAATGTTTTATTGGTTTTGCAAGTTTTAACTGTACCAATCTCCTGTTTTGGAGGACTGGAGAGAATAGGACCCTTCACCTCCCTGCTCCTTTTAAACCCATCATTGTTGCTCTCCAAGCTGATGCTTCAGATTCTCTATTTAGGCCCCGTTCTGAGCACAAGGTTTTGTGGACTGGAGAGCCATTGGCAATAATAATCTGTTGGTTGCTCCATGAGCATTGAAAAGCTGCATTTGTCACATAAATGATTGGGCATACATGATTTGCTCTGTTCTAATTATTAAACCAATCTTTTTACACTACATGCCCTTTAATATGAAAAGTGTTTGTGCTTTTTCCCTCTGGTTCTCCAAAGGTCTTGCAATAAAAAAAAACCCAAACAAACCTCTCTTTTGCTAATTAATTACAGATGCTTGTATAGCCTCAATTTTTAAAAAAAATCCATTTGAAAAGGAACATGTTTTAGAATCGATAATCATCAAATTGTTTTTTTCCCCTCAAGGTAAAATAGAAAGCTTAGAGAAATTTAATCTTGCATCTACACAGTTTTATACTTATTGCCATATAAAATGATCTTTTGAAAAAAGACATGAATTTAATCAAGAGAGTCTACATTAGAATTGTTTTCTAATGTGTCTCAGAAGGAACCGCTTGCTTTGATGATATGATTATTTAGGCTGGTTTAAAATAAGGCAGAATAAGATGTAGCATATTCCCACGGAAAGTCCTGATTAAGTCAGGAGGATGGGACAAAAGTGAAGACAGAACAAAATACGGGGAAGTATTCAATCCTGCCACTGTGCCTCCATTCATTCCATTGTGGGTGCGCGATTGACTGCTGGCACAACAAGAAACTAGTGGTTCCTAGAGCAACCCAGAAACAAGTTGAAACATTCATTTCCAGAATGGGGCAAGTCAGCAGAGTTCCCTACTACAAGCTGTAGAAACAAGCCTCACACACACACACCCTGGTTGCTTTAGGCATCACTACTAGCTTCCTATGGTGCTAGTGATTGGCCTCCCTGGCACACGAGCAGCATTGGATACTGTCCATAATATAGTAATATAGGTGATGAAGAAGTGCAAATTTGTCCATTAGAAATAGACAAATCTGACAATTTCAGATTCTTATTTTTCCAATCGTACTTTCAGTTTGAGGATTTTCCATACTTAAATTTCTCTAATTTTGGGTGCATTTTTCCTAATACAGGCATTTTGCAATACTACTACTACTACTACTAATAATAATAATAATAATAATAATAATGCATACTGATGACACTCAGCTCTATTTCTCTATAACATCTCAATGAGACTGTCCATGTTCTGAACCAGTGCCAGTATGCTGTGATGGGTTGAATGAGGGCCAACAAATTGAGACAACCCTGACAAGATGGACACTCTATGGATGAGTGGCTCCCAAGTACAGGAATTGGGTTTGCCTGTTCTAGATACGGCTGCACTCCCTCAGGTACATAGTTTGGCAGTGCTCTGGGATTCATCATTGTCATTAGAGGCCCAAGTGGCTTTTGACGTGAGGAACACCTATTACCAACTTAGGTTGGTATGGCAGCTCTGCCCTTTCCTGGACAGAGACAGCCTGGCCACTGTAGTCCATGCACTGATAACTTCATGTTTAGATCACTGTAAATGCATTTTATGTGGGGCTACTCTCATGCTTGTTCCAGATGATGATGATGATGATGATTTCTTAACCGCCTCTCCATTTTAATCGAGGTGGGGAACAACAGTAAATATAAACTACATAAAACTGATTAAGAACATAATATACATTGTTAAAACATCCTAAAAAGCATTCTAAAAACATCCTAAAATTCCATTGGATAGGCCTGCCTTCCCCAATACAGACCTGTGGGATTATAAAGTTCACTAGAGGAGGCCTTGCTAGTTGTACCATGACCCACATATTCCCATCTCGCAGCAACTAGGAAGCAGGCCTTGCCTGTGGTGGCACCCTCCTCTTGGAATGGCTCCCTCCCAAGTATTCAGTAGAGACAAACTGCACTATGCTTTAGCCACCTGCCAATTAAAGGCCCATTTCTTTACCCATGATTTCCCTGAATGAGGGTGTTGCCCAGTGTTACCTTGCAATAATATACTTATGTTTGCAAACAATTTCCCTCATGTAATACATTTTTAATGTTATTTTCACTGATACGTGCATTTTTCGGTGCACATTTCCCTAACACAAACATTTCATTGCAAAATTTGGAGAAATTTGAATTTTGAAGGAAATTGTGCATTGGCTTGGAAGAGCAAAATCAGGTAACTTTGCATTCAGACATGAACAGAATGAATTTCTCCCCATTCCCATTCATAATACAAATTTTCTAGCTTGGTAATGAACTACTTGCCATTCAGCCCCCACCTTTTCCCCCTCAGACTCAGATTGTAATTGAGGCCATAGCTAGACCTAAGGTTTATCCCTGGATCGTCCAGGGGTCAAAGCTGTTCATCTAGGTGACACACAGGGGATCCAGTGCTCAAGCAGGGGCGAACCCTGGATGATCCCAGGATAAGCCTTAGGTCTAGCTGTGGCCTCAGAGTGGTCAGCTTTTCTGGAGCCTTCAATGACAGCATTACAGGAAGCCAAGAATCTTATGAATTGGGAGGGCTGGAAGAGTGATGGGAGGTGTGGCCTGCTGCTTCAGCTGACTGTGTTTGTTTGCCCCACCCATCTGTGCAGGTATTTTAGCCTGGAGAGCTCTGGAAGAAAGTGGAGGGCTGGAAGAGTGATGGGAGGTGTGGCCTGCTGCTTCAGCTGACTGTGTTTGTTTGCCCCACCCATCTGTGCAGGTATTTTAGCCTGGAGAGCTCTGGAAGAAAGTGGAGGGCTGGAAGAGTGATGGGAGGTGTGGCCTGCTGCTTCAGCTGACTGTGTTTGTTTGCCCCACCCATCTGTGCAGGTATTTTAGCCTGGAGAGCTCTGGAGGCGCGAGCCTGCGGCGAGAGCAAAAGGGCTCTCGGCCTGAGGCTCTCCGCCGTGGGCAGGAAGCTAGTCATCTTGCTTTGGGAGAAGAATTGAAGAATTGGAGAGTGTCATGCCCACCCTCTCCACTGAAAGACCCAAGGCAGCCTGCAACCCAACATCTGTACCTTCCGGGGAGAGGAGAGCTGCCTGCCTGCCTGCCTGTTTGTTGTTGTTGTCTGGGGTTTCTAAAATATGTGCCTGGGAGGGAGGATACAGAGCCGGGAGGGGGGATCTGAGGGGGCCCCAATTAGTGTAGTGACGGGTAGGGGGAGATATGGTGTTGTGAGGAGGACGTGCCAGGTAAGGGGAACGCGGCCCAGACAATTAATGGCTGTGCCATGTTCCGGTCCTCCTTGCACCCGCAGGTCTGTTGGTTGCTCTATCAGCCAGCCCTCGGGCCTCCAGATGCTGCTTTTAAATGCCAGATCGGTGCATAATAAGACCTCCCTCATCCATGACTTAATTGTGGATGAGGCAGCCGATCTGGCATGTATAACCGAGACCTGGGTGGGTGAGCAGGGAGGAGTCAGTCTCTCCCAGCTATGCCCACCGGGGTACTTGGTTCAGCATCAGGGTAGACCTGAGGGCCGGGGAGGGGGGGGTTGCTGTGGTCTATAGGAATTCTATCTCCCTCTGCAGGCTCCCTGTCCATGTGACTACTGGTCTGGAGTGTTTGCACCTTGTGTTGGGTCAGCGGGACAGATTAGGGATTCTGTTGGTGTACCGCCCACCCTGCTGCTCAACAGACTCCCTAGGTGAGCTGACGGAGGTGGTCTCGGCTGCAATGCTGAGATCCCCCAGACTGTTGGTTCTGGGGGATGTCAACATTCATGCCGAGGGTGCCTTATCCGGGGCGGCTCAGGATTTCATGGTCTCCATGACAACCATGGGACTGTCCCAACATGTCATCGGCCCAACACATGTAGCGGGGCACACTCTTGACCTGGTTTTCACAACTGGACACGGAGATGGTGATCTGGAAGTGGGGGACCTTACATCAGTCCCTTTGTCATGGTCGGATCACTGCTTGCTGAGGTTTAGACTTACAGCAGCTTTTCCCCTCTGCAAGGGTGGGGGACCTATTAAGATGGTCCGCCCCCGGAGACTAATGGATCCGGATGGTTTCCAAAGGGCTCTGGGGAGTTTTCCGGCTGATAGGGCTGGCTCTCCTGTCGAAACCCTGGTTGATCTGTGGAATGCAGAAATGACCCGGGCAGTTGACAGGATTGCTCCCGAGCGCCCTCTCCTGAGTAGAGCTCGTACGGCTCCGTGGTATACCCCAGAGCTGAGAGCGATGAAACAAAATAGGAGAAGGCTTGAGGGCAGGTGGAGACGAACTCCTAGTGGATGCAATCAAATATTGGTAAGTGCCTATAGTAAGGCATATTCAGGGGCACTGAGGGCAGCAAAAAAACAATACTTTGCTGCCACTATTAAATCTTCAATTTGCCGCCCAGCGGAGCTTTTTAGAGTTGTCCGGGGGCTATTACATGCTGGTCCCAAGGACACGGTAGAATCATCTGAGGCCCGCTGTAATGAATTTGCTAGGCACTTCCAGAATAAAATCTTTTGCATCCGCCAGGACTTAGACTCCAGTGTTATAGCAGGTGAATCTAGTGAGGTGTCCAGAGTACAGTCTTGTCCTGTAATCTTGGATGAGTTTCAGTTGGTACAGCTCGAGGATGTGGACAAGGTGCTTGGACAGGTCCGCGCAACCACCTCTGTACTGGATCCTTGCCCCTCTTGGCTAATAAAAGCTAGTAGGGATGGAACAGCCAGCTGGGCCAAGGAGGTGATTAATGCCTCTCTACGAGAGGGAGTGGTCCCAGACCGTCTGAAAGAGGCGGTAGTGAGACCACTCCTGAAGAAAACTTCCTTGGACCCGGAAAATCTTAGTAACTACAGGCCGGTAGCAAATGTTCCATTCCTGGGCAAGGTCCTTGAGCGGGTGGTGGCGGGCCAGCTCCAGACACTCTTGGATGAGACTGATTATCTGGATCCATTTCAGTCGGGTTTCAGGCCCGGCTTTGGCACGGAAACAGCCTTGGTCGCCCTGTATGATGACCTATGTCGGGAGAAGGACAGGGGGAGTGTGACTTTGTTGATTCTCCTTGATCTCTCAGCGGCTTTCGATACCATCGACCATGGTATCCTTCTGGAACGTCTGGCTGAGTTGGGAGTGGGGGGCACTGCATTACAGTGGTTCCGCTCCTACTTAGCAGGACGGCTCCAGAAGGTGGTGCTTGGGGGACATTGCTCGGCCCCGTGGACTCTTCAGTATGGAGTTCCGCAGGGATCGGTCTTGTCCCCCATGCTGTTTAACATGTACATGAAACCGTTGGGTGCGGTCATCCGGAGTTTTGGAGTGCGCTGTCATCAGTACGCTGACGACACGCAGCTCTACTGCTCCTTTTCATCCTCATCAGGTGTGGCTGTGGATGTGCTGAACCGGTGCTTGGCTGCGACAATGGACTGGATGAGGGCTAATAAACTGAAGCTCAATCCAGACAAGACTGAGATGCTGCTGGTGGGTGGTTCCTCTGATCGGATGGGGGGTGTTCAACCGGTTCTGGATGGGGTTGCACTCCCCCTGAAGGAGCAGGTTCGTAGCTTGGGGGTTCTCCTAGAACCATCTTTGTCACTTGAGGCTCAGGTGGCCTCGGTGGCACGGAGTGCTTTCTACCAACTTCGGTTGGTGGCCCAGCTACGCCCCTATCTGGACAGGGATAACCTAGCTTCAGTTGTCCATACTCTGGTAACTTCCAAATTAGATTACTGCAATGCCCTCTACATGGGGCTGCCTTTGAAGACGGTCCGGAAGCTGCAGCTTGTGCAAAATGCGGCGGCCAGATTGATAGCTGGAACAGGGAGGTTTGAGCATGTAACACCGATTCTGGCCCGCTTGCATTGGCTGCCTATATGTTTCCGAGCCCAATTCAAGGTGCTGGTCTTAACCTATAAAGCCCTACATGGCTTGGGACCACAATACCTGATGGAATGCCTCTCCCGACATGAACCTACCCGTACACTGCGCTCAACATCTAAGGTCCTCCTCCAAGTGCCTACTCCAAGGGAAGCTCGGAGGATGGCAACAAGGGAGAGGGCCTTTTCAGTGGTTGCCCCCCGACTGTGGAATGATCTCCCCGATGAGGCTCGCCTGGCGCCAACATTGTTATCTTTTCGGCGCCAGGTCAAGACTTTTCTCTTCTCCCAGGCATTTTTAACAGCATTTTAACAGTATTTAACAACGTTAAGTTTGTTTTTAATGGACCCCACAATTGTTGTTTTTAAATGGATACTGTTGTTTTCATACTGTTTTTATGTGTGTGTGTTGTTGTTGTTTTTTAAATTGTATACTTTTAATGTTTACTATTTTTAAATGTTGTAAACCGCCCAGAGAGCTTCGGCTGTGGGGCGGTATATAAATGTAATTAAATAAATAAATAAATAAATAAATGAAATTGAATTTTCCCAGGGTCTATAAGTCTTTTACTATGGATGTCAGTTGCCCAGGGCCAATGTATTTTTTTTTACTGTGGATGTCAGTTGCCCAGAAAACTACACTTCCCGGGATCCCCAGTGTTTAAGATGCTGCTGTTGCAATGCACAATGTCAGAGAGGAAAGGAGGCCCACAGAAAGTTTTCCAGTATGAATGACCTACTTCCACTGCTGCCAGGAATGGTGAGAAGGTTGGGGGCTCATGAATACATTGGTTGAGTCATTCATAGCCCATCATGCACTCTTGGAACTGAAGGAAAAGGAAGTTCAAGAGGTGCAAATACCTCATGTTACAATGGCGGGAACCTCTCTACTTCAGGGGTGTTGAGCATGAGGGCTGCATTCCATTTTGGATAAATTCTCATGGCCCACATTGTAGTGATGGATGGGGCTGAAGGCAAACCGGGTGGTGCCAACATTGTAGCTTAAAACTCTACCAGAAATGAAGGCCTTAGCTAGACCTAAGGTTTATCTATGAGTCGTCCCGGGGTCGTCCCTCCCTGCTCCCTGGATATCCTGTGTCATTTACATGAACAGGGATGACCCTGGGATGATCTCGGGATAAACCTTAGGTCTAGCTAAAGCCTGAACCTTAAGAGAAGCATTTTAATGTTTTAGAATTGGGGGGGGGGGGACAGCAAAAGCGCCGGGAAACCAACAAACAATTAGTGGCTAACTTACTGATTCAGAGGTAAGCATTTCTGGATTACAACATTGATTTAGCAGTCTATGAACCCTGATTGTATGTACATATCAAAAGTAAGGCCTGTTTTGCATGTTCTAGAAGTTTTAAAATCAGGGAAAAAGAAGAGTGAGAAGAAGACCTTCTTCTTCTGAACTTCCTCTGAAACGTGTTCCTGTAGAAGGGGAGGAAGGCATGACTGAGGCTATGGCTAGACTAGGCCTATATCCCAGGATTGTCCCAGGATCATCCCGGTGCATCCAAATGACACACAGGGGATCCCGGGAGCAGGCAGGGACGACCCCTCCATTTGCATGGGATAATCCTTAGGTCTAGCTAAGTCCTCTGTCACACATCCCATGGCCCTCTGGGGCACTGGAGGCAGCCAATAGAAAAGAAAAATGGTGGAAGATGCTGGGAGAAAATTCTGCAAAATAGCCTTGTTTTTCTGGGAAGGGCAGTGGAGGGTAAGGTGGGGGGAAGCTCAGAAATGTTCTCAGGAAAAGAAATGTCTTCTTAGATACTTCAGCTCAGATCTAGTTTTTGGAGCTAGCTTGCAAAAACAGTGTAGGAATGTTTTCAAATTGGAAGTTCTTTGGGTCGACCACCACCATTAAAAAGAAAAAGGAAAGAGCAACGAGGCTCAAATGTAAATGTGATTGAAGTACTGTACATTGCTGTGGTTAATAGTCACAAGGAAAGTTCTTTCTATGAACTTTTGAACCTGGCATTCTTCAAATCCTTGCCCCCCTAGTTCATCCTGGTACAAGCTGTCCATATTACTCTGTCTTGGAGGGGTGCTTCATGTTGCCTCCCTTTGTTTGGCTTTCTGTGAGGGAAGAAAGACAGAATTGCTAAAGAGCCCCTTTGTTGCTCCACAGAAATCTCTTACGTTTATTTGAGTTAGAAGCAATTCTGCTAATATTTCAATATTTTCCTTGTTTTTATATGCATAGTTTCCAGCTTCATTAAAGCCATTGCTTGCCTAAACAGTTCCTCTCTCTTTATTTTTATTTTAGACAGAAGGTTGCCGCTGACTTTGCAAATTTGCTCATAGAATTGCAAGTGGCAGCTAGAATAAAAAGTCACAATGGGTAGCTTCCAGATAAGGATAATTTAATTTAGTTCCTATTAAAAGCAATGGGACTTAAGTGAAGTCATAACTGACTTGTCCTATAGATTAAAATGAGTCCTAAGTTCAAACTGCATGATATTTTAAATTCTTGGTGCACAACTGACTCTTGCTCCCCCCCCCCCCGCTCCTCACAAGTGATCACATAGGATCAACTTAGTCTGGATTCAACAAGTATCTTATACTTGTCTAAAGGACTGTTCAGATTACTGTTATTTCTTGAGAGGCTGAATGCATGGACAGGGGAATGTGATCATACCAGCTGGTCCTATGTACATATAGCATCATTTCTGAAAGAGCCTATGTGTGTATAGCGATGTATGAAAAATTAGTTTGTTTTTTTATGAGTGTTTATCCAGTTTGCACCTTCCAGATCAAACATGGACTCAAAAGTCAAAGTCCATATATTTCTGAGCTTGCAATGTGATCGGAAGACCCAAACAGT
The DNA here is from genome assembly GCF_023053635.1 of Elgaria multicarinata webbii. NCBI lineage: Eukaryota > Metazoa > Chordata > Lepidosauria > Squamata > Anguidae > Elgaria > Elgaria multicarinata. The sequence goes on along the minus strand of NC_086172.1, from coordinate 152,437,692 downwards.
AATGCACATGAAAAAAATGTGTACTTTGGGGGGGGGGGGAATGTCCACAAATATGCTTTAATCAATGGGAGAAGAATGCATACATTCCAATGATGTGCAGAAGTGATTAGGAAAAATATGCAAAATATGCACAGATTTCCTTGTGAAAAGAAAAGAGAAACACAGAAAGCTCATAGTATCATGCAAACTTGAGTTGGAACGAGCTTTAATATGGTATTCAGAGAACTTTAGCAAGCTCGAGATTTGCTGATTAGCGCATCATTCACACATTATACATTAAAAGTGTAATAACAGCAAACATGTAGGTTCTGTACATGCAATTGGGTCTTTCCAAAGTGATGCCTAAACACACATAGATGCTGGTTCAAGGGCAGTATTCCCTACCTCGCCCCAGTTCATGTGTTCATTCTCCCCAGAAATACTGTCTGAACACTAGGGGTAGGCGCACTTGGCGAGCGCTCGCCCTGCTGCCGCCTCATCTCACCTCCATGAAATGGGACTTGGGAGCCCCTGCCAAGTGCTCATGAGCCCCCGCTGACTGCTCAGCACCCACCCTTTCCCCCCACTGTGTTAATGGTGGCCACCATTAATGCAGCAGAGGGAAATGTGCACTTCCTGGAGGCTCCAGAAAGTGTGCTCCCCCCCACTCCAATGGGGGCCTTAAAGGCCCTCTTAGTGCAAGGGTAAAGATTTACTCTTGTGTTAAGAGGGCCTTCAAGGCCCCCATCAGAGCAGGGAGGGGTAGCACACTTTCTGGAGCCTCCAGGAAGTGCACATTTCCCTCCACTGTATTTGTTGTGAACCGCCCAGAGAGCTTTGTCTATTGGGCGGTATAAAAATGTAATAAATAAATAAATAAATAATGGTGGCCACCATTAATGCAGTGGGGGGAAAGGGTGGGTGCTGAGTTCACATTCCCCCCCCACTACATTAATGGCAGCCAGTGGAGTGGGTGGAAAGGGGGGTATAAAAATGTAATAAATAATTAAATTCAGTATGTGAATGATATGGGGGACAACCCCTGTGGATGTAAACTATGGCCATAGCTGGACCAGGCCTATATCCCAGGATCATCCCTGTGCATCCAAATAACACATAGGGGATTCCAGGAGCAGGCAGGGACGACCCCTCCATTTGCCTGGGATAATCTTTAGGTCTAGCTAAGGCCTATGGCATGGAAAGCTGCCTTATCAATTATAGTTCACAGACTACCCTTCCTCAACCTGATGCCCACTTCCAGATGTTTTAGGATACAATTCCCATCATCACTGACCAATATGTTATCTGAGGCTAAGGGGATGAGGGGAGTTGGAGTCCAAGTCATCAGGAGAACACCAGATTGGAAAGGGCTATTTTATAAGTCCTAGATCTAGCAAAGAACCCTATCATTATATCTCAGTGTCATTCTATCCCTCTCATTACATTGTACCTCACAGGACTGTGGTGGGGGTAATGGTAGACCACATATGCTATGCCTGCCTCTTGAGGAAGGGTGAGATAAAATATAATCCATCAATCATTTCATCATAAGCACAAACTGTCTGGATCCATAAACATCACAGAAAAAAAAACTTCCTGAAAATATTGGGAAAGACAAACTGTTTGGGATTCTCAATAGAAAACAAAATTTCGTTATACACTATAAAATGATGAGGTGACAATGGAATCTGAGGGCCAAACTAAATATTTGTCTAAACAGGCATAGTGGAGCTATGCATGCTGATTTTAAATTATGTTTGGGTAAGCGTGTGTCGCCTTCGTTTGCATTGGGACTTCAGCAATGCAGAAGAGGTGGTTAACCCACCCATTTTTGTCCTGAAATTCCATTCCCCCCCCCAGGGGGTGGGCATAAAAAAGTGGGGGACTCAATTGGAGTCTATGGAGACTTTTTTAGTTTTTAGAATGTAAACAAATGGGGAAAGTTAAAATCCTCCTCCCAGGGTGCTGTGGTCCCATTCCACAATGGTGCCACACACACTTCGAGGAAGGTAAATTAAACAATCATACATAGCACCACTATGAATGATTAGAAGAACATATAGTTGGGCCCTGAGCAATGAATCTCAAGTAATGGAGCAGAAAAGAATAGATTAACATATTTCCAGTAACCTGGTTCGATTCCAGAACCTGATTGCATGACTTGTCTTGTGGAAAGTCACTTGGAAATATGTTTGCACCTTTTTAGCTTAGAAAAAAGGGTTGTGTACGGGGTGGAAGGGTATGATTGAGGTGTTTACATTCATGCTTAGGGTGGAGAAATGGGATAGGGGGATGTTTTTCACCCTCTCTTGTCATACTAGAACCCAGGGATTTTCTCATAAAGTTGAATGGTGGGGGATTCAGGACAGTTAAAAGGAAATATTTTGTCACCCAGTGCATAGTTAACCTGTGGAATACATTACCACAAGAGATAGTCTAAGACACCAACCTGAATGGCTTTAAATGGAATTTAAAAAAATTCATGGAGGATAAGGCTACTAGTCCTGATGTTGCCTCCGGCATTAGCAGCAGTATGACTCTGAATACCAGTTGCTGTGGAACATTAGCGGGAGGGTATTACTGAGCTCATGTCCTGTTTGTGATCTTCCCATGGACATCTGGTTAGCCACTGTGGGGACAGAATGCTGTACCACATTGGCCTTTGGTCTGATCCAGGTTCTCATGGAAATCATGTGAAATGATGGATCGTAAGTGAAGATATTTGCAAATGATGACCATCTATCTCCATGCTGTACAATACATTTCAATGTTTTGTTTTTTTAATATCTGCATTATCAGGTGCTCAGGTGAATTGCCTGTTTGGCAGGAAGAGTTTTCATCTGGAAGATGACATCTGGTAGAATTTATAGACCCCCTTTATGGTTTCCCTTTTACTTTTATTTCACTCTGATGCTTTTTCCATGTTGGCCAATGCTGAGAAAGGGAGGGATGTGGTCAAAAGATAAGGATGAAATAAACAGTCTCTTCCTATACAGAACAGAATATCATCTGATGAAATGAACAGATTAGTGGTGGTGGGGAAAACCCTTTCCCAGTCCTGTGGAAGCATATCAGTATAACGGACATTGAAAATACTAATTAAGGAAACATGTTTAACTAAAATAAAAAAATAGAGACACTGCAGAGAATGCATTTAGGGCATTCTGAATACTTTTAGACATTATTGAAAACAATTTCTTAATTACTTGGATACTTTGACCACATAATTGATGTGCTCATAGGTTAGCCACATTGGGGAAATTGCAAAAATTAATCCTTTGAACATGCAATAATTTATTTTCTATAAGCAGTTGTGAAAGCTACATTGGGGATTAACTAAATAACTAAAATGCACAAAAATCATGCTTCATTTAGATCACACATGATTTGAACCCCCTTTTTCTATGTTTGCGGATTTGATATTAATCAAAATTAATATGGTGTAATGGAAAAAAGATTGGGACATTAAAAACTCTACTTGGTCATGAATTACATAGAATAATGGGAAGAAAGCCATTGTCTCACAGACTGAGACTCTCCCCCCCCCTCCCATGAATTATTGTGATGCTGAAGGACAAAACCCACTCATGCTCATGAGAGAACATGTGGGCTTATCCAGTGAAGGTGTTTTAACAGGCCTAGAGCCAAACAGCTCCTCAGCTCCCAGCTCATTACAGCCTCTTGTCACCTGTGGTACAGTCCTGTGAGGTATCAGTTTCTACAAAGTGGCCCTTGTCAGGGATAAGCATCATTGGACAAGATCCCCACTCCTGCATGGACCCACTACCACTCTCTGGAGCCTCCTCTTCCTGCTCTTTATCCTCTTTTCTATTGCTGCCTGTTTACCTGCTCTGTCCAAGCAGGTGAGCAATGACAAGAGTAAAGAGAATAGGAACAGGTGGATCTGTCAGGTTGCAAATCTTTATTTTTGCCACCCAGATCTTTTGGTTGGCAGTGTTGGAGACAACTGGATCCTTTATGTGATCCAGCAAAACAATTCTTATGTTCTATCAATATTCAACTGTCATGTCTATCTCCTCTTCTATTCCTCTCTCCTTTCTTTATTTTCTTCCTGAGATAGGAATATCTTGTGGGACAGGCACAAATTTAGGAAATCATCACTATAAATAGTTGCAATAGATGGAGAATCCACTGGAATAATGGGAACAGTCTGTGGCCTGGTTCAGACAACACGCTAAATCATGCTGCTTAACCACAAAATGGTTAAGGGAATGAATGAACCTTAATGCATTCCATTAACCATTTTGTGGTTAAGCAGCATGGTTTAGCGTGTTGTCTGAACCAGGCCTGTGAGTAATACTGAGGTCATATTGGGTCATGCCATTTTTCATAGCAAAAATAAATGGTGGGACTTAGCTAATAGTTTTCATATAAGGATGTGTAAGCATGTGCCAAAGTAGGAAAAATCTTTTAAGAGATAGTATGAACAGATCCAGGATTGAGAATAAAGAATTTAGACACCTACTTCCACTTACACCATGTGTCAACAGCAGATCGTTATATTCTTTTTCAGCTTTCTTCTATGCAATATAATAACCCTCTAGGGTGATATGAAATATAAATAACAAAGGCTGATGAAAGAATATGAAATCCTTGAGTGGCTATCACTTTCAGGAATAGAGTTGTGGTCCCAGAATTCAGCGGCATTTCCCATTGCACACGTCCAATATTGCCTGTTGGAGAGCTTTATACAAGAGACAATCAAGGATATAATGGAGAACTTGGATGTCAAGGTTGTTCGGTTGTTTGCATTTGGATTTCAGTTGGGGATTCTCCTTTCCTCCATTTGGCTTTCCTCCACCTTGACACAGTGCATAGTTAAACTATGGTATTCACTATCACAAGATGTACTGTAGTGATTGCCACCAATTTGGATGGCTTTAAAAGGGGGGTGGATAAATTCCTCGATAAGGTGATCAATGGCTACTGGTCCTGATGGCTGTGCACTACCTTCAGTAGCAGAGGCAGTAAGCCAATGGGAGAATGCTGTTGCACATGTGTCCTTCTTGTCTGAGCAAGCATGGCTCTTCTTATGCTCTTATGTTGGCTACTGTGTGAACAGAGAGCTGGATTAGACAGATCCTTGGTTTGATCCAGCAGGGTTCTTCTTAAGTCCTTATGGCTTGGGGTTTTAGGGCCTCTGTACATAGCAGTTAAGTGCCCTTGCTTTAGGTGTGGGAAAGCTGAAGTGAAGCATTTGTTGTAACGGCAGGTGATATCTCAGTCTGCTGCTGGACTGTGTCCAGTTGACTGTTCTATGGACTTAATTTGCCCTCAATGTATATTGCTCAGATGCTCAGATTTATGGCAGAATTGACTTTTGAAAGGCCCATTTGAGATGTGTGTTGTCAGCTCTTGGTTTATGCAAGCATATGTTTATCCAGGCAATTTTCTGAAAAGGGTAGCTTATGTGTGGTGTGATACATCAAACTTTCTGAGTGTCTTTCAAGGACGCTGCATTGAATACTTTTAATATTAAAAGCATGAAACTAGAACAACCATGAGGATTAACCACCAAAGTGGAAATGTACTGTTAGAGGCACAGATGATAAGAGAGAGGCACTAGCTGAACCTTCACTTTTAGCTCATATATCTAAACTTTAAGAAAATAACGTGGGAAGGGAGACCACTATGGTTACCCAACAGATTTGTGTAGAGCTTCCAGCCCAGCCCTCTATTACATTAACCAAATGTATTCAATCACTGGTTGCAGTGATAGATTGGGAAGTGCAGGAGCTCATGACAACAATCCCAATAGCCACTCTGTCATGGAGGATCTAAAGGTAATGCAGACGGGTATCTTGATCCAATATCAGCCCCAAAGAGCAGCCACACATAGCATAATTCCAAAGTATTTGGATCAGCTCCAATATATGGAATGCAGGGATGTGCAAATCAGCAAAATTAAAGCTGGCCAAGGTTCTCTGAATTCTATCTCAAAGGTCATTCTGATTCATGTCTCTATTGGATTGTGAGCTTTGTTTTTCTTTTTCTTTTTGCATGAAAATCCATGCATATTTTCATGCTCATTTTCCCAAATGCACTCATCAACTTTTGAAATGTATGCATTTTTCTCACATTGATTAAAGTATGTGTTGTGCATTTTTCAAAGGTACACATTCTTTCATGCACATTTTGTTCCATATTTTGAAGGCATTGTTTGTTGCTGTTCTGCAAATTGCATCACAGGTTTGTAAATCAATGGACTTTGTGTTTGGGGCCACAATCAGTTCTAAGAGGTGATTTCCCCCCCCCAAAAAAAATGAAATGAAACCAATTTCTCATTTATCCCTACTGAAACATATGCCACTATTAATGCGAAATATTATTCCTGGAATAGGTAGGCTGGTGAAAACATTTGGTCGGATCTAATGAAAACATAGGGTTGGCTCAAGATTTAGTTATACCTAGAGTACACCCACTGAATCAATGGGGCTAGTTAGGAAAAACATAAGTCACATCAATTTTAAAAAATCTACAGTCAGTATGACTAAGGCCTAATCTATACCTGCCATTTATCCCAGGATAATATTGAGGTCATCTTTACTGGGCCACATGATGCACAGCTGTTTCTATGGTGATCCAGGAATGACCACTCACTGACTGCTTTCCCTCTGTTTCCCCTCCTCTCATTGACATTCCTCATGAGTAGTGGGGATCAGTGAACAGGCAACCAGGGGTGAGCCCATGGGTATCGGGGATGAAGGGGAGAGCATTTTGCCCACATTTTGGATAAATCTTGGTGTCTTCGAGTGCCGAGTATGTTTTTTTGTTTTGGTTTAAAAAAAATCAGAACTTCATGCAGGATCACAACTCTGCTCTTGCGCAAGCATCAGGAGTAGTAAAAATAAAAATCACCTGGGATGGCTCTCCTTTAATTCCATGAGAACTCGCTGATGTGTGGGCCATGACAGATGATCTCAGAAGCTGGAAACCAACTATCATCCATCCTCAATCCCCAAAGGGCTGTAGGTGTAGATTAGGCCATTGTCTCAATTTAACACATAATTTTAAAGAGTCAACTATTTCCCCTGCTACAGAGGGTTTGGCTTAATGGTGAATTATGGGTTTTAAGCTAATTGTGTTAAAGACTTTTTGATGGATCTATGAACTACATGTATTTTCACACAATGCATTTATGATGAGCTACACATATTTTTAAATGAGTTTGCAGACACTTTTTGTGGAACTCATGCAGCCATTATTTCCTTTTGAAATGCTAATTAGGTTTCCCTGCCTGCAGATAAAACACAGTACAGCTTTATTCTTTGAGCTCCAGGTATCAAGAGTTGCAACATCAACACCCACAAATACTGATATTGATTTGGTATGATGGAAATGCAAATGTAATCAATTAGTCTCTTTCCCCAATACTGAGGGAAATTAGACCTTTCCTCCAAATTAGCTTTTTATCTTCAATAAGTGTATTCAGTTATTACACCTATTTCATTATCTTTTGTGATAAAAAAGTCTTCACCCAATATGAGTAAAGTGCAGTGAAATACATAATACTATGTAAATTAAAATAATGACATAATAGTATCATTCATTTCATCAAGGTCCTTTTCTTCCCATAAATCTAATACATATCATTTAGATAGGATCTCCTTTCCCAGTATAAGCTCCTGAACCAGTTAAGATGAGCACTGAATATCCTTGTCACTCGTTCAGTAGAGATATTCTGGGTTGTATCTAATGATAACTTTGTGGTAGCAAAAAGCGCTTCTGCAAGATAAGACTCATATTTTTCACCAATACCCCTTACCTACTGCAATTCTCCATGCCATAACCTCTGCTGTTCAAGAGCACACACACATTTCAGTGGATAACTGAGTTTCGGTTCATGTATTGGTTAAAAAGGGCAAAAGTGGGTACATTTGCATTAAAAAAAAGAAGATCTGAACCATGCCTACATCCAAACCCATTTAATGCATGACAGAGAGAAATGTGATTTATGTAGCATGCCCTTTCCCAAAGCAGCCCAACCTTCAGCTGAAGGAGGGATCTGACCTTGTAGGCTCTGCCTGCATGATGATCTTGTATACTCATTTAATAACATGTTGCAAAAAGCGTCCTGCAACAAGACATTAGCAGTCACAACCAAGTTGCAGTAGCTTTCAATTAACCTTGCAGTATAGGGACATGTGTGCTCTGACAGAGAAGTTGGATGAATGAGCTAAGTGTCTGTTCATTTGTTTTATTTTGGTTAAGGGGAAAAATGTTCTCCTAATACCCAAAGGATGAGATGAAAGCACTTTCACAATCTTCTGTATGTGCACTTGCAAGTAAACATTGAACTTCCATCATCAAAATTAAGTGTACTGCAGAGTGTACAATCTGTGTAACTTCAAGGCAGAGGGAAGGATTTAATATTTCATGGCAGCAAAGAGACCTAGAACTGGTGGAATTTTACAAGAAAGCAATTTAAACCAGTGGTTTTCAAACCACTGATCTCCTAATCCTTTCCTGCCATTCTGTGGTAATGCACATAAGTCAGGCTCCTGCCACTGAATAGAAATTGGCCTTCAGCTCGGAGTGGAGTGGAAGGGATACTTTGAGCAAGAAAGCCCCTTCGATACAGCATTAAAAAGCAGACAAGGAAGCTATGCTCCACATTAAGAGATCATAGTTCATTCTGCTTCTTCAGTCTTCCCTTTCATGTACCGGGTGGAAGCAATTGTGTCTCTATGTGTGTACAATGTATAGCTTAGCACAAGATACATCACATGAGACCATTGAGCTGATTGAACAGAAACTCTGGGTAAATAACTGGTGTCTCCAGTGTGGTGCCCTTGGAAACAACTGTGCATGCAGATAACTCCCTTGGCATCCACTAGGCTCTCTGGCCATCCCAGTTTTTTACTTTTAGATTTGTTCAACATTAAAACATTACAAAAAAACAAAACAAATAAACCTGGGAAGCTGGCATGCTTCAAAACAAAGAGCTGGGTCTCCAGCACCATATTTACTTCTAGACAGATGAAGACAAAACAAATTATTAGCCCTTATCTACATTTCTCCTTGTGTTACACAACTGGCTGCCTGTTAGCTACTGAGCCACATATAAGGTTAAGACTTTCCTTTTTGCCCAGGCATATGGCAGCACATCTTAATCACCCACATGTTTATTTTAACGATTTTTAATGCTTCATATATGTATGTTCTGTGTTTTAGAATTTTAAATTTTGTATACTTGTTTTTATCTCATTTTAGAATTTCTGTAAACCGCCCAGAGAGCTCTAGCTATGGGGGCGGTATAAAAATGTAATAAATAAATAAATGTTATTATCCTATAAAGCCCGAAACAACTTGGGACCAGCATACTTAGCAGACCACCTTCCCTTATATACACCCAGATGTCAATTACGATCTACAGAGGAGGGTCTTGCTGGCCATTGTGAAACAAATGGAATGTCACCATGATGAACCTCTACAGCGGGCCTTCTCTGTAGTGGCACCCACCCTCTGGAAAACCTTCCCTCATGCAGTTCAGGAGGCGGAAAATGTAATAACTTTTAAACGCCTCCTGAAAATATACCTTTTCACACAGGCCTTTTCTGGAGTGCAACTTTACTGATTTTGTATTGCATTTTATTTTAAACTTTTAACATTTTAAATTTATTTGGATAATTTTTGTATTTTATGGTTTTAATGGTACACTGCCCAGATAGCCAGTACGAAATGGAATTAAATAAATAAACAATAAAACGAAGACAACAAAACTAAAGAACTCATTACCACACAAAGTCTAGGGCCAACTTTATAGGCACATGTGTGTATAAGAGAGAGAGAGAGAGACTGGTATAAAGTCACATACTCTCAGCCCAACCTACCTCACAGGGTTGTTGTTAGGATAACATGGAGAGGAGGAGGATTATGTATGCCACCTTGGGTTCCTTGGAGGAAAAAAGGCAGGATATAAATGCAATAAATAATTAAATAATAAAGTGACACAATATATAATCAAAGAAGAAATGGTGTCATTTCTCACTATAGAGATTTAGCTGCTAACTTCAAAATCAAAACCCAGGATCCAAAATCAGGGATCCAGTGGCCAGGACACATTTTCTAAAATTAGCAATGCATCTGTATGAGGTAGAAAGTGAGGTGCCCTCGTGGGGGGACGGACTTTTGAGGTGTCAGGAAAGGGCAGTGAATTATTGGTTATATTTTCCTTATTATTTATTTACAATATTTATATACCACTCCCCATTCAGAATTTCAGAGTGATGGACAAATAAAATAAGAATAAAAACAGAATGAAAACACATTAAAAGTACATTTTAAAAAGAAACAAGGTGCAAATAAAACCACAGCTGATGATTAAGGGAAGGCTTCCTGGAACAATTATGTTTTCAGGAGGAGCCAGGAGGAATATAAAGTTGGTGCCTGCCTGACCTCGAGGCAGGGAATTCCATAGGATGGGGGCCACCACACTGGAGTCCCCTGGTGGACTCCAATTGGATGATAAGTCTATGTGGAACCATCAGGATCATGCTCTCAGATGACTGGGCAGGTTGATAGGAGGCCAGGATACTCCTGGGACCAAGATACTCTTTCATGCATCCTGATCCCAAGATGTTTAGGGCATTGTACACTATTACAAGAACTGGTAGCGATTAGGCAGTGAGTCAAGTTCCCTCAGCAAAGGAGTTACATGCTGGAAAGGGGCAGCTCCTGACAACAGCTGAGCTGCTGCATTCTGCCCTAGCTCCAGCTTCCAGAGCAGCTTTAAGGGCAGCTCCACATAGAGCAAATGATGATTATTAATAATAATAATACTGTATTTCTTCAATTCTAAGACACACTTTTCCCCATATAAACATCTCTAAAAACGGGGTGCGTCTTAGAATTGTGGGTGCATTTATTATTTCTTAGAATCAAAGCTTTTTTTCTGTTGGTGGTACTGAAATTAGTGTGCACCTTACAATCAATGGCATCTTAGAATCAAAGAAATATGGTAATAATTTATTTCTAACCCGCCTCTCCATCCTGATCGAGGCGGGGGACAACAAGTATAAAATACATAAAATATTAATCAAAACACAGTATATATTATTAAAACTTCCTACAAACGTACTAAAAACATATTAAAAGCATCCTAAAATTCCACTGGATAGGCCTGCCGGAAGAGATCAGTCTTTATAGCTTTAATAAATGCTAAAAGACTGTTAAGTTGATGAATCTCCTCTGGCAGGCGATTCCACAGTCTGGGAGCAGCAGAGGAAAAGGTCCTCATGGCAGTAATCCAACCTTGAGGTTACTAATTCCTGTACCACCGTGGCCAAGCTATCCCTGTCCAGGAGAGGCCGTAGCTGGTGAACCTGCCCAAGTTGTTAAAAGGCACTCTGAGCTGCCATGGCCACTTGAACCTCCAGCAACGGAGATGGATCAAGGAGTACCCCCAAACTACGAACCTGATCTTTCAGAGGGAGTGCAATCCCATCCAGAACAGGCAATGAGCTTATCTCTTGGACTAGGGAACCACTCACCCACAGGGCTTCTGTCTTGCCAGGATTCAGTTTCAGTTATTGGCCCTCATCCAGCCCATTACTAAGTCTAGGCACTGGTGCAGGACCTGCACAGCCTCACCCGATTCAGTTGTCACAGGGATATAGTCTATTTACTTCCAAACTACTGGAAGGGGAGAGGATGGGATTTTCTGCTTTAGGTGCCAAAATAAGCAGGCCAGTTCTGAGGACTACGTAGCTTGATTTGGAGAGGGAGCACCATTTGCTGCTCTACCTCAGGCAGCAAAATATCTTGGGCTGCCCCTGGACCCCAACCTCTAAATAAATATGACGGAAAGCAGAATTGCTACAATTTATGGATTCTAAACAATCATATCCACAAATCTTGGCTGGTCACCAGTTTACCATATAAATGAAGGCACAAAATTTGATGTGACTTATTTGATCCTCTCTCACGCATCAACACACAGCATATTCAGGCATCAACTAGGGCCTGGTGGAGCACACCAGAGCTGACACCTCCCATCCTGCTTATGGGAGGTCCACACAGCCCTTTGGCTGTGCTGCCACCAACATCCCCACTCCATTGTCCCCCCCAATCAACAGCACCATCATTAGTCTCACACTCACAATATCCAGCCACTCCAGAGTGCTTTCTATGGGAGCTATGGAGTAGCTCTCCTCCCATCAGTTCCAGGTGGCCATCTGAGTTAAATTCCCCATAATGCAATGCAGGACCACACCTAGCAGGCCTGGTGCTGCTGCCAGGAGGCTAATAGTTCTATGCTGAGGGCCTATTCAACTCAGTCAACTCAGTCAACCTAGTCAACTCAGTCTTCTCTTTAGCTGCTAGAACTAGTGTTACAACTAGTGTTGCAGTGACAAATTTAGGCCACAGCTAGACCTGAGGTTTATCCTGGGATCATCCAGGGTTCATCCTTGCCTGAGCACTGGATCCCCTGTGTGTCACCTAGGTGAACAGGTTTGACCTCTGGATGATCCAGGGATAAACCTTACGTCTAGCTATGGCTTTAGAGAAGTCTGGAAAAGGGTTCTCCATTGATGACCATAGCAGCCTGGCTGTTTCTCCTCACGTGGAGGCTCTGTTTGACGCTCCTCTGTGAATTAAGGCTATATAATACTACCAAGGGATGGAATCAAAAGACATGTAGATATTTCAGTCTACCAGCAATTACAGCTTGGCAGGGCAAATGATAAGATCATCCACAGGCAGAATACCTCATGTACCTATTTTTCCCCTTGTACATTTTTCTTTAAACATATTTTACGTAGTGTTATGGCCTCCTCTAATGCAATATACAGAGGTCATATGGTCTCCCGGCAGCCTCATATGTCTTTCTTAAGGCTACAATTGCAGACAAACATCACATATCTGAATGAAGTGATCTCACTAACAAATTAAAATACATGGGGCTTTGATTTTCAGGAATGTTGCAGTGCACTTAAAGATTTAGTCCAACTGCTGCTCAAGCCGGATATCCTTTAACATTACACTATGGTAGGGATTAGGATGGAAGAGATAATGAATGCACCAGGGCAAAAGTTAGGATAACAAATCAGTAATAAACCATTGTGGGAGAGGAACTGTTCGGGGAGGAAGATCATGGAGATTACTTTACAGTGAGAATTGAAACAACTTGTGGTAATGATTAAATATTGAAATGCACTGATGTCTTTGGAGAGATATAAGCACCTTCCCATACCCCCTATGCTATATCCTTAGAATATGTTGATCATTAGTTATATATCTGAAGGCCAACCTTTATATGGTAAGCAATGCTGGCTGCTTCTCCAGAGACAAGGAGACGTGTGTTTTGCCCCCTTTGTCCTGAAGATTGGTAAAGGGAAAATGCACATTTTCTTTAAAAAGAGAATTGTGATCACCCTGCAGCTGAAGTATATTATGCCTATTTCCCACTTGTAAAATATACAAATCCCATTTACTAGTCAAGTACATTTCTTGTGGACTTTATCTCTATGCCTAATTATATTGTATTTAGATCATTATTACTAATTTCATTTGCTTTGGCCTGGTGCAGTTGACATAAGGCTCAACCATGGTTAGCACTAATGGTGGTGTGTTTTCTTAACGTCTGGCTAAGATCCTAAACATACCATGAAGTCATATGGTTTGGATGTTAAGCTTAGATCCACACACCCAGGAGAAATGTTTGGGGTGTCAGAAAGATCTCCCTGTCATCTTGCAAACACAGATGCAGGAGTGGCAGGGAAATTATCCCCCCCCCGCCCACATTTTTTTTCTTAAGAGAGGTATAACACAACCCACTCCTATGCATGTATATTCAGGCCACAGCTAGACCTAAGGTTTATCCTGGGATCATCCAGGTTTCACCCCTGCCTGAGCACTGGATCCCCTGTGTGTCACCTAGATGAACAGGTTTGACCTCTGGATGATCCAGGGATAAACCTTAGGTCTAGCTATGGCCTCAGACATCAAGTCCCACTGTGTTCACCTGAGCTTATTCTCAGACAAATGTGCATAGGATTGCAAGCTAACCATGGCTACTGAAACCATGGCTTGCAAAACCAGTTCAAACCATGTTTTTCCATCTTTTTTTCTGGGTAAGGCTTAACCATGGTTTAGGCATTTATACATGCTGTTTAACCACGCTAAAAGAAATCATACCATGGCCAAGTCTATATAAATATTTTGAATCAGTATGTAGTTTCATAGTTTCCTTGTTATTGAAATTCTAAACTGTTCTCTAGTCTGAATGAAGTAAGCAAGGGTTCACACATTGAGAGGACTTGTTTGGTATTCTCCATCAGTAGAAGAACGCACAGATAAGAACAGGTGAAATTGGTCAGTTTCACTTTCTCCTACTTCATTTTTTAAAAATCTCAAGTACTTTTTTCTCCTGAATATGAAGAATCTTTGAAAATTATTATTATTATTATTATTATTATTATTATTATTATTATTATTTATATAGCACCATCAATGTACATGGTGCTGTACAGAGTAAAACAGTAAATAGCAAGACCCTGCCGCATAGGCTTACAATCTAATAAAATCATAGTAAAACAATAAGGAGGGGAAGAGAATGCCAACAGGTACAGGGTAGGGTAAGCAGGCACAGGGTAGGGTAAAACTAACAGTAGAAAGTAACAGTAGAAGTCTGCACAACATCAAGTTTTAAAAGCTTTATAAAGGAACAAAAGGAAACAAAATTCTAATTCACCTGGACCAGCCAAATTCAAGAGATACAGCTATTTCCAGTATGCAGAGGGACAATGATGTATCTACCTACCATATAGCTGTTAAAGTTGAGGAGCCCATCAGAAAAAAAGAAAAATGGAGACGCTAATTAAGCACTAACTTTGTTGATGGGGCTTGTAATTACCTGGTATGGTATATGAACTCACCTAGCACGTAATATTTGGATGCCCCATCATCTGGGTATCCACTTCCATGTGTTTTCAGAATAAACTGAGAGAGTTGTGGGACTGTGTACATTAGTCCACCTCTGACAGCCGCAGGCCTTCATACACTGCGAAGGCCTGAAGGAGGAGACTTCATATTCAGCTGAGAATCCTCCTTGTGATTGGATGGGCACAGGGAGGGTTGAAGAGAACAGGGTCAGCATCACAGCCCCCTGTCTCCCTCCACACATCCTGTGAATGCATAGAGGTGAACGCCTAAACATGGGTACTGTTTCTCTCAAAAACTCTTCAATAGCCTGGGATGTAAATCGAGCTTCTGTGAGACACTGATCATATGTTATCAGTTAAGTCGATTGTTAGTCCAACTCCTGGACTCAACATGATGTTCAAACACAGCTAAAAAAGATAAAAGAAGTCTTCATTCCAGATGCTGAATTATCTAGTTGATGCTCAGCAAAGTTCTTTTGCATCACTATAGGCTAATAGGCTTGGGGGTGGGTGGGGGAGTTAACACATTTTTATATATGTTGTTGGCTGCATTAGTTGGGAGACTTCCCAGAACTTTATCAGACATGTTCAGGGGCTGACCAGTTTCTTTAACTTCAGCAGCTTGGGAGTATCACTAGGGTTGCCTGAAGACTTAAAAATCTTTCTTGAGGTTATTTGCTTAGCTGTGTTTCATGGCAAAATTAATGGCAAAAATATGGTGAAATTTAAACCAATCTTATAGAGTGCATTCAACATTATTAGGTGGGATTTCCCCCCTAAAAGTATTTGTAATTGGTGAATGATTCCTGAACTTCAAATAATTTCCCCATCATTAGTTGTCAAATCTGCGCTCTAAAATAGGGATGAGATTTCAGACTTCTGAGAGCTACTTTTGAGATTTTTTTACTAGAACCCTGAGATCCACCAACTGGAACCTTGTGCAAAAGACACACAATTAGAACTCTGAGCCCAGGAATGTATTTTGAGCACCAGACCTGGATGGAGCTCTCTAAGTTCCCTGACACAAAAGCTCACTCCTGGTTACTGCAATGTTTCTTCAAGTTAGCGGCATAGTTTAGGGAGGAAGGGATGCCATTTTGTCACTGCTACAATTGGGAGTCCTTACTGACCTACTGCAACTCACCCAGAGTTCTAATAGTATCTATCTAGGGATGAGTTGAAAAGGTTAGTGGTAGTAGTGGTTTTTAATTAGAACTTAACAAAAATGGCAAATTTATTCATAAACAGGGCAGAAGGAATTTGAGACTTTTATGGATTAAGGTGGATTCCTGCATTGAGCAGAGTCTTGGACTCAACGGCCATATAGGCTCTTCCAACTCTACTATTCTATGAATATATATATATATATATATATATATATATATATATATATATGAAAGAAAAAACCCTGGGATTATTTTAATGAAATTCAAATACAGGGGAAAGTGAAACTGACAGGTTCATTCATCCCTATTGTGATCTACTTTCTGTCCATCCTAATCCAAAATATGCTAATAGGGAGTATGTTATTTCCATTTCCTCATTTGGAAGCATCCTGACAAGCTAAACAATTACCTTGGGGAACCATTATGCTTAGGAATTTGTGAAACACTCTTGAAATATCTAATTCTTAGTCTTCTCTCAAAATTCCTCTAATATTCTGTGAGGAACCTTCCAAGTTGCTTTGAATTTGTCTTTAATTGAAATCTAATGGTAATCTGAGGAATATTTCCAATGAAATTCTCTAAAAAGAAATACTGGTCTTCTGTTTTCAATCAAAATTTCTCTGAGGAAATGTGCCTCTTGCCTAGAACTGATGGGACGTAATATGATTTAGCAGCCTGCACTTGTTATAACAAATTAAAACTATAACTTGTTATAGTTTTTGTGAACCCCCCAGAGAGCTCCGGCTATTGGGCGGTATAGAAATGTAATAAATAAATAAATAAATAAATAACCATTTATCATTGTATTGCTTTATAGGTAGAAAATATAATGCTAGATGAGTAACTTTAATTAGGAGCTGATAAACAACCATAGAAAACATAATCTGCAAATAAAAAAAAATATGATCACAAAATTAGAAGTTGCTGCTTTCCTTCATCTTTTATGAGACATAGGGCATGTCTTGACCTCCTGGCATTCCAGGAGGGAGGAGGGAGGATCTTGTGGTATTCTGTTTGTGAGATGCTTCCCCTCAGTCCACACACAGCACGCAATATCCCAGGAGGAAAGAGGACATCGCAGCCACCATTTTTTTAAAATTGAAGATGAGTGCACAAGTGCTCCAAAAAAAAGGTATTTTTTTTTTAAAAAAAAAATCTGCTCACCCCACCTCACCCCCAATGGGCACAGAGCGCCTGAGGAGCTCCATGCCCCATGCCCGGTTTCTGGCTCCTCGCATTTACTCGCGAGGAGCCAGGATGAAACCGGGATGGCTGCCCACACCTCCCGCAGTCTTGGGACAATCCCGAAACTGCGGGACAAGTCAGGATTAAAGCCATCCCGATTATCCCGGGGAAATGGAAGGATCTTCCCTCCCTGCCCCTGGGATCCCGTGTGCAACATGTGGATGCACAGAGATGATCCCGGAATGATCCCCGGGATAAACACTGTTGTAGACATGGCCACAGTTAGCCGAAGAATGAGATATCTTTAGTTTGTCACTGAAATATTTCCATTTCCCCATTTTATGTCTGTCGTTGAACCAACAGGCACTTTAAAGAACTACTTTTATACATCTGAGCAGCAGGTCCCTTCTTAAGATTACATACAACTATTTGTATATGTAAAAAAATTCCTTCATCTTAGATACAGCTTCAATTGCATATACTATTAAGAATCTGCAGGCAGATGCAGTAGCATTTGTATCATTAAGAAGAAAAGCAATTGCTTGCTTGATGTATGTATCAGTTCAAATTTATAACTATTGTTTCTTTTACATATTCTCATATTCACACATGCTGGTGATTTGGTTGTTCAGAGAACTTTCCATGGCCACTCACTGAAGGCAAAAACTGGATAGAACAAGTGGGCCCCCAAATAATTAAATGCAAACGTCAAGCAATAATAATAATAAGAAGAATGTAGTTTAATCCTGTTCACTCATGTTGAGGAGGAAAAAGTGTGGGAACCCAGTCCTGCAATATTTCTTCTACAAAGAAATAGAAACCAGTTTTTGAATGTGAGAAAGAGGTAGCTAGACCCATACTTTTGATAAGGGAGAATGGAACGAAGCCACAGTTTCGATTCAGCTGGTTAGCAAGAGAGAATAACCAGAGCCTTCACTTTTTAGTGAGAAAGAGTTAATTTTAGAGGGCATCAGGAGTTACATTATAAACTCTGAAAATGGCCGATTACTAAGATGAATTGTTCATGCAGAGAAATTGACTTTACAATGAAATGAGAGATTCAAAACCTTTCAGCAGTTTAATATACCATATAAATAGAACTGATGGGTTGGGGCCAGAGCTGCTCAGCCCACCTGTCTACCTCCAGCTGTAGTTAAAACACCCATGGGTAACGGGAGAAAAATAACCTCTCTCCTATTCATTCATGGCCCTGGCAGGCAGATGGAGGCAGACCTGCCTTTAGGAATTAAAATATTGATGTGTTTTTCCAGTGTAGAACTAAGACATTTTACTGGCTGACAAGGCAACAAGGATCTTATTTGTAACTCTGACAACCAATCATTGTATGACATTGGTCCTGTCAGAACTTCTCTCTAACTCTGGCTCAGCAATGCAAGGAGGCTGAGAGATGATGCATACATAATGGGGCTGCCACGTGGAAGCCATTTTAAATTCAGTCCATGAGGCAGCTAGAACCATACAGTGAGCCGACCATTTCCTTTGCGCAGGTGCAAATGCAGAACTGCGGTGTAAGGCAGAGGCTGGTGTTCCTGATTTTGGTGGGAGTGTGAACCCATTCGGAGTTTCAGTCAGAACTCTAAAGGAACTATCCAAGGTGCTGGACTTATTTTGGAAAGATGGTTCAGCATCTTGGATAGATTCTTCAGAGATCTGGATGCTTCCAACTGAAATCCAGCCTTCACTGGTGAAAGATCATCAGTAGCATGGACAGCACTGCCGCATTGGCATTGAGGTGCTCACTGGCCACATTTGGCTATTCAAAATATGAGATTTATTTACTGGCCCTACATGGTGTGGCTGTTGCTTATTTTGTAAAGCTATTCCCCCCCCCCCAATACAGGTACCTTCACGTCCTTTGAGATCATCCAGGGAGGGCCTGCTCAAAATCACCCCATAACAGTGATTAAATCTGTGGAAGGGTGAAACAGGTCCTTGGCAGTGATGCCCCCCAACCTATGGAAAAACTGTAGCCCAAACCTCCTTATTTGTAAAAGACAATGTACAATTTTTGTGTTTAGGAAAGCTTTAGAAGAATTTCCCTGGATACTGTTAAGACTGGAGAAACATGTGATGTTCAGGCTTATTGAGAGTCTGATTTCTTTCTGATTTGTTTCATGTTATTTCCATTCCTGAATGCAAGTGACACTTCCACCATAGGTAAAAGTGTGAAAATGCAATTTGTGGGGGGTATTGCACATTTGCAAATGTGCACAAGTGCAGACATCACATGAGCACATGCCGAGTTTAGGAAGTTCACATTTGCACACATGTACACTTTTGTATACTAACTCAAATTTGGGAAATTGTGAAAATTTTCTGAGAATTGTGTTCCTGCTCATGTTTCCAAATGGGGCATGTTCACATGATCTGCAAACAAGAATGAAATTCTTGTATATCTCTATGCACTGTGGATCTAGCAGAGACCCTATGTTGTAACAAAGGGGTAGGCTACTTATGGCCCTCCACATGTTTTGTTCTACAACTCTCATGAGTCTTAGCCAGCATAGTCAAATGGTGAGGATCATGGGATTTGTAGGCCAAAACTTCTGGTGACCCACAACTCTAATGGCTAGAGTGTTAAACTTTGACTAGAGAACTCAGCTTAAATCTCCACTCGCTCATAAAGCTCACTCTGTAACTATGGGCCAGCAACTATTGCTTTAATTAACTTATCTCACAGGATTATTTTAAAGATAAACATGCACTTAGTTCCTTTAACCTGGCTTTCTCTATGAACTATCGGTGTGATGCATGTTCCTTTTCCTTTGTTGTTGGGTTGAATGCAATGAGGCTTAGTTTTAAATTAATGCAGGGATCATGTTTTTTCTTACATTTATGTTTTTAAAATGGTTGGCAAATGCGTAACATTATATTATACATAAAATAAATAATTGCAATAATGTTGGATGCAGAAATGAGGGGTTTGTTTCATTAATATCTATAATATGAGTTAGAAAAGAAATGAGTTAGACAATATTCATCATGGGCACTCTTGATCCTCCACCCCTTAAAAAGATCTGTATACACAAACTAGAGCACACAAATGTTTGCTTCCTCCATTGAAAAATTGGTAGATATGTGAGTGGGTTGAAATTAGGGATGTGCTCCGCTTCTAATTGGACCGGCGAATTAGAAGCGGAACGGGGTGCTTCGCCTCCCCTTAAGGCGGAGGCGAAGAGGATTGGGGGGCCGGCGGAGTGTGGCGAAGAGGATCAAGGTGAAGGCGGATCCTTCGCCTCGATCTGGAGCTCCGCCGGAAAGGTAAGTAGGGTTTACCAGGCCCTGCTGCTGTCGCCCATGCGGTGACAGCGGCAGGGCCCGGTAAACCCCCCTCCTCTCCCTTACCTGCCTCCATCCACGGTCCGTCGGCTTCTTCAATTGAGCCCGCGGTTCAACCAGACTTCCTGGTTGAACCGCAGGCTCAATTGAAGAAGCCGACGGACTGCGGACGGAGGCAGGTAAGGCCCCCCTCCCCCTTGGTCCCTTATCGGGCTCTGCCGCCGTCGCCACACGGGCGGCAACAGCAGCAGGGCCCGGTAACCCCCCTGCCCTCCTCTCCCGGCCTTACCTGGTGCCACTCCCCGCGAAGAGGAGCGGAGTATGGGCAGAGCGGCGCGGAGCGGGCCGATCTGAAATTTTCGGATCGGCCTGCGGGGCGGAGCGGGGGGTCCATGCACACCCCTAATTTCCATCAAGAAGAGGAAAATGGTGAACTAATACTCAGTTCCAAGTAATGTCTTCACTGGCAAACGTCATAGAATCATAGAATATCAGAGTTGGAAGAAAAAATAGGTGCAACTCAAATTCAGGACCATAAACATGGTTAATACATAGGGATTCAAATCCAGATCTTTTGGACCTAAACACTCATAGCCCTTTACCTGGGTGGATAGATCCGTTAATTTCACGTTCTTTCACATTCATTAAAAAACAAAAAACAAAAACTACCCAAGTAATTTCCATCCTGTTGATGAAGAAATTTATGAATATTGGTAAGTTGTTATCAAAAAATGAACTGCATGAAATTCTCTGCACCCTAAGCCAGCTACTGTCTCTCAGTATAGCCTGCCTTACAAGGTTGTTGTTAGGATAAAGTAGAGAGCAGAACCATGAATTTTGCCATGATTTCTTTAGAAGAAACACAGTATGTAAATGTAATACATATTAATAATAAAATATTTGCCAGCTGTAGTATGAAGATGGAGCTGTAAACAAATGACCTCACAATCCCCGCCTATTTGTTGGCAGAAGAATTGAGGGGGTAATTTTACCAAATTCTCCCAACAATTTTTCACAGGTAGGGCTCACCACTTGGCAAGCGCTGTAGCACAGCTTATTTCTTTTTTTCATAAGTCTCTCTCTCTCTCTCTCTCTCTCTCTCTCTCTCTCTCTCTCTCTCTCTCTGACTGCAAGTGGCAATAGCAACAACAGTTGTCAGTCAGCCCCCTATTTGGCATTTACAATAGTACCCCATACTTTGCATCTTCTATGGCATTACTGGAGGCGGTGGGAGGGAAGGCAAAATCCACCAAAAAAAATGAGGAAGAAAATTTGTCAAAATGTGGCCTTTTATTTCTAGCGGAGTCGGAAAAGTAAAATCTCAAGACATTTCTGAGAAAAAAATGTTTTCTGCAATATTTTGGCTCACCTCCAATTGTCATTCTTTACAATTTACACTTTCCATGGTATTTTACAAATGAATACAAATTTTGAGAGGTGATTGTAGATCATTCTAATGCACGTGCAGAGAGATGAGTGTACGTAAAAATGAAACACAGGATACTCCTGCACATTCCTCAGCCAACTCATAAATAAGGGAAGCTCAAGAACCCCCAAAAGGGAAATAAGCCCAAAACAGCCCATGAGAATTGCCCTGAAATTTCTTCTCTTTTGAATTCAGTTTCAAAACCAATTTATTTTCTATAAAATTGAATGAGAATGGACAAAAATAATGTGAAGATTATTTTTTAGGACATCACTAGAAAGCAAAGTGGTTGGCTCCAAGAATAAGGAAACCAGAAGAGTGATCCATAATAATAATAATAAAATAATAATTGAGACGAAAAGATTTGGGTTATATTATTTTTGGAATATATATCTCAGATCTTAGAGATGTTGGGAAGAATCTTTCTTTGCTTAATTTCTTTTCAGCAGGGCTTGCATAAGGAACTTGCTGATGGATTGTGACCATTGTAAAATTCTGTAAACATCTGAGACATGGTGGGGCAAAAATCTAAATATATAAATAAGTTACACCTGGAGATACAGCAAAAACGAAAAAGAAAAACATATACTAAAAAAAGAAGCAGCAGCAGCCGCTTTTAGCAACAAAGCTTTCAATGTTTGCTTTTCATTTTCTAGGATTTCCCCACTGTGAGGACAAGATAACAAAATTACTATTGTTGAGCATAAATCTTAGCTTTAACTATAACTTGCTTGAAATCACTATACTTACAGTTTTAGCCTTCTGCCCCAGTTTTGGGATGCTCACTAATATCTGGAAGAAACAAACAAACAAACAGTAACAGAATGGCAAATCAAATCTTTGCTTTTTCTATGAATTATTATTATTATTATTATTATTATTATTATTATTATTGTTGTTGTTGTTGTTGTTATTGTTATTGTTATTGTTATTATTATCATTATTATTATTGTTGTTGTTGTTGTTATACCAGACTGAAAAAGTTGAAGAGAACAATAATAATTAAAATAAACAGCCATAACATGAGAAATTTACCTATTATTCTCTCAGTTCTGAGCTGTGCTGGGTATAAAATTATCCTGCATGAAACCTGTTTCCATTTGCTTCAACCAGGGTACAACTACATAGAAATACAGCTACTCCTTTCCATCACTAAAATCAATTGAATAAGTCCTTCAATTGTACGTAGATCTCAACTGGTGCTGTACAGAATGTATCCCCACAACTAACTTTGCCGGACCTTTATTCCCCATGGAAGAGTGTGTGTGTGTGTGTGTGTGTGTGTGTGTGTGTGTGTATGTGTGCGTGTAGAATGTATGTGACTATTTTTTGGGAAGTGTGTGTGTGTGTGAAAGTCACAGTACTTTTAGCTGCTACTTACTACTAGCCAAAATGACCAGGTGGTCTATCATCTTTATTTCTTTGTTTATTTGCCAAACACTTTAAAATTGGGGATTCAAAATGCCCCTAGGAATGATGGTTTGTGACGTTGTACAGGCCTCCCCAGGGTCACTGTATGAGTCCAGACTCATACATACACAGAGAGAGGGAGAGGGAGTGAGGGGGTGGGGAGAAAATACCCGAAGCCCGGTATGCAAAGTACTTAGCTGAATGCACAGCTTGGGATGGCCATGTGTCCTTCTTTATGAAGGACTGTCCTGTATTTGGAGGGCTCTCAGAGGACACTCCTGTATCTAAAGATGCCCTCTATTGGGAGATAAAGAACTTTAATATGGTTGAACAGGGCTGTGAGTTTCCCATCAAGAGTTAAAAGCTGGATAGTGGACTGTCCAGCCACACAGAACATCACCTGATCACAGTCTCCTCACTACGGTGAAATGTATTACATTTTGATTTCAATTAGATAGTTATCATCTCTAAATGTTTGCTTCTATATTTATCAACAAGCACATGCAAATCGTATGGAAATCAGTATCCACGTTTTGTCCTCAATTTCAGTGATGCATGTACTCTTTTTTAGCAACACATGCGGCCAACCCAATGAGCACTGTTCGCATGAGTACCAAACAGAGAGTTTCTACTGTCAGCACCACAGGCCTCTTCTACCAGAAGGAGGTCTATGAAGCCACTCCCATTTCTCCCCAGTAAGTGACCAGTGCTATCAAAAATGTACATCTGTTGACCAGTCAGATCATTCCAGTTTAGCAACATAGTTTAAAAAACAAAAGGCAAATAAAACAAAAACAGGTAGAGTTATGCACCCAATATACTTGTCTGCATTCCATTTCTGGGAAACTTATCACAGACATGAATCATGGTACATCCCTGGCATTGTTGAGCAATTTTTTTTAATGGCTACCAAAATCCCCAACAATATTCAATTATGCCCTACCTCCCTTTGCTCCAAATCATCCGCCTTACCCTTCTCCCCACCCTACACTTCCTAGGTGGTTTTGCTGCTTCGCTTCTTGTTGTCATTGCCGCTTTGCTCTGCTGCCAAATTAATTTGGCAGCCATCTTGATTATTTCAGATTGTTCAAGGGTGCCAAGGGTGCCATCACTCAAGCGATTGTTTCACACAATGTTATGATGCAAATTTGATTGAAAAACACTGCTTCTTGGTTACGTTGCATCAGGCACATTAAAGTTAAGTTTTTCAACCAGACTGTGCTCCACATTGCCTGTCACCGTGCATGCAAATCTTAGATTGAGGCTCCAGTGTATATCCATATATTATACATACATCGTTATCTGTCAGTAGATTCCACCCCCACCCCGGCCGCCTTATATTAATATGACTATCAATTTCTGCCTCGCCATCTATCAGTCTCTTAGTCTAACCAGGTTCGGGATATATTCATTCTGGAAAATAATCTTGGGTGTGTATCTATTACAGGATTATTTTCTAGAAAAATAGATTCTATCTATATGAGAGAGTAAGAGAAAGAGAGAGAGAGAAAGAGAGAGAGAGAGAGAGAGAGAGGGAGGGAGAGAGAGAGAGAGAGAGAGAGAGATTTCTTCATACCATCACATACCACCACTGATGTCATCTTGAAGCAAAATTAGAAGACTTGAGGGGGAGATATGACTCCATGCGCAGAGCTGCCTTGCATGTTTAGTCTGAATGATCTGGATCTGGATCACAGCAGGGAACAAAGGGCTAGAGCCCCACTACCCCTCCCCATTCAGTGGTCCCAATCCAGCTCATCCCCTCACCCCCAATGCAGGATAATTCTGAAAGACAAATCCTGCACTTAAAGGCAAACCACATTACTACCACAAGAGCCAGTGTGGTAGAGTGGTGTTAAAGTGGTGAACTGGGATTCAGGGGACCTGGTTTCTATCTGCCATGTGGACATGAAGCTAAACAACTTGGAACCAGGATACCTGAGAGAGAGCGTTCTCCCTTACCAACCTACCCAATCACGGAGGTCGTCAGAGGGCATGCTCCTGGTGCTTCCATGTGGACCTGTGGTCTTATTGGCATCCACCAGGAGAAGAGCCTGTAGTGTGAGCCCTTCTCTGCAAAACTCTCTGACCCTGGAGGTCAGGCAGGTGCCAACACTAGACTGCTTCCGGCACCTCCTGAAAACAACTCTGTTTCAAGAACCCTTCCTCAACTGACTAGTCACTGTTTTCCAGGTTCCTTTGTTTTTAAATTGAACAATTTTAATTTGCTTTTTTTAATCTTCTTTTATTGTTTATACCTATGTTCACCACTCTGGAATCTGTGTTAGATAATTGAGTGGTATATAAATATTGTAAGCAAATAATAATAAAAATAACAACAACAATGAAGCTCACTGAGTGACTTTGGGCCAGTCCCTGATTTTCAGCGTAGCCTACCTCACAGGATTGTTGTCAGGATAAAATGGAGAGAATGAGGACCATGGCAGCTGCCTTGGCTTCCTTGCAAGAGTTTTAAAAGGTGGGGGATAAAAATGCAATAATAAATAAATAATGCGATGTACTGTTTGGCCTTTAGTCACCTCCTCCAAATTCAGCACAGATAGCCCTGTGAGGAGTGGGCCCTCGATCAGTGAGAAGACAAGAGGGGCAGCCAAGTCACGATCACACATGCACATGCAGTGCTCGGCTCCCACGATGATGTATGCTGGCAATGGCACTTCTGCATGGCAACATTCATTTGGGCACCAGACAGAGCAGAAAGCAAACAGAGCCAAGGTATTGGAAGATGGAGATGTGTGCACCACATGACCTGCCCCACCCCGTAGTGAGTTTTCTTCCCTCAGATGTGGTGGAGGATGCTGTCCCATCACTGGTATTGAAGTAAGATTCAACTATCTATCCAATTGGCTTCTGTATGTGGAATGAGGGGATTGAGCATCAGTCTGTCCTTCACCTCAGCCAGACAGATGGCAGACTGGCCCTGTATCACATAAAAGAGATGTGAGAGTGATAGGAAGTTGATAGAAAGAACCCTTTATTTGTCTTCCAGAAACAGCCTTCCCTCTTCCAGATAACTGCTATCATTCTTCACCATTGGCTGTGCTGACTAGGTATTATGGGGGTTGTAGGCTAGAACATCTAGAGAGACACAACTTGCCCATCCCTGAACTAGTAATGACCTGCCAGTTTGACAGGTGGGAGAAGGAATGGTGTTTCTGGATGAGAAAGAAAGGGCCCCCTCTCAGCATGTCTCTGACCCCTGATCTAGTTTGTAATATTTAACTCCGGTGTTCCATTCAGGTAAGATAAGGCTGCCCAGATCATTTTTTTGTTTCACAAAATTAAGGAGGGGGTGGAGGAAGAAAAAGAAAAAAGCTCAGGCAGCTGCATGAGAAATTAACTGGACATTCCACACCTTGGTGTTTCCAAAGCCTTAAACAAAGCCAAGACTTTGAATTTACTTCTCCATTAAGCTACCAGCCTCAAAGTTTCCCCTCATCTCCCACCCCTCACAGGACTCTGGTGTCCTTCCAAACAGCTCTTTAATTAAAAGGAAATGTTCACAAGCTGGTTTATGGGTGGCCTGTTTCAACTGGATTATTTTGCATCTTATAAAACAGGGACTTTGACAATCTTTCAATAAAAATATCAAACATAAACTCTTTATAAGCTAATGGGCACTAGGCTGCAGAATGTAGCTAAAGGGGGTGTTTATGCTGCAAAATGCCCATTTTGCTAAATTTGAGGCTACTCTCCATTCTCCCATAAGTGATGAAGGGATTTTATTTTTTATATTTTGGGCCTTGCAGATTAATGTTTCTGTGGCATAAAGATCATCATTAAACAATCTCATTATCTCTGTTTGAATGAAAATGCAATGATGCAGAAGCAGCAAATTTCTGCATACAGATGGTATATTAGCTTCTATCCCGGCATAATGGTGATGATTGTGCTTATTTTTATACAACGCTTCCGAATGCTGGGCTGTTTTTACTGTACAATTTACTGTTTTACTTGCACCCTTGAGGTTTAGTCCAATGTACCTTAAATGGCTTTCAGGTATGTATTGTAGAATGATCATTGAAGTATAGTTGCTAGGCATTACTCTTTTAGTCTTAACCAATTTGCTGGCAATTAATGCGCATCTGTAATGCCTTATTTAACCGTACGCTGGTATTTACAAATATTAGCTCTTGCAGAAATGTAAGATTCAGTGACATTAAAAACAACAACTATTTGATCAAGTATCAGAGATTTTCTTTCTAGGGCTGCCACTGGCTATGAGGAAACTGCCTTCACTGGGGATTCCCACCTAAGGTGTTTCTTATTTTCAGCGAATGCTTATATTTCCGGGCCTAAGAAACTTTCTACCCCTACAACTTACATTTTCCCCAAGCTGACTCTCTCCCACTGCCATCAATTCTCTCAGAACACTTTAAAAAACCCTAGTAGCTTGGTTGTGCCAAGATTTTAGGGCAGAACACAGTGACCTGCTCCCTACTCCTGATTTCCACCAATCATGTATGGTTATCTATCAGGGAAAAGACAGTTTAATATTTAGGCCTTTGCTCTTACTTTTGCCTCAGCTATCTCCTTGTTCTTCTCTATCAGCACCATGAGGGATCAGTGGGGCTTGCTGTGTTCTACCCAGCATCCATCAGACCCATCATAACGTTGCTAGGGTGCCCAGCAGCAGTGGGGCAAATGAACAGCAGCACCAGCTGGCTCATACTTGAGGCTTGTGCTAGGCACTGTGATGGGATTCCCCTGGGAGAGGTTGAAGAGGGTAACAGGAGAAAAAGCAGGCCCCAACTGGATAAAAAGGGGTCAGAGAAGATAGGGGAGGTGGATATGGAGAAGAGACAAGGAGACGAAAAGGGACCCAGACAGGAGGAGAGAGGGAGGCCTACCCCTCTTCCTCCATTGCCCCTTGAAGAGCAAGCTCCCAAAGGCTGCAGTAGACTTTCCTGTTGAAGACTGGAAGCGTTTCCTCAAGGATAGGTACCAAGGGAAAAGCAGAGAATGATTTAGCAACTGTGGGCACTGCTTCTTCTGGGACATTTGGCAGAGACACACTGGGGGGGGGGGGATTTACCTGCTCGGCATCAGTCCACGGCATAGGTGAAGGTAGAGAGAATTCTTATATTGAACCAGCTATTTCCTAATTGTTTTAAATTCTGAAGACTACCAATGTTGTCACTTGGAAAGTGTTATTAAACTTTTGAGTTAACGCCTTTTTCTAGCTCCTGTGTCTCTGATGGAGTCAACGAACCAACGAGGTTTTGATGTGCTTTTGCCAAAGACCTGCTCCCAACCACACACCAGACAGCAAACCTTCTCCCTCTCTGTTGTTTTATTTGTATATTTGTACAGCACCAAGTACATTGTTGGTGCTATATAAATCACCACCACCACCACCACCACCACCATCATCATCTCTCTAACAACTGAACCCTCTCCTCACTGTCAACTACTTAATTGTCAACTCTCATTTCCCAACACTCTCTTTTCTACCAAGCTAGACCTCCAACCAAGGAAAACTGATTTACCTGAACATTTTATTTTATTTATTGTTTATTTATTTATTACATTTCTATACCGCCCAATAGCCGGAGCTCTCTTCAGAGAACATCTCTTCAGAGTGTCACCAAGCAGGGGGTTGGACTCGATGGTCTTATAGGCCCCTTCCAACTCTACTATTCTATGATTCTATGAAGCAATTACGACTAAAACAGGCTTTCAACATAGTTACCACACTAGGCCTCATGACTACATGGGTCAGAGGCTGCATGTAGTACTTACGTAATGACAACAGAGATATACATGGCATTTCTTCACAGTCAAGATTACCACTTTCTGAGTCATTACTAGGTCAGCTAGCAATAAATTTATTTATTTATTTTTGTTACATTTATATACCACCCCATAGCCGAAGCTCTCTGGGCGGTTTACAAAAGTTAAAAACAGTAAACATTAAAAGTATACAAAATTTAAAAACAAAAACAACAGTATAAAAACAACAGTATCCATTTAAAAACAACAGTTCTGGGGATCCGTTAAAAAACAAACTTAGCATTGTTAAATGCTGTTAAATGCCTGGAAGAAGAGAAAAGTCTTGACCTGGCGCCTGAAAGATAACAGTGTTGGCGCCAGGTGAGCCTCATCAGGGAGATCATTCCAGTCGGGGGGGGCACCACTGAAAAGGCCCTCTCCCTTGTTGCCATCCTCTGAGCTTCCCTCGGAGTAGGCACTCGGAGGAGGACCTTAGATGTTGAGCGCAGTGTATGGGTAGGTTCATGTTGGGAGATGCATTCCATCAGGTATAGTGGTCCCAAGCCATGTAGAGCTTTATAGGTTAAAACCAGCACCTTGAATATGGCTCGGAAACATATAGGCAGCCAATGCAAGTGGGCCAGAATTTGTGTTATATGTTCGAACTTCCTTGTTCCAGTTATCAATCTGGCTGCTGCATTTTGCACAAGCAGCAGCTTCTGAACCTTCTTCAAAGGCTGCCCCATGTAGAGGGCATTGCAGTAATCTAATTTGGAGGTTACCAGAGTATGGACAACTGAAGCTAGGTTATCCCTGTCCAGATAGGGGCGTAGCTGGGCCACCAACCAAAGTTGGTAGAAAGCACTCCGTGCCACCAAGGCCACCTGAGCCTCAAGTGACAGAGATGGTTCTAGGAGAACCCCCAAGCTATGAACCTGCTCCTTCAGGGGGAGTGCAACCCCATCCAGAACCGGTTGAACACCCCCCCATCTTGTCAGAGGAACCACCCACCAGCAGCATCTCAGTCTTGTCTGGATTGTGTTTCAGTTTATTAGCCCTCATCGAGTCCAATGTTGCAGCCAGGCACCGGATCAGCACATCCACAGCCTCACCTGATGAAGATGAAAAGGAGAAGTAGAGCTGCGTGTCATCAGCATACTGATGACAGCACACTCCAAAACTCTGGATGACCACACCCAACGGCCAAATGAGGCTACTTGTCATCAGTACATGGCAGAGCAAATGCCAGGGCCCTGAAGCCTCAGCAGGGTCACTGACGCCTGTCCCCACTGGGCCAGGTGAGCCCTGTATATGTTTTTCCACCACTGAGAGGAGCCCCAGGCAGCTGCTTGTAGCCGGCTTCCATTTGAATTGCCCACAATACCGAACAAAATTCTCACCTATAAACAGACATAATGGTGACATGCTGGCTTGGAAATAAGATGGTCCAAGAAGAAAAGTTCTCTGTTGGACTGGAAAGCAATGAAATCATCCATCTTCTAATATAATTACACAAAGCAAACATATGTACATGGCAATTGTAATGAAATTTCTTAGATGCCTATAATTATATTAATAAAAAACAAGATTCATTTCTCTTGAATAGACAGGAAAACAGCTCGAGGGCTGTATCTTGCTAAAGCTGAGTATTCTATAAATATCCCTCAGTGGGTTTCCCCCTCCCTCTTATATTCGGACACACTTAGTCATTATGATTTAAATGGGCATTGCAATTTAAACAGATCAATAGAGCTACCCTCTTGCCCCAAACAGTCCCTTTGGATCATTGCAATGCCTGAAGCAAGATGCCTCTTGATAAACCTAAACTGTTGACTGAGGGCCTTGCTAGACCTGCCGGGATAAGCCGGCAGGGAGGCGGGGCGACGGCGCGCTGACGTTAGCGCACGCCGCCCGGGCTTCCAGACGCAGGACGCGCAGGAACATCGGGATCCCTGCAGCGTCGGCCGTTTTTTTAAAGTTTAAAGGGGCCACGTGCGGCCCGAAGACTGTGGAGAAGGTAAGGGTTAAACCCCCCCATCCGCTCCTGATCCCTTCCTGATCTTTCTCTCCCTCCGTGTCCCGTGTGTCGTCTCTCCTCCTTCTCCCTCCGTGTGTGTGTCCTGTGTCGTCTCTCCTCCTTCTCCCTCCGTGTGTGTGTGTGTCCTGTGTCGTCTCTCCTCCTTCTCCCTCCGTGTGTGTGTGTGTCCTGTGTCGTCTCCTCCCCCGGCCGATGGGCACAGCGCTCAGCGCTGTGGCCAGTCCTCGGCTTTTTGCAGCTACTCGCGCATAAGTGAGTAGCCGCAAAAAGCCACGGAAGTAGCTAGACGTTCCCCAGCCCCAGCCTCAGGCCGGGGCTGGGGAAAAGGCGCGCCATAAGCGACTTCGCTTATGGCGCGTTAGAGGAGACTTCAATGCGGCCTGGGGCCGGATTCCCCTGTGCGTCATGTGGAAGCACAGCAGGGAAACCGGCTCTCAAGGCGCGCTAAGGCCTCGTCTAGCAACGCCCTGAGTATGTGCTGAGCAAGTCCCAGTAACTCTCCCAAGCCTTGTTGTCCATGTTGTCCATCACAGGTCACCAGCAGCCTCATAAACTATCAGTTTAGCAGACCCATAAACTACAGTCAGACCTTTCAACAATTTCCCACCAGTGTGTGTGACAGCTCCTTCTTCTACCAGCCCAAAGAAGCTGGTACAAATGCTCCAGACTGTAGCACATTTTAAAGTGGAGATGGGATATAATGGACTGCATGGAAAACTACATTTACCTATGTATTGAAATGTATATTTTAAAATATAGTTGATCTCATAATGTATTTTTCTAAGTGCATTTTCTCTCAAAAGACAATTTAAAATGCATTTTGATATACAGATATTTGGGGTGGTTCTTACTCTTATGCCCTCTAAAATGTTTAGATGCAAAGGCAGTGATACCAGTGAAATCTCTCATTAGTTGGACCAAGCACCAGCTGCCATTGCAGGGCAATTAAGTGGGAGCTGCAGCCTTATGGAAGGAGACAGAGGTGATTGCTGGTGAACTACCCCTCCCTTGGTGAAGTCAGCAGCTTGCATTTGTGTGGTGATAGATAGCAGAGCCTCCTGCTTGCATGATGCTCATAAAGGGGCTTGCTTCTCAGTGGTTTCAGATAAGGATGGGAATTTCTCATAGCTAAAACTAGGAGGTAACTTGTGGCCCTCCACATGTTGTTGTGCAGAAACCAGTGAAAGCTGGTGGCTCCAATTTCAGTGGGGCTAGGAATCCCTTCTGGGTTTCAATCAGAACCAGCTTGAACTCTGAAGGAGCTCTCCAAGCACCTTGGACAGCTCCTTTAGAGTTCTGGCTGGGTCTCTCTGAAAGCCAGATGGGATTCACTGCTCCACCAGAATCAGAGCCACCAGCCTCCACTGACTTCAGCTAGCAACATCCCTCGCCATTGGCTATGCTGGCTAGGGCAGATGACAGTTGCAGTCCAACAACTTCTGGAAGGCATAAGTTGCCCAGCCCGCCTGCTATAAGCAAACCAATTCACAAGCTATCTCTGGGAGAATGTGAAGTCTGCTTCTAATTTTGACTTTATGGTGTGGTAACGTTGTCACCACTCTCAGCCTTAGAACATTGTTTTAAGGAATGCAATTTTAGTTATGTATTTGAAACAACCAGCAGCAACACAATCACAGCCACAACCGCCAAGGGGAATTCACTCTTCCAGTAGAAACATAGCAAGCTGCCTTATACTGAGAAAGACCACTGCTCCATCTAGCCCAGTATTGTCGACACTGACTGGCAGCAGCTCTCCAGGGTTTCAGGCAGGAGTTTTTCCTGCCCTACCTGGAGATGCCAGGGATTGAACCTGAGACCTTCAGCATGCAAAGCAAATGTTCTTCCACTGAGCCACGGCCAAAGACCTAACAACTATAGTGAGATTTGCCTAAATGTTTCATGCATGGCCTAAAAAATTGGTAGTTTTAAACATATATTTGGTAGCATCCTCTATTTAAAGGCCCTGTGGATTTTCTGGCAGGCATACCACCCCCACATCAGTATGCACAGTGCCATTAAATTCAGTGCCACGTTTCCTGCTCCCTCCTCTATGCTGTCTTGAACAATGTGCAGCTGATTCCTCTCTTCACAACAACTCTAAATGATGAAAATGGCTCAGAGGCTCAAAATGAAGCTAAAAAAAGGAATAACAGCAAAAAAATATGCAAAATCCTCTGAGCGCTTGCCAAGAACTGGGATTTGGTCATTGTTCTGTGTGTTGGGTATGCCATTCAGGTTCCAATGTATTTGAGTGATATACCGGGAGAGCGAGGGGATACAAAGGTTTCAATACCAAGCAATCTTCATAGAATAATTAATACTTCAGATGGGATGAAAGAGCACCTGACTTTGTACTGCACAGGCCTACTTTGGCCAGCTGCTTTTGCTGACATTGTTTGCATAACAATAATTCTCAATAGTCCTTGTGGGTATCGATATTTGTCAGCAATGCACACCGTGAATGGTATCATGTCATAAATCCTCACAGCTTTGTGGTAGCATCACAAACAGTCTTATAATTAACTGTTATGGAAAACTGGGATACATGTATAATAAATATTTCACTAGAGCCTTAGAACATATCTATACTATAGACCAGTATAAGAGCAATTTTCTTTCCTTGGGAGACCCTGGGAATTGCAGTTTGAATAGGCAGGGCCCTCCTTAACGTATCGGGATCTTTGTGGGAAACCAATATAGGTTCATAACATATCCAGAATATTATGCACTTCCTTCAGTATTCTAATATTCACAGGGAGAGAGAGAGAGAGAGAGAGAGAGAGAGAGAGGCACCAGATCTACACCAATCAGGATTTAGCACTATGAAAGTAGTATGAAAGTGGTATACAGAGGCAGGATCTACACTATTGCTTTATAGTGGTATTGAAGTGCAGTGACAAGTGTTAGAGCCCATGACATATGTCATATACCGCTTTCATACCATTTTCATAATGTTATATCCTGCTTGGTATAGGTGTGTCATGGGCCCCAACAGTTGTCACTACACTTCAATACCACTATAAAGCAGGAGAGAGAGAGAGAGAGAGAAGAGAGGTGTAAGACTTTTGTTCCAGTTCAGTTTTGATTAAAAAAAACCACCAAAATTTACAAAGTTCTCCATATGTGGGACAAGTTCTATAATGCCTAGACAGCAGATCGATTAAGAAGTACCCACAGGTCACCTGATCAGTCTTCTACATTTCTTAGCAATTCGTAAAGTTGATAATGCTGTTCATCCATTATAAAGTTAAAATAATAATAATTGAGGGCTACCTAAAACAGTATTATGAAAAGATGTGCAAAACATTTTTTTTAAAAAATAGATCTGCAGTGTTCTTGTAGAGCTGTTTACAAAAGCTTACGTATTTAGAAAAGAGATAATAAAAATAAGCCCAATTCTAACCATGCAAACAATCATGGATTCAGAGGCATCGCATGAATAACATACTCAGTTTTCTGTTCTTGCAAGGTGTTTGCTTTTATTTATTTTCCCCTGCTTCTTTCTGATACAGCTGTATAAGAGGCATAATCAGTTTGCACCAAAATGATAATAACAGCAATGACAGTTTGGCAAGAAATCTGCAAAGTGTTCTTTTATTTCTAGGGTGGGGAAAGAGAAGAAAAATCTCAGAACATTTCAGATGAAAATGTCTTCTGAGAAATTTTGGATCAGTTCTAGTTGCTATTCTTTCCCCAGAGTCTGATTCTATTGATTCCAATGGAGACTTCTAAATAAAGAAAGAAATCTCCCCAAATGTGTGTGGGGTGAAATTTCTCAGAAAACATGGGTGGGGCGATTAATTTCTCCTCTCCTAGAGCACCACAGTCCTAATCCAAAATGGGGTCGTGCTTGCTTACAGGAGAGTAAAAATAGGGTGACCAACTGTCAGGATTTCCCCGGATTTGTCCTGGTTTTTGTTCTTTCTATGGTGTCAGGGGGGATTTTCTATAATTTTCAATAATGTCCTGGAATGACACACCTTCCCCTTTAAGGCTGCCATTAGCATGGCAGGAGGGAATGACATGCTTTCTTGAGGCACATCATTCCCCAACCCCGAGCTCCAATTGAGGTCTTAAAGGGGAAAGTGGGTCATTCGTGGACATTATAGAAAAGGCCACCATTGGAGTGGATGGTGGTGGTGCAGAATGAAATCCTTTCCCCTCCTCCACTCCAATCGGGTTCTTTAAGGTGGCGGGGGAATAACGTACTTTCTGCAGGAC
Source organism: Elgaria multicarinata webbii (assembly GCF_023053635.1). NCBI lineage: Eukaryota > Metazoa > Chordata > Lepidosauria > Squamata > Anguidae > Elgaria > Elgaria multicarinata. Next base: position 152,402,328 of record NC_086172.1, on the reverse strand, counting down.
TCAGAAAGCTGCTTCCCCACACACACACTAGGGCCGGATCTACACTATTGCTTTAAAGCGCTTTATAACAGTTTTATAGCGCTTTAAAGCAGTTAAAGCGCTTTATAACCGTTATAAAGTGCTTTAAAGCAGTAGTGTAGACCCGGCCTAGGTGTCCTCTTTTTTGGTTTCCCAAATATGGTCACCCTAGTAAAAAAAGCTAGCAGACATGGCAAGATGATGCATACATTAACAAACATTTAGTTTGTTCCTGATGCTCAGAGCTGCCTATGTGCTCTGAAAGCCCCATGCTGGGGCTTTCCTGTGAATCTGCGAGTTAAAAGAATGTTGGGGATTTGCCCAACTTTTATGCTGAAGCAAAGCAAATATAACGCATCTGCTGTCTAACCTCACTCTGGTGTTGTGGGAAGATGGTGACTCCTGATTGCTTGGCATCCGCCTGGGCAGGGGCGAGTCTGGTGACCTGTACGGCCACCACAAAGCCCACCTCTGCCACTCCACAGCAGAGAAAGCATGGGGGGTCTCCTATACACAGCGGCAACACGGCACTGTCAAGACAGACCTCCTGGAAGCTCTCTTCAATTTTTGTGAAGGAAACAAACTATTAGCATCAAGAAAGAACAATTTCACCCAAAGTCAGTTTGTACAAAAATATTGGTGTGTGTGTATATATACATTTTAGGGGATGTAACCAGACAAAGTGAAATATTTTTCTTGAGAAGAATTGCATCTGAAAATTGGTCCTTTCTTTGCAAAGAAAGGTTTTGCTGAAAGAACATTTCTCATAGTCACAATCCCTCTTGGTGAAATTAGCCATTTGTCTGGAAGAAATAAGATTTTATCAAGTACAGAGTGAGTCAAAGAAGAAGGATATCAACAAAACAAAACAAAAGGTACTGCCGAGTACATCTGTGGCTTTAAGAAAAGATTCTTCTCTTTCTGCCATCAAGAACCCAGGGTGTTGGTCATGATTTTTAAGAGAAGCAAGACTGAACAGACAAGGCTGAGAATATTGGAGTAAGAGAACTAATATTATTTTCAGATGCTGGCTGTGCAACTGTTTTACCTTAAAAATAGCTAGTTTAGGTCTAACACTACCAATGTAGGTAGCTAGACCTGGGATAAACCTTAGGTCTAGCTAAGGCCTCAGAGAAACTCTTGGGGACCACATTCCAGTGGTGTGTGGGACTAATGTCATAATGGGGCTGGGCCAAAGGCAAAGTACCAAAATACCACCATTTTGATAACTAAGCCAGTAGCTAAGCCTAAGGAGAGGAATTTCAGAGATTTAATATCAGGGGGTGGGGACTGTGCAAAAGCTGGGAAACCACCCAAGCTTCAATGTTTGGGTGAAAGCAAAGGGGTGTGGTTTTCTGGGCAAACCTGGAGGGCTGGATTAGGACCTCAACCTGGTTAGAGTTAGTCCATGTGCCTGCAGTTCTGCACCTCTCCTCTAGACTCAGGAGAGGGGCTGTGGCTCAGTGGTAGTGCATCAGCTTTGGATGCAGAAGGTTCCAGGTCCGAACCCCACCATCTCCAGGTAGGGCTGGAAAAAACCCTGTCTGAAACCCTGGAGCACTGCTTCCAGTCAGTGTTGATAATACTGGGCTAGATGAACCAATGGTCTGATTTGGTATAAGGCAGATTCCTATGTTCCTATGTCTGGGTCAGTAAAAATGACTCATTGTTGCTGAAGGATCTGGCTATGGTCAGAATTGATAGGTAAATGGATCAGTTAACTTCAGGAACAATATACAGAATTCTCATGGGCAAGACTAGGAAAGTGCGTCCAAGCAAAACTTAAGTTCCGTGAAGGTCTTCAAATTTCACTCAAAGCTCATTCAATCTCACGTCCACATCAGATTATGATCTTTGGTTTTTGTTTTCTTTTTGCCTATTTGCTTTGCAGATTTCTTCATATATTCACACCAAGTATGCACATATTTGAAATGCATGCAATCTTCTTCCATTGATTAAAGAGTGTCTGTACACATTTTTCAAAAGCACATATTTTCATTGTGCATTTTTAAATGTATGCATGCATGCTGTCGAATATATATTTTAAAACTTGCATTTCTTTTATTATATCTCTATAGTGCCCCATAGCTGAAGCACTCTGGCAGTTTTTTGATCTATGAATCACATTGCAAGCTTGGAAACATATAGACTTTGACCACAGATTGTGTTTGTGCCCATGTTCAATCCAGAAGGTGCAAATTGGGCAAATCCTGATCAAAAGTGAACCGAAACAAATTTATATTACATATCTAGACAAATCACAGAATTCTAACATATGCTGAAGCAGCAGTCTACATAGGAATTTTAGGTGGGATAAAGGAGATACCAGTTGGAGAAGTAGGATATACCCTACTTCTGCAAGTGGTGAGAATTTCCAGTGACAACACTTATCTGGATTTGGTTCCGTTTGGAAGAGTATGTCACTGGAAACTTAAGACTGGAGATAATATTTGGGTTTATTAACAAATATACAAGTTGAGCATAACTCCCCTACAGCAGAACTACTGTCCAATATTCCAACCCAGATCCTTTTGACTTCCACCTCCCTGCTCAACTCTCACTTATTCTGTCCCATCTTTTCCAAAAACTACTACTAATGTTCTTCCTTAATCAACCTCTCTCATTATTAGGGGAGTTGGGGAAGAGGATGATTCGTCTTCTCCAGAATGAATCTCATCTTCAAGAAATGTCTCCAGCTATTTCTTAGCCATTCTGGGCCATTAACTTCTACTTTCCTTAACAAAAGATGTGGCTGGCAGTTTGGCCACTGGCCCTGCTCAGAAGACACCTTAAACCATGGCTTTCATCATGGTGGTTAAGCCAGAAAGCCAGGCCATGATCAGAAGAAACCTTAAACCATGGCTTCAGCCATGGTATTTAAGTTTTTTTGCCTTAGGCCTTAGCTAGACCAGGCTTTATCACAGGGCAAACCCCGTGATTGTTCCTGTGCATCCACATGACGCACAGGTGATCCCGGGATCAGGGAGGGATGATCCCTCCTTTGCCCTGGGATAGAGCCCTCCCCTTTGGGCCCACTTTTTCTGTGGACCTGGGCTGAGCCCGAGACCACGGAACATGTGGCCCATTGCCACGATTCCTTGCACGGACCTGGGAGCCACACACGGGGCACAGCGCTCCTCAGGAGTGCTGCACTCATTGGGGTTACAGTGGCGGGAGCGGGGAAACTAAATTATTTTTTTAAAAAACACTTACCTTCAGTGCACAAACTTTCGTGCGCTGCTTCTCCTTTAAAAAATAAAAAATGGAAGGCGCGACATCTCTCTTCCTGAGGTTGTCGCACCCCACTTGTAAACGGAGGAGGGTTCTCACATTAAACACAATGTGAGATCTTCCCTCCTCCGTCCTGGATTATAAGGTAGGTCTAGCTAAGGCCTGAGTCACCATGGTTAAACCGTGGTTTAAAGTGTTTTCTGAACACGGCCCGGCTTTCTGGCTTAACCACCATGGTTAAACTGTGGTTGAAGGGGCACTGTCTCTTAAGGAACTTTAAGTATGCTGGCCCTATTAATTCACTTCATACCAAACCCAGATTTCCTCACAGCAGTCAGCTCATAATGCTATAATAATATTTTAAGAAATACATAAATCTTTAAACACCAACGAACACATATCTGGGAAACCTGACTGGGCTGGGATCCCAGAAGCATGGACAATGTGTGCATGACATCCACACATTATGTGTACTACTGGTGTTTTCTCTGGGAATTGTAACATGTGGAGCTGCCTTAATATTGGAACTGAATCACCATGTGGCAGGATGAATTTGCGTTGCTTGCCCTTGCGCAGAAAGCCATCGTGTTGATGTTAGCACATGCCACGCTAAGCGCCGACACAATTACCCATATCTTTCAAACAGAGGTGCCAGATTACAAGTGTGGCTATAAAAAGAAGCCCTTGTTTCATCTGTAATCCAAATTCAGCCTGCTTTGTCCTCTTGCCAAACAAGCTGGCTGATCATTTGGCCGTTGTTATCTCGGTTTCCAAAAACTTTATATAGAAAGTACATAAAGATTGCATTAGTAACCGGGGGGGAAGGGGATAACAACAATGTAGCAATAAAATATTCCTGAGTCAAGCACTGAAATTTCAGTTTATTGCTAATGTTTGCTTCCCATAAATAGACATTAAAATATGGAGCGCCATTCTACAGATGGTGAAAATCATATGCCAAACACCACAGCTGTGTGTAACTTTGCAATCCAGTTGGGTGGAATACACCTTCTTGAGTAGATGCCAGTTTAATAATGCTACATTATTTTAAATACATCTAACATTCCCTAAGGAGTCAGGGCCCATACCCCCCCCCCCTTTAAAGCCTTTTCTTTACTGAATGCAGCTGGGACCAACATTATTACTCAACAAAAAGAGGAATGGAGCAGAAAGCACTTTAGAATCACTTGTTCTTTTTTTCTTTTTCTTTTTTTTGGCCTGTGATTAGAGTGGCACAATGCAGCAGAAATACCAAGCAAATTTGTGACTAAAAAGAAAATACATGGATATGATAAGGCAGTGTAAGAAGCACACTTCACCATCACTAGCCGGGGACCTGCAAGGGCCAGGGGCCAGGATGGCTATGTGGGCCTATGCAATGCAGACAAGTATGTTAAACCTCCTTTCAGAACCACCAATACTAACAATGGACAATATGCAATGCTGCTGCTAAACTAGCAGGAATGTCTGCTAGAGCAATGGGGAACTAGTGCTGGCCACTGCATCTAAAACTAAGCCAAAACTGCCACTTCCAGAATGGGACAAGTCAGTGGGACTCACAGAACATAGCTTTGCTGACTTCTCCCATTCCAGAGGTGGCAATTTCAGCTAATTCTCCAGGTTGCACCAGCAAGCATTCATTTCCCATTACATTAGTGGTAGTTTTTGCTACTACAATGTGTTTAGAGCTGATGGATTGCTGGAATTGGACACTGCCCAATACCCTAAAAAACAAACTAACCTCAGCTTATCTCTATCCTTCTTCCTCTAGCAGCTCTACACTGTTGTTCCCAAAGACGCTTTCACCCCCTTGTTAATGCCTCTTCCTTTGTACTACTGTACTCGGCAAACTGGCTGCTCTGGCTACTAAACATCACTGCCCATTTGGACAGTGCTGAGGATCAAGGCCAGTGGGACAGTTGCCCTCTACACAGCTTGTTGACAGTGCTGCCTCAACAATAGAAATGGCAAATAACTTCTCACCATTCTGTTATTATTATGTATTGCCTAAACTTATTTCCGATCAGGGTATTATTGCTGTCATGCCCTTTCCCTCCAGATAAGATAGAACAGGTACAGAAAAGGAGGAGGAGGAGGAGGAGGAGGAGGAGGAGCAGCAGCAGCAGCAGCAGCAGCATTATTGATCTTTTTAATCAATGCTAGATTAGAGATATGAAAGCCCAGAAAAAATGGAAAAAAATAGGGGGTGCTATCCTTTGGGGGGATGTTTTATTTCAGTCATTGTCTGGATTTTTCCTGAGTCCCTCTTGTCCAACCCAGATCATCACATCCCCATGGTATTTAAATGTTTCGCAAGTTTTTGAATCACACACAGTTTCTCATTACACATAACTGTTTGAATTAGGGATGTCCATTGCTGGGAATTCTAATTCTTTTTTGGATTGTTAGAGTGTATGACTTGCTTTGCATCTGCAAGCCAAGCTGTGGGATGTTCCCTGAACTCCAGGAACACTTTTACATTTGGGGTGGGGGGTGGGGAGTATTCTGCAATTTACGCAAATTTCTGAGCAATTGGAAAAAATCACGGTCAGATTTGCACAAATTGCTCAAAAATGTATGCAAATTGTAAAATCTTCTCGGAATGAAATGTGGAAAAATTGTGGAAAATCAGCAAACAGGGCTGACTCACTGCAGACCGAGTTGGGCAACCTATGTATCTTTGTTGTCCCGTTCTCCCATTTTGCATTTTTCACTCGATAGGTTTTTTTCCCCCAACCTAGTGAAGTGTTTCAGAGGGGCAGGGAAAGATACTAGAGGAAGCTTCTCCTTTTCACCTCTCTCTGAAAGGATGTCATATCCTGGCCATTCCAGTCCTTTCCTCTCCCTGCCCACTGAAATGCCTTCTCTCCCCCCCACCTTCTCAGGTCAGGTTCCCAACTTTGGACACCAGCAGTTGCAGTTCTTTCTGAGCTAGCTGCAAAGGAGAGGGGGCACATCACTGATCATCCCCTCCAGGATTGGAGCACTATCTCCAGCCTTGGATTGGGGAATCTAAACTATCTTATGGCCTCTGAGATGCTGTCTAGGGGCTAGGATTGCTCCCTAAGTTTGTTTTTTAAATAAACTTTTCTTTCTTTTAAGAAAATGCTTGCTGCTGTTGGCAAATGAAATAATAACAATAATAATAATAATAATAATAATAATAATAATAATATCATGCAAACAGCCCAATAACCTGCAACCAACCAGACATATCAGGTATAGACAAAAAGGAAAAATACACTTACCTCATCAACATAGCAATACGGAATGACGAAAATGTGGTAGAAAAGGAAGAGGAAAAGAGAGAGAAATATACACAATTGGCTATGGAAGTTAATGAACTATGGCAACAGGAAAAGGTCACAATTATCCTATTAGTCACATCAGTCACTGGCATCACATCAAAAAACTATACAGAATATCTTCAGAAACTGCTAAAATACATCCATATCAACATCCAGAAAGCAAACATGTACAATAGTCAGGAAATCCCTGAATCAGTAAAATACATCATGACATGGCAAAGCTCATCATGTCCGTCTAGATAAACCAGCACAAGTGAGAAAAGAGAGATAATAATAATAATAATAATAATAATAATAATAATAATAATAATAATAATAATAGACAGAGCTAAGTAGCACCCACATTTTAATGACACTTCAGTCCAAACCTCTGGATGACTTTCCCCAGGAATTTCATGTAGTTGTTAAAAATAAATAAATGGGTGGGTGGAGGATAGAACTTTTGCAGCACACCAGACTAAAGGTCATGGGCTGGAACTGAAGTCCCCCAGCGCCACCTTCTGAGACCGCTCCTCCAGGAAGGATCAGAACAACTTTAATACCATGACTACTAAGTCAAATGCAGAGAAGTGTACCAGAAGGATACCATAATCAATGGTATCAAAAGCCAGTGAGAAGTTTTTGTACTTCCCTTGTCCATTCTCCAGTCATCAAGGTTTGAAACCTGTTTAGAATTGATCAAAATAATCCATATCATCCAACACTACCTGGAATTGAGAGGCCAACACTAATTTCAGCACCTTAGTGCTGAAATGGCCCATAGTTTCCAAAACCATGAGATCTAAATTTGTTCTCACGAGGGGCACTGCTTTCTTCAAAGCTGTAATCTCTCAAGGAGGGGTTGTGAGGTACCCAGGTACCTCTCCCTAGAGCAGATATTGCTGCTGCTGCTATTGCTGCTGTTCTTGGGCCACCAGAGTTGTAGTTCAAAACATCCGGAGGGCACCTTGTTGGCTACCCTCAGATAAGGGGTGGTCTTTCTGACCAGAAGGTGTTGTCTCTACACAGGCCTAACTCACAGCAACTGTAGTTGTGACAAATTAGGCACCAGGTTTGCTAATGTTCTTTGAGAGCATATTTAGTTTGTAATCCAGAAAGTTTAGCCCTAAGTGACTGCAATTTAACAGCTAAACTGCTGAGGAACTCAAATCGTCTCCTGTGTTTCAAATGGTAATATTATCTGGTACATTTAAGAGCCACTAATCTGTGTCTTAAAATCATCAAGAGCTTCCCTAAAGAATCATACAGAGCATATAATTAATTAAGGGGATAAGCAATGCTCGGCTGCAGTGCAGGGCTACCGTAATTCTCCCCCTCCCCCATTCTGCACCAAGTACTACATGAGCCACAGCCTTGCTTGCTCATTCCAGAACTGTTGTGCTTAATCTCTCTCTCTCTCTCTCTCTCTCTCTCTCTCTCTCTCTCTCTCTCTCTCTCTCTCTCTCCATCTCTCTCCATGTGTGTCTGCATCTGTGTGCTGTATGACCAGGCTGTCTTGATCCAGATGCCACAGCAAATACCATTTCACTTTTCTTTTCTTTTTTTGCTCCGTACATTCCAAGATACACTGCTATATATGAGCAGCAGTAGCAGTGGACAAGATCATAGATAAAGAGAAAAGCTTGGAATGGCTTCATCCTTGTGTATTTTTAGGCAGATGCCTCAAATTCATAACGAACTTGAGAAGTCAAGCTACATATAAATTAATGGGATCTGTTTCAAATAAACCTGTTTAAGTTTGGAATACAAGTGTACTTTTTTTGGATCTGTGTCTTCCTTGATTTCCATGCTGCTGAGAATTCGGTTACATTCAGCGGCATATTAATGTTACAAATAAATAAATAAATCAGTGTGTGATATCTATTAGATTGCAGACAGAGAGACATGTTGATTATAATTATTGTACTTGTATTTCTGTAGTGCCTCACATTTGCCATGAACACACCTACCACTTTGGTTATACCACAGAAGATCATTGATTGCAAACAAAGGGTGGACATTCAGAGTTCAGCCAATGTTTATGTGAAAGGTTTTGAAGATTGTGTGGGGTGAAAATAAAGCCTCCAATAGTCCATTTCCTCCAATCTCTTTGCTCCGCTATAGCTCTAATGAGGCCTCTCTGGAACAATTGCTATGTGAATTCTAGCCTAGATGAATACTAATGTGCCAAGGACTTAGCTTTTCTTAGTCTTTTCAAGACATGTGTGGGGTAAAATGCTACTAGTCATATTTTACAGATGAGTCCAAGGGAGAGCAAGAGAGAGAGAGAGAGAGAGCAGTTTAATAAAGCACTTCTTGCGCCCAGTTATGCCAACATTTAAATGGTCAATCTAACCCTTATTTTAGAGAATGAACTACAAAATGCAGATCTTGGTATCCTGTATTCAGTGATATATACTACATAAAAGGGTCTTGGGGCCTGACACATGTAGCAAACTTCTGTTGAGATCCATTAAAAGGACTGTATCCAAAGAAGTGATGGGTGAATCTGTCATTTCTATTTAATTATTTTACTCTCTGATTCTCATTTTTTGAGAACTTACATTTGGTTCATCCTGAAAAAAAGTTTGTACAAAAATGTGTATATTTTTTAATGTACATTTTCCCTTATACATCTATTTTTCAATGCAATTTTGCCTAATATACACTTTTTTTGCAGGCAAAATTCCCAATATAATGCATTTTTGAATGTCATTTTCACTCACAGACACTTCTGGTGTGTGCACATGTTTCCCTAATAAACATATTTTCATATGCATTTTTTTTAATTGGAGAACTTTGTTTTGGAGCAAAATTTGGAGGAGTGGAAATTTTGAAGGGTAATTCAGTGTCAGTTTGTGTATTGTTTCAGAACTGCAAAATTAGGTAAGTTCTCATTTAATTAAATGCACACTGAACAAGTTTTTCCCCATGCCTAATTCAAAGAGACACAAAACCTGTGAATGGAACGTGTTATCCTTTAGCTTTCCTCAATGCCTTAATTTGTTATCATGTTGACCTTTTCAAGCTTAAGATACAGAAAGAGAAACCTATTGTCTGTCTCCTTTTCTAAATTGTTAGACCTACTAAGCATATTAATACATAACTGATACTTTCGGGCCATGCCACTGTTATCTCCTAATGTATGGGGTGGAATTTTGCTCTATTTATTCCTTCCAGACATTCACAAATTGTTATCAAACATACCTGGCATTTTGCAGTACCCAATCTGGTATGTTCCCACACAAGATTTATTATAATTTGACAGTGAAAACATGGATAAGAGTGGAAAAGTATGTCTTCTTTCCCTCCTATAATTTCAAGTTTCATCCAAGTTTCTTAACTTTCCTTTGAAATTGCCTTCAAACATATTGTTGCTGAGGAGCTGTAACAAATTCAGAGTGATACAGTCTACACGGCTCAGATATTTTGCTGTTCTTATATTTGTGGCTAAACTGGCATGCAGAACTGGGAACAGCAGAAGGGTGAAAACTCAAGGTGTGCAGAATACCCCTTTTGTGGGAGCATCCATTCCTGTGGAAGAGAGCGGGTACTGGTGACTTTAAAGGGATGAATACTAAGAATTTCAATGGGAAAGTCTTTTCGTTAAATATGAGGTGGATGAATGCTTTTTTAAACACACACACACACACACACACCACTCATATTTGTCCCAATAATTCCTCCTCGGAATTACACTATATTGGGTTTGAGCAATTTGTGCAAATTTGGATGTAGTTTATGCAAATTCAGGCATAATTTGTGCAAATTGCTGAGAAATGTACACAAATTGTGGAACTTGTAGGGGAAAAGTATGGAAGAATGTCCAGGAGTTTGGGGAAAAACTTGCAGGTTGGCTAGCAAACACAAATCAAGCCATACTTGCAGCATAACTCCATTGAGTCAAAAAAGAAAGAAAGAAAAAGAAATCCCTAATGAACAATGGATGCTAAAAACAACAACAGAATATTGTAGATTTTTTAAAGCATTGATTTGACTTCAGAAACAAGACCAGGTGATTCAGAATCTGAAAATTCTGATTATCATGATAACTTCATAAAACTGCCTACGGTTTACTGAGCCAGTCAATTATATTTCTTTCCAAGAGGGTTCCAAAAGAAATTGTCAATCAGACAAGAGAGTTCAGTTGAGTTAGACAATATATTCATAGCACAATTCCAGTACATGTCTATTCATCAAAAGCAAGAAGGATTGACTTCAATAGGACTTACTCCCTGGTAAGTACATGTGGTATTGCATCCTCAGTCACCTATTGATGGAGCTTCCCAACAAGATTTGAAACTTTTTCCCCCCTGCACATTTGAAATTTTTATCAAAAAATGCTGGGGAATTTTCACAAGAGAAATGCAACTTTGTCAAATGTTGTCTGGATCCAAGGTATCTGTGCACTTAGGACAGGGGTGGGAAACTTTAGAGGGTCTAGAGGCCAATTTGTATCCCACAGAACACATCATGGACCACATCCCTTCCCAGCCCTGCTGAAATTGCCACCACCCAACTGCTGCCAGGAAAAAAGCTGTATTGCACAGCACAGACCTGGGGCTCATCTACACCAAGCAGAATATTCCACTCTGAAAGTGGTATGAAAGCAGTATATAAAAGGCAGGAGCCACACAACTGCTTTCTAGTGGTATTGAAGATCACTGGCAACTGTTGGGGGCCCACTGACACATACCATATACCGCTTTCATACCGCTTTCATAGTGCTATGTCCTGCTCAGTGAAGATGTGTCGTGGGCCCCAACAGTTGTCAGTGCACTTCAGTACCACAATAAAGCAGTAGTGTAGATCCTGCCTTTTATATTACACTTTCATACCATTTCCAGAGTGGAATGTCCTGCTTGGTGTAGATGAGCCTCCAGATTCAATGCAAAACAACAATCCTGGAAGTGCCAGTAGAGACTGATTTTGCATTAAACAAGGTGTACTGCGGGAGGAATCCATTTGGGAGGGGTAGAGTTTGGCACTTTTTTACCAGTGTCCCCAACCCCAAGACTCTGGCTCATGCATCCCTAAGCTCACCGAACTTGCCACACAATGAATAAGGCTAACTTAAGGGTTTGCGCTTTTAAAAATTAGCACTATTAGACCATTTACGCCTGCAATTTTGTGCAAATGTGCTATTTACAGCTGCGATTTTGCACAAATTGCAATTTCCATAATTATGTATACCTGCAATTTGGCGCAAATCATGACTTGCGGATTAAAAGGGGGGGGGCAGCAAAGTTCCTGTCTTTCGGGAACTGCCCTGCCACTTGGCTCCCAAATTTGCACCAAGTTGTGGGCACCGTGCAGATCCGTCGAGTCAAAAGCGAACAGGATTTCCCTGCACCAGCCAGCTCTATCACACTCCTCATGTGCCTTGTTTTAAAGGGAAAATGCAGCTTTATCTCTCAGTGCTGCTGCACACACACTGAAATTCAGTAACATTTCACCCATGCAATGGTGGTTTAAGGGCAGCGAGCCCCACAAAAGAGGATTGGGGTGCAACATGTTGTTGTTATTATTATTATTATTATTATTATTATTATTATTATTAATTTATTTATTTATTTATTTATATAGCACCATCAATATACATGGTGCTGTACAGATTACACAGTAAATAGCATGGGTGTTCCCCACCCATGACTTAGGGAGTGAGAAAGTTGCTTTATAAAACCCCAAAGTGTGTGTGTGTGTGTGTGTGTGTGTGTGTGTGTAGGAGAGAGCATTATAGTATTTCCTCAGGACTACGACTACAATTCTTCAGGAAGACCTGCTGCAGAAACCTTATGGAATAGAAATAAATGGGACACTATGACAAGAGCTTCTATTCATTTCAGTGGAGTTTGTGCAAGGGAGCTTCCTGGTGGATTGTGCTGCAAGGGAACAGAGCAAAGAGGGCAAACTGTAAGGGTTATTTTGTCGATTCAAAGCAAACTGAACTGTACCTGTTTGACAAAGGAATGAGTTCACAGGAAAGAGATTCTGCCATTTAAGCCATCAATAGGTTTATGGGAATCAAGACTGATTCGACTGAATGGGAATATAAAGGGAATCTATCTGTTCCTTTCCATTGAGGAAAAATATGTCGTTTTAAAGTAATTGTGAATAAAATTTATTACAATTTGTGTTGAAGCAGGGAAAAAAACCCTGCTTCTGTAATTACTGCAGACCTGGGGTTGCAGTGGGAGGGGGAAGAATATTATCGCCTAAGTCATTCCTTGAGATATAATGGTAGGTGATGTAACTGTCATATATCAATCATATTTAATAAATTTTATTAGCCTGTAGGTTTATTATACAGATCAGAAGAATCCTTTAACAAGACTCAGCCTTAATGCTCTGGTTGACTGCTCGTTTCTATCATTATTTGAGCTCTTAGTGGTGTCTCATTGCAGGCTAGGGCTGTGGATATGTAAAGATTTTTAAAAAATTGTTTGTTACCTTTACCGTTTAAGTACTGACACCACTGTTGCATTATTATTGCACTCTTTTATTTAGCATATTTGCCTGCAAGGCAGGGTTCTGTCCCCCCCCCCCAATATTCAATGCATATATGAGGTTGCAATTACTAGATCTCTGTAAAAGACCAATTTATTGTCAAAGCGCATTGTGTGTTTGTTGTATATGAGGATATTCATGTTTATTTAATCTAAAGATGCATTAAGTTGCTTTCTTTCTTGCATGTGCTGCATTTGTAAAGTGTTTGTGGGATTTATTTATTTATTCACTTCCTAGTATGTACACCAACTTGATCATTCATTTTCATTTTCTTTGTTTTTGGGTTTGATTTCTTTAGGATTGTGGCCTATGTCTGTGCATACATATTTGAAGTAAATCTCATGGTCAATGAATGGGAACTCTAGCCGTGAGACATCTCATTCCCTTCTTTCCTTCAACAGATCAGCTACACCAAAGTGGACAATGTCAACATTTACCTATTGGGATGGGGAGATCCCCATGTTGGCCGCCCACTCTGAATCAAAAGCTGTCATCTAGAATATGAAGATAAGAGTCCATAGAACACCAGTGATAAATCTCTTTGACCGTTGTATCCTAAGCATTGAAACACTATAGTGCACATTACTATACACACACACACACACACACACACACACACACACACACACACACACACACACTAGGGGAGGGTGAGCACTGCCTGCAGACCTAAGCAGCCTCCATGGGCCCTGCCCGCTGCCCTCGCCCTGCCTCGTGAGGGTGAGTGGTACAAAGGGGAATCCCTTTGTTATCTCTGATCAGAAATTGGAGATAAGATGGGGGTTCTCCTGAATTGCTTCCTGCTAATGCCCTAGTCAAGATGAGAGTAACATGAGAAGCAGCAGCCAGACTCAGACAGGGCTTGCAGGAGCCAGCTTCTGCAAGTTCTGGCAGAGTCCCTTCCTGCACCATTAGCATCCCAATCAGGGCTTGAATGGCTCACAGAGTACCCTGATTCGGCTGAGCTTTGAAAGAGCCAGCTTCCCACAAGAAACTTCTCCTGCTGACATTTCCTCTTCTATAGAACCATTAATCCTCATGCAGTGGTTGTAAATATACATTTTGGACCCTTTTATGACCACAATTTACCTAACATTAGTTTACTGGAAATCGCCAAGTGAGTACTGTTTTTAACTTTTGTAAACTGCCCAGAGAGCTTCAGCTATGGCGCGGTATATAAATGCAATAAATAAATGGTAAATGGCTGAAATTTGCAGACATTATGCAGGTAACAGTAAACAACAAGACTGTTGGAGAATTATGTTGTAGGTTAATTTTTGTGTATGTTCTACAATGAAAAAATGTTTGGTGTAGCCCTTCTAGCGAAAGAGGATGAAGGATTACATACAGTCATTAAGTTTTTGTGTTTTGTTTTTGTTTTTTGCATGCTGATACCCCAATAAATAGAACTGTACTTTATGTCAAAAGAGCTTTTATCCCATTGCTAAAAACAAAACAAAATGAATACTGTGCAGTGCAGCCATTTGTGGGCGAGCCTCAAACTTTTCCAGATGGCCATACAGTATTGACAGGGTGAAAATGAGCTCTCTGATGTAATGAGCCCCATGAAATTGCTAGTGACATTTTGTGTGCCAAGTTAGAGCCGATTGTTGTGGGTGTATTATTACTGAACACCTCCCAGAATATATTGATATTCTGAATTTCTGCTGGTGCTTAATAGCTCACCTTGAAGAATAATTGAATGGCTGAAATCCACCCTGTGCAAAAGGTCAAGACATATGCAGCACTTAAATTTCACTTAAGGGAAAATAGAGGCACATTTAAATCTCAAAGAACAAAACCCATTATTTTTAGAGATGGGTGAAAACTGCCCTTTTCAGTGGAGAATGGGCTGGGTTTTTCTGGACCATTTTGAAGCATTCTTACAAAAAGCTTGCTTCTTTTTTACCTAATTCCCCAAAGCTTTGAAAGAAGGAATGTGTATAGTATACATTGGCTCGAGCTTCCCAGGGAAGCTTATATGAAGCACTTGCACTTACTAGAAAGACAAGTCAGAGTCAACTTCAGCTATGCAGGAAGGACAGATCTATGCTGGCAGAACCCATTCAGGAAGGGCTGTTGTCTCAGCAACATCCAGAGGCCCTAAGAGTTTTCTATTTCTTAAAGAACCATTGCCCAATTCTGAAGTCACTGGCTCCTAGAGCCAGTGAAAGTGGTTAGGACAGCGTCAGTAGAGTGCCCTCTGAGTCTGAGGACTCTGGTAAAGTCACTTACTCCAGCCTCGAAGGTCCCTGAGTTTCAGATGATGGGTTACTAGATGAAGCACCCTTCCCTCTGTGTCCTCTTCTGACCGTGTCCTTCCACCATCGCCACTAGGCCTATTAACTATGGGTTTCCCTCCTCTCTAGTTTCTTAGCAGGTTGCATGGAAATAGCTCTTCCTAATAGGGATGTCAGAGGATTCTGCCCAAGGGATGGAATGAATTAAGCATTCTGCAGCTCGGCCCTCCAGACTCCAACTTGCCAGCCCATGGGCTGTACCGACTCAATCTCTTTGAGTAAGAACAGTTGGCAGACTTCTGTTTTATTTTTTATTTATTTATTTTCCCTGAAAATGGCAAGTTATATAAATTGCAGTCATTATTAACATAATTTGATCAATGTGCACCCATAAAGTACTTGATTATGTCCTAACTGCACATGCAATTTGCACAAATTGTGGCCACATTTTGTGCATAACTAAGCAGTTTCCGGCCTCAATTTGTGCAAATTATATTAATTACAACCATAACTTGCCATTTTTAGAAAAATATATAAATAAAGCAGAAATCTGTGAGTTCTGGCTAAAAGCCCACAGCTCAGCTCAAGCATACCAGCAAAGCCACGGGTTCCAAGAAAAATCCACTGAGCCCCAAGAAGACAAGATTTTCCTGAGACAGATATCTCTACTTCCTAAGTTTCCAGTTCTGTGCAGTGATGGCTGCTTAAGCAGCTAGAAGACCATTTTTTGTGTGTGTGTGGGGGGGGTACTTACATTTTGCGCAGGATCACTCCCGCACAGTTGTGTGACTGGCTTCTGCTTTAGAAGCACACATACAGTGCTGGAGCATCCCTCCTGACTTCCGCGATGTCATGCTGGCATGTCCACACTGGGGTACAATCCTGGAAGTGGGAAATCTCAGGACTTTCTCCTCCCATCACTGTCCCACGTAGCCGTAGGTATAGACACACCCAGTGACTTGGCAAAGATGGCTGTTTTTTAATACACATTTTACAAAGGAATATTCCCTAGTAGAGGCCAAGGTTCCAGGATGCCAGCCTTCCCAAACCTGGTGCCTTCCCAAGGCTTCTCTGCAGCCCCTGTTTACACAACAAAACACATGCATGCCAACTGCCACCATGATGCAATTAGCATCATGTCTAGTTTGGCCCTGAGAGTTGTCAATATTTCATTCGGATCACTCAGGGTCTATCAACACCATCAGGTTATATCAGTGTCACTTTCGTTGTGTCAGGATTTCTCCCAAAGAATCCTGGGAACTACTATTGCAGAGAATTATCTGTTAGAAGTCATTAGCACTCCACAGATTGAACCTTGAGGGGTGGGGTGGGGAGGAAAAAACTATTCATTTGGGATACATTCCTATAGAGCATGGATGCACTCTAAGCAAGCACTACTCAATGCATCACTTTGTGCAATTGTAACTTAGGCCTTAGCTAGACCTAAGGTTTATCCCGGGATCGTCCCGGGGTCATCCCTGTTCATGTAAATGACACACAGGATATCCCGGGAGCAGGCAGGGACGACCCCGGGATGATTCCGGGATAAACTTTAGGTCTAGCTAAGGCCTAAGTTGCAATTGCACAAAGTGATGCATTGAGTAGTGCTTGCTTAGAGTGCATCCATGCTCTAGCTAAGGCCTCAGTTTCATACTTACATAAGGGATGCCAGAATATAAAACATACAATTATCAAGTCAGTTGTGGAGAGCTGCTGCACATGTATATATTATTCACTATTTGTCACTTTAAAATACACAAGCCATATATTCGGAATCTTTCTTCCATGTATTCTGAAGAGGCAAGAAGCAAATGATATATTTATATGCCCTTCACAGATAATGCAGCATGCACGGCACTCAGGGGTTTTGTACACAAGAACAAAAAGTTGGGTAAGAAGATGAACTTTGGCTTCAAGTCTTGCTTCCTAAAGTTCAGGCATCCATGAGCCTGTCCACTCACAAAAAGTGGTTTTATGAAGGGTTTCTTCTGTTTGTTTGAGGTTCTTGGTCTATCCTACCCACAATAGTATCACTAGTATAAATATTAACAAAGTGCCTTATTGGTTTATTGCCAGGTTGGCTTCTATTTGTCAACTGACCCCCTTCTTCCATTGTATTAATGAGAGGGTTGGACCAGTATATTTCATAGGAAAGGGAGGAAGTCTACAATACTCCCACATTTCTTTTTTGGAAAGTAGAAAAGGTCAATATTCTCTCTGTAATTTCTATGATGACAGTTTGGGGGGAGCGGCCATATTTTTCCAACAGCAAATGTAATTACTGCTATGCCCTTTTCTCCCTTTCTGCCTTTGCTTAAAATTACAATCATCATTCATCTGTGACATGGCAAGTATCCAGGCAAACCTTCGTTTAACCATGTGGCAAGGAACTGACCAGAGCTCCTGGGTAGGTGATATAAATTCCAAGGGTGCAGATGCATACCCCCAAAGTATTGCCATCTGATAAAAATCAGAATTACCATCTTAAGGTTCCTAGGGAAGCCATGTCCTCATTTCACTTCTCTACTCAGTATAGTTTTCAGCTCACAGATGTGGGCATGGCCTCTATGATGTACTGCAGCCTTCTGCAACCTGGTGCCCTCAAGGTATTTTGGATTACATAAGAACATGAGAAGAGCCATGCTAGATCAGACTAATGTCCACCTAGTTCAGCTATCTCAGTGGCAAACTAGGTGCCCTTGGGCATGTCTACATGAGGGATTATCGCCCTGGGATCATTCCTGTGTGTCCACATCCCTCCCTTTTGCCAGGGTAGCCAGAATAGCTTTAATCCTGACTTTTCCTGCAGCCTTGGGATCGTCCCAAGACCAAGGGACGTGTGGGCAGCTATCCTGGTTTCTTTCCGGCTCCTCGTGAGTAAACATGAGGAGCCGGGAACTGGGCATGGGGCACGGAGCTCTTCAGGAGCTCCGTGCCTAGCAGGGGGGAGGGGAGGGGGAGCAAGATCTTTTTTAAAAAAAAAAAAACTTACCTTAGTGATGGAGTGCTCATGTGCCCATCTCCAATAAAAATAATAAGACCAAAATGGTGGGTGCAACATCCTCCTGGGACGTCATGTGCCACGTGTAGCCTGAGGGGGAGGATCTCGCAATCACCATATCGTGAGATCCTCCCCCTCCCCTCCCTAGGTCTAGACATGCCCCATGGGGAAACCACAAGTGGGACATGAGTGCAACAGCACCCTCTTGCCCATGTTTGCCAGCAAACTGGAGGTCGCATATAGCCACTCAGTCTAGTAGCCATTGATAGCCTTCTCCTCCAGGAGTTTGTCCAATCTGCCTTTAAAGCCATCCAGATTGGTGGCCATCATTACATCTTGTGGTAGTGAATTCCATAGTTTATGTGTTGTGTGAAGACATGCTTCCTTTAATCTGTCCTAATGCTCCCACCAATCAGCTGCATTTGTGAAGGGAGGTTGTGGGCTCTCCCACACTAGAGGCATTCAAGAGGCAGCTGGACAACCACCTGTCAGGGATGCTTTAGGGTGGATTCCTGCATTGAGCAGGGGGTTGGACTCGATGGCCTTGTAGGCCCCTTCCAACTCTGCTATTCTATGATTCTATGATTCTATGATGACCCCGGGTTCTAGTCTTACGAGAGAGGGAGAAAATGTGCCCTATCCACATTCTCCACACCATGCAGAGTTGTAAATACCTCTTTCACACGCCCTCATTTGTCTCTTTTCTAAGCTAACCAGTCGCTGATGATGTAAGTGATAGGTTCGATAATGTATAAAAATTTGTCTTATGTTTCCCAACAGAGGTTGCAGGATCTTTTCAATATAGTTGTACAAAATATAAATTATGAACTGCTGTGATTCAAACCATGTTTCAGTTTTTTTCTGATACTGGTAATCATAGTTTCCTGGTTTGGACAAAATGGGAAACTAGGCTAATTAACCCAGGAAACATTGAGCTGCAGTAGGCCAACAAGGGAGGA
The DNA here is from genome assembly GCF_023053635.1 of Elgaria multicarinata webbii. NCBI lineage: Eukaryota > Metazoa > Chordata > Lepidosauria > Squamata > Anguidae > Elgaria > Elgaria multicarinata. Next base: position 152,383,085 of record NC_086172.1, on the reverse strand, counting down.
AAGAGGGAGTGGTGTAAGGATAGAGTACCTGCACAAGTCTCAGGCATGTCTCCGTATAATAAATACTTGCAAACTGAGCCTATGACGCATTGGCAGAAGTCAGTTGATTATAGCTGAAGGTGGTTCTCCAAGTAAATTGCCCGGTTTGAGTGGAGAAGGGTCCAGAATGAGACCCCTAGCTCTTTTTTCCTTGAACAAGGGAAATACCAGCTGACTACAAAGAATTAACAAAGGAAATAAAGTCAGGCAATGTATAATTTAGACAATGACCTTGCAATGGACTTTTCTGGACAATCACTCTCCCTCCATGCAGTATACAGTGATTTCTTCTTATGTTTTTATAGGTGATATTATCAGGACTACTTTCTCGATTTCCTTAGACCATCTTCCTTTCCCATTTGGCTATCAAATATAAATGTGTAGGGCATATTTAAAGCAACCCAGCAACATGATTAATAAGGACAGCACATTGAAGGCCATAAAACTGCCCAATCTCCTTCATCTGTTCCCCTGGTGCAGTGATTAACCTTTGAGTTTATGAGTATTTTTGCACTTGCCTCAGATAAAGTATTTTATGAGTTCTTCCCTCCCAGGCAACTTGGATTAAACTTATCAGGTCCGGGAAGATAGTGGCCCATAATGATGGTTCCCGCAGAAATCATATCTGCCTCCTCCTAGCATTATTGGAACATTATTTTGCGCAAAACAGATGGAAGCATCAAGGTAAGAGACAAGACAACTTGTTAAGGTCACATTCCACACTCCTATGCATCATTCATGCTTAATTGATTCCCAGCCCCACCTAATGACAGATTGCTGTATATTATGAGGGCCGGGAATATGAAAAGATCATTTTCGTTTCCCCATTAATCCCACATTCGGAATGGCTCCTACCTCAGCTAAACTTTCTTTGGCAGTGTGCTTGCCAAATGACGGATTGCTGCCTTCCAATACACAAATGGAGCGGAAGCAGCCAGATTTATGTTTTTGCCAAATGCTTCCCCTCTGTGACACAACATTTCAGGTGTCACCAAGCTCTCACATCATCTTCAAAAGGGAAGAGGAATAAGCCACAGGATGGAAAGGACTTGACAACTTTCCAGAGATTTTGTAGGTGTATAATTTTAAAAGGACATCGTTTTTGTACTCCCTTTCTTGCTGTCTGCTTTCATGTTCAGGCATCTCCTCACACACGCCTGACAACATATCACTTTCTAAACTGGCACGGAGGAACTCAATCAACCAGCTGCCTCTTCTGGCCTTGATACCTCAAAGCAGAGAGATGAATAATTGGGCGTCAAATCGGAAACCTTCTTCAAATCTCCTGAACATTTAGGGAAATTGAAATATCATGGAAGAATGTGATAAACACCTTCAGAGGAAATATTAACAGCTATTTTGAATTGGCTCCCCCCCCCTTGTTTGTTCAGGTGAATGCAGCCTTTGTGAAAGATTGACATCTGAAGCTCCAGGCTGAGAGACAGTAAACAGCACAGTTTATTGCAGACAGCCTCTACACAGTCACTTCAGGGTCATGCACAGAGAATGCATGGTATGAACAAGAGCTGGAGAGAAACACTGCTTCAAAACCACACACACACCATCACCACCCCCATGAAATTGTCTCACTCATTGTCTCACAAACTGGCTGCCTGTTAGTTACTGAGCCACATACAAGGTTACGTTGTTATCCTACAAAGCCCTAACAACTTGGGACCAGGATACCTAGCAGAACGCCTTCCCTTATATACATCCAGACAACCACTACGATATTCAGATGAGGCCTTATTGGCTATTCCGAGATGAACGGAATGCCACCATGAAGAACCTCAGTGGCGGGCCTTCTCTGTGGTGGCACCCACCCTCTGGAGGACCCTCCCTCATGCTGTTTTGGGAGGCGGGAAACATAATATCTTTTAAACGCCTCCTTTAGACATACCTTTTTACACAGGCTTTCCCTAGTTTTTAATGTAGCTGGTTTTATATTACTTTCTAACTTTTTAATGTTTTATATTTGTACTTGTTATGTTTTTTGTTTTTTGTTTGTTCACTGCCCAGAGAGCTTCGGCTGACGGGCAGTATAAAAATGTAATAAATAACGAATAAAATAAATAATTTGATGAGAAACTGTTTTGTAAATAACACATTAGAACACACTTTCCCTGAAAGCAAAGGTAGCCATGATGGTCATAAGAGTAGGAAATTGAAGATCCATATTAGGGTAATACTTTGATTAGGGCAACCAAAAGTCATAAAAATGTACAAGCTTTTGAGAGCCCCAGATCTTTTCATCAGGCAAGGTACTACAAAAGGCAGGTTGTTGGGGGTGTTAAAAGTCATGGTTATCATTCAGAAAAGGAGAGAAAGAACTTGAGATTTAAATGAATCAAATACAGGAGAAAGTTAAGTGAAACTGACAGAATCACCCACCCCTATTCCCTGCCACTTACCTAAATTTCCAGATGCCTGGCATTTGCAAGATAATTCTCTTGGTGTTCATCATTTCATCTACCTGTCTGTGTCGATGTGCACTCCATTTTAAGTCCTTAATCCAATTTTTCTCAATGCAGAACACTCTCATTCATTCTGCCCCCTCCACCTTCTTATTCTTCTCCTTTGTTGTCAGAAGAAGAAGGAATCTGCCCTTATCTTACGATCAAAGTCAAGCCACATTAGTGGTCGGAATTGGTGATCGTGTCAATAACCAGATGAATCTAAACTGTGGTAGATTGCAAACAGAGAATGGGTAATACTGGATTGCCTGCAGAAACAAGTTGAAGAAATTGTGCTTTAAGTTATCATTCAATGGAAACCTAGCTTTTCATATATATATATATATATATATATATATATATATATATATATATATTTAAATGCCTTTAAATGTTTAAAAATCTGGTTTGTATCCACCCTGTCTATGGCCTTAGCTAGACCTAAGGTTTAACCCGGGTTCATCCCAGGGTCATCCCTGTTCAGGTAAATTACACAGGATATCCTGGGAACAGGCAGGGACGACCCCGGGACGATCCCGGGATAAACCTTAGGTCCAGCTAAGGCCTAAGAGTAAGTTTCATTTAAAACAGTGGGACTCAGTTCTGGGTAAACGTCCATAGGATTGCACTGCAGGGCACACATCCACTAGACAGCTATGGTAAAAATAAAATAAAATAAAAAGTCAGAACAGGAAATTTAGATTTGGCTTGCAACCAATCCCAGTGATCTATTGAATCAACCAGAGAACATGAGACAGATCTCCTTTCACTGAAGTCCAAAGTGGTTAATTAGAAGGTTCTGAAAGAACTAAGCTTTTTGGAATGGGGCTTGTAGTTCAATGAAAGAGCACATGCCTTCCATGCAGAAGGTCCAAGGTTCAATCATTTCCTAAACATTCCTACTTTATTCTCATCAGGTGAAAATGAAATATTGATTTATGTTAGGCAGAGTGTCAATATTCATATTTGAAAGATGATCCGTTTTTTAAAGAAACACTTTGCTGGTGATGAAAGATGAGGCATGTTATGGTTTTGCAAAAAAACACAAACCCTGCTCTGTCTGTGTTTCAGTGATTGTCAGCCATCTTTCATTCCATCATCCACTTATAAATGAAATCAGATCTTTATTTAGGAGTGTACAAGAATTTATTTCCATTTGCACAAGTGTGCATTAGCATTGATGTGCATTAGTGCAAGTGCTCATTACTACAAGTGCAAATTTTCACAAATCCCCCAAGTTAAAACAAAAATTCATAAACCCGCAAAATCTGCTTAACTTGATTTAAGCCAGTCAGCTATAGAACCTAAACTCATCTGAATCTGTTGCTGAGATTCATAGAAATCGAAACTCGTCTGAATCTGTTGCTGAGATGCATAGAAATCCAAACTCATCTGAATATTTCTGACATCGCTATTGTAGACCCTGTAGCACAGCTACCAGTCAGAGTAGACAATATTATCAGACTAGATGGGACAAGTAATCTGACCTGGAAAGGCAGCTTCCTAATTTTTTTTAACTTAAATTTGCTGACAGATGCTTGATTGCTCGATGTGGCCAGTCCTAGGTTGGGTCCCTATACAATGGTCAATAAAATGATATATGTATTACCATACTGGAGCATAGGTAATCCAAGTAATTTCTTTTTTAGCAATTAAACAATCCTATGGATGTTGACGTTTAGTCTATTTTGTATGTCAAAAATATTAAAAGAATCTTTAGGGAATATTCATTCTCAGCTGAAGGTTTGAAAGTAAGAAGTCTCATTGCTGTACCAGCTTTTCTCTGTAACCACCTTCACCTTCACCACAGCTGACGTACTTTTCTTACAGAAGAACTGTACTTCATCAGACAAGGTGTCCTTGGTTTGCTTTGATATTTCATGTGACTACAATGATAAAAGTTTATATTAGGAGATAAACATCTTATGTTGTGTTAATGTGTCTCTTCTTCATATATTTGGCTTGGAAATATGCCCTCTAGTCAACATTGTCCCTTTTACATAAACTGGTTTATGCTTTTACTGTGAAAAATATTCTACTATGACCTATCTGATGAGGCATATAATACATCCATAGTCTCCAATTACTGCTTCCAAGTGACCCTAATATTCCATCTTCTCCAATTTTGAATAAAGCTAACCCAAAATTCCAGTGTTCTTTCACAGGTGGCATGGTTTGGAATAGAGCTGTGCACAAATGGCCTCTAGAAATTCTCCACCATATTTGTGCACAGAGAAATTGGGTGAACAATCTCACTACATTTCTTCAGGGGGAGGAGAAAATCTCCAACTCTTTCATAGAATGATAGAATAGTAAGAGTTGGGAGGGGTCTATAAGGCCATTGAGTCCAACCCCTTCTTCAATGCAGGAATCCACATTAAAACATCCCTGACAGATGGCTGTCCAGCTGCCTCTTGAAGGCCTCTAGTGTGGGAGAGAGCCAACAACCTCCCTAGGTGACTGGTTCCATTGTTGTACAGCTCTAACAGTCAGGATGTTTTTCCTGATGTCCAAACGGAATCTGGCTTCCTGTAACTTGTACCCATTATTCTGTGTCCTGCAGTCTGGGGTGATCGAGAATGATCCTGGCCTTCCACTGTGTGGCAGCCTTTCAAGTATTTGAAGACTGCTATAATGTATCCCCTCAGTCTTCTCTTCTCCAAGGTAAACATGCCCAGTTCTTTCAGTCTCTCCTCATAGGGCTTTCTTTCCAGACCCCTGAACATCCTCGTTGCCTTCCTCTGAACCCCCTCCAGCTTGTCTGCATCCTTCATGAAGTGTGGTAGGGCTCACAATTGGCACAAATTGTAGCACAGTTTCTTTCTTTTTCCCTAAGATTTTTTGTTTGTTTTTGTGCTGCAACTGCAAGTGGCATCAGCAGCACCAGCAGTTGTGTTGACAGCTTGGTTCTCATGTTTGGTCCTTCACAATGCCCCATACCTAGCAGGATATTGTGAAGGGGAGGGAGAGGGAAGGGGGCTAAAACACACACACACATGAGAGAGAGAGAGAGAGAGAGAGAGAGATGTGAAAAAATTGGAGAAAATTTTGCAAAGGGAAAAGAAAAATCTCTGAACCTTTCTGCGGGGAAAAAAAAAAAAGAAATTCTGAGAATTTTTTGCCTGAGCTGTATTTGTCATTAATGGTTCAGTACTTTCCCAAGGGTCTTCCAAGTATTAAATTTCTAATGGTTTCTCGTGGGTACATCTTTTTTCTAATGGAGATACTTAAATACCCCGAAAGCCCTGGAGCACATCTGAGTAGGGCACTGCTGTTTAGAAGTGCTGCCAGCCCTTCAATTTTGTCCTCCAATTTCCTGAAGGTTTTCTTTCCTCATGAAAAAGGAGGAAGAAAATTCTTCTTCTGCCTCATTCCCATTGCATTTGTTACTTTATTTTGAATTTCTTTGGATGGTGTTTTTGAGCTTACCTAGGCCATAGCTAGACCTAAGGTTTATCCCTGGATCATCCAGAGGTCAAACCTGTTCATCTAGGTGACACACAGTGGATCCATTGCTCAGGCAGGGGCAAACCCTGGATGATCCCAGGATAAACCTTAGGTCTAGCTGTGGCCCTAATCACTGTGAGGTGGCTGAGGGTGATGTTTTTGTTCAGGTGACCATATGGAAAGGAGGACAAGGCTCCTGTATCTTTAATATGCATGCAGCCCCTGGTGAAATTCCCTCTTCATCACAATAGTTAAAGCTGCAGGAGCTATACTAGATAGGGATGTGCTCCGCTCCGATTAGAAGCGGAGAATCAGAAGCGAATTGGCCTGCTCCGCCTTGCCCAGAGGTGAAGTAGAAGCGGACCGGGGACCCGTAGAAGCATGGCAAAGAGAAGTGCCCATACACAGAGCGCTTCTCTTTTCGCGTACCGATCCGATCGCCATTTTGAAAAATTTCGCCCATAGGATTGCATTGCGGAAAAGAATAGGGGATAACTGTGTTGTTTTTTAAGCTATCTTTCTGGAACTTCTTGTGCTTGGAGAGTCGTGGCTGGGGGTCATTTTGAGCCTACTCTCAGCTCTCTGCGTGCTGTGGTTCGCTTGCTAGAATTTTTGGAAAAATCGGGTAAAACAGCGGGAAAATGTACCTTTTTCGAAGGGCTGAGAGGCAGAGTCAACTCCCGGTCATGATCACATGATCCCAAACTTGGAGGAGGGGATAGGCAAAATGGGTAACTTGGGATTCTGGGAACTTCTTTTCCTTAGTCTGAACGGACTTTTCCCAGTGTTTTTTTAAAACAGTAGCCCCACCAAATGCACAAACACAACCTGAAATCATATACTAAGCCAATAATAAGAGATAGAAAAAGCACAGCACTGCTACCCACCCTAACTTTGGGGAACAACTGAATAGATGTGGTGCAAGGGGATGAGCTCCCCTAGGGCATGGACGTGCCCTGTGCACTCTCCTGTCCTTGGAGGGCCATCAGAGCCCTCCAAAGGTAAATCAGAGAATGCCTATCATGAGTTGAAGTGATCGTTTGCTTCTTAAAAACTTGTACCTAGACAGGACCAGTCAAATTGGCAGATGATTCCCCCTCCTCTTGGGCACGTCCACTCCCCTCTTACTAGTAAAAGACAGATATAGCCTTTTTAAAAAAATTCTTCTTGTTGTTTATTCAGCAACACTGCTGCTTTTAATTCCACCCCTCCTTTGTTATTTATTTATTTATTTATTTATTTATTTATTTATTCCATTTTATATGCATTGCTGGCTTTGAAACTATCCTTGGCTCACTTCCTTGTGCCCCCAGAAATGTCTGCTGCCTGCCTGCCTTCCTTCCCTCCTCCCCTGCCCATCTCACAGGGATGGTTTGGTTTTTGTGTGTCTTGCTTTGACTCAGGGGAGAAGTCCTTCCTGTGCTCAAGTTCCAAATCAATTTTTCAAGTGTGGAAGAAGATTCATATTTAGGTTTATCTCTACTCCCCAATTCATGGCATGTTGGGATTTCCTTTGAAATGGGCCCATTGAGCTGTCTGCAGATACTGGGGTGTTCAACTTTCATAAATCCCTGCCAAAAATCAGGGGATGACGGGATTGCCTTGAGTCTTGGCGTGCATGTGTATCCCTGGATAAGCTATCATGGTGCCGAGTTTGAGGTTTCTAACATGCAAATTGGCGGAGCTATCGAAAGGGGTGTGAATGGGGTGCCCGATTTTCAAAAATTCCCCCAAAATCAGGGGATAATGGGATTGGCTTGAAACTTGGTGTCCATGTGGACACATGGATTAGCTGTCATGGTACCAAAGGTGAGGTTTCTGACGTGCAAATTGACGTAGTTGTAGCATGGGACTTGATTTGGGGTGAGTTAAAAAGTTAGAGCCCCGCCAAAAATCAGGGGATGATGAGATTGCCTTGAGTCTTGGCGTGCATGGGTATCCCTGGATAAACTATCATGGTGCCGAGTTTCTAACATGCAAATTGATGGAGCTATCGAAAGGGGTGTGAATGGGGTGCCCGATTTTCAAAAATTCCCCCAAAATCAGGGGATGACGGGATTGGCTTGAAACTTGGTGTGCGTGTGTATACCTCCATGAGGTGTCATGGTGCCAAACTTGAGGTTTCTAACTTTAACAGAAAAAGAAGTTGTATACTTTTTTAGCTTTCAATGCAAGCCTATGGGAGGGGGAAACGGAGCTCCGATCCGGATCTGGAGCTCCGCAGCGGAGCGGAGCGGACATAGGCGGAGCGGCCCAATCTGCAAATCGCGTATCTGGAAGAGAAGCGGAGCGGGGTGGTCCGTGCAAACCTCTAATACTAGAGTGACCAGATACAAAAGGGGGCAGGGCACCTGCAGTTTTAACTGGTGTGATGAAGAGGAAGTTTCACCAGGGGCTGCATACATACAAATGGCATTTGCTGAAATTCCCTTTTCTAAACAACTGTTAAAGAAACAGGAGCCCTGTCCCCCTTTTCATGCGGTCACCCTAGCTATGGCCCCACATAGCACCATGATGAAGGGACTTCTGGGTAAAAACAAAAAACTGGTGGGGCCCAAGTGCTGCCAAAACAAATACCCCTGTGAGCAGTGGTTTACCAGTGCAAAACCAGGAGAGACACAAAATAGGTAAGCCAGTGGTGTTTTCAGGGTAACTTCTGGAGAACTGTAGTTTGGTTGCAATGAAATATGCACTTACCTAGGAGTATTTTGACCTATAAAGCCTTATAGAGCTTGGGACTACAGAACTTAATGAAGTTCCTCTCTCCTGGCATGAGCCGACCTGTACACTACATTCAGTACCTAAGGTACTCCTTAGACCCTCCTCCCTTAGAAACAAGGGAGAGGGATTTCTCAGTGGTCCCCCCCCCCCAATTCTGAAATGATCTCTCTGCCGAGGCCTAAATGACAGCAACATTTTGTCTTTTTGGCACAACAGCCAGATCTACGCCAAGCAGGACATAACTTTTTGAAAGCAGCTTGAAAAAAAGTATATGGAATATGTCCTGGGCCTCAACAGTTGTCAGTACCGTTATAAACTGTTATAAAGCAGTAGTGTAGATCCTGCCCAGGTTAAAATTGTCCTCTTCTGTTGGGCAGCGGGCAGCAAATAATGAGTTTTAATTGTTTCTTGGATTGTCTATTGTTGATTTTTTAAAACTTATTTTTAGACATAAGCTGCTTTAATGTAAAGGGTTTTACACTTTGTATAATGTGTGTGGGGTGGTGGTGATGGTATGGTTTTTAACATTTGTGAACCACCCAGGCAGCTTTGGCTATGGAGCAGTATGGAAATGTAATAAATACTAATACTAATGCTACTAATACTACTAAATGTAAATAATAATAATAATAATAATAATAATAATAATAATAATAATAATAAGTGACCATATGAAAAGGAGGACAGGTCTCCTGTATCTTCAACAGTTGTATTGAAAAGGGAATTTCAGCAGGTGTCATTTTGTATATATGCAGCACCTAGTGAAATTTCCTCTTCATCACAACAGTTAAAGCTGCAGGTGCCCTGCCCTCTTTTAAATCCGGTCACTCTAATATAGCTCCTGCAGCTTTAACTGTTGTGATGAAGAGGGAATTTCACCAGGTTCTCCATATATACAAATGACACCTGCTGAAATTCTCTTTTCTATGCAAGTGTTAAAGATACAGGAGGCCTGTCCTACTTTTCATATGGTCACCCTAAATAATAATAATAATAATAATAATAATAATAATAATAATAATAATTCCTGTTGAATTTAACAGGGATTACATCTGCATAGAAATACATACATTGCATTTAGCTTTTTTAAAAATAATAATAATGAATTCAATCCAAAATTAAACCTGGGTCTCATTAGAACAGTTTGTGGTTAAAGATGGTCCAGGAAGGCATTTGCTGCTCTGGATTCTAAAGGTTGTACCTTCCATTTACCCAGTCATCTCTTCTTCCAAGTTACGCTGCCTCCTAAATTGCCAGGGCAGCAACTACCATTCCTGCCCTTTAATTTGACATCCCTGTTTCTTAACGACTGTATCAGATCCCCACTTAAAGGCAGGGACAAAGGGAAGTGCCAAAACAATTTAGACTGCTAAGCGAATGACACAAAGGCCACCTGTTAGGTTATATCTCTATCCCTTTAAAAATTAAGAGCAAGCTGCTCAGTGGTGGTCGTCGCTCAGATGTGGAAAGCTGTGAGAGTTGGGAACTTTTTTTGTCTGCAACTACTACTAACACCTGCCTCGTTACCTTCAGCCCTCCCAGGATTCTCTTCATGTGTCCTGAAACAAAGCTGGAAAGGAAAAGCACAGATCTGTCTCTTAGACCAACCTGCTTTGGAGAGCATTTCCCCTGTGTAGTGTTCTAACGGGAGCAGAGATGGCGTTTGAACTGCTGTTTACAGAAGGAAAAGAGGTGTATTTATACAAAATGTAAAGCAATTTTGGGAGTGGAGCCATTTAGATGTTACCTGTCACAGTTTTATCACCAGATCCTTTTGGTGCAAAGGAACTGTCATATATATATATATATATATATATATATATATATATATATATATAGGGAGGAAAGAAACACAATTTTTATTTGCTGTTTCCCACTGGGAGAAAATGTGTTGAAATGCCAGGACTGTTCTGCTGGTTTCTGCACCAACAGATGGCACACAGCACTCAGTGTGTTCCTTTACCGTTCAGCAAATTGCAGGTCACATCTGGTCTGGACTGCGTAGGCTCAGAACAGATGGATGTGTGTACTTTCTGGCAGTCACATAAAAGGAGATGGAAGGCGAAGAAAAGGGCAAAGGCAGCTGGCGGGGGTGGGGGTGGGGTGGATTTCATTGTGAAAATAAATCCTGAAATTTTGAATTTCCATATGGAAATTCTCACTCAGACGGTAAAATTTTAAATTTGCATTCAGGGAAAGATGGCATTTCAGTAGATAGAAATGTTCTCCCAAAGCACTTAGATGATATGAATATTCACCTCCTCCTTCCAAATCTTGTACAGTGCCATACTTCTTTCTTCTTTCCTGGTTTAATCACCTAGCGAGATCTTGCTCAATCTTGGGATGTTGGAGGAATCTGCTTGGGGGGAGGACGCTTAATGAGATGTTATTGGTTTAGCCTCCTAGAATTCAGTCTCCACCAAGTTAGACCATTAGTGGATTTTCTGTGTTTTATTTGCTCAAACTATGGCTGAATTTTGTGTGATTTGTGCAAATCTCTATGCACACAAAATTATAGCTTGAACCCACCCACCCCACATATGCAAAATACCACCACAGTTCAGGGGAAACCTGTGCCTCGGCCAACAAATGCAAACATGCCACGGGGCTCCATCTAGTCAAAAAAAGATGAGATTTCCCAGCACCGGCCAGCCGTAGCTCAATCACAGATCATACAATGAATAGAATTGTATTGCAGTGCTCAAAGTTTCTATGCATCTAATAGGTTCTTACCTACAAACATTCATGCTAAAATAAAATTAAAATGTGTTAGACTTTAAGGACAGTAGATGTTTTCTTGTTTATGTGACAGCATGACTATACATCAAGTCATTATATGTTGCCCAATGGAACACTGGGCTATTAATTCCATGAGGAAAATATATTGATAATCGGTGTTTGTGCCCACTGAGTAAGCCCTTTGAGTAGTGCTCTTGAGAATTTTCAAATTAAAATCTATTGTGAGTTTTCCCCCTCAATGAAAACAGTTACAGGTGGGTGACAATGTAATATTTGAGCTCATTAATATTCTCCAAATTCCTCCTTGAAGTTAGTTTCTTTTGCTCACATGCCTGAACATTAGTGTCTCCCTTCTGCCCCTAATCAGGAAAAAAAAAAGTGCATTTTTTAGAAATCCACATTCTTCCCGATTGAAAGTATGCATTTGTCCCATATGTTAAGGATGAAATGCAGATTTTGAGGGGAAATGTATACCTTCACACATGCCCACCTGCACACTTGCCCAAATGTGCCCAAGGCCATTGCTAGACGGCGCTGTAGCATGTGTTACATACCGGCGGCGTCCTTACAGATCCACATGATGTTCACCAGGATCCGTGTTCATCCTATGGTGAAACCTCTGTTGTGCTGTGTTTTGTGAAATGGCTTTAAGCCTACTTTTTCCTTTCGGCGCATGCTAATTTGCATATGGGCGGCAGAGGTGTGGGACAAAAATGAGGTCAGCGCGGTTTCCGGCGAGGTCAGCACTGGTCAGGAAGAAGGTGTGCTAAGGGGAGTGGCCAGCGGTTTCGGCCAAACCTCATCCTCCATTTGCACCCCATGTGCATCTGTGGCAGTGGTGCGGCACAGCGCCTTTTTAAAAAACTAAATGAGTCTGCTTTGCGCACGAACGGATGACCAAAAAACTGGTGAGTTGTTGGGTGTATGTGGATGTGTGGGTTATGTGCAGCTTGGTACCTCTGTGTGGGTCACTTTTTGGGAAGGCGGGCATCCAACTGTAACGGGAAGTTGGTGGCCTGTCATGGTGGGCAGCCACAGGTACCATCCTAATGCCGGTGGTTTAGGCTGCACGAATGATGTAAAGGCGAGTGGGGGAATGACGGGCACGGTAGAGGCAGGCAGGGCTGTGTGCCTATTGGTGTGGGTATGTGGCAGCTGGGTGTAAGGAGGCAACAGGTGAGGGTGGGCGGCCATCTTCCATCGGCCACGCAGCGGCAGGTGGAAGGTCAGGGAAGCATCAGCCCAGGGGGTGGGCACGTGCCCTGGGGCCCCTTTGCACTGTGTTAGTACACTCCCCTATCCTTCTGACTGCATTTGCTGGGGGGGCATGGAGTGATGGTGGCAGGCTGCTGACACCAGTTTCATACCTCTGCTGGTGCAGAAACTGACGAGCCCCCCTTCTTTCTGCTTGGCCCGTGTGTAGGTATCAGGAATGGCTCCGAAGGGGAAGAGAGTCACTTGGCGCCACCAGGAGATTCTAGATCTGTTGGACATTTGAAGAGAACAGAGGATACAAGAGCAGCTGAGGGCTAGCCACCGCAACTTTTATGTGTTCCAACAAGTGGCACGGGAGATGGGCAAGAGAGGCCATAAACGAACCGCAAAAGAGTGTCACACTAAAACCAAGGGCATGCGGACAGATTATCGGTGTGTGAGGAACCATAATGTGGGTTGGCTCTGTGGGATGGGGGGAAGGCTCAGGGACAGTCATCACTGGAAAAACTCAGAGGCCAGATGGGAGATGGAGGCGCAGAGTGCTCATGCAGATGACTGTCCTCAGATCACAATACATCTGTCATCACCTCTGAAATCAAATGACAGCATCTCTGGCTTGTCAATGTTGCCGCTCAACAATGCCACTCTTTTCCATCCTCTTGCCACCACTGGCCACGCCCCCTGTGGGTCATCCCCCAATGCCAACTGCCTCCCCTGTGCCCACCCAGAGGGGGGGCACGCAACAAAAGCAGCAGCGGCACTTCAGCTGCTGCCACCAATCACCGTGGATTGCGCTCTTTCGCACTTGCGCAAATAGTGCCACGGACGAACACCCCCCCCCCAAAAAAACAGGCCGGTGTGGCTGTGCATCCCGTGCTCGACCCCACAGCACCACAACCAGAGCAAACTCCCGCAACCACCCCCCTCCAACACCGGCATAACCCACACAAGATGTGGACCATGAGGCGTCACACCAATACAGGAAAACCCGCTTTCACCCCCCCCCTCAAGCACGGAACACCCGGTAGGTCTAGCAAGGCCCCAAGTACACACTTACAAAAAATTCATGAGAATTGCCTTCTTGCTCATGTTCACACTTATAAACAGGACATGTACCAGGAATTTGCCAACAGGAATGAGATTCTTGAACATCCCTAAAGCTAGCCAAAGCAAGGCACTTTTAAGTGACATTTAGGGAGTGATCCTGTGGTCCCGAGACATTGTTTGAGGGGGTCATAAGATTGTTGGGATTCCCCTCTCCAAGGTCAGATGCAGCGCTCCGACTGAAGGGGGGATCAGAGGTTCGACAGGCCTCCTCCTCACAGCTGCAAGGAACAACTGCACCAGCTGGGGCATTCTGGTGGGGGGAGGGGAGGAACCTGGAAAGGCCAGAATACCAGCTATCCTGAGACTCTTCCAGCTTCCTTCCTTCCCTCAAGACAGGGAGTAAACTAGAAAGGCAAAAGTCTTGTCTAGTGAAACCCCAGTAACCAGAGGACTGGGAGGTGAAGATCACCTCCGCTGCTCCTTCTGTCCTGCTTGCTTCAACCCAGCAGACACTGGATACATGGAAGCCTCTGAGTATGGTGGATTCATCTCTTGAGGGCACAATCCATAGGATGACACCCTTAATTCCATAGGAAAGATTTACACCTTAATCTTGTACATGACCATTAAAAAGTAAGTCCAATTGTTTTCCCAAGTAAGTGGGTACAGGATTGCCATTTTAGGCTGTAATTCTGTACCTTCTTACCTGGCAGTAAGCCCCATTGAAATTTAAGGGACACTTTTATAAAGACATGTATAGGATCACACTGTTATGCAAGGGCTTAAACTCCCATTGAAATATGTGGGGATAAAAAGTGCTTACATTTACCAGGCTCAAACCAGAATACTGAAGGCCTCATTGTCCCAGGTTGTTTGCTCTGACCTATAATAGCTGCACCAAACTGTTCTATCCCCTTAAGCAAGTGGCTTTGGTTTTCTTTGATGTTTCATATCACTTTAATTATCAGTATTGATAAGAAGTTATATTTTAAGATAGCATGTCTTCTCAATATTTGACCTGAAAATATGTCTGCTGATAATAATTCACCATTCATAAGAATTGGAAACCTGTTTTGGTGGTGGTGGTGGGGATAATATTACAGGGACAATCTATGTTGTATTCTACAGTGTTTGTTATCATGATGGAAGAGAAGGCATAAAACACACACACCAGTAAACATAAGAACAGGTGTATTTGATCAGACCAAAGACCAATCTAGCCAAGCATTATATTTCCACAGTTGCTATCAAGTTGCCTATGAGAAGTCCACAACCAGAACAATAGCACCCTCACACTTGTGTTCCCCAGCAACTGGTACTGAGTGGCATATTACTTTATATATTGGACGTAATTATATGAAGCCATATGTTAGCACTTCTTGTAGCCATTGATAGCCTTCTCCTCCGTGAATTTGTCTAATCTCCTTTGAAAGCCATCTCATTTGGTGGCCATCACTACATCTTGTGGTAGTGAATTCCATAGTTTAACTATGCACTGTGTGAAGAAGTCCTTCCTTTTATTAGTCCTGAATACCCCACCAATCAGCTTCATGGGATGACCCCAGGTTGTAGTATTATGAGAGAGGGAGAAAAATGTCTCTCTTTCCACTTTCTCCACACTATGCATAATTTTATAGGCCTCTATCATGTTCCCACATACTTACTTTTCTCTAAGCTAAAAGTCCTCAAATGTTGTAAGCGTTCTTCATACAGGAATTGCAACAGTCCCTTGACAGTTTTGGTTCCCTTGTCTGCACTCTTTTTCCAACTCTACAATATCCTTTTATTACACCAACAACTGAAGTGTGACATGAAGTTGTCTACTGGAACAGATCATAGGTCCATCTAGGGAAGCTCGCATGAAAATGATAACTATCTTGTGTTGTGTGTCCCCATCATGTAGTAATGAGAGATATGGATCATATAAACATGGAGGTTCCATGTTATCTGTTATGGATAACAGCCCCTGTTAGAATTTCACCGTGGCTTTTCTTTAAAAGCCATCTAGGCTAGTGCTCACCACATCATGAAGCAGTGGATTCTCTAAATTAGGATTAAACTCCACATTGTGTCAATTGCAGCTTGAAAGCAAGTGCATTATCAGTCGGGGGAAAATCGTGTTTCCTTAGTGTCACTGTCCTCCCCGCTTCTGTCCTACAATACTTCCCCTTTCTTCACACAAGGGAAGAAAGAGGAAGTAAATGTGGCCCATTCAGCAGGCGTTTTTAATGTGCTGCTTTTCCTGCACACAACAGGAAATGGTGGCACATTCGATTTCCCCCTTCCCCCCCAAAAATGATTTAAAGGATTTTGTGATGGGAAGAAGGGAAAGAAAGCAAGAAGGGAAACTCATGGGAGGCAGACGTCATCGTCAAAAGAACCCATGAACATCCATAAGTGCGAAGTAATGAGCATGCAATAAAATGCTCGTCTGATGACACTCCAAGTGTACATGGCCTCAATCTAGGATGGGACCACTATACCAAAGGAAGGGGAATTTTCAACCTTACCCTCTTCCTAATGGCTTCCTTTCCCCACAGTCTTCTTTTACTTTCACTGCAGTAGCGGGGAGGGGGATTGAGATGAAAGTCGCTGTGGGTATTATTATTATTATTATTATTTATTTATTTATATAGCACCATCAGTGTACATGGTGCTGTACAGAGTAAAACAGTAAATAGCAAGACCCTGCCGCATAGAGGGATTACTTTCAAATAATAATAAAAAGAGGCTCAGTTGAATGCTATGTAATGCAATTTGTAATTTGAGCCTTAATTATGTGTTGTGTGAAGGAATTTTGTCACTCCTGACATCAGTGCCAAACAATTTAACTGGTAACTCCAAGTTCTAATATAACAGAGGAAGAAATAGGGGAAGAGTGATAGAGATCCCATCACACAACTAATAACTGCAAATATCTCCCTGTAATGATGGGGAAACTATTTTCTAATGTACCCAAAGGAATATTATTGCACAGAACTGTCATGGTCTAGTGAATCTGAACTTGCTGCACAACTAGAGTAAATTGGAGGTATGAACGGTACATCTCCAATTTTCATTCTGTTAGGATATTGGAATTTTATCAGACCTGAGCTTGAATAATGCATCCCACTTGTACAGTGATGATAAAAAGCAAAATGATCTGAACATGCAGTAATCATGTCCTTGAGGTGCATTACATTTATTGTACAACATTCTAATTGAATAGCTACCATGGGCCTCTGATCTGGAATGATGCCAGCTGTGATATCTATTAAAAGTAAGAATGAATGAGGATGTGCTACAGTTCTGCTTTTGCTTTTGTTTCAAATCATCATATTCAGGAATGACTAGGGAGAAAAAAGATTCAATACCTAATTTAGTTCAGCCCATAAAAGGACTTCATTTACATTGCATCAAATATTTCTGGAGCATTGGATATTTCAGCAGAAGTGACTCCTGGGGCATGTCTACACCTCCCGGCATTCCATGAGGGAGAGGGGAGGATCTCATGATATTCTGCTTGCGAGATCCTCCCCTTTGGACAGATGTGTGTGTGACATCCCAGGAGGAATGAGGGATGTTGTGCCCTCCATTTTTTTTACAGATGATGAACGCCATGCACTCTGACACCAAGGTAAGTGTATTTAAAACAAAACACACAAACTCCTGGTCCCCTCACCCCACCTCCTGCGGTCTTGGGATGATCCTGAGACCGCAGGAAAAATCAGGCTAGAGGCCGTCCCAGTTATCCTGTGGAAATGGAGGGATCATCCCTCCCTGCCCCTGGGATCCCCTGTGCGTCATGTGGATGCACAGGGATGATCCCAGAACGATCCCTGGGATAAGGCACGGTATAGACATGCCCCTTGTTATTAATCGTTCCTAATGACAAGCTAATGACAAGTTAGTGAACAAAACAAGGAACACTGAAAAAATGAGCATTTGCCCTGTTCACTCCGGGCAATCTAAGATCACCATCTTAGATTTCCCCCAGATGCAATAGGTAATGTTGCAGACCTATATCAGGGATCATATCAAGTTCCCCGCTGTGTTAATAACAACTGCCAAACCTCAGTTATCCTTTCTTTCTGCCTTTACTTATTTTCTCTCTATCTCTCCAGCTGTGATATTTATATCATATGCTTTACATTCTCCTCCACTGGAGACAAATTTCATACCTCCTGGCATGTTTGGATAGAATGCAACTGTTTCTCATGAAGATCTATCACCTCCTTTGAATATGAAAAGGAAGCAACTTACAGGGAAACCATTTCTGAATTTTATTAAGCAAAAAAAAAAAAAAAAAGAAAAGAAAAAAAAGTGGGAGAAAAGGCTTTGTCAGAGTTTGACTATGGAAAATAATTTCCCTTTTGTGCATTCAAACTTTTGACGTTCCCCAATCCTTTTGTCATGCTAAATGCCTCCTGCTGGAATCAGAATCAAACCAGAACTCTGCATTCTAATCAGCAAAGTGTAACTGGTGTCAGAATTTGGTAACCCCTTTAAAAAATAATAATTGTATGGTTGTTTTTACATTCAGTTCTTTTTTCTTTTTTAAAAAAAAATCTTTGTCCCCCCACTCACCCCCATGCCATATTATCTTAAGAAACCTTGGCAGGGTCATGTGATCTTGCCTGGAACACCTTCATTATGACTGCCTCTGTGCTGATTAAAAGCTCCGTCACACCAGGAGTTGACACGTTCGTTCCCTACCTTTTCTTCTCAGCCAGTGTTTTCCTTCCTCAGTTACTTACTCTTTTCAAAAGAGGAAGTACACAATGAGCATGGGGCCCATTGAGTCCGCTGTTCTAATGGCGCTGCTTCTCCTGCACACAGCAGGAGAGAGCAGCAATTCCGAGAATAAAAGAACATCGGACTTAATGAGGTTTTTGTTGTTGTTGCACAAGGAAAGCCAGAAGGGGCGGAAGGAGCACAGGAGGCAGACAATATCATGTGAGGGACCTGAGCAAACTTTGTGAGTACCCAGTAAGGAGCTTGCAATAAAACTATTGTCGGATTGAGCTTTAATTAGATAATAACATGCAGGCCTCCTTACTTCTAATTTGGACTCCAGTTAACCGATACCAAAGAAGGCATACGCACACACATGTGCACTTGCATGCATGGCTTTCAATGTACAGACTTACTGAGAAGGCTTCTTATCTTACTGAGAAGGCATTTTGTTATTTTTAGAGTGGGTTATAGTAGACACAAACCCTTCTATCACCCCTCCCCCCACATCCTGCACATCATGCCCTTTTCTCTTCTTCATCATATTTCTCACAGTTCAGCAGGAGGCCAGTAAAGAGGCATAAAAGACAAGAAAAAGAGAGCTGTGAAATGTCTCAAAGAAAGGAAGAATTTCTTGCTGTAGACCAAACAAGAGATAGAGCAACTAGCAAGACTAGTTGGAGCAAGACATCTCCCCCTCCCCCGCCACCCAATGTCCAGTGCGGTGAAATGTTCTTCCCCAAAGAGATGCTCCATGCACACTGGTGTAATATATAGGATCTCCATGTCAATGATCTACAGTGACAGATGTGACTGACCCAGGTCAGCCCTCAGAGTGGCAGTGTGACACAGTGATTAGAGTGTTAGAGAACAACTAGGTAGACCCAAGTTCAAATCTCCCCATAGTAAAGAAGCTCCTTAGACCAGTCACTCTCTGTCAGCTTGTTCCAGGTAGTTGTCAGGATAAAAGTGACTTCTGGGAAGCTGCCTTATATGCAGTGGGACCTCAGCTAAGAGGGTCTCAGCTAGAGTTGAGTTAAACTGGAGCACTTTGCCAAATTCTCCACTATCTTTCTGTGATAGCCACCATTCCCCCCTCTACATAATGCACATAGTGTAATGTATGTTTAAACCCAATGTTGCTGTGCACATTCATCTGCCCAAGGCACAATGTACATTCATATGGAGCAGTGGTTCTCAGTCAAACCTTACTGCACCTTCTGTCCAATAATAAATAGGATAGGTAGGAACTAAGAAGTCCTGTAATGCCCACGAATTACTATAGCTTTGAGCTGTAGTAACCACTAGAGTGGAGGTTGTTCCCATGGTGGTTGTAGCAGCTGCAGAAACAAAGATGGCTAAACCCAGGATAGCTGCTACCTATTTTTACATACCTATCAAATATAACTCTGTACATATTTCATGCATTAAATTATATGAGTAGATCTCTAGTAGGAAGAGAGAGAGGATTGTATTGGAAATTCTCATGACCAGGAGGCTTTAATCTATTATAAAAGGATCCAACCCATCCATTTTTAAAAGATGCAAAGTTGTATTTTGTCATTCTTCTTTACAATTCATATAAACGGCTGCTCTGCTACTTGAGTATTTTCAATTCACTTTTCCCTTCCTCTCATGGAGAAAAAAGGGATTTTTTTCATCATTCAGCTCAAACCCATTTTCTTTTACATTTTTTTCCAAAGGGGTTGTTTAATAAATATTTATTTGGCAACACTTTTCAAGCTCCCTATGGTTTCAGACTAATCATGGTGGAATCAAGCCCCTCTCTCAACCTTTATGCTTCTGGCTGATGGGGACTGAGCGGACTTTCAATGTGGAAGAATATAATATTTGATTGAGGATGAGGAAGGGAATACCCATATTTCATGTAGAAGAACTGCATTCAAAGTAAGTGTTATTTTCAGGATTGGGCTTGTCTTCACAAATAATACCTTTGTTTAATTTTCTTTTTATTTCTGCTTTTATTGCTGTTACTGTTTTTTTATGTTACATACACAGGATATTGATCTAATTAATTTATTTTTACTTATTTGGGGCACTTGTATACTGCTGAATATAGTAAAATCCCTCTGTGGTTCACAAAATTAAAAGACAGTGAGATGCAATATTAAAACACAACACTAAAACACATCACTGAACAAATAAACAAACAAAAGTATTTAAGTAGCAGTAAAATGAAGTGGCATGATCAGTTTATGTTACGGCCCAGGGAAAGCCTGGATGAAAGGTGTGTTTTTAGGAGGCATTTGAAAGACATCACATTTTTTGCATCACAAACTACACAGCATCCCTTTTGTTTTGGAATGACCATCAAGGCAGGTGTGATGGAGCTCTGTGTTTGGAATAATGTTGTTGTTGTTATCATCGTCTCTTTTCCCACTCATGGCAGTTTTTCTAGATGGACATGATGGGCTTTGCCAGGTCATGCTGTCTTTACTGATTCAGAAATTTCCTGATAATTGAGCATGTTTTGAGGAAGACTGCTTTCTGGATGTTGGTGTGAATGTATTTTGGTAGGCCCAGTTTCTGAAGGTTTTCTGTATAGTTTTTTGTGTGTGATGCCAGTGACTGATGTGACTAACGGGATAATTGTGACCTTTTCCTGTTTCCATAGTTCCTTAACTTCCATGGGAAGTGGAGTATATTTTTCTCTCTTTTCCTATTCCTTTTCTACAACATTTTTGTCATTAGGTATTGCTATGTCAATGAGGTACTTGTGTTTTTTTGGTTTTTGTCTATAACTTTTATGCCTGGTCAGTTGCAAAGTATTGTCTTGTCCATATGAATTGTTCTGTCCCAGTATATTTTATGATCTGCGTTTTCCAAAATTGTTTCAGGTGAGTATGCATAGTATGGTGTAGGTTGTTTAATGAGGTTGAATTTGATGGCCAGTTGTTGGTGAATTACTTTTGCAGCTGTATTGTGTCTGTCCATATAGTCCATTCCTGCCAGAATTTTACTTCTTCCTGTTTCATGGTCTATTGTTTCTTGGAATCGATGGCATTTCCAACATAAATATGTTGTTGCATTGTTATCTTTTATCATATACTTTTAGTAGTTCTTGGTTGCTATAACTTGATTCTGTATAGCTATTAGGAATCCTTCTCTTTCAGGAAATATCTTGCCCTTCCTGAACCATTCTTATGATTGTTCTTTGTTTATTTGTAGGTTCTGTATTATGTTATAGTGCTTCCAATGTAGTGCTTTTTGTGCTCATTTTTCTTTTTTCTCTGAAAGTGAGAGTGGTCGCGTTTGGTCTTAATTTTATAGTGCTAGGTTGAGTGGGGTGTAATATTTATCTGCTTTTACTATGGCTTTATGAATGGGATTGTTTTTAGTGTGAAAGAATTCTCTGAATGATTTTCATCTGTTTAGCATGAATTATGTCAATGTCCAGCTTCTTTCTATTTTCCCCTTTCTATGCGTAGCATGTTGCATTTTCCTATCCCGAATTCCATTTTCATGTCTGTCGTCAGTTCTTCTGTGATTGTCAGGATGTCGAATCATAGATTCTGATGTCATCCATGTAAATTATTATTATTATTATTATTATTATCAATGGTAGCATTTTACTGACACACACCACCTTTACTCTGGAGGGTCAAGGGATCGTCTGGAGCAACTTTGGAAGGTGAAAGGGAGAAAGAGATGGAGGAGATCTCCCAATGCATGAGTAGAAGTCTGCTCATGTAGCATTGGATGGAAACCATAATCGCCCAAGGGCCAAAGGAAAAAATGTTTGCTCTGCATTGACTCCCTACCCAAAGTACAGAAACTGGCTAGTCCCCTTACTTTGCCTTTGGGAGCAATTCTTTTGATTCCACTCTGGCATAGTGTTCTGCATAACAAGAAGTGGAAGAGAAGAGACAGGCTGTGGGTTATGTCAAGCTCTGTCATCTCAAAGAGACCATAGGGTTCCCTGTGGATTCCCCCCTGCTTCCTTCTGCATTTGGTATATTGCAGATGCTATGCCTGGAGATCTTTAGGGTTTCTTTATTTTGAAATTGGGCCGATATCCATCTCTTTCTCTAAAGGTAGGCCACATAAGCTTTCATATTCAACGTTCCTTGAACTTTAACCAAATTTAATAGCAACATACTCTTTGGAATCTCTGTGGGTTTTGTCGTGTTCAGAGAGGAGCTGTTGAAAATTTGTTTTATGTATCATCATGGTTAAGCCTGCAAATTGTTAGTGTTGGTTGAGCGCCTTTGCAGGAGAGCTGGATTAGAAAATCACTGAGTTCACACTTATTTATTATTACATTTTCATCCCATCTGTTTTCCTGTTGCAAGGAACCCAAGGTGGCTTGTAGAGTCATCCTCTTCATCTCCATTTTAATGTCCTAACAACAACCCTGTGAGGTAGGTTAAGTCAAGGCAAGAGTCAGCAAGTGACCCAAAGTCACCCAGTGAGGTTCAAGGCTGAGTGGGGACTAGAACCTGGTTTTCTTGGGCCCAGTCCAACACCACAATATCACACTGGCTCTCAGTTTTAATCTAAAGATACCCATGTTGCACCTCTGAAATCCCTTATTGACACTTTGGTCACTATATTTCAAATCAGCTGTAGAGCCAAGTGTAACGTTATGGGCAGCCCCCTGTACAACATAACACATTACACAGCAATACAGCCTGGAAGTTACTATAGTATAATTTAACTTTCTGTGTCAATATTTCTTCCTATCCCTTCCATTCTACAGCTCCAATTGTGATAACACCCCACCACTATCTTGATGGTGGAGCTAGTTTAACAACCGTGTTCTGTAGGACATCAAGGTCCTGCCTGTGTGTTCGGTTCTATGCCTGAAATTGGCAAGTGTGGTAGCAATTCCATGTGACCTGGGAGGATGTCTCAAGGACTATAGGATTTTTCAGATCTACTCCTCCGAGGGGAGAGAGAGAGAGATCCCCGGTAGTTCTTTCCCAGTGTCGGAAAGGGAGAGAGGGAGAGGAGGTATAGCAGGGGTGGGTGAATGTGCATGCCAGGACAGGCTGTGGATCTACATCTCTCCTGGCCTCCAGACTTACTTCACAACCAGCTGTGGACCTGTGCCAGACCTGGAGCTGGCAAGGGCCAATTTCCATTGGTTTCAGGGTGGGGTATTTGTAGATTTTTTTTTTTAAAAAAAACACATTCCTGGTTGCATAGAAAGTCTTCTTGGAAATGGCATTTCTTTCTTGCTTCTGCTCTGCTGGACTGATGTTGGCAGACCTTTGGGTTCATTGGAAGCTCTGATATTGGAGTTCTTCACTCTACAACAAACAGGTAACATTACTCTGTAAATGAATGGATGTGCATGTGTTTGAGCTTTGCCTTTCCTTTTGGGAACCCAGGTCTTATCCTACCTCTGTTATTCCAAAAAGTAAGTATGTAATGCATGTAACCTTGTTCTTCTTAATTGTATTAGCAAATGGATCTTTATTATGCACTCTGGCATTTTAAACAAACTTGTGCTTTAAATAAATCTTGGGTTCTTGTTGTTTTAGTTAGGATTTTAATCTAAACTGTTAATTGTTCTGTCCCTGCTAGATTTTATGATGTATTTTAATTGTTTTCTGGTTTTAATTATTGTATTTTTAATAATTTATTTGCTTTACTCTTTGCTCTTTAAGCCACCCAGAGAATATCTGTTGTATACGTCAGTTTACCTGGGCAGCTATATACATTTCATAATAAATTATTATAATACATACTATAATAAAATTTAAATGCTTCATCTGTTCATGATTTTCGTATTAGAAGCCTAAATAGAATTAATTAGGCATCGTAAATGGCATATATTGGTTTAACATAATTTGCTCCAGTATAATAATTTATTGATTTAAATGAGAACAGAATAAAACCTGTTAGTACTCAAAAGAAAAAACTAAAAAAAAAAAATGCCATGAATTTGGATTTTAATTGGATTTGAAGTTTGCACCATTTCCTAGAATCAAATCAACTGGATAGACTGGTTTAAAAAAGAAATGAAAGAAGAAAATTGCTTTGAGGATAGTGTGTTGCATGCCCAGTGGTAAAATAATGACGTATATTAGAATGGAAATGTTAACAGACTCTTCACCAGAGCAGTGTTAGCAGACACTGTTATACAGTAATTATGAGACTACCTTCACCAAGTAATTACTTTCTTCCAGGTGCAAATGTAGGTCTTGGTCTGCCTAAAGAGAATTTCATTTTAATGAAGATTTACTTTTGCAAAGGAAAAAATGAGGGGAAGGTTCTCGGTGAAATAATCTATGTCTGGTTGGAATCTCAATATGCATGATATAGTGCCAATATTAGAGTCCCATTAGTACATTTTCTGACTCCATCAGTTAGGACCATTTTCCTATTAGACAGAATATCAGTTCTCCCATGATGTATGAATGGCTACAAGTGGCATGTATAAGAACAAAAGGGAAACAAAATCTATTGATACGCTCTACGGATGAGTGACTTGGAACCTGGATGGCATGCACTACTAATGAGGCTACCAGGAATAATGTTTTGGCATATCCATTCCTTGACCCAGCCCTGGAATTCAGAATGCCCTTGGCTAAGCACAGATTATGTAAGACCAGCAAGGCAAGGAGCAGTGTACTGTGGCTGTATTTAAACAAGGAAGTATAAACTATACTCTGTGGCCTTAGCTAGACCTACCTTTTATCACGCGACGGAGGAAGGAAGATCTCATGTTGTGTTTAACGCAAGATCCCTCCTCCGTTTACATGTGAGGCGCGACGACCTCAGGAGGAGAGGTGTTGCGGCCACCATTTTTTTTAAAGCAGCAGGAGCGCACGAGTGCCAAAAGTAACAAAAATAATTTCCCCACTCCCCCCACCCTACCCCTGATGGGCGCAGCTCCTGGCTCCACATGAGGAATTGTGAAGAGCCAGGTAAACCTGCGGCAACAGGCCACATGTTCCACGGTCTCGGGCTCAGCCCAAGACTGTGGAAAAACTGGGCCCAAAATGTAGGGCTCTATCCTCGGGCAACGGAGGGATGATCCCTCCCGGATCCTGGGATCCCCTGTGCGTCATGTGGACACAAAGAGATGATCCCGGGGTTCACCCCAGGATAAAGCCCCGTCTAACTAAGGCCTATGTCTTCTAAGCTTTCTCTTTATTTCCAATGTTGCTTAGCCTCTGAATGCAACACTAGGCTTTGTGAAATTTAAAGGCCCATTTGTATATTTGGGGTGGGGGCTGATGGGAAAAGTAAATATATTTTAGCTCTTTGTTTTAAAATCCTAAAGAAAATTTAGAAGGACAGTTGAATCAGTCTGGAGATTTGAAATTTTATAGATTTCATCACATCATTTATTTATTTATTTAGTCATTTCTATACTGATCAACAGCCTAAACTCTCTAATTGACTAAACCTGTAGTCCTGTTGTCCCAGTGATCACAATATTTAGAACCATAGAATCATAGAATTGTAGAGTTAGAAGGCGCCTATGAGGCCATTGAGTCCAACCCCTGCTCAATGCAGGAATCCACCTTAAACCATCCCTGACAGATGGCTTTCCAGCTGCATCTTGAATGCCTCTAGTGTGGGAGAGCCCATGACCTCCTTAGGTCATTAGTTCCATTGTTGTACTGCTCTATCAGTCACAAAGTTTTTCCTGATGTCCAGCTGGAATCGGACGTTGTGTAACTTGAGCCCATTATTATGTGCCCATGCACTCTGGGAGGATCGAAAAGAGATCCTGGCCCTCCTCTCCGTGACAACCTTTCAAGTATGTGAAGAGTGCTGTCATGTCTCCCCACATGCCCTGAGAAGAGGAGACTGAGGGGAGACATGACAGCACTCTACACATACTTGAAAGGTTGTCACGGAGAGGAGGGCCATTTATCTGAACACCTTTTCTGCCTGCAAAGAGGGTGGTGTCTATGGGTGAATTTGGCCCTTGGTAGCCTCTCCGTGTGATGTTTGAAAGGTCCACCACCTTTGCTCCAGCAGTATTAGAACTCCAAAAGTGGAGACACCAAAAAGGAGATGTGCTAGAGGCATGCCAGGGGTGAATTGGAGGCAGCTTTGGATCCATAGGATCCCTCACATTTCCCCCCACATGTTTGTCACTCCTTTTTACTTCTCATGCCCCTTTGGCATGCTCTGTAGGAGAGCATATCCTACATGGGATGGGAGTAATTCCCATGGAAATAAGGAAGTCTTACTTCTGCTTAGGTGTGCAGTGTATTTACAAATTCACTGTATGTGCTGCATTCCCAAATGAAAATGAGTTCCTCCATATACAACATCCATCTCTCCCATAAATTCATTTTGAATTATGGAGAGTTTTGATGCTTCAAGGAAATAGATTTTTTTTAAAAAAATAAAATCTCCATCCCATCCCCCAAAATAAATATTTTAAAAAATAATATCACATTTATCACTAACATGCATATTTCATTGGCATATTAAATTGTTTATGCATGGTGTGAGAAATGCTATGTATATAAATATAGTTGTTGATCTGGGAGGCTATAATGTATCTATGCAGGCCTGAGGCCTAATGTTGTTATTGTGTTGATGGCCTGTTTGATAGTAAATGCTTGGTGACATATTCTGTAGGGAGAGAGAGAGAGAGATGATTGATTTTAATATTTACAGATGGGACCTAAGTTAGGCAAATTCAATTTTGATTGGCCTGGGAAACATCAGATTCTGATTGTCTGTGGTTCTAGCTAGGTGGAAAGAGCAGTTGGGAAGTGATAGTTGACAGCTGAAAGTTGAATTAGTCAACTGATGGTTAATGAGGGAGTTGGCTGGTGGGTGGGTAGGGAAGAGCTGAGGGGGAAATGAATAGCTAAGGCCCAAATATTTAGCTGTTCCTTGATTCTGTGTGACAACCAAAATGTGGTTGGTGAAAATCAGGAGCAGAGCAGGTGCTTGTGTTATGCCAGGAGACTCCTCTAAGATCTTACTAAAAGAAAGATTGCAGGCATCAACATACAAATAAATGGTCTGTCCAAGCAGTCCAAAATAAAACAAGAATTGCTTTGGGAGCCAGAGTAATAATGTACCCAAGAGCTGGACCTGGTTGTGAGTGTGTTTCTCCTGAGTTAAAAGAATCATTAAGAGGTTGTGGGCTCTCCCACACTAGAGGCATTCAAGAGGCAGCTGGACAACCATCTGTCAAGTATGCTTTAGGGTGGATTCCTGCATTGAGTAGGGGGTTAGACTTGATGGCCTTATAGACCCCTTCCAACTCTACTATTCTATGATTCTATGTTTGTATTAGCAACAGTGTCTCTTGAGTCCTTAAGAAGTTTCAGCAAACATTCTTTTGAAAACCCAAAAGTAAGTAGTAGTGTTTAATCATGTAAAAACATGTCCTACTAATAAGCCACTTGTTTAATTGTTCATTTTGTCTGTAGTGGTGGTAACCATCTCACTCCTAAGGACATGTTGAGACAGAATGGCTGGGGAAAGCTGGGAGTTCTATAACTTTTTTTTTGCATGGGTTTGCACCTTAAAGGCACAATTAGATTGGGGGGGGGGAAGGCCTACAGCTCCCAGCATTCCCTTGCCAGCATGGCTGGTTGGAGGATGCTGGGAGTTGTAGGAATTTTATGTCTAAACAGTCTCAGTATTGCGCCTTAAGCCTTTTATACCAAACTACTTGAAGATTTTAAAATATTCTAAGAGAACTGGTGGCAGTGGAAAGGGGTCATCTTAAGGACCCCTTTCCATTAGGTCTTGTAGTAGTAAATTCATTAGGCTCTGAAATTCATGCATTTCCTAGAAGAAAAAAAGAGAATTCCCCAACAGTGGGATTGCCCAGTGAAGGAGCGGTTTCCCCCTAAATAGTGTGTGAGAGAAATGCAATTGCTTTCTGTTTTATGTATTCCTTTGGAAATTACCTTGTCACTGATAATTGTAGGGAGTGCAATGTTTCAATTAAGCTTTCTTCTGCTACTCTATAAAACATATGGAATCTGAAGAACTCCACTGAGCTATGATACAGGACAGGAGGTGTATTAAAACTAGATGAGATGTGACAAACCTTATAAAGCAGAATTCTATCATAATGAACCATGATAGGCACAAGACATTCATCAGACAGAAACATCCAGCTGCACATAATTCTTCAGTCTATCCCTTTTAGATGTTCTCTACATGAAATGGGCCATTGACACCCAATCTTCACAAATGTCCAAATCCTATAAGAACATGTGATTCAATGTAGAGATTTATACATTATTGAACTGTGGCTCAAGTCCATTACCTGGAACCATATTACCTGGATTTTTTGCCCTGCAATCTCACTTTGCATGCCTTGGTTTTAATGCAACATTACACTTGGTCAGTGATGTTGCATTAAAACACGATCCACCCACCCCACATGCCACTTTTAAAGTGAAAGTCCAACATTTGGGGTCACAGGCAAAATTCAGTGGAAATTCGGTCGTACAATGACGGTGCTGGGGGCTGGAAGCAGAAATTGGCCCCTGAGCCCCCAGATATGATGGTGGCTATAGAGAAAAATCAACTTTCAGAGGTTGTATGTCATTGAATACCAGTGGAGCGGCCAGATAAAACAGAGGACAGAACTCCTGCAACTTTAATAGTGTAGAATTCTGTAAAAAAACCAAAAAAAACAAAGGGGGGGTACAGGAGGTGTAGCTTGTCATGCAATTCTCACTTTTCTGCCAGTATTAAAGATCCAGGAACTCTGTCCCCCACTTTTTTTTTTTTTTTCATCTGGCAACCGTAAAGGGAGAACTTCTTGGAGGCAACTGGAGGGGAAACCTCAACTACTGTAAAATGCTGCCACTAGGTAACATACTATACCATCTTCTTCAGTTTCACTTGGTTGCCTGTTCATTGCTGGGCTGAATTCAAGGTGCTGGTTTTAACCTTGAAATCCCTAAATGACTTAGGACATGGGTACCTTAAAGACCACCTTTTCCCACATGTTCCTTTCTGTATGCTCCATTCAACATCTGAGCCTTTGCTCCAAGTACACTGCTGAATGAGGTCCTAGGAGCAGGATCTTTTCAGTAATGGCACCCACTTTGTGGAATGTCCTTCCATGAGAGGTTCATCACTTTATTCTTTTAAGCTAAAATGTGGCTGCTCCAGAATATTTGTAGTTGACTGTTCTCTTGGCTTAGTGCTGTTACCTGCATCATCAATGTTCTTTTGTTTTGTGGTACCTAATTATTGTGAATTTAGGAGTAATTTTATACCGCCCAGACAGCTTCGGCTATTGGGCAGTATAAAAATGGAATAAATAAATAAATGCTGCATGGTTGGATTCTGCTAGGCATGTGTGAGCTGGTGGAAGAGGGTGTCCTCACCCCCTCTCTCCACAATATCCCTTCTAGCCCCCTGAAAATGCTACACTGAGGGCCCATTCAGAAGACACCTTAAACCATAGCTTTAACCATTACGGTTAAGCCAGAAAGCCAGGCCATGTGCAGAAGACACCTTAAACCATGGCTTTAACCATGGTGAATAAGGCTTTTTGCTTTATTCACCATGGTTAACACTGTGGTTTAAGATGTCTTCTGAACACAGCTGGCTTTCTGGCTTAACCACCATGGTTAAAGCCATCGTTTAAGGTGTCTTCTGAATGGGGCCAGTGGGTCAGAGGATGATGGGTGTGAGCTGTATTGCAGGAGGAGGGATCCCTAAAACTCATGGTGAAGGCACCCTCTGTGAATGGAGATGGTCTTCTGTCTATGGACAGCAGATCCTGGATCCAACTCTATGTGTTTGTATGTGTTATGTGATGCTTTATTATGAGAGTTTATCTCCTGAAAATAATGTATACAATAAATAAATAGTAAATCTGATTGACCATTGTGAGAAAACAGGAACTTTGCTCTGATCAAGCAGAGCTCATATATCTTCCTTGTATGCAAGCATAGAATGACTTCTTAATTTCTTAAAAGAAATATTGCAAAATGCAGTAGCTTGTCTTTTATAGAAAACAAGGAACCATAATGAAGATATTTTGGCATCAAAATCATACTGTATAGCGCAAGGGGAATCCATTACCTTGTAAGCAAATCAATTCCATTTGTTTTCTCTCCTACTGATGTATTTTTAATGGAAATGCCCTGTGAGGTAGCAGACATTAAGTGATGGAGAGAATTAGATGCTACATTTAGTTTATGAAGGAAGTCGAAAGTTACGCAGGCAACCAATCAGAAAGGGAGCAGTATGCCGAGCAGGGGGTACACAAATGGGACTCAAAAGAAAGCAGAGACACAAATATGCATTTCTCATGCACTTCTGTTGTTTGCTTTGATCACAATCCCCTCCCAGCAAGCTTGAAACAGATTTGAAAATGCTTATGAGCTGAGAAGCCCAGGCTTCATGCTAAAGGGATGAAACAATAATATTATTAGAGCAGAATGAGAGTGAAAACACAAATAAGAAACTACCGACGACACAACCTGGGGAGGAAAGACAACGTTCTTTCTGCAGCAGATAACACAGGGAACTGAGCAGAGCAGTGGAACTATAGGGGGAAAACAAAGCAAGAATCCACAGGATACCAAAAGAAAATCAAAGAGTGGAATAAATGAAGTCCACTGCAGGTCAGCGTAGCTAAACTCAAGAATCTGTTGCTTTTTCCCACGTTTGTTTTTCTTTAATTTCCTTCCTCATGGATAAAAGAAAGCAGTTTGAAAGGCTCAGAGAGATCCATCATATCAATAGAGGTTTCTTTTGTGTGTAGTTACATAGATTTTTAGCTAGTTGGTTTAGCTGGTGCACCAATGGGCTGAAACAACTGCCCATCAGAACTGGCGAAAAGGTCCTAGTGCTGTGATGAAGGCCAGGAATGATTTCTTAGTGCACTCAAAGCCTAGTTCTGATTCTGAGAGCCTAGAACAGCAATTCAGTGAGAAACATCCATCCAAATGGGTAATGTTTTTCAAGGGGACAAATAGTGTCTCTGCCTTGAGTAGAATATACTTTTTTAGTTGGCACAAACCCTAGTGTCATCTTTATAGGGTTGGTTTATAGAAATGCATCTTTCTGATTTTAAGAGGAAAAGAAGGTTGTTGTTTTTAAGGCTACTTCAGAACAATACTTAAATGGTTTTAATAAGAATCCCTGGTTCATCATTGGTGTGTCTATGGCCTTAGCTAGACCTAAGAATTATCCCAGGCAAGTGGAGGGGTCGTCCCTGCCTGCTCTCGGAATCTCCTGTGTGTCATTTGGATGCACAGACATGATCCCAGGACAATCCTGGGATATAGGCCTGGTCTAGCTGAAGGGAAAGAATTCTGCTTAGAATTCTTTCCCTTCAACTAAAATTGGTTGTCACGTATAGAAGAACTGCCAAATTTTCAGCAAACAGATGTCCTCAGGTTCACAATTTATGTGTTTCCACAGAAGAAGTACTATTAAATCAGAAGCATTTACAAACGATTCCTGTATTAAGAACATAAGACAAAAAAAATGTTCCATCCGTGTGTGTGTGTGTATGTGTTAGTGGTGGAATAATGGGCTCAACACGGAATAATGGGCTCAAGTTACAGGAAGCCAGATTCTGGCAGGACATCAGGAAAAACTTCATGACTGTTAGAGCAGTACAACAATGGAACCAGTTACCTAGGGAGGTTGTGGGCTCTCCCACACTAGAGGCCTTCAAGAGGCAGCTGGACAACCATGTGTCAGGGATGCTATATTGTGGATTCCTGCACTGAGCAGGGGGTTGGCCTTGTAGGCCCGTTCCAAGTCTACTGTTCTATGATTCTAGTGTGTGTGTTTCTGGATTAGTTTAACCATCGTTATCAATTAATGATTGATAATGAACCTTTGAACTTTGCTCATTGCAAATGACATGGTCAGGATGACGACGGGTGAACCAGGTTGTAAACAAAAATGGATCCACTTCCAAAGCAATGCTGATTAAATGATTCACTTTCAAATACAAATGTTTATATCATTCATTGGTGGAATTACAGAGAGTAATGAATGTTTCTACCATCTGCTCTTTCCATCTGTCTGCTGCCCAGAAAAAACAACAACAAACCTCTAGGTGTACTCTTGGGTATCAGAACTAATGTAAGCCACAGAGGAAGAAAAATGATTTGTGTTCCTTGCACTATGCTATTTCTGCACTCTGAAATCTCAAAGTAGACACCTGTACTGAGCATATGAATAGTGCAGAAAACACTTTGATAATGCCATTGTGGAAGGAGATTAAAATATGCCTGAAGGCCAAATTCATTTGTCCTAAACTGCCCTTATCCGACCCCTTTTCTTGCTGTAATTTAAGAAGTTGCACAAAACCCAAATCCTGGGTTTTGTGATGAGGAAATTCTCTGTAGCTCTAGGAGCTATCAACCTGATTAGATGACCAGGCCAAGACCCAGGAGAAAAGTAAGCTGGAAAATGGAAATAAAGTGCTCTAGTTCCAGCAAGGTGCACTATGCAGAAAAATCTAGAGAGACAGGCTCTGAGCCAGACCCCATCATAATTCCTTCATTGGAAAAGTCCCTAGTGTCCATTGATGGGAAGGATTCCCATTTCTGCTTTCCTTTTTGTTGGAGCACACACACACCCCACGGTTAATTTTTATAACAAACATTGTGTTCTCAATCTGACCATGTTAAAGAGCTGTTTAATCTTTCCATAAGCAGCTGATCAATTCTCTCTCCTCAGAGTTGTGTTGTAAATGCAAAACCATGAGGAGTAGGTCCTCTGTCACCTCCAACTGTGAGTCCAAGTGCACTCTGAGGCCCTTTCTACACCCAGGAAAATGGAGGACTCATCCCTGCCTGCTCCCAGGATTCCCTGTGTGTGATTTGGATGCATAGGGATGATCCTGGGATGACCCTGGGATAAATGGCTAGTGTAGACATGCCCTGAGTGCTGCAGTTGGCATGATGCTGAGACACCACCTCAACAGGCCCTTCCCTAATCTACCTTGAAACAGTCAAGGCAGTCTCAAATTTGATAGAAGGAAGGGGAAGGGCCACCAAAGTCTGGGCACTATGACCTTCTGGAGGCCCAGCAGAAAATCTCAGGTGGCCTCTTAAAACAAACAAGAAAGGCAGGCTGAAACTGATTGAAAGATAGACAGCAAACTCAATTCCTTCTCTTCCACTTCTCCCAGCCCTAGCAGCAGAAAGACAGACTGTGAGATCCATTCCTAGAGGAAACCCTTGGCAGGCAGCAGGGGTGGGTGCTATGTTCCCTCAGAAGAGCCCCAGAGCACGGCCTGAGTGGTGTTCCCAAGAATCTCATCAGTTCCTATGTAAGCTGGAATATTGCAAGCCTGAGGAACATAGCTTTCCTTGTCTGTGAAAGCAACCTATACAAATCATTGGTTCCAAATAGAAGCAGTAATACAAATAATGGATTGCTGATATCTTGTTATTAAAGCATTTTTTTAAAAAAATACTCAACATTGTTACTTCTTAAGAAGTCATAAAAATATATTGTACTTACCTACATTTACAGTGCAATCCTATACATGCCTGTTCAGACATAAATCCTATTGAGTTCAGTGAGACTGAAATACAAGGATGTGTGCCTTAGCTTAATTTGTAGTGCAGCCTTTCTGATCCTGGTGCCTGCCAGCTGTTCTGGACTACAATTCCCATCAGCCCCCACCATCTTGACAATGGTCAAGGATCATGGATGTTGTTGCCCAAAACTTATAGAGGCTACTCAGCTGGGAAAGACTGTTGTAAAAGCAATGTTCTGAGCATCCTGGACAAATGCTGAAAATAGGTTCCTATGAATGGAATGATTCCAAATGTTATGTGCTCCATCCAGAGCCCTTTAACACTCCAATGTACATTTGGAGTTCTTGCATCTGCACCATTTGTTTTATTAGTTCAGGTTCTTCTCCTCAAAGGAATTGGCTGCAGTTCTCCTTTATGAAAGCTCCAAGTTCATGCAAAAATATTGAATGTGTTCTCAACATGTACATATCCAAAACTGATGGAAATATAGCAGTAGGCAGTACTGGACCTGTCACAAATAGGGAAGTGTCTGCAATCAAAGAGATTGTGGGTTGTTGTTGTTTTAAAAAAGTCCTTTTATTGTTTGTTTTTGCTTCACCCGTCTATTTAAGATGTTTCTCTAACCTGTTAAAGATCCTGTTAAAACTGTCTCAGAAGCAGAGTTGTTAGCGAATTTTATTTGGTATGCAATCTTAAGCAAACTGACCCAATTAACACTTCCTAGACTAATATGCAGGTTGGAATGCAGTTACCCTTCGGATTGTACCTTTCTCAGATTTTTCTGATTGCATTCTCTGCTCCAAAATCTATATCTGAAGGAAAAATGCATACACAATTGTGTGCTTTAGGAAAATGTGTATTTTGAAGGAAAATATGTAGAAAACAGCATATTTTAGAAGAAATGCATACAATTAAATGCAGTTTTCACACATTTTTCAAAAAATTGCAGAAAATAGGATCAGATATATGGATCCATATATATGGATCAGATATGGAACAGATCCATTCCTACTCTGAAGATGGTGGACTCTCCATTAGAAGTAGAGGCTGAATGGCCACCTATCAGGGATACTATAATACCAGATCTCCTGCATCAGCAGGGTGTTGGAGTGGAAGACTGTTGAGATCCCTTCCAACTCTCTGATTCTATCAATGTCTTCCTCTTGCCGTGTGTTCCTCCAAGTCCTGTGACAGTGTGGTCAATTTTTATCCTGGAAAAAAGGAGGCTAAGGGGAGATATTATAGAGGTGTAGAAAATTATGCATAGTGTGGAGAATGTGGATTAGGAGACATTTTTCTCCCTCTCTCAAAATACTAGAACCTGGAGTCATCCCATGAAGCTGATTGGTGGGAGATTCATGTGAAATAAAAGGAAGTACTTTGCCACCAAGTGCATAGTTAAACTATGGAATTCACTACCACAAGATGGTGGTGATGGCCACCAATTTGGATGGCTTTAATAGGGAGTTGGATAAATTCTCGAGGGAGAAGGCTATCAATGGCTACTAACCCCAATGGCTATGTGCAGTAAGCCTGTATGCACCAGTTGCTAGGAAACATGGGTGTGAGGGTGCTGTTGCACCATGTCCTAGCTAGTTGGCTACTGTGTGAACAGACTGCTGGACTAGATGAACCCTCGGTCTGATCCAACATAGCATTTCTTATGTCCTTATGTTCTTAATATCACCATTCCTGAGACCATTCCTGTGATGAAAAGAACAAATTAGAATAAAACTTCTTCCCCATCTTGAAAAAAAATGGTTGTGAGACAGCAGTTAGCAGTACTTAAGAGAAAAGTCTGCCCATTCAAATCCTTAAAAGCAAAGAAATTACTTGTTACAGGAACCTTCAGACCTCAGTGAAATGAATGTATGCATTTGAATCCCATTGATTCATTCTTCAGTGATGGGTTTCTAAGTAATGTGTAACATTAAGATGAACACTTTGTACTACAGAATGTGTTAAGTTACACAAATAGCTGAGGGGAAGCACATGGAGGTGGGAATCACACAGTACATGTTTGTCACTAACTTGCTTAGCTTTTGGCACTTGAAGTGAAAGGTTTACCTAGGGGACCCATTAATAGAATTTTGTCATAGTGGCCTCTGACCATTTGACTTGGGCCGTTGCTAGACCAGGCGTTAGCGCGGTGTGAGGCCTGGTTTCCCTCCTGTGCATCCAAATGATGCACAGGGGATTCCAGGGTCAGGCCGCACTAAAACCTGCCTTAAACCGGGATAAGCGGATTCGCTTATGGCCCGGGTTTTCCGCAGCCCCGGCCTGAGGCCGGGGCTGCGGAACGTCTAGCAGGGTCCATGGCTTTTCCCGGCTGCTCGATTACTTGTGAGTAGCCGGGAGAAGCCACGGACTGGGCACAGTGCTCATAGGAGCACTGTGCCCATTGGGCCGGGGGGGGGATCCCGGGGGGGGGGAGATAGGGGCAGCGGGGGAAGGCCAGACCCGGCAGGAGAGAGGGGGGGAGAAGAGCGGGCAGCGGGAATGGCAAGGGGGCGGGTGGGGGAAGAAGGATGGGGACAAGGCATTGGGCATGGAGGAGGACAGGCAAGCGAGCAGGCGGGGGGGGGCATCAGGAATTGTGGGGGGATCAGGGGCAGGGGGAACGGGGGGGACTTTATTTTTTTTAAAAAAAACTACTTACCTTCTCTGCGATGCTCCAGCACACATGGCCCCTTTAAGCTCCCAACCAAAATGGCCGACGCGACGGGGCTTCCCCTTGCCCCGTCATGTGTTACGTCTGGAAGAGCGCGACGGCGCGTGCTAGCTGTAGCGCGCCATCGCCCCGACTCCCAGATGAATTATAAGGTAGGTCTAGCAAGGCCCTTTGTCTTTATGTGGCTTTGTGCTACATTGTCCCTTACACTCACTTAGAGTCCCTGACACTCACTGATGACCCAGTAACAAGTTATTTAACTTTGCTCTAAAATTAGACATATGACTATTATTTAGATGTCATGGCTTGGAATAGACTTGAGACAACCACCCCCCATGTGTCTCAATGCAATCTCTAAGCACAGCCAAAACATGCCTCTTCGTGTGCTCTCCATGTGCTAAGTTTTGTCATTGAGAAGCATTTTCAGTGATCCCTTCTCCAGACTTCCAGCAAAGCCTAGGTCTGTATGTATACTGAAAGATATGTAAGAACTTATTTGAACCAGGATTTTGGATCTGATTTATGTGAAACACACACACGCACACGCACATACACACACACACACACACACACACACACACACACATGTATTTCACTTGTTCTCCATTTTATGTATTTTATTTGTTATCTGCCATGAGACTTTGGAGTTATATCAGGTAAAGACTGAGAAAAGTAGGGAGAAAGGTAGATAGATATAGGCCTCATCTACACAAAGCAGGATATTGCACTATAAAAGTGGTATGAAAGCAGTATATAAAAGGCAGGAGCCACACTACTGCTTTATAGCAGTATTGAATTGCACTGACAACTGTTTGCCCCCATTGACATATACCATATACCACTGTCATAGCACTATACCTTGCTTGGTGTGGCTCCTGCCTTTTATATATCACTTTCATACCTCTTTTATAGTGCAATATCTTGCTTGGTGTAGATAAGGCCATAGATATTTAAATAAATACCCAACACTAATATCTAATGGTGATATATAACACTTAGGGCTTTGCTAGACCTGCCGGGATAAGCCGGCAGGGAGGCGGGGCCAAGGCGCGCTAATGTTAGCGTGCACCGCCTCAGCTTCCAGACGCCGGACGCGCAGGGACGACGCAAGCCCTGCAGCGTCCGCCTTTTTTTTTTTTAGTTTAAAGGGGCCACGTGCGGCCCGAAGACTCCGGAGAAGGTAAGGGTTTTCTTTAGTTAACCCCCCCCATTTGTCCTCCCTCGCCATCTCCTGTTCATCGCCCCCCGCCCTCCCTCGCCATCTCCTGTTCGTCGCCCTCCGTCCCCCCTCGCCATCTCCTGTTCGTCGCCCTCTGCCATCCCCTCTCCTGCCGGTCCGGCCTTCCCTCCCCCATCTCCCCCCCCCCCCGGATCACCCCCCCTGGCATGATGGGCACAGCACTCGTATGAGCGCTGTGCCAGGTCCGTGGCTTTTCGCAGCTACTTGTGAGTAAGCGAGTAGCCACAAAAAGCCACAGACCTTCCTAGACGTTTCTCAGCCCCGGCCTGAGGCCGGGGCTGTGAAAAAGGCGTGCCATAAGCGACTTCGCTTATGGCGCGTT
Source organism: Elgaria multicarinata webbii (assembly GCF_023053635.1). Taxonomy (NCBI): domain Eukaryota; kingdom Metazoa; phylum Chordata; class Lepidosauria; order Squamata; family Anguidae; genus Elgaria; species Elgaria multicarinata. Next base: position 152,345,038 of record NC_086172.1, on the reverse strand, counting down.
AGAGGAGGCCTCAGTGCGGCCTGGCGCCAGATTCCCCTGTGCGTCATCTGGATGCACAGCAGGGAAACTGGTCCACAAAGCGCGCTAAGGCCTCATCTAGCAAGGCCCTTAGTTAATTCTATTTCCCAAAGACTAAACATTTCCTCAAGAAAAGAAATATTGTATAAATTTATTTATTTATTTATTACATTTATATACCGCCCCATAGATGAAGCTCTCTGGGCAGTTTACAGAAGTTAAAAACACTGAACATTAAAAGTATGCAAAATTTAAAACCATCAAAAATATAAAAACAACAGTATAAAATGGTATAAATAAACAGACAGTTTCTCGAGGATTCCTGTTCTAAAGACTTCATCTTCCTCACAATTCCTGAACCAGCTACAATTCTATACACAGTAACCTGGGAGTAAGTCCCAGTGAAGCCAATGGTATTCACTTCTGAGTAGACATGTATACAGTAATTGCACGCCATGCCTCCCATCCCTGTCTTCATCCCATTTTCTTAGCATACATTTTAGGCCCAGCATAAAGAGTTAAGAAAGGGGGTACTCTGGCCTAGATGAGAAACCTTTTTCAGCCTGAAGGTTGAATTGGCTCTGGACAGGTATCAGGGCCCACATGCCAGCAATGGGCTGGCTTCATCCCAAAGTGGGAGGGCCATTCCCATGCTGGCATGCACCCCCACCCACCCCCACCCACATAACACACTGGTTTACCCATTCATGTTCTCATAAGCACATTCACTCAAATATATGCGTACACACAGTCACACAGGCACACACAGTGGGCTTCACCCACCAATTGGAGAAGACAAGTGGCAGGCCAGATTGGCTCCTGTTCTGATGAACTGATGGATCAATAAGTCACTGCTCAAGGTGTAAGTTCAGTCAGACGTCTGTTTCAAAATTGGCATCTTCAAAATTGAATCGAAGGGGTAAGGTTAATACACTTAAGAGAAATGCTATACCTCAAATTCCTTATGCTATGTATGGGATACCCTTACTTATACTGAACTAATATTTCCAAAGCTTTAATATTTTGTTTCACAATTTTTAAAGGTTTTTTTTTTGGGGGGGGGGATCCTTTCCACCAGGAATATCTTTCAAAAGGATACAAATTAAGCTACAATTTGTGGAAATTATAGCTGAAATTTGTATAAAATGGCAACCACAATTTCCGTAAATGTCAAAATGGACAAATTCTTTCCAAAAATCAATGGAAGCCACTGGGCTGTGCAAATGGGGTGGGTGGAGTGAGACCAAGAATGTTTGTAATTGCTTTATAACTAAAAGGTGTGTGGCTGCCCATTCAGACATTCACATTTTGGCACATTGCCATGATGGCTTATAATTTTCAGAAAGCAATTATTATATTTAGCTTTCCTTGCATACAAAATATCCACTGAAAAGGTATTCTATTGTTTCCATTTCTTTGCCAACACAAAGAGACACTTTCCTCTTGTGCTATACTGGGAAACCTCTAAATGAATTCTATTCTAATCTGCACTTCCTTTCAAGAGATTTTCATTCCCTCAACAAATATTTAATTTCATATAAAGAAGAAGTATACTCAAGGGAGATTATCGACTCTTTAAATGCCTAGCAACAGGTGCAAATTATCCATATTATCACATACACATGTGTTAGCATGGCACTATGAAATCAACTCATTACGCAAAATTCAACCGCTCACTAGAAAAGTGAAATGATTTATTAAATCCAAATGCATTTTCTCCCCTTGATCAGCACACCTTTTGGTTTTACAATTTTCAACATTTTTGCACATAAATTAATCTCAATGGGAACTAATTATGAACATTTCCAGAACTTCTGTTTTATTTGGTAGTGGAAATATTACACTTGCATTCACAGGACTCCTCCAACCATTAGTCATTAACAGTCCAATCCGATGCACATTTATTCACAAGTAAACCCCACTGAGGTCAGTGGAGCATATATCCAAGTGAATTGGCACAGGATTGTGCCATAAGAACATTCCCCTATTTAGCATGAAAACAATTTCTTAACGACTTCACCAAAGAGCTATTACATAATAAAAGACTAGTCCTTCACTATATTCTTCATATTGATGAAGTCTCTGGCAAAAGTTTTGAGGGCAAAAGCTAACACGATGAAACATTGTTCCCTTTAGAGTTGCCACCAAATATTTTATCTAAACTGCAATTGGAAGCTGTGATTCACTTCAAAGGACAGGAAAAGTTATTTTATATTGGAACAGATATCATCTTTATGAAAATGTATCTTCACAAATGTTTTTCCCAAATTAGCAGAATTGTTGATTATATAATTGCTCTTTTTATTTTTCAAATGTTTTGTTTTATTAACAGATGGGACACATTTGTACATAATCATATCACAATTGCATTCCTTTTGCAAGTCTTGGATGCTTTTTAACAGTGTCTGAAATAAAGACCTGCATGTCTGTGTGAAGGGATTTCACTTCAGACAAAGTATCAGAGGTATTCTGAGGAAAACCTTTTGATATGACTAACACCATTCCTCAAAGGGGATTTGCACATACATAGGTTGTCACTGAACATATTTTGGAGATCCCTTCTGAAGCAGAACATTTGAGGAAGCTAAAAGGGTTTTCAAATGTCTAGTGAAATTTCTTGGATGCCGGGTTCACCCATAAATCAAGAGCAATAGACTGATTCAATGAATTGTGTGGAATCAGAGTGAAGCTAGACTGAAGGGAAGGTAATTTTATGAAAAATCTGGTTGATGCAGTCAAAATAAAATATCACCTTTCCAGGTCCATGGGTACCTCAAAGGTACAAAAAAGAAAGAAAAAGAAAGAAAGAAATGGAGAGGAGGAACTAAAATGTGATCAAAAATACATTTTAGCCAAGCTATCAACCATCTTTCCACCAGCCAATGTATAGATACATTCCCTAAATTCATGAAATAGAGTTGCTCCGACTTCCATCACAGAGTAATGGGAGTGGGACTTAAAAAATGGTAATCAAATTTTGGCATGGTGCCTTTTCTCCCCCGTGCTTACTGAAGGAAAGCACAGCACTGTTTATAATGGGAAATTCCTATCACATTAACTCAAACATTTTACTAATAGGCTAAGGGTGAGAGGAGGCAGGCTAAACCTGTCAGCTATAAATGCAGGTAATGCCAATTAATGTGTAGTCCTACATTGAAAACACTTTGACCAAATGGGTGACACTTTTCCTTTTTAAGCAGGGGGGGAAAGTAGATTAAACTGTGGCTAAAACTAAAGAATTTCCCTTTTGCTCCCAGAAGTTTATTCTTTTCCTCCCAGACGTCAATAACAATAATGCTGGAATGAATTTTGTAGGCTTACTAGCTTATTCTGTATTCCACATGTTATATTGAGAGGGGGGAGATGTTGAGAGGATGGGGGGGAAATAGCCAATGATTATCTGCCTAATTTTGCACAGCAAAACAAAATTCACCTGTTTTTCTCACCAGAGCAAAGGTATTAATATGACTTCTGTGGTATAATTTATTTGTGGTATTTTAATTTGTGGCATTGTAGAAAAAAATAAGGAAAGTGGCTTTTCCCCCCTCTTTTTTTCTCTTATGCTTGAGTCATCTTTGTTTTCGTTTGTTTTTTGTTTTTAATAATATAAATAGCCCAGTTCATTGGGCCATTGGGCCTATGACCAGCAATGGGGGTTCCTCTTCTGCAGGCCTAAAATTCTAGGAAACCTAGAATAAGTTATTTCATAAACACAGGAAGATGTGGCCAGTATAAACAGACACTGTTGTTAATAACCCTAGAATAAATAGCAATACAAAGTTTCATCTAACATGATTTTTATTGTATTGAGGAGAGGTTGAGCAATGAACAAACAAGGGGCAGAATTAATCTAGATTCTAGCAGATCAAAATGACTCTGAAAATGAAATGAAGATTTTTTTTCTGACTATTCTTTCTGAGGGCATGGCTAGACAGGGCGCTATCCCAGGGATCACCCCGGGATCATCCCTGTGCATCTACATGATGCGCAGGGCATCCCGGGAGCAAAGAGGAATGATTCCTCCCTTTCCCCGTGATATTGCCCTATGGTCTACCCTTCCATTCCGGTTTTTCCCATGGTCTTGGGATGATCCTGAGACTGTGGGACGTGTGGCCCACGGTCACGGTTTTGTCCCAGCTCCTCGCAAGTAAATGTGAGGAGCTGGGAACTGGGCATGGGGCACGGAGCTCCTCAGGAGCTCTGTGCCCATGGAGGCGGGGTGGGGGTGCACGAGGTGTTGTTTGTTTTTTAACCACTTACCGTTTTGTTGGAGTGCTTGTGCGCTTATTTACCTTTAAGAAAACAAACAAAATGGCAGGTGTGACGTCCTCTTCCTCCTGGGACATCGCACACCGTGTGTAGATGAGGGGGATGATATCGCAACTAGGGGTGTGCATGGACCCCCCCATTCCGCTTCTCTTCCAGATCCGCAATTTGCAGATTGGGCCACTTCGCTCCGTCCCACTCTACCTATAGTCCACTCCGCTCTGCTGCGGAGCTCCGGATCCGGATCGGAGCTCCACTTTTCCCCCCCATAGGCTTGCATTGAAATCCAAAAAAGTATACAACTTTTTTCTGTTACAGTTAGAAACCTGATGTTTGGCACCACAACACCTCATGCAAGTATACACATGCCTGCCAAGACTCAAGCGAATCCCATCATCCCCTGATTTTTGGGGAATTTATGAAAATCGGACACCCCATTTTCAGACATGGGCTTTTCTCCGACATTTTCACAGATAATTTTTTTTGAAGTGGGCACCCTCACAGATGCCATCTAGAGCCACATTCATGGCAAGACTCAAACAAATCCCTTCATCCCCTGATTTTTGGCGGGGCTCTAACCTTTTAACTCACTCCAATTCATACCCCTTTCGATATCTCTGTCAATTTGCACATCAGAAACCTCATGTTTGGTCCCATGACAGCTTATCCATGTGTCCAGATGGATGCCAAGTTTCAAGCCAATCCCATCATCCGCTGATTTTTGGGGAATTTTTGAAAATCGGACACCCCATTTGCAGACATGGGCTTTTCTCCGACGTTTTGATAGATAATTTTTTTGAAGTGGGCACCCCCACAGATGCCATCTAGAGCCACATTCATGGCAAGACTCAAGCCAATCCTATCATCCCCTGATTTTTGGCGGGGTACTAACCTTTTAACTCACCCCAAATCAAGTCCCATGCTACAACTATGTCAATTTGCATGTCAGAAACCTCACGTTCGGTCCCATGACAGCTTATCCATGTATCCACATGGATGCCATGTTTCAAGCCAATCCCATCATCCCCTGATTTTTGGGGAATTCATGAAAATCGGACACCCCATTTGCAGACACGGACTGTTCTCTGATGTTTTAACAGATAAAAAAAATTGAAGTGGGCACCCTCACAGATGCCATCTAGAGCAACATTCATGGCAAGACTCAAGCCAATCCCATCATCCCCTGATTTTTGGAGGGGCTCTAACCTCTAACGCACCACCCATAACCCCAATTCACACCCCTTTCGATATCTCCGTCAATTTTCACGTTAGAAACCTCAAACTTGGCACCATTGTAGCTTATCCAGGGATACACATGCATGCCAAGACTCAAGCCAATCCAAGCCTCCCCTGATTTTGGGGGAATTTATGAAAATCGGACACCCCAGTATCTCAGGGATTTAAAGCTGCAGACAGCTCAATGGGGCCATTTCAAAGGAAATCCTAACATGCCATGAATTGGGGAGTAGAGATAAACCTAAATATGAATCTTCTTCCACCCTTAAAAAATTGATTTGGAACTTCCAAAACTCTAAGTGAGCGCAGGAAGGACTTCTCCCCTGAGTCAAAGCAAGACACAAACACCATCCCTGCGAGGCGGGTAGGGGAGGAGGGAGGGAAGGCAGGCAGGCAGCAGACATTTTGGGGGGCATAAGGAAGTGAGCCAAGGATAGTTTCAAAGCCAGTAATGCATATAAAATGGAATGAATAAATAAATAAATAAATAAATAAATAAATAAACAAAGGAGGGGTGGAATTAAAAGCAGCAGTGTTGCTGAATAAACAACAAGAAGAATTTTTTTAAAAAGGCTATATCTGTCTTTTACCAGTAAGAGGGGAGTGGACGTGTCCAGAGGGAGGGGGAATCATTGGTGCCAATTTGACTGTCCCTGTCTAGGGAACAGTCTTTAAGAAGCAAACTTTCACTTCAACTCATGATAGGCATTCTCTCCACGGGTTAACCTTTGGAGGGCTCTGATGGCCCTCCAAGGACAGGAGAATGCACTGGGCACATCCACATGCCCTAGCGGAGCTCATCCCCTTGCACCACATCTATTCAGTTGTTCCGCAAAGTTAGGGTGGGTTTCCTATCTGTTAGTATATGATTTCAGGTTGTGTTTGTGCATTTGGTGGAGCTACTGTTTTAAAAAAACACTGGGAAAACTCCATTCAGAGTAGAAAGAGAAGTTTCCCAGAATCCCAAGTTACCCATTTTGCCTATCCCCTCCTCCAACTTTGGGATCATGAGATCATGACCGGGAGTTGACTCTGCCCCTCAGCCTTTCGAAAAGGTACCTTTTCCCGCTGTTTTAAACCGATTTTTTTCAAAAAAATTCTAGCAAGCAAACCGCAGCACGCAGAGAGCTGAGAGTAGGCTCAAAATGACCCCCAGCCACGACTCTCTAAGCACAAGAAGTTTCAGAAAGATAGCTTTAAAAACAACACAGTTATCCCCTATTCTTTTCCGCAATGGCGATCGGATCGCGCCGCGAAAAGAGAAGCGTTCCGCGTATGGGCGCTTCTCTTCGCTGTGCTTCTACGGGTCCCCGGTCCACTTCTACTCTGCCTCTGGGCAAGGCGGAGCAGGCCAATTCGCTTCTGATTCTCCGCTTCTAATCGGAGCAGAGCACATCCCTAATCACAACCATAAAATCGCAAGATCACCCCGCTACACCTCCCTTGTCTAGCCGTGCCCTGAGTCTCCCACACATGTCAGAAATTTCTCAGAAAATGCTACTATTAAATCTCAGAAGGAGCGACTTCATTCTGAATGCTGAATGGCTATAATATATATATATATATATATATATATATATATATATATATATATATATATATATAATTTGCATATTTTTGCATGTCTCCAGCCTTCTCTTGGGCAGGTTAATTGCCGATCCACTTCCCTTTCTGCAAAACCTACTTTCCAGCAGTGGTTTGAGGTGCCAGAAAAGTTTGGCATTTTGGGGTGTCTGAAGGCTGCTCCATGAGCCTTCATTAGGCCTGATAGCCTTATCAACAGAAAGCCCCAGACAAAGTTCTCTAGAAATTGCACTTTGCCAGGGCTTGTTGTTACTAATGCCTCAGAGGTCATAAAACATCTATAATCCCCAATCCATTTTGTGGATCATGAGGCTTTTGGCTCTCCTTTGGGTTTTTATCGGAACTGTGTCTTTTTAGTTATTACCAATTATTGTATTTTTATTCTTTGATCCTATCTGCTGTTCACCACTCTAAACTCTTTTGGATGTGGAGTGATATACAAATATTGCAAATGAATAAAATAAGTAAATTCTGAAGGCTACCGGATGATTCACTATGACAGAACTTATAAATCTCAAATATACTGATTGCAGGACGTGCAGAAATATACATTTGCAATTCTTTGTGCTCACTGTGCAAAAGTCTCTAAGCAAGCAGGGTTCCCAGTATGCTTGAGGACAGATGTGCCTACACACTAGGGCTGGGGCAGGGAAATCCAGGTTGCTTGGGGTCCCACAGATTTCTCTGGAGTCCTGTCATGTCTGCCAGAGTTCACGGAGCAGCTTTACGACTTTCTAAAAGATGTGCTAGGTTAATGGCATCCGCCTTTAGCCTATTGTGGAAAAATTACGGCACTAAATGGAAGATATTACACCATTTGCCACAGTAAAGAACTTACTTTTATGTCAATACAGCCATAAATGCTGCAATTTATATAAAAGTAAGTGCTTTACACAATTTTATTTATTTATTTATCACATTTCTATACCGCTCAATAGCCGGAGCTCTCTGGGCGGTTCACAAAAACTAAAACCATTCAAAGTATAAAACAGCAGCATAAAACCATAATATAAAATACAATATAAAAGCTCAACCAGATAAAAAACAGCAGCAATGCAAAATTACAAATTTAAAACATCAAGTTAAAATTTATTTATAGACTGTTAAAATGCTGGGAAAATAAAAAGGTCTTCACCTGGCATCTAAAAGCATATAATGTAGGTGCCAAGCGAACCAATTTTTTTGAAAACTGGAAAACCGCCTCTTGAGAACTCTTGCTGATGCAGAGGTGACTGTGGCCAGGCCGTTGCAGACCCCAGAGGTTGGATTCTTTGGAATCCAGCCACATTTGAGTCCTTCGGGGATTTCTTCTGCATCCCTAATGCACACACGCATCCTCTCCCCAGTTTAGCCCTACGCAAGATGCAGGTGAATGCCGGCATAGGGATTCTGACAAACAGATATGGAAAGAAGGTGGAGGCATGTGTGGCTGCCATTTTGAGTAACATCCTCATGTTCAGTGTCTCATCTATTATCGCCTTTATTCTTCCTAGGTTTAAGTAGAAAAAGAAAAACCTGCAGCTGTGGGATATTTGGACCCTTTGACAGAAGTGCAGAAGTGAACAACTATGTTCTTTCCTCTCATGATACAGCTCTGCCTATCATGGCTGAGCATTATGACATAATCAGTCATTGAAACCGATGGAGCAGTTAAAACAGCATTCCTCAGCTTAGCGTAAACAAATGATAGATGCTTTGAAAGATGCATTACATTTGCTGGGCTGAGATTTGTTTTATTACATCGGCAAGGGTGACCTTTAAAATAACGTATTTGCTATAAAAAGGGGAGAATGAAACCCTTTATAACCCAAATTTATTGGTAACAAAACTGCTTCCCAGCCAACTTGTCGGATTGCAATCAAAATAACCCAACAAAAATGAAACAGTTTACCTGTGATCAATTTGATGCTGTAGTAAAATGCTAATTACAGACCAAAAACACATGCAGGCTTTGCGGTATCATCTATATAATCTGCATAGAAACTAACACTTGATGATGTGTAGGCACATATGGGAGAGCAGATGGTTGCAGGATTATTTTTAAAATAGGGACTTCTGCTGACAAGATATAAGGTGGTCGGGCATGATCAAAGGATTGAATTAGTGGGTGACTAAATACCTGTATAATTATTGGAAAACAATTCAAAAATAGAGTGAATGTTTATGGAATTATTTACATCAGTTTTAGTATGTAAAATGAGATTGACATCATCTGTTCCTGCTGGGACAGGTGGCTACAAATCTTTATGTAGGTGCAGAATGGCAGTGGCTGAATGAATCAAATAGAATCAAATAGAATGGCTGAAGACAATTCTTAATGGTGTGGTGGTGGTGACCAGTAAGGCCTTAGCTAGACCTAAGGATTATCCCAGGCAAATGGAGGGGTCGTCCCTGCCTGCTCCCGGGATCCCCTGTGTGTCATTTGGATGTACAGGGATGATCCCGGGACAATCCAGGGATATAGGCCTGGTCTATTATTTATTTATTACATTTTTATACTGCCCAATAGCTGAAGCTCTAGCCATGGCCTAAGAACAATGATCTCCATATACTTTACTTGGTGCCAGCTGGATATTGTAGTCCATGCCACAGTGCGGGTGACTGCAGAATGTGGTTGTGGGAGGACAGATGACAGATGACCTCCGTAGAATCTTAGATTTGGAATGGGGCCTTGTCCACTTAGATTGGTCAAGAGTAATCAAATTTTAGAACACTTCCCAATCAGAAGTTGCATTCCAGAGCAGAGCTTTGTGACCTGGCCTTGAGTTGTTGCGACAGCTCCAACCAGCTTCAGCAGTCATGGTGCATATTGCTAGGAATGGGTGAGAATGTTCTTTCAGGTCATTTTTGATAAGAATTTACCAAAATCTGCACAGAATTCAAACCAGAAAAGAAACTGAGATTTAAAACATTCAAATGTGGGAGAAACCGACAGATTCCAAACTGACAGATTCACTTTGAGTGCTTAAAGTCTGGGCTTGAATCCTTGTGTACTTAGCCATGTTTGCGGTTCTGAATTAGAGCATTTCTTTTCTTTTTTTCTGACAGACTCCTCATCTTTAACAGATATATTGCAGGTAGCAACATGGATTTCTCCATGCTGGGAATAGTAGTACGAATTAAATGGTGTAGATTGTTGAGATTTATTTTTCCCAGTTCATTTTTTTGTAACATAAGTTACCAAAATTTGCAGATTTCTTCACATTTGGGATAGCAAGAACTTGAGATTTTAAAAACATGAATGCAGGAAAAAAATAGAACTGACAAATCCATCCATCACTAGATAATGCACAACTGCTGAGGCATGCTAAATATAATTTCATTTCATTTCTATACTGTCCAATAGCTGAAGCTCTCTGGGTGATTTACAGCAATAGCCAAAGATCTCTGAGTGGTTCTACATGGGCTTTGCCACAGTTCACATACCTGCATTGGCAATGGGGGAAGCATTCCCACTCTGCAGCTGTTTGTGAATTGTGTCCACAGTACATCTAGTTCACAGTCAAGACAAATGGAAAAGAACATTAGAGACCCATCCTGCCTGACCTCTATGTACACTGTGTTGTACCTGACATATGTAGAATGATGGAGAGGTGGACTGACACTTTTCTTGATTAAAAAAATAACATTTTTCAAATGAAGGCACTCCGAACTTACTTTGTTAGACCTTAAGTGAATCTATCTGTTTTAGTCAGGCTTCCTAAAAGCAAAGTGGTGGGATGACTCCCTGCATTGTCAACAAATTCACATTGTTCTTTGAAAGTATTCTAATACTTTATCCCCTTCTCAAATGTCTACCCTGAGAAAATATGTTCTGGCTTGTGTGTATGTGATTGTGTTCTAAATTTTTAGACATGATTATTCAAAATGGGGACAAAACATACAGATATACATTGCTATAATTAAAAACAAAGTTTCTAATGTTATGTTATGGGTTTATTATAAATTTTCTGTGAATAGGTCTATCACTGTGCAGTGCCTCAAGGAATCATGGGCTTGCCAAGGGAGTGTTAAGGGCCCAGAATATTCAGTGATGTGACTCCAAAAGAGCTACTTTGTATTTATTTTTTACATTATTACATCTTGATAAGGTTTGTTCGGGGATGTTCTGAATCAGGAAAACCAGTCAGAGAAGGGAGCAGGGGCATACCCCATTACTCCAGTCAAATATGATGTAATCTTGGCCTCTATGATATATCAATGGTAGGGATATTGGAGGAGTCTCGTTGGAGGGTAGATTAAAATGGGGTTTCATTGGCTTGACCCCGGATACTGTTCCGTCTACCAGCACCTGGTCTTACTCGGTGTGCAACAAGTCAGGCAAGCTGCTGGAATATAATAATAATAATAATAATAATAATAATAATAATAATAATAATAATCCTGAAAAAATATGGTTGGAAATTGCAAATATCTGCATAAGTTGCAGAAATTGCAGCCATACTTTGCACAAATTATGCAAATGTGCTTTATTTCCAGCTTAAATTTGTGCAAATGGCACCCATTGGCACCACGTTGGGGTTCTAATTTGGGCAAATGGGACCCAGATGTGCCATGTTGGGGAAATGGAGTTTTTTTGGGGGGGGAGTGGGGGGGTAAACCTAAATATGTTTTTTGGGACAGAAAGCCCAGTACTTTGCTTACAAAAGCAAGCCAAGCCAGGAGCTCTAGGGAAATCCAACAAGCCTCCAAAGGGCCAGATTTCCTTGTGAGAGCCATCCCTAAGTCTGGAAACAAAGGAGACTCTTTCTGGAGAGAGCTCAGTTTGGGGGCTTTTCAGACTTAAAGAAATAGCTTTCATGAGGAGATGAATATTCTTTGGAGTTGTCATGTGGGCCAGTAGATTTGATTGTCTATTGTACCATTTCAGCTGGGACACCATCTATATTCAACCTGTATATTTGTAAATAAACTGAAATATTACAAAATTTCATGTGTCTCCAGTGACCTTCTTTCAAAGAAATCTAAGACCACATAAGTGCTCCTCTCTCTGAAACATATTTCTTCTTAGAGAATTTGGTTGAGCGTAACTGTATGCTATTATATATCTAGATCATGAAGTGTAATTGAGTTTTATTAATCCAATATGTAAGCAGAGGTGCACATTTCTCCTTCCAGTTCATTAAAACATGAAGTTTCATTGTGTAATTAGTGGTGCAAATTTCTTCTTCCAGTTGATTCAAATTAGAAGTTAAGATGGCTGGAAACAGAATCATTCCACTGATTTTGCCACAGTGGAACTAATTACCTGTTCCCACCAATGCTCAAGCAAAAAAAGTTTTACTTCTCAAGTCAGTGTCAAATGTCAAATTTCTACACTGGTCAGAGCTGGTGTGTTTATTGCAGTATCTTAAAATCCCAATTCTCAAATGTGATCAGCAATAAACAATGGCAAACTGTGGCAATCAATAAGGACCAAGGTAGGCAAAAATGACGGGTGAGCTCCTCCGTTTCTGCAGAGGGGTTTCTGCCTGTCAGATTTGGTAAAGGACACATCCTTGATTTTGGAGATGGAATTAAAGATAAGCAACAATGGGCTAGGGATGGGCAGTTAAAATGAAACATTTGAATGAGTTGACCAAGCAGATCTATAACAGGATGGAGGCCTTAGCTAGACCTACGTTTTGTTCCAGGAGAGAGGAAGGGAGATCTTGCGTTGGGATTATCACGAGATCTCTCCCCCATTTACACATAAGATGCGATGACCTCAGGAAGAGAGGCGTCACGCCCACCATTTTTTTAAAGCGACGGCAGCTCACGAACGCTCATGCGGTGAAGGTAAGTTTTTTTTAAAAAAAAAATTTGGTTTCCCCACTCCCCCCACCCTAACCCTGATGGGTGCAGTGCTCCTGAGGAGTGCTGCCCCCCCATGCTTGGCTCCTGGCTCTGCGCGAGTAATCACGTGGAGCCAGGTCAAGCCGCAGTAATGGGACCGCGGAAAAAGTGGGCCCAAAGTGTAGGGCTTTATCCCGGGGCAATCCCTCCCTGATCCCGGGATCCCCTATGCATCATGTGGACGCACAGGGACGATCCTGGGGTTCACCCCGGATATAGCCTGGTTTATCTAAGGCCAGAGTCATCATCCAAAATGAAGTGGATGGCATAAAAACAAGTCCAACTCATATTGTGCCAGTATGTTTCCCCCTCCCTGGCTAACAGCAGCTCCAAAAGGGCAATTTGAATTGGAGAAATCAGGGAGCTGTGGCCATTACTGACAAATGCTATTTTAGAGAGGAGCTCCCATTTCCCCTCATTTCTCCAATTCACCCCTGCCCACCTGAATGTGCAGGAAAAAAACACATGATTTTGCCCATCCTTTTGCTGCTAACACTCCATAGTTTGACCAAGTACCATTAGGAATCACTGTACCTTCCTAAAAACTTTTGACACCAAAGTCCATGTTGCACTGAGCATGCCTGAATTCTCACATATTTTGTTCAAACAGTTAAAAATGACACATACCGCTTACAGAGGCCTTTATTTTTTGAATCTATCCAATAATTCTTGTGTGACAACATCACTATGCTGCCTTCCACATTCCATGCAGCTAGAACTGCCACCTAATGAGTTTTTAAGCAGCTAAGAAGCCACAAATCTTTTTTCCCCATCCTCAAGCTGTAAAGTTGAAGATTTCAGTTTAAGGGTAGTCATCACATCTTTCCTGTCATAATACCAGCCTCAATGGGATGTAAAGACAGAACAAAGCTATCAGTTACAACCCTCTTTTCCTTTGCCTATTATATATGCTATAGAATTTGTTAACACATACTGTGAAGCAGACAGTATGAAATGGATACTGAGCTAAATGTGGACATTCTCAGACTTGCATGTATAGACTTGTCTTGCCATTAATGGCAGAGACATTCTTCCTCTGGTGACTGTGACTACATTAAATTACATATGTAATGAGTTTGCAGCAGTCATGGGAGGGAAATTAATTAACTACTGTTAGATGAATGCATCCCAGTTCTCTTTTAGCCAGTATCAGTTGACAACTAAGTAAATTATCCACATCTATGAACACTTGATATTAAATCTGCCAACATTTGAAGCAAATGTGGAGGTTCCATATTGGCTGAATAATCCAAGGAATTTTGAGAGACATTTAGAATGTTCCAATAAGACTAAGGATTTTATTTCAAGGTATTTACACATCTCTACTGAGATGGCAAAATGACAATATTAAAATGGCAACAGTAATAGCAGATCCTGCTGTGGTGAATGCAGACAGGAGGGCAAATACATAACAATTCTCCAGACTGATTTCCATGTAGATTTGTTTGTGTAGGGTGGGAAACCTTCTGAGTGTTTGCAGTAACTTAAAAGATGTCCTGTACCTTCAGAGCAATGCTTAATGCATCTTAAGTATAATAGAAATAATCATAATGAAGCAAACTATTGGTCTACCACTGAGCTGTGATGCATCCCCAAGGGGTCGTGATGGAGTAACATGACTATCATAAATTGCGAATGTAATTAGCATGTAATTAAATTATTAAAACCCAATAACTATTGCTTGACAATAGGACTCGAGTCCTAAATGCACTTAATAGAGCAAGTGAGGCCATTGGATCACCCAATGGACTGGTAATGCAATCTATCAGTTTTCTTTATGTGGGTCACCAGTTCAAATCCAGCCAAGGCAATTGGGGATTATAAATCGTTACCACCTGAACTCTGTTCATTTGCTTATGTGTAAGTTTGTTCATGGTTTCCATCTAGCCATATTGTATTTTTCACCCAACATGAAAATGGCCCTGGAAACCCAAACTCAAATTGAAAAGAAGGGCACTTTTAGAAAATTTGTGGCAGGGCCGGTCAGAAAATGAATTCCTGTGGAGTTTCCCAGATGCCTCCTGATCATGGAATCAGAATCAGAATCAAGGAATCCAAGGTTACCAAAATATTTATTTGTAACTGTTGGGAGGTCATGCACCATGGCAGACGAGAGGTCACATCCACAGCAAGGGAATAATGTGGAGTGAAATTTAGCAGCTGCACTGGATCACAGAGCTGAGGACCCGGCAGGTAGAAGCAATGTAGCAAGGTGAAAGGTAGGAATGGACAGCTATAGGGTAAGGACTCTAGTCAAGGGCAAACAAAGGTAAGTATAGTTCAGAAAGAGAATCTATTATATCATGCCCATGCCATACTGCCATGTATGGATTGTCACTAGGAATATGTGGAAGTAGTGACAATGAAGGGAAATGCTGTGTGCTAAAAACCATGGAACTGGGTACAGATTTCTGGCTGTAACACAGGAATGTAGATGTGAGCATTCATTCATTCATTTATTCATTCAAAATACTTCTAGCTTGCCATTCTGTCAAATATGGAATTTGGTAAAGTTAGTTGACTAAACTTTTTTAAAAAAAAATGGCTAATTTTTAGAGCTGGAAGAATCAGTGATGCTCAAGCTCTACCTTGAAGCTCAGAGTGCTTCATTCTGTTGTTGTTGTTGTTGTTGTTGTGATCTGTTTTGTCTTTTTTTTCGAACTGCTCACCCAAGTGTACACTCTCCTCAACACTAAAGCATGAAAATGCATTTTTTGTTGTTGAAAAAAATGCACATTTTTAAAGTGCACATCTTCTTAAAGTACACATTTGAAAAAGCAATCACAAGCTTTAAAAAAGACAAGGAAAAAAACTGTTTTCCATTGTGGGTTTCACATTCAGGGTTGCAAATGAGGCAAATCTCATCTAAAATATATAAAATTCAAATTTGGGAGTCAGTTTCTCATCCCTTTTTTCCTTTTCATTGACAGATCCTCATGAAACACACTTCATTTAGAAGCTCTTGACACAGTTTTCAGTATAATCTAAAGCCAGGAGTTTATTTATGTCCATGACGCTTCCCCTCCCACCCCTATTTTTTTTTTAAAAAAAAAAAGCTTATCATCTATAACAATGTATGATAAAGTTTTATTTTTAATATAAAAAATGTCAAGTATATTTAAACAAACATAATTGCAAATTGGAGCAAAATGAAATATGAACACAAGAAAGTCTCCATGCACCTTTATAAACACAGGTAAAGACCAAAGTAGAATAATATGGCAAACAAATTATGAAGGGATTAAGAGTCACCTACAGTTAAAAGTAACCCAGTAAAAGTGTAGCTTTTGCTCAGAAAAGAGGTCTCTAGTTGTTAAATTTAACAAAATGTATGTATTTATTTATTTATTTATTTTATTACATTTTATACCGCCCCATAGCCGAAGCTCTCTGGGCAGTTTACAATTTAAAAGTCTCTATACACCTTTATAAACACAGGTGCAAGCCAAAGTATAATGATATGTGAGAAGGGACAGACTGTGGACCAAGCTGTCATCTATCTGCCTACACCTGTCATATGCCATGGACAACTCTACAATGCCATGAGTCGTGTATACCAGGAACATTGCATTTAAGCTTTGTAAAGATAACAGATGTAACACTTTGAATGTTTCAACAAACACAGTTAGTTAAGTTAAACCTTTTGTTAGATTTGACTTTTCAACCAACTTGTTTAAGTCTAGAATGAAACAAAACAAAGCTCTCATACAACCCTACAAATTTCCATCACAGCATCAATGCATGAGAAAGGGAAAGCCATGTCTTGATATCCAACTTGAAAGTCCTGCATATCCCAGAAGATTCAAGGGCATCTGGGAGTAGCAATTATACCGGGTTTGCTGGTTTGCTTGGCTTGTTAATAGTTTGCTAGGGAATGGGATTATTAGGAAACAGTTCTGAAATCTCTGGCAAATTTGGCTCCAGATCTGATGGCAGTGTTCACATCAGCTGAAGACATAAAATGTGTACTTGGCTGTGTGGGTAGTGTTTTATTTTTATTTTTTAAAAAACCCCACTATAGATTACTTCTGCACTTCCAAGATGCTGTAATGTGTGGTGTGTTTTTTTTACAAGCAAGGGTATTGTCAACCTAGCTGGGGTGAGAGGTACAAGTGGTTGCCAGCTATGAAAACAGACAAGAGAGACAATGTCAAAAGAGAGAAGACCATGGACACACATCACCTACGGAAACAGATCCCAGAAAGCTTTGCTACTTTTTAATCGTTTTCAGCAGGGAAACAAAGGTGGGCAAACATAATAAATAATGCATTTTATTCTAAGCAAGATCTGCATGGCTGTCTTTATTTTCATTTGGGAGAGAAAAGGTGTTCATTGACACAGGAAACAAAAAGAGGCGGGGCGGGGGAGAATAAGCAAGAAGAAAGGAGAGATGGGCTATGGTGCTTTATCTGTGGGAAATGAATAAAATCAAATAAATAACAGCCATGTTTTTTTCCTGCTTAATGCATCTCGCCATTCTGCCTGTAGTCCTTGGTTAAATGACAAAAGAGTTGACTATTGAAAAGCATGCCAATTGTAATTATTACTGGCATGCCAGCTCAACTCCGTCCAATAGTTAAGATAACTGTTAAAATACTACTTTAGAAATCTATAATGATGATCATGCTTCCCACTCCCTACCAAACTGGATCAGGATAAATGAACCATTCCACCCCCAATCCAATCAAAAACTGGCCTGACTTATTTCTGAGCTAATGCAAGGGCATGTCTAGACCATGCCTTATCCAGGGGACCATCTCGGGATCATCCCTGTGTGTCCACATGACCCACAGGGGATCCTGGGGGCAGGGAGAGGTGATCCCTCCATTTCCCTGGGATAACCCGGATGGCTTTTAGCCCTTTTTTCCCCGCGGTTTCAGGATTGTCCCGAGACTGTGGGAGTTGTGGGCGGCTGTCCCAGTTTTGTCCTGGCTCCTCACGAGTAAATGTAAGGAGCCAGGAAACGGGCATGGGGCATGGAGCTCTCCAGGTGCTCCATGCCCATTGGGGGCGGGAGGGGGGAACATGATGCTTTTTTTAAAAAAACCCACTCCTTACTTTCACATTGGCACACTCATCTTCTGTAAAAAAATAAAAATGATGGCCACGACATTCCTTGTTCCTCCTGGGATGTTGTGTGTGCTGTCTGTCCAAAGGGGAGGATCTTGTGAGCAGAATACCATGAGATCCTCCCCTTCCCTCCTGGAACACCTGGAGGTGTAGACATGCCCCAAATTGATTTCTTTGTGAACAAATCCATATGCTTCCCACATACCAAATCAGCTTCTAGAACCCAATGAACTTCTTTCACCCACAGGTCCTTCAAACGCCTCACCCTTTACCTCCCATCCTACTTACCAGGTTCTTGCTACTCAAGCAACAGCAGCAGCAGGTGAGAGATAGAGAAGGAGATATCTGTTGCCCCTACATGTTCAACTACTCAACAAGGATGGCAAATTGATAACAGATGACAAAGAAAAGACTGAAGTGCTCAATTCTTACTTTGGCTCAGTCTTCTCCCAAAAGCAGGTCTATGACTCCCCTGGAAAAAGTGAAATACAAGCTGAAGGAGCAAGATTGTAGCTTCAATTGATAAACAAATGGTCAAAGAACCTAATTTCTTTGAATGAGTTCAAATCTTCAGGGCCCGATGAACTGCATCCTAGAGTAATAAAGGAGCCTGCAGAAGAACTCAGAACTGCTGTCTATTATTTTTGTGAAATCACAGACGACAGGTGAAGTGCCAGATGACTGGAGAAGGGCTAATGTTGTCCCTATCTTCAAAAAGAGCAAAAAGGAGGAACCTGGTGACTATGGACTAGTTAGTCTGAGATCAATTTCTGGGAATTTTTTGGAGCAGATTATAAAGAAGCCAATCTGTAATCACCTTGAAAACAATGTAGTGGTTACTAGAAGCCAACATGGATTTGTCAAAAACAAATCCTGCTAGACGAATCTGATCTCATTTTTTGATGAGTTAACCTCCCTTGTGAACTGTGGGAATGCTGTGAACAAAATATATATTGACTTCAGTCAAGCTTTTCACAAAGTGCCAAATGCCATTAGTAAACTACCAAAAAGTGGGCGAGATGGAACAACTATTACATGGATCCACAGTTGGCTACAGAATTGGACTCAAAGAGTACTTATCAATGGTACCTTCTCAAATTGGGGGGAGGTAAAGAGTGGGGTACCACAGGACCCAGACTTAGGCCCAGTGCTTTCCAACATTTTTATTAATGATTTGGATGAGGAGGTGCAGGGAATGCTTATCAGATTTGCAGATGAGACAATATTGAATGGGATAGCTAATATACTGGAAGACAGAAACAAAGTTCAAAGTGATCTTGATAGGCTGGAGAGCTGGGCTGAAAACAAAAGAATGAACTTTAATAGAGGTAAATGCCAAGTTCTACATCTAGGAAAAATAAATCAAACGCACAGTAACAAGTTGGGGGATACTTGGCTCACCAATATTACAAGCGAGAAGGATCTTGGAATTGTTGTAGATCGCAAGCTGAATGTGAGCCAACAGTGTGATGTGGCCGCAAAAAAAGCAAATGCTATTTTGGGCTGCATTAATAGAAATATAGCTTCCAAATCGTGTGAGGTACTGGCTCCCCTCTATTCAGTACTGGTTAGACCTCATCTTCAGCGTTGTGTCCAGTTCTGGGCACCACAATTCAAGAAGGACGCAGACAAGTTGAAGGGGATTCAGAGGAGGGCAATGAGGATGAACAGTGTTCTGGGCATGTTTAGCCTGGAGACAAGTAGACTGAGGGGAGATATGATAACACTCTTTAAATACTTGAAAGGTTGTCACACAGAGGAGGGCCAGGATCTCTTCTTGATCATCCCAGGGTGAAGGACATGGAATAATGGGCTCCAGTTACAGGAAGCCAGATTCCGGCTGGCCATCAGGAAAAACCTCCTGCTGCCACTACCACCAGAACTTGCCTTCATGCGTGTCCTCTTCCCTGGGAGCCGAGCCACAATTTAAAGGTAAGATGTCAAAGTATGGTGGCCTTGGAGGGCTGTTTCCCCTAGTTTGTGTACATAGATCTATTAAAAAGAGAGCCCCCATGACGTTATTTTTAAATTGTGGCTCGGCTCCCAGGGAAAAGGACCCACAGGAAGGCAAGTTCTGGTGGTAGTGACTCAGGGTTTGGGGAGGGGAGGGGAGGGAGGGAGCAGGAGGCACCCAGGAACCTGCAAAGCTGACCCACTTCGGCGGGGGGGGATCTTGTTTTGTTCCTGAAGTGAGGCGGGCAAGCCTTGAACCACCCTGAGTTGAATTGAGGCCTCCAAAATGGCCTGTGAGGCAAGTGAGGGGTGTGTGCATAGCCCTATTGAGTGCACAGAGATTCAAAACCAGACTTTTAAAAGCAAAGCACTCAAAGCCCTGGGCCTGGATAGACAAAACTGTCAGTTCCGGTTTCTCTTATATCCATTGCATTGTTTGTTTTAAATCTCAAGTTCTTTTTGTCCCGAATATAGAGAACTTTGCAAAGTATGGTAAATTCTGATCCAAATTGAATAGAAATCAAATCCTCACCCCTCCATACCTGGGAATCTTATTCATGGACAATCTCAACTTCCTAGCAGGACCACAGTGAACGACCCTGTGTCACTGGAGAAAAGATCTCCAGTCAAGAAGAGATCTTGACATTGATTTGAATTTCAGAGTAGCCACTGCTCTGCCAACAGCATGACTCCTTTTTCATGTTTCTGTGTCTCCTCCCGTCACATTGGATTGCATCTCTATCTCTTGTTTACTCCTTCCATTTTCTCACTGCAACATATCATCTGCCCACAAATACAGCTTCCTTATCCTCTCAGTGCAACCAGGATTTGCAGCAGGACTCATTATTTCCCCATCATAATTGAATCTTTCCAGTCTCTCCCTCTCTTATCACATTCCTCACAAATTTTACATCTCTTTATAACATTCCTCTGAGTGCGCTGAGGATGCTTTGAAAATGCTTTCCTCTTGTCAGATGGAGCATTCTTCCCACCTCTATCTGTGTAGCATTTTTAAAAGCCCCTTCTTTATTTTTTAACAAAAGATTCCTTATAAATAACTCTGTATTATTTATGCAGATCCTACTTGCTTTGTAAATGCACCAGCTGCTGTTCCTATGAATAGAGCTATTAGGTAATTAGAAGAGTCAGAAAACAAAAAGGGGAGAAATTAGTCCAAAACTTCTTTTCCTTTTCTTTTTTCTTTTTCTTTTTCAATCCCAAATGGTTCATACAAGGGAACGAAAACCTCAAGTACAAATGGGAAATGAACACTTATAATTACATTATTAATAGCACTGATTATGAAGTGATCCCAGGCTGATATTTTTTAAAAAATTGAATTAATAAAGCTGTGTCTGTCTTTGATGATTTTTTTAAAATAATACATCTCCTGATATTTTAAAAGGCCAGTTTCCATGTTTCTTTGTGTTGCTTAAGTTGCAGATAACTTTTCCTTCTTTCCTTCATTAGCATCCTGAGCTTAGAGAAATGTCTGGTTATGTGATGGCTGTGGAGCAGGCAAAGAATCTCAAAATAATAATACAAAGCCTCACCTGTGTGTGATCAGAACACCTCTTAGAAATTGTGCCTTAAAGACACAGAGCCTCAGGCCTAATCTTCACCAAACATGATATTGCACTATGAAAGTGGTGTGAAAGCGGTACTGCTTTATAGTGGTATTGAAGTGCACTGACAACCATTGGGTCCCATTGACACAAACAATATACCGCTTTCATACCGCTTTCATAGTGTTATATCCTGCTTGGTGTGGCTCCTGCCTTTAATATACCACTTTCATAGTGCAATATGTATTATTGCCTACTGCAATATGCAGCAGTATCATGCTTGGTGTAGATTTGGCCTAAGTCTAGCACTGAAAAGAAAACTTCTATGAAAGCAATAGTAATATATGAGAAATTTGTTTCAGTTTTTGATGAGGATTTACCCAGTTTACACCTTTTGGATTGAAACTAAACATAAACCCAAGCACAATCTGTGGTCAAAGACCATACGTTTCCAAGCATGTTTGATTCACACAAAGGTATTGATTCACAGAACAGAGCTACATCAAGTATATAAAGCAGTATATAAAGTCCCTCCTTCAACACGTCAGTTGGCTCTATGTGTTGACCCTCTGACTCCACCTCCTAAAACTAAAGGCTGGAGTCCACTCTCCCATTCAGAAATCAAGTACGGATGCACAAGAATTTCATTTTGATTTGTTTTTAATTCAGATCCGCTCTCTACACAACCCTTAATGTGTATGGGAACATAGTTTCTGAAGAAGCTTCACATGCTCCCAACCTTGCATTCATGAAATTCCACATTGACCAGAAACAGCTGCCAAGAGTTTCAGGCAAGACTCTTTCCTCGTTGTACCTAGAAAGGTCAGGGCCTGAACCAGGGAGATTTTTCATGCAAAGTATGTAGTCTAGCACTAAGCCATGGCCCTTCATCTCACCTCTTTCAGACTTTGAAGTGATTATACTCCTTTTGTAAACTCTCCCAGCCACAATGGAGAAGAGATATTTGGGTGTTAAAAATATATACTTCCCTGTTCTCCATTATTCCGGACACCAGATGACATATAGGTTAAGATCCACAAAACTAGATGAAGAACCAAGGGAAATTATATTTTATGTTTCACCACTTGAATCCCTCTGTGAAAAGTGGTATATAAATTTATGTAATAAATAAATACAATAAATAAATGACTTGGGTATAGCATGCAAAGTTTCCAGGCAGAAAAAAGTCTTTGCTACAGTCTCCCAGGTCGGAAGATGGTCAAAATGCTACTGGGGAGGAACAGAGGATAAGTTCAGCTAGCCCCAGATGTGATGATGTAGTTAGCTCAAAGCCGAAAGGATGGCTAGCGGCCGATGGTGCTGGTGGTGAACGATGAATCCGATGTTCTAAAGATCAACACACCATAGGAACCTGGAATGTAAGATCTATGAGCCAGGGAAAATTGGATGTGGTTATTGGTGAAATGTCAAGATTAAATATAGATATTTTGGGTGTCAGTGAACTGAAGTGGACTGGAATGGGCCACTTCACATCAGATCACCACCAGATCTACTACTGTGGACAAGAGGACCACAGAAGAAATGGAGTAGCCTTCATAATCAATAATAAAGTGGCTAAAGCAGTGCTTGGATGCAATCCAAAAAATGATAGAATGATCTCAATTCGAATTCAGGGTAAGCCATTTATCATCACAGTGATTCAAATATACGCTCCAACCACAGATGCTGAAGAAGCAGAAGTAGGTCAGTTCTATGAAGATCTGCAGCACCTACTGGATAATACACCAAAAAGAGATGTTATTTTCATTACAGGAGACTGGAATGCTAAGGTGGGTAGTCAAATGATGTCTGGAATTACAGGTAAACATGGTCTAGGAGAACAAAATGAAGTGGGACATAGGCTGATAGAATTTTGCCAGGACAACTCACTGTGCATAACAAACACTTTCTTCCAACAACCTAAAAGACGGCTTTATACATGGACTTGACCAGATGGTCAACACGGAAATCAGATTGACTACATCCTTTGCAGCCAAAGGTGGAGGACATCTATACAGATGGTAAAAACAAGACCTGGAGCTGACTGCAGTTCAGATCACAAACTTCTGATTGCACAATTTAGAATCAAACTAAAGAGAATAGGGAAGACCCACAGATCAGTTAGATATGAGCTCACTAATATTCCTAATGAATATGAAGTGGAGGTGAAGAATAGATTTAAGGGACTAGATTTAGTAGATAGGGTCCCGGAAGGACTATGGACAGAAGTTCGCAATATTGTCCAAGAGGCGGCAACAAAAAACGTCCCAAAGAAAAAGAAAACCAAGAAGGCAAGATGGCTGTCTGCTGAGACACTGGAAGTAGCCCAAGAAAGAAGGAAAGCAAAAGGCAACAGTGATAGGGGAAGATATGCCCAATTAAATGCAAAATTCCAGAGGTTAGCCAGAAGAGATAAGGAATTATTTTTAAACAAGCAATGTGTGGAAGTGGAAGAAGACAATGGAATAGGAAGGACAAGAGACCTCTTCCAGAAAATTAGAAATATCAGAGGTAAATTCCAGGCAAAAATGGGTGTGATCAAAAACAAAGATGGCAAGGACCTATCAGAAACAGAAGAGATCAAGAAAAGGTGGCAAGAATATACGGAAGATCTGTACAGGAAGGATAATAATATTGGGGATAGCTCAGACGGTGTGGTCGGTGATTTAGAGCCAGACATCCTGAAGAGGGAGGGTGAATGGGCCTTAAGAAGCATTGCTAATAACAAGGCAGCAGGAGATGACGGTATCCCAGCCGAACTGTTTAAAATCTTGCAAGATGATGCTGTCAAGGTGATGCATGCCATATGCCAGCAAATTTGGAAAGCACAAGAATGGCCATCAGATTGGAAAAAATCAACTTATATCCCCATACCAAAAAAGAGAAACACTCAAGAATGTTCCAACTATCAGACAGTGGCACTTATTTCACAAGCCAGTATGGTAATGCTCAAGATCCTGCAAGGTAGACTCCAGCAATTCATAGAGCGAGAATTGCCAGACGTACAAGCTGGGTTTAGAAAAGGCAGAGGAACAAGAGACCAAATTGCCAATATCCGCTGGATAATGGAGAAAGCCAGAGAGTTCCAGAAAAACATCTATTTCTGTTTTATTGACTATTCTAAAGCCTTTGACTGTGTGGATCATAACAAATTGTGGCAAGTTCTTGGTGGTATGGGGATACCAAGTCATCTTGTCTGCCTCCTGAGGAATCTGTAAAACGACCAAGTAGTAACGGTAAGAACAGACCATGGAACAATGGACTTGTTTAAGATTGGGAAAGGGGTACGGCAGGGTTGTATACTCTCACCCTACCTATTTAACTTGTATGCAGAACACATCATGCGGCATGCTGGGCTTGACGAATCCAAGGCTGGAGTTAAAAATCGTGTGTAGAAACATTAACAATCTCAGATATGCAGATTACTACTTTGATGGCTGAAAGCGAGGAGGAGCTGAGGAGCCTTATGACGAAGGTGAAAGAAGAAAGTAAAAAAGCTGGGTTGCAGTTAAACTTCAAAAAAAACCAAGATTATGGCAACCAGGTTGATTGATAACTGGCAAATAGAGGGAGAAAAAGTGGAAGCAGTGACAGACTTTGTAT
The DNA here is from genome assembly GCF_023053635.1 of Elgaria multicarinata webbii. Taxonomy (NCBI): domain Eukaryota; kingdom Metazoa; phylum Chordata; class Lepidosauria; order Squamata; family Anguidae; genus Elgaria; species Elgaria multicarinata. The sequence continues at coordinate 152,319,908 of NC_086172.1, read as the reverse complement.
TTCTTGGCACAAAGATTACTGCAGACGCTGACTGCAGCCAGGAAATCAGAAGACGTTTACTTCTTGGGAGGAGAGCAATGCCAAATCTTGATAAAATAGTTAAGAGCAGAGACATCACACTGACAACAAAGGTCCGCTTAGTTAAAGCAATGGTATTCCCCGTAGTAACCTATGGCTGCGAGAGCTGGACCAAAAGGAAGGCTGAGCGAAGGAAGGTAGATGCTTTTGAACTGTGGTGTTGGAGGAAAATTGTGAGAGTGCCTTGGACTGCAAGAAGATCAAACCAGTCCATACTCCAGGAAATAAAGCCAGACTGCTCACTTGAGGGAATGGTATTAAAGGCAAAACTGAAGTACTTTGGCCACATAATGAGAAGACAGGATACCCTGGAGAAGAGGCTGATGCTAGGGAAAGTGGAAGGAAAGGGCAAGATGGATAGACGATATTCTGGAGGTGACGGACTCGACCTTGGGGGAGCTAGGGGTGGCAACGGCCAACAGAAAGCTCTGGCATGGGCTGGTCCATGAAGTCACAAAGAGTCGGAAGCGACTGAATGAATAAATAACAATACAGAGTAGGGTGTCCATATGAAAAGGAGGGCAGGACTCCTGCAGCTTTAACTGTTGTGATGAAGATGGAAATTCTCCAGGTGCTGTATGACACCTGCTGAAATTCCCTTTTCTTTATAACTGCTAAAGATACAGGAGCCCTGTCCTCCTTTTCATATGGTCATCCTACTACAGAGGTTCTGGTGGTATTAAAAAAAATACCTCCTCTATATTTACACCAGGAGTGGGCAACACATGGGCTACAGATCTCATGTTGCTCCCTGGCCTTTTTTTCTGTCTCTCACTGATACCCACTGTCATTGGAATTCAGCAGTGATGCAACTAAAAAGTGCTGACTTTCCCTTGTCTTAAGGGAAATCAAGCCACGGTTCACTGTGGAAATTCAACAGTGAAAAGGTGTAGCAACAAAACAGAGTACTTTCTTGCTGTCACACAACCACGTTTCAGTAGCAAAGTCTGTGGCCCAGCAGTGGGGGAGGTGGAGTCTGGCCCCAAGTGGGTTCTATGTGTGTGTGTGTTGGGGGGTGCTCCACAGACTTCAAGAAGTTGCTGACTTCTGATCTGGGGCATGGTTGGCGAAAAGATCAAACAAGATCTCTGGCAAGCAGGAAAACTGATTTAGTATTACAAAGACCTTCAGCAAAGGAGATCGTTACCTTGTCGTGGTGCTGGAGCTTGAGCACCTCAAGGATGCCATGAGCTAAACCGTGAAGGGACACCCAAGATGGGACGGTCATGGCAGAGAGGTCAGACTAAATACGATCCCTGGGGAAGGTAATGGCAACCCACCCCAGTATTCTTGCCATGAAAACTAAATGGATCAGTACAACCAGAGATATGTCGGTATACCATCGGAAGACGAATCCGATGTTCTAAAGATAAACACACCATAGGAACCTGGAATGTAAGATCTATGAGCCAGGGCAAATTGGATTCATGGACCAGCCCAAGCTCTGGCGTGGGCTGGTCCATGAAGTCACGAAGAGTCGGAAACGACTGAATGAATAAACAACAACAAACATTACAAAGACAACCAGTTGTATTCCCAGAAGGAATTCTGGACAACCATTTTGAAAATACACGGGGTATAGATTTATTGAAATAAAACACAACTGTTTCTTAGATTTGTCACTGGTAGTAAATATGTACTAGATGTCACCTGATGTTTTCCTATTTCTGTTCCGGATAAAAGTTCTCTTTAATAGCAGAACCTTTCATGTCAGGATGGCAGCTCAGCTGTTCTTGTGTCACTGACCTATCCATCAATATGATGCTTCTGGCTGGTTTGACATATCAGAGAAATACAGCTAAGTATATTCATGCAATCCTCTATTATATGCAACCATCTGCTTTGTTTGGGATTGTTCTGGTCTGCTTTGGTCACTGGGTAGTACCCAATTGGGCCCGAGCATGCACAGCCAGCTCTGACAGTTCCCAGTCCCTGGTCTATTCATGGTTGCTAGTGTGTATGGCCGCAATGTAGCACTTCTGGAGGCAAACAAAAAAGAGCATAAGTGTTTGTCTCTGGAAGAACATGACCGTAGGGGCTATGTGAGGACCGGGGCTGGCCGGGCTGGCCATATGGGGACTGGGGCCACTGGGGCTGGCCACAAGCAAAGGCCTATGTTGGATACTAGCCCATGTTTGAGAAACATCTGTATGATGGAGATAGAGACAATGGGTTGGATCCAAGTTCAGTTATTCCTAGACCCTCTGTAATCAAAGGGACTCAAAAAAATTATGACTACTTGAGCTATGATAAATCTGGATCAAAACGTATGGTAGCTCTTAAAGTATATATGCCAGCAAATCTGAGCTTGAGCACCTAAAGACTCATAAGTCTTTAGGATAGAAAACTCAATGTGTGAATTGAGCTTGGAGAAGAATTGACAACCAGTGCAGGCCTTTCAATATTGGTGTAATATGATCTTGATACTGTGCACTGATTAGCAGTCCACTGGTCAGCAATTAATTATTTTCCACCCATTGAAGTGTCCAAACCCTCTTCAAGATAGCCCTAAGCAGAGCACATTTCAATACTCTAAGTGTGATGTCACCAAGTCATTGTTATCTGGTACCAAATCAGACCTCCTCAGCTGATGCACTAGACATAATGGTGGAAACACATTTCTTACCACTGTCTCCACCTGGAAATCCATGGATAGCACAGGAGCAAGGAGTATTCCCAAGCTATCAAGCTGATATTTCAGGGGGAGTGCAGCTCTTTCCAGAACAGTTTGGATCCCAGTCCCCAAGCCTGACTTTCCATTAACCAAAACAGTACTTCTGTCTTGTCTGTATGTAACCTTAGGTTTTTCACCCTCACGCAGCCCATTATTGAGCGATAGGCAATGTTCTATGTTTCTTTTAAATCAACTATGCACATTCAGATGCGCTATACATCTTCACTTGGGTGTGTATGCCAGCTACTTTTCATAGAGGTGAGCCTTCCCCTGAACAATTTCTATAGATGACAGTGATGAAGGTCCAACCCATATAAGGAAGGGCATAAATTGCAGTAAAGCCTCAGGTGGTCCCATACATTTGACCTGACCGGCCACATTGGGGAAGTACAGCTCCCTTAACGGTATCTATGGGAGTGATGACTTAAGGAAAGTCTGAATCCAGTTTTTATTTCAAACAAACTTCAAACTAGAGCTAAAGGAACAAAATGAAGCTGATGGGTGGGAAATTTGCCACAGATGAAAGGAAGTACTTATTCACACAGTGCATAGTCAAACATGGAATTTGCAAACAAAAGACATTGACCAGATCTACACCAAGCAGGATATTGCACTATGAAAGTGCAGGAGCCACACCAAGCAGGATATGGTATGTGTCAATGGACTCCAACTGTTGTCAGTGCACCTGCTATAAAGCAGCAGTGTGGCTCCTGCCTTTTATATACCGCTTTCATAGTGCAATATCCTGCTTGGTGTAGATTAGGCCTTAGTGCCTGCCATCAATTTGAATGGGTTTAAAAGCGGGTTAGATAAATTCCTGGAGGCCATGAGTCCTGATGACTCTATGTGCCTATGTTCCTGGAGAACATGAGCAGGACATTACTGTTGCACTCATGTCCTGCTTGTGGGTCCCTGGTCAACAGCTGGTTGTCCACTGTGCAAACGGAATGCTGGACTAGATGAACCCTTGGTCTGAACCGGCATGGCTTTTTTTATGTTTTATGTTCTAAATCCCTAAATCAAGAGACTAAATCCAAAGCCTGACCAAACTGATGGCATCTGTAGCCAAGATCCAATTCATGATCTCTTCTCATTAGTAAACTTCTCATTAATTTTAATGGATTGGGATTGTATCCTTACTTTTGTGAGGGGAAAAAAGACAGCATTTTTTTTTAAAAAAAAAAAGTTTTCAAGACTTTGCTCCTATAACTTATTTCTACTTTCGCAATGTATTGCTTGTACTTCGAGACAGGAAGCTATTACCAGACAATTTAGGATTAAAAAGACATAGTTATTTTGAAGCAATTGCCAAAATGCCTTTTGAATCACAGCGTTGTCGGGTGGTTTTTTCCCCCCTTCTTAAAAGGCTTCTCAGGTTTGCTGAAAAATTAGGATTTCACAGGATTCATTGAAGTGCTTTTGAGAGGGACAATATCCTTCAGATATAAATCCAATTATTTTGTTTCCATGAAATTAGCATAGTTTAAGTTGTTTTTATGCCTGCTGGGAGCCGTTGTATCTTTTTTAAAAAAAGGGGAAACAGAAAATGATACACCAAACCTTACAATAAATTAAAGCGAAGTACCAAGAACCTTACAATAAATTAAAGAAAAGTACCAAGCAAACTCTTTGAGAATAGGGGAGTATGGAACCTTATCCAAATGTTGTAGTTGGCCCAAGTTCCTAATGAGCTAAAGCAAATCTTCAGATCCAAAAGCCTCTAACTATTAAAGTAATTCAGATCCCCGGCCAAATTTCTTGGCTAGACATTTGACTTTACCTGTTATTAAAACAAAGACACTCACCCCCAAACTTCACGTCTTGATCCAAACAAAACTTCTGGCCTTGGCCTGACTCAGGTATTTGTGAACTTGAACTGAACTATGCAATCATTTGCAGTGAAGGCTGCATATGGTACATTGTGCTGACATCTATGGTCTAAATCTACATATGAAGCCCACACTTCTATATTGTGAAGTTTGTTTATTTTTTAAGCAAAGGTCTTGTGGGCAGTTAGCAACCAAACTGGCTAAATGATACAAATTAACAGAAAGGCTGGATTAACTGGGGGTGGGGGGGATGGAATATCTAAGGATGGGAGGACTCATTACAATTCTCCAAACTTTAATTCAAAATTCAAGTTGGCTCACTGCCCTTCTCATTTGTGATCTGTTATCTTGATTTGTTCAAATGAGAAAAGTGTGCCTTTTTCAAATGTGCACACTTTCCCCATTGAATAAAGTGAGAAAATATGATTTTTTAAAAAACAACAACAACACAACTTTAACCGCAAAGTTGTACATTTTTAAAGTTGTGAATTTCATAACATTGTACTTTTTTTTAAAAAAAATCATTTTTAAAGTATACATTTTGGGAATACAAATGCAAATTGGGAATTTGTGAAGGTTTTTGGAGAGCATATATTGCCTTTCATGTTCAGTGTTGTGAATGAGAGATTTTTGAGTGATTTGAAAACTGGAATGAAATTCACCACCCTCTGTGATATACCAAGAACCTCTATTTCGTTGCTACAACCCACTTCCTTTTAAGATGGAACTTTAAAACTTTTGTGTATGAGTGTGTGTGTGTGTGTGTGTGTGTGTATCACAAACCTTCAGCAACCAATAAGACTGAGAAAAGTGTAGTTTTAAAATAGAGCTGTACACAAAATCATCAAAATTCTCCATCCAATTTGTAGGCAGAAAAATTGAGGGTGGTGTTTTTTTTTTCAGAATTTCACAGAATTTCTCCAGGGACAGGAGAAATTCTCCAACAATTTCTCACAGGTAGGCATCATCTTTGGCATGCGGTGTAGAACAGCTTCTTTCTTTTTTGCCTCAGGGTTTTTGGGGTGGTTGTTGTTGTTGTTTTGTACTGCCACTGCAAGTGGCAACAGCATCAACTGTGTTGGCAGCCTGCCTGGCCTCCATTTTGCATCCTCCACAATATCCCATATACCTAGCATCATTGTAAGGCCAATCTAGGGCATGGCAGGGGGTGGGGAAGGGAATGAAGACGACACACACATACACACACATATACACACACCAAAAAAAGTGAAGAAAATTTGGAGAAAATTCTGCAAAATTTCCTTTTATTTCTAGGGGTTAAGGGAAAAAAATGCAGGACTTTCCTGAGTAACATGCATTCTGAGAAATTCTGGCTTCCCTGTGGTCTTCCAAATGTTACATAACTGGGGGATGATATATCAGTGTTGCGTCCAGTTCCAGTAAAAGGCTTGAGTTAACACTGCTAAAATTCCTCCTCCAGTTTTCTGAAATGTTTTCTTCCCCGTGACAGAGGCTTCCCTTTTTCTACATCATTCTCAGGGCATTTTATATATTTTGTGTGTGTGTGTGTTGGTGGTGTTTTTGGCCTTACCTAATCACTGTGAGATGGCTGAGGGTACTGTCTGCATTTTTCTTTCTATTGCATATCTCTCCATTGCTTTACAGTTTCCCAGGTAACCTGCACTTCCTGATCTGAATAGGCCCAATGGGAGGAATAAATTCATGATGTCTGCCTCTTAGTAGGAAGTGTGGGAAACTGAGGATGATACAGGTTGTGAGACAGATGATTGTACACAGAAAGACAGAATACTCCTCAGCCATCTCATATGTAAGGAAATTTCTTCTCCTTTAAATTTCTTTTCAAAACTAATTTCTTTTCTACCAAATTGAATGAGGATGGTCGAATGTTTCATGAGGCAAAGTTTTGGTGCAGCAGTATTTTTAAATAACAAAACAATATTGAGAATATTTATATTCTGATATACCTCGCGTTGCTTGGCCCCCCTAAGATCATCATCTTAAAGTAGTAAACTTTCTTTTTCCTCTCTCACCTTGAACATTGTAAAGGGCTGAGGACAGATGTATCTTCTTTGTCTGGTGGTAGTTGGGTCACAAGTCTTGCACAGTTTCCTTCCCAAAGAGTAAAAGGCTTTTGAGCATTTGTTAATTGGTTTTCCCCCCACTTAGAAAAGGTCTTCTTCAGTAGCAGGAATGGGTAACACACAGCCCACAGGTCACATGTGACCCCACCATGCTGTCGAATTTAGTGGTAAAAAAATGGCCAGTTTTCCTGCCAACTTTTCTTTCATCAACTTCCTTAAGTTAATTTATTTTAGGATCAATGCCACTGAGTACAAATCCAAATATAATCTCCTTCAAATTTGCCTGGTGTTTAAATCCAGGTTTTTAAAGCTTAATTTCTGATTGAGTATCATGTACTCAACTTACAGCTTTCTGCAGAAATAAATAAAATAAAACAAAATACAGGAATACTGTCTTGCATTTTTCTTTGCTGCTCTGGGATTGATGCTATCAAGAAGCAAACTAAGACCATCATCCTCATCATCCTCATGCATTCATCTACAGCCTCCAAACCTTTCAAGATGATTGTCTTAACTTTAAGAACACAAATATTCCACAGTTTATCTCTGTATTTAAAGTAAGAAGTTATTTTTACTCTTGCACCCACTGTTGTAAAATAAGCCTGCTTTATAGAAACACAAAGGGATTCTGGTTCATTTTCTGCTCATATTGAGTGATATAAGCTGACTTGCAAGGCTCTCTGTATCTGGCACAGCTGGGCTCTGAATCATGACTGGATATTTTAGGAACCTCTGTAATAATAATAATAACAACAGTGGCAAAAATAAAATAAGCACAATGGTGCCCATAGAATAGAACAATGATGTATCCAGTTCATGTATAATCAATGTTGCAATGTATGTTTAGGTTCCTAGTCAAAGAGTAGTGGTGAGGGTGAGAAAGAGCAAAATATTCATAAACAAATCTTCTAGCTTCTGTAATTTTCTAGCTTCTCATCTTTCCACCAGTGACATAAATTAGGTTGGTGTCCACATGGGAAAGGGCCTTCTCAGCAGTGGTCCCACACCTGTGGAACAAATTCCTATTGGAAGGCACCTTCCTTGCCGGGCTTTAAGAAGGCCTTAAAAATATTTTACAGTGGCCTGCTCATGATAAGTACTATTTTTGCTGCTATTGATTTTATTGTTAGCTTTTATTGTTTTAATTGCTATTTTACGGCGTATTTATTGCTTTTAATGTATTAAACAGTTTTTATGTATTGTTGTAAACTGTATTGGGAAGACTTCTGCCCTTAAGGGTGGTCAAGAAATGTTTAAAATAAATAAATAATCATCCAGTTGAATCTAATTCCATCAGTGGAACCAGGAGCTCCAAAGGAAAGGAGCTGAATCAAGAGGAAAGAGGGGGAAAAGACTCAGGCCTTAGCTAGACCTAAGGTTTATCCCAGGATCATCCCGGGGTCATCCTTGTCTGCTCCCAGAATCCCCTGTGTGTCATTTACATGAACAGGGATGACCCCGGGATGATCCCGAGATAAACCTTAGGTCTAGCTAAGGCCTCATTGTACTAAAGCATTCCCACTAGTGTGACTTTGGATTTCAGTGACTAAATCATTTTTTTTTAATTTTTTTTTTTATTCTTAGGCCACTAAATTTCCAGGCTGCTTCAAAGTTTTGATAAATGTGACCCTTTCAGAACTACTGCCCTGAATTGGCAATTCAGCTGGAGTCTGCCTTTTAGGACTAAGAGCATGTCTACACCTGCCTTTTCCCCCAGGATTGTCCCTGGATCATTCCTGTGCATCCAAATGCCACACAGGGGATGCTGGGAGCAGGCAGGGACGATGCCTCCATTTTCCTGGGTTAGCCCTTTGGTGTAGAAAGGGCCTAAGACTCATAAAACACAGTGGGTTGGATTCAGATTTAGGCATGTGCAATTCACCTAGCCCCCAATGTGCATAAAGCCATCCTCCCTTGCTGGGTTGAATGGCAAAGTAAGAAGTGGGATGCTTTAACAGAGTCCCCAATTATGTTGCAGGGGGGATATTTAGCCCACGATCAAGTGAATGTGAATTCAGGCCCCCTTCAGACCTCACTCCTCCATGTGAGGACTGAGGATGCAGGGTTGGCATGCACAAGGACACTGGGGGCAAGGCCGACGGGCCTGGCCCCATATCCCTTATGCATGTTTGAATGCCTTGCTTAGGCATAATGCCTGAAAAGTACTACAGTCACAGAATCATCTCAGGTGGGGAAGCCTCACTTCTGTCAGGGTTCCAGGGTCCAGGAAAGCCTCCACATGTAGAGTTCTACACGTGAAGACTGCCTCACCTCAGACATCCAAACAAATGTTTGGACAGCAGGGCTGGGGCTGCAAGGAGCTGCACAATGTGGGGTGAGTGGCTAAAGGTGCTCCTTTGAACATGGTTTGCCACTTTGTGTGAGTAATTGACCCTGCTTAGACATGCTAAGCCATGGTGGTGAATCATTTTGAGCTAAACATTATGGCTTAGTGTGTCATGTGAACAATGCCTAACAATGGTGGCTACATAACCATAGTTTAAACATGCTCACTAACCATTTTCTGCAGAGGGCTCAGCAACCTAACCATGGCTTAGCATGTTGTCTGAACCAGTTTCACAATTTGAGTTAGAGACTGACTTCCAATTTGATATCAGGTTTTGGGGACTCGATTTTCAGCAAACCACTTGAAATTTTGCATTAGACCTAATTCTCCATGTAAATCATATATATATATATATATATATATATATATGAGATTGGTTTGGTCCATCATAATTTTGTTCTATTTTTTATTAAACTTGCCTAGTCTCTTTCAACAGGGCTTTATTATTATCCATATATTGCTAATCATTATTGGCAATGCAAGGCTCAGCTGTATTTTATTTTATTTTATTTTTGTCAGGCTAAATGTTACAGTGCTTTAGCTGCCTTTGTAGTTCTCTTATGCTTCTTTGCTTTATCTCAGAGAATACTTTTCTCTTCTTTTAAATTAGTCTCCCCTAATTCCAAAGAGCCTTTATTCCTCATTAGTCCATTTTTACAAATTAATAAATCATTCCGTGTTAATAATGGTCCTTCCATCAAAACAGGCTGTTAAAGTCTTCTTTCAAATTATTGAGTTTGGTTCTCAGAATTTATTAATATTCAAGTTCTTTCAAAGTTCTTCCCCTAAAACTTCAGAATAAGAGAATTTGTGACAGATGAGATAAGAAAGAAGTTTAATGATCTCATCAGAAAATATTAACTTTCCCAAGAAAAGCACTTGTCAAAAGTTATACTAATTCAGTATTTTTGTGATGAATAAGAGAGAGCAATGCTTAGAGAAGAGACACAATATTCATTAGTGCAGTGTAGAAAATTTATCCCACATGTTTTTCGACCATTCTCACTCAATTTGATGGAAAATAAATTGCTTTCGAAAAGAAATTCAGTGGTGAAGCAAATTTTGGAAAAATTCTCAGAAGTTGAATTTGGGTTTCTTTTGCTTACCTTACTTAAGAGTTGGTCAAGAAGTGTGCATGAATGTCCTGTTTTACATTGGGCAATCATCTCCCTCCGTCAGCCTCATCAGCTTCAAACACTTCCGTTAGCATCCAGGGAAAGATATCATGATCCCTCCTGCAAGGCTTTTTTGGGTCAAGAAGTGCAGGCAGCCTGGGAAGCGGCAGAGCAATTAAGAGATGTGTAGTAGAAAGAAAACATACATGCAGCACCATCGGTCATCTTGCAGTGATTAAGTAAGCTCAAAAGCACCAGAAAAATATATTATGAAACATCTTGAGAATGAGGCAAAATTATGGAAGCCTCTTTCATGAGGGAAGAAAGTGTTCAGGCTATTGGAGGACAGATTTCGGAACAAGACTAGCTCCACCTTTTCCCTGGAGCTGGACACTACACTGCCCCTTTCTCACAACTGCATTGTTATGGATGCAAAATGGCAACCAACCTGCCAACGCATTTAATGCTGTTGCCACTTACAGTAGTAGCCACGCCCACCCCACCCCCACAAAAGCCCTTATGAAAAAAGAAGAAGCTATGGTACAGCCTCTGCCAAAGGTGAGCCGTACCAGTGAAACACTGTTGGAGAATTTCTCCTCTCCCTGGAAGAAATGTGGCAAAATTGTCCCCCTAATTTCTCTTCCCACAAATAGGATGGAGAATTTCAAAAGGCCATTTGCTCACAGCTCTAATATTCATGCATTATGTTATATTATTTTATTATCACTTCATTTAGACATGTGTGAATATGGACGCAAAGATGTGTGGGGTAATGGAAAGATGAGGGTTTGACATCTGTGACGCTCCTCCATCACCACCCTTGGCATCTCCTTCCCCCACATCTGAAGACTACCCTGTAGAATGGATGCCTTTGTCCCAGACACAGGTTGTAGTTGTGCCAAGAATTATTTCTAACATGTTCATCTCAGCCCTCGAAAATCTGCTACCATGCTTATCACTGGGTTCATTGGAATAGTTCAACTAGCAGCATCTTTCTATTATGTATTCTACTTGTTCCTCAAAGACCCTGGGATTTACAATTATACTTGGGGGCTTCTCTTTCTTTTCTCCATAGCACAGTCTACCCATTGCCGATACTATAGCCAACGGAAATATTCCCAGTGGTGAAAGAATTGCTCTCTGGCCTGGTTCAGACAAAACGCTAAACCATGCTGCTTAACCACAAAATGGTTAATGGAATTCCGTTAACCATTTTGTGGTTAAGCAGCATGGTTTAGCGTGTTGTCTGAACCAGACCATTCTGATACCAAATGATATAAAGCAGAGGTGGGCAAACTCTTTTCTGTCATATTCCCTAATAGGTAAACTGTCAGGACCCACATGGTGGTGGTGGGTGGGATCAAAGCCAAAAGTAGGTGGTCATCCCTTCCTCTCTTTTGGCCACCCCCTTCTCTCTCTGACCCCCTCCCTCTCTCTTCTATTCCACCAAGCAATCTGCAAGGGAAGGGGCAGCTGACTCTTGCCAGTGCTCTGGATGTATCACTTTTTAAATTGAGCCAAAGGCCACAGGTGGCCCTAGGAGTACAGATTGCCGCTTCTGCCAACAGACTCTCCATGCCAATGTGTCCTTCCTGGCATAAAAAAAAATGTATTTGATGGAACAGGATGGTAATTCTTTCAATATACAACACCCCCCCTTCCCTGTTGCTTGGGTCTAATCACTGTCATAGGAAGTATTTGCCAATTTCCCACAGGGCTGAGGTAATGTGTACAACTAGGAAGCCACATGACCTTTTCAGAACAATCCAGGCCAAACTGGACTACTGCTGAACTTTGACTTTCTGGACTCATGCACACTTTGGCATGGCTGAATCATTCTTCTTTCTCTTTCCACTTTTTCATCTTTTTGTATAATTGTGGAGTTAGGGATATATTGAAAAAACATGTTTGGTCCTTCTGCAACAAATTAGCATCTAAAGCTCACTACTTGCATTAAGAGAGACTCTGAATTTGGAGGCAATTTTGAAATGAAAAACTAGAAATTTATGTATTCATTAACCCAAGCAGCCCAAAAAACCCCACACATTTTGTTTTAGATAATTGAAGCTGCAGGGTAGGGAAACTGCTTCTGCAAATGCAGCTGGACCTCTACAAAAACAGTGGAGAAATGATAGGGCTGTGAGCTTGTACTCTGTTGTCAGAGGCAGTAAGCCTATATACACCAGTTGCTGGGGAACATGGACAGGATGGTTCTGTTGCACCCATATCCTGCTTGTGGGTCCCTGGTTGACAGCTGGTTGGCCACTATGTGAACAGAGTGCTGGACTAGCTGGACCCGTGGTCTGATCCAGTATGACTTTTCTTATGTTCTCATTCTTTATCATCTTCCAATACAACAATAGGGATTTTAGTACAGGAGGGATGGTGAGTCACTGGTTATTTTCTAAAATGAGAGCTGCAGGTTGTGAGTGAACCATGACAGCTTTTTTTCCCTTCTGACCAGACCTTTTTAGGAAACATTTTGTGTACCATTTCTATCTGTCATTTTGACTGCAATGATCCTACATCCCCTTACGTGGGAGCTAACATGTATAGGATTATACTGTTAGCACCCCAGCTCTCCTAGAGTTCCTGAATTAAATGCAAACCTGTCTCCTTACCTGGCAACAGCTGCATGATGTCCTCAGTGCCTCACCCAGCTCTGACAGGCATTTCATTAGCCCTGTCTCCTGCTAGTCTTGTACAATATAATTGTAATCTGGCACAATATATGTTACTTCTATGATATGGAGAAGGGGCAAGGAAGGATACAAGACAGTAAGACAGGGAAATAGCTTCTTGCTAGTTATAACATATTGCACTGAAGTTGCAAATATATTCCGTTTTAATACCTGTTGGCTGCCCCTAAAATTATCTATGACTGTATCCCCAAGGACTGGCAATGCCATATTCGGTGAGAGGAAAGGAAAACAGGCAAATAATCTGCTCACACTTCTTTTTGCTCTTCCCTTCCTGTGGCCTTTCCCACTATCACACCAAGTTGAAATCTATATTTCTCTGACTGACTCCACCAAACTCGTCTGAAAACTATCTGGGTGTCAGATATCTACTTTAGGTAGTGTGGGGGCTGGCTATTAGATACGGGTGATAACCCAAAAGGAAACAGACTGCAACATTTCAAACAATGAAGTTTAACTTTTACTGAAGGAAAAATGTCAATAGGAAAAACGTTTAAAATTTGAATGGGCACACACACACACACACACACACACACTGCAAAATAATAACAATAATACCATTTTGGTCTGCATTAATAAAAGCACAGCTTCCAAATCACACAAGGTACTGGTTCCTTCTATTCAGCACTAGTTAGGCTTCATATGGAGTATTGCTCCCAGTTCTGGGCACCACACTTCAAGAAGGATGTAGGCAACCTAGAGGGAGTTCAGAAGAGGGCAACGTGGGGTCTGGAAACAAAGCCCTGTGAGGAGAGACTGAGGCCTAATCTACACCAAGCAGGATATTGCACTATGAAAGTGGCATGAAAGCAGTATATGGTATGAGTCAATAGGCCCCAGCAGTTGTCACTGCACTTCAATACCACTATAAAGCAGTAGTGTGGCTCCTGCCTTTTATATACCACTTTCATACTGTTTTCATAATGCAATATCCTGCTTGGTGTAGATTAGGCCTGAAAGAACCTGGCATGTTTAACCTGGAGAAGAGAAGGCTGAGGGGAGACATGATAGCACTTGAAATGTTGTCACACAGAGGAGGGCCAGAATCTCTTCTCGATCATCCTAGAGTGCAGGACATGGAATAATGGGCTCAGGTTACAGGAAGCCAGGTTCTGGCTGGCCATCAGGAAAAAAACTTCCTGACTCTTAGAGCAGTATGACAATGGAACCAATTGCCTAGGGAGGTCATGGGCTCTCCCACACTAGAGGCCTTCAAGAGGCAGCTGGACAGCCATCTGTCAGGGATGCTTTAAGATGGATTCCTGCATTCAGCAGGGGGTTGGACTCAATGTCCTTATAGGCCCCTTCCAACTCTACTGTTCTATGATTCTATGAAGGTTAACTTTTACTGAATGAAAAATGTCAATAGGGAAAAAAATAAAGTTTGTATGGGCACACACACACTACAAAAAACCTTATGAGCAATTGGGCCATTTATGCAAGTAGTATCTTCTTGTCATCCAGCTCTATAAAACAAATTATCCTGTTCCAGCAGCTCTGACTTCTTATTTACTCTAGGATCCTGGTGTTTTCCCAGCCACCTAGTGGGATCATTCTCTGAACATCTTTCCTGAAAACGTCGGGTAAGGCAGGGTCTCCAGTCTACATAAGGTTCCAAAGTGTGAAGGATAAAAAAGATCAATCATAGCTTCAGTGGTGATGAAACATAACACAGATGGCAGGCAGTCTCATTGAAATCAAAAGCAAAGAGCATGGTAAAACATCACCCCCGATGGGATGAAAGGAAAGTTCTCTACTGGGGGTGAACAAAAAATGAAAGAAAAGGAAAAAGAACAGGCGGGAAGACAATGGTTTTCACTCTTGAGGTGAGCTTAAGTTTAATATAATAGGTTCAGGGAATTTTACTATGAGCTCAGTAGATTTCGATTAAAACTGGCTTCTGCCAAGAAAAATCCCAAAACTGTAGGGCTGCTGATAATGCAGGTGAAGAAGCTCAAATAGGGCAAATAGGTATTTATTTATTTATTTATTTATCATACTTATACCCCGCTCCTCAGCCAAAAAAGGCTCTTGGAGCGGCTTACACTTAGCAAAAAAGACAGTCCCTGCCCTCAGGCTTACAATCTAATAAAGACATGACACACAAGGAAAAGGAGTCAAGGAGGGAGGGAGGGAGGAGAGAGAAAGAAAGAGAGAGAGAGAGAGAGAGAGAGAGTCCAGCAGGAGCAGACCCCGATGTTACTTCTGCCTGCTCCTGTCCCCTCGGTCCTTCTTCTTCCCCACAGGGCCAAGATGGCAGTTTGCCCTGTGGGGGGGGGGGGAAGAGTCCAGCAGGAGCAGGCCCCGATGTTACTTCTGCCTGCTCCTGTCCCCTCGGTCCTTCTTCTTCCCCACAGGGCCAAGATGGCAGTTTGCCCTGTGGGGGGGGGGGGAAGAGTCCAGCAGGAGCAGGCCCCGATGTTACTTCTGCCTGCTCCTGTCCCCTCGGTCCTTCTTCTTCCCCACAGGGCCAAGATGGTAGTTTGCCCTGTGGGGGGGGAAGAGTCCAGCAGGAGCAGGCCCCGATGTTACTTCTGCCTGCTCCTGTCCCCTCAGTCCTTCTTCTTCCCCACAGGGCCAAGGTATGAACTAGGGATGTGCTCCGCTTCTAATCGGACCGGAGAAGCAGGAGCGGAGTGGGGGGCTTCGCCTGCCCTTAAGGCGGAGGCGAAGAGGATTGGGGGGCCGGCGGAGTGTGGCGAAGAGGATTGAGGTGAAGGCGGATCCTTTGCCTCGATCCGGAGCTCCTTCGGAAAGGTAAGTGGGGTTTACCGGGCCCTGCCACTGTCGCTGTCACCCATGCAGCGACAGCGGCAGGGCCCGGTAACCTCCCCCCACCCTCCTCTCCCTTACCTGCCTCCGTCCGCGGTCCGTCGGCGTCTTCAATTGAGTCCGCGGTTCAACCAGGAAGTCTGGGCCGCTTGCGGCCCAGACTTCCTGTTTGAACCATGGGCTCAATTGAAGACGGCGACGGACCACGGATGGAGGCAGGTAAGGCCCCCCTCTCCCTTGGTCCCTTACCGGGCTCTGCCGCCATCGCCGCATGGGCGGTGATGGCGGCAAGGCCCGGTAAACCCCCCACCCTCCTCTCCCGGCCTTACCTGGCGCCTCTCCCCTCCACTGCGGAGCTCCGATTCGGAGCCGGAGCTCCGCGGCGAAGAGGAGCAGAGTATAGGCGGAGCGGCGCGGGCCGATCCGAAATTTTCGGATCGGCCCGCGGGGCGGAGCAGGGGGTCCGTGCACACCCCTAGTATGAACCATGGTAAACACTGTCCCCTATTGCTGTAGGGCATCTTGGTCCCTTTCTACACCTAAGGCTTATCCCAAGAAAATGGAGGGATCATCCGTGCCTGCTCCTGGGATCCCCTGTGTGGCGCACAGAAATGATCCCGGGAGAATCCCTGGATATAGGGCTGGTGTAGACATGTCCTTGGTGTCAGGCTCCCAGATAACCTAACCCCACAGATGATATTGGGCAGTTTGAGATGCCCCATCATAGGAATGTGTCAGCTGGGCCCTAACAAACCCCTTTGACCCCATCCCAAGCCCAGCCTCAGTTCCTGGCTTTCTTCCCTCATCCTATGGCTCTCCAGAACACAAGGCAGTGGCAGACCAGATAGAAAACTCAAAGTTGCCATCAGATCACCTGCCTGGCCAACAGAAGATCCTTTACCCAGGTATTATTCAGGAGGAAGGGGCTACTTATGATCAGGCTCTACTCTGGAGGAGAAGAAACCCCTGCACAAGGAAGAGACCATGTATATAAGCCCTCAGTCTCCTCCTTTGCTAGGTTAACAGCCCCCATTGACTTCCTTGCTCCCCGACTTCCTTGCTCAGGGCAGAGTGAGAACAGCAGGCAACCAGGTGCATACATGAGCTTGGAGGCCAAAACACAGAGCAATTCCTAAAGCATTGTTCGAAAGGATGCTATGTGGCACTCTAAATGCTAACACTCTGTACTTGGGCTTGCTTGTTTCTGCTTTCATTTTCTTCCTGGGGCTGGAAAGAATGGGGTCATTGTGGCCCTCATAGCATGAGACAGAGAGGGCTGCAGGCATCTTGGGGCCCTTGGGTTGCCCAACTGTGCTGTAGGCATTTGTCCTTGGGATGGAACTCCATAGTGGTGCTTGTGGCCCCTGAGGACTATTTTTTAGTGGAAAGGGGGATATAAATTAAATTAAAATAAATAAATAAATTCAGATTCTCTTTCCACTGAAAACCAATTTTATTTTATTTATTTTTAAAAAACAATTGCCTTATCATAGCAAGTTATATTTTATATATCTTTTCTATCCTCCCCCTTTTTATTATTCTGAATCAGACTATTGAAAAACATTTGGATATATTGCTTTGCTTCTACAACAATTAATAAAACATGTGCATTTTTTTTGAAAGGTGTTATTTATCCTTTCTACTTTTTTGCACATAGCATTCTTCCTGCAGCCAACACATAAGCTGTTAATGACTTACATTGTTGACTAACAAATCCGCCCATAAAAATAAAAAGATGAAACAAGGGATTTAATGAGATTTTATAACCCAGTGTTTTTTCCATATTTGTACCAATCATTCTCCATTTTACACTATGTGTTTTTAATGCTGTGTCTTAATGTTGTGTTTTTAAGATTGTATTTTAATGTTGTGAACCAATGAGGTATTTTATTATATTCAGGGGCATATAAATGCTGCAAATAAATAAAATAAATATCTTTGATCAGGAAATAAATGTCAGGACTTCATGACAACGCTGAATATGACCATATGAAACTGCCACTGATTACAATAAAATTAGGGGTGGATGAACTTCCTCTGTGTGCCTTGCCTGGTGCTTGCCCTGTCACTGCCACCAGCACCATCCGCTGCTTCTCGCCAGGTCACACAAGCCACTTCTGAGGCTAGGCTTGCCCTGGCACATGCTCAGCAGCAGTACAACCTTCTGCACCAAAATTGTGCACTTATCCACCACCGCCATTGACCCAGGGGGTAAGTGTGGAATTTCAGCACAATGGGGTGGTTGCTGAGCACTCAACGCCCTTGCGGGCACTCAAGCAGGGTCCATGCTTGCACCAGGCGTGCAAGGGGGCAGATGTGTGTGGGGGGGCAGCTGCTGGACTCTTAGACCCAGTTGGGTGCTCTAGAGAACCTTAAATAAAATCTCTCCAGGCTACTGAGATGGAGGTGTGGGCTTGCATTCCCATCCTGAATGCTCCCCTGTGTTAAAACAAAGAAGCAAACAAAACCAACAGCAAGAAAGGATTATTTTTACATGGAGGGGCGTTCAGGAAAGCAAACTTGGAGGCCAGATATCCTATTTTCTTCTGGACCACCTGATATTTTAAGGGCTGTCCAGATAACTGTCTGGATTAAATCTGCCAGGCACTGGACAAGAAGTCAAGTGGCTGCTGATCTTTTTCAAAACATAAATGAAGCCATAGTCAAGTTGCCGCAGCTGCAGCAGCTGAGCTAAGCTGCCTTTTGCATGGCACGAAGGGAAACATCAAATGCCTCTGTGTAGGGAGGGAAAGGAAATGACATAATTTGCATTTCCTTTACAGGGCACAGCTGCCTCCATAGCCTGCCCATAAGGCAAGGAAGGGCAACAGGTGGTCCATGGACCATAGTGCACCCACAACTAAAATTCAGGAGGTTCCTATTGTTTATTCTTATTTATTTTTTGCTAACAAAATGGAAACCGGAGTTGCAGGCTAATTGTGACCCTTTTATTTTTATTTTGTTTTTGTTTTTAAACCCACCCACGCCGCCCTTGTTTTTGGCATTGATGGGAGGAGTGGGTCTGGGCCTGGGGGCAAAAACAGCCCCTGGACTTCCCAAAATTGTCCATCCCTGCCATAGGGACAGCTTTTTCTTTCCCCCTACAATTTTCTGTTAAGGAAACATAAACTACTCCTTTCCCTCCCTGCACAGAGGCATTTGAAGTTTCCATTTGTGCCATAGGATGGGCAACTCAGCTCAGCTTAGCTGTTGCAATGCTTTGGGCTTGGCTGCCTTAATTGTTTATCTTAAAAGAAGGACAGAGAGACAGATCAGACAGCCGCCCATCTTATGTCCTTGTCTCCCAGTAAGAATCCCAGCACTGCCAGTAGAAGGGAATTGCAATACAGACCTTATTTGGCATGACTATAATTTGATTTGGAGTGGGGATAAATATTTGAATGGTTGAACCATATGAGGGTAATTTATTAAAGGGGAATTTATTTTGGAGCAGGATTTGAATCATCTGGGGGATAATTAACTGAAAAAGAGAACTGTTTTGGGTGACCTGTGTGGGGTGCAAAGTAATTTAAGCATTTTGGGAGGTGTTTTGGTTGGGGAATTGTTTTTTCTTCTGTGAAATTTAAATGTTAGTCATTGTTTCCAAATGTGCATATAAATCGACATGTACAAATTATATGCAAATTGTCCTCCCCACCCTTTTGTGGTTGTGGTGGTGGTTGATGCCCACTATTTTAGCAATGCATACTTGTCCCCTCTAGTCTGGTGTGGAATAGCCTACAGTACTGCTCACCTAATTCTGCTATATATTTAAATTCCAGACCTGGCTCTTCATAAAAAAACCCAAAAAAAACCACCCGACCTTCTCTCTTTCATGGGGGTGACGAGAGGTTGCAGTGTTTTCTTCTACAAAGACACGATAGGAGACTCTCAGCTGTCTCCCTTCCCTCAGATTGGCAAAGACTCCTGGGCTGCATCTCTTGATATGTGTACATTGGCATCTCACAGATAGCAAGTTATCATTTCAAATGGCATCTGATAAAGCTAAAGTATTAGATAGAACGCACTGACAGCCTGGCAGTTTCAAGGTCAAGATTCAGAAACCTATCAGGATGATAGACAGGATTTTAAAGCTTAGCTAATTCCGTTTTCAGAGTTTGTTCTTTCTGCATCCTTGAGTTTGGAGGTTGTCACCATTAAGACGCCACCATCCCTCCACCCCTGCCCTGCCACTGTTTTCGTTCATTTCCAGAATTCAGAATGGGGTAATGAGTTCACATTTTAATGGGAAACTCTGAGGTTCACCAGGCCCTCCCCTGAGGGCAAGGCCACACTGTTCAATTTGCCTAGGCATATTGTGAAGGATTGGATGCATGGGGTAGTGTGAACTGCACTGTAGCCCTGGGAGAACCAGCAGCCATTTTGCAGATCGTAACTGGGGACAGGATGACGTGGCGGCCACCTCCCCATATGTACATCCCACTCCAGGCAAAGCTTTCTGTGTGCCAGAAAAAAATGTGAGTGAAAAAACTTGAATTTTGAAAAATGTGCACAAATATGCTTCCATCAATTGAAGAAGAATATGTACATTTCAAAGATGTGCGCAATTGCTGAGTGCATTTGGAAAGGATACACATAGACCAAGCCGCCAGTCAGTATGGAGGCAGGGCCAAGTAGCCATAATAATAATAATAATAATAATAATAATAATAATAATAATAATTGTTACCCGCCTCTCCATTTGGATCGAGGCGGGGAACAACGATAAGTATTAATACATAAAATTGATTAAAACATAGTATACATTATTAAAACATCCTAAAATTCTACTGGGTAGAAATTCCATGGAAATATGCATGGATTTTCATGTGACAAGCAAAGCAAAATGCAAAGCTCACAATCTGGTATGGACCTGAGTCAGAATGAGCTTCCAGGTGGAATTCATAGAATTGTAGAATAGTAGAGTTGGAAGAGGCCCATACGCTCGAGTCCAACCCCCTGCTCAATGCAGGAATCCACCTTAAAGAATTCAGAGAGCTCTCATGAGCCCAAGTTTTGCTTATTTGCACTTCCCTGACATGAAGACTGACTGGTTCAGATTTAGTCTACAATCCTATGGTCTTCGGGAGGTCATCCTAAGGGCCATAGGATGCAGGAGGTCTCCCTCTCAGACTTCAGACAAGGAGGTCTGTGTGCAGAATGTGAGGTCTATTCTCACAGAACTCCTCCTTGTGGACTTGGAAGCCTCCGCCAACAGTGCTCCAAAGGGACATTCTAGGGGAGTGGTACACCAGCCCTGGACACCTGCCCCACACCAAGCAACATTTTGGAAGTGCATTTCCTCCACTGTGGATGCCCTTCCTCTTCCCCCGTCCTCTTTGGATTTCTCTACTCTTGTTCTTAAGTATCCATGGACTATAGCTCATCTATTATGAAAGAGAAGAGACAGGTCAGTGCTTAAGAGAAGTGAAGCCATGAAATATTTGTTCGGATTAATTGTAGTAAGGTTTGCATGTCTTTCATAAGCTGTGGAGCACCATCAGCCATACAAGGTGGAATAAGACATGAAAACCACACTCCCTCACTCATCACTCTGCTATCAATGGCAAATTGTGAAGAAAACAGCTGCTCTAGACAGACATCAGTCTACAGAAACATAATGTTTCTAGTTGTGACTCAATCAAGGACTGTGTAAACCTTCAGCCTATTCTATTAACTCTATCTTGTTTATTTTCTGCTAGAAAATCATTTTATTTTTTACCGACCTTGGGAACGACAGTGATTGCCACAGCCCTGACGTCTGGTACAGGAGCAATTGGCACATTTATTCACTGCATGGCCCTATTATGGAAATGTATTATATTAGCCATGATGAGTGTATATACTTGTCATTAGCAATGCGTTTTGTCAGTTGCAATTAATGAACTGATGAAGGATTTATGCCATGAGAGTAACATCTTTTGAGTATTCAACCCCAAATGGATCAACACAGATAAAGGGGGAAAATCAGGTTTCATAAACTTGAAGTGCCAATAACAACAAAGAGGTTGGGGGAAGTGACACTCCTGTGTTAGAGGAATAGATTCATAATCTTGCCATTCACAAATGAAACTGGTTTTTTTTTCATGTGACAGAAAATGTATTATGCAAACTTCAATGCGTAAGTGTAAAACAACTGTGTGTGTGTGTGTGTGAGAGAGAGAGAGAGAGAGAGTGCTTTTTACACCTCCCGGCCTTCCAGAAGAAAGGGGGAGGTTCCAAGATCCTCCCACTGGGTCCACATGCCTGTGCCACGTCCTGGGATGTCACGGGTGCCTTTTTTATTTTTTTGTGAAGTCGTGGAGCCAGTCATACAAGAGTGTGGCCCCACTCCATTGAAAATGAAGTATTTTTTTAAAAAAAATGCAACAAAACACACACCAAAACTCCTCCCTGCCATCCCAAGGGTGGGAAAATTGCTGCCACCTCCTTCCCTGATGGGCACGGATCCACGCCATGTGGCTCTGTGCCCATTTCTGGTGCTGCATTTACTCACAAGTAAGCACAGAACCAGGCAGGATGGGCGTCCATCCCTTCCGTGGTCTCGGGATGGTCCTGAGACCATGGGAAGAATCAGGTTTTCCCGGGGTTTCTTTATTCCTGGGAAAACCCATGCCCATCCCCTCTTGACCATGGGAGTCCCTGCGTGTCATATGGATGCACAGGGACTTGGCTGGACTATTGGGCTGGTGTAGACATGAGATCTGGGGGGTATTTTTTTTTTTACAAGGCTCCTGATATTCTATTATTATTCCAATATTAAATGTGACACTTTAAAGAGTAACATTAACAAAAGACTGGTCCGTGCTTCAAGGAGCTTACAGTCTATATTTAGATAGCAGATGGGAGGGGGAGGCATGGGTAAGAAATCAACAAGAGTGAAGAGGAGAAGGAATGAGAGAGACCTAGGAAGACAAAGATAAGGCAAGAGAACGTAGTTGCATATACTTTGGCTTCACTTCAATTCTGGATAAGGACTAAGGTGCTAAGGCTTAGTCTTCATCCACAATAGAAAAGCTGCCACATTTGCGAAGCCTTTGGCTTAACCTTTAATTCATGGAAGATGCTGGTTTTGAACTGGGGTTAAATGGAAGAGAGAGGTAGCAAAATGCAAGTGCTCTAGGATGCTTTTGCAAATAATAAGCCAGCTTGGTTTGAGCAGGGTTTCCCTTATGGGCAATTTTAACTCACGAGGTTCCTGGCTTTCCAGTTATAAGAAAAGCCTTGGACAAAATGGACATATCCAACCTCTAACTCTTTGCTGCTGTGGACCTCCCATGAGCATCTGTTTGGGCACTTTGAGAACAGAATGCAGGACTAGGGCCATAGCTAGACCTAAGGTTTATCCCTGGATCATCCAGGGGTCAAACTTGTTCATCTACGTGACACACAGGGGATCCAGTGCTCAGGCAGGGGCGAACCCTGGATGATCCCAGGATAAACCCTAGGTCTAGCTGTGGCCAAAATAGTCCTTTAGCAAAGCTAAAAAAGATGGGTACAATCCTATGTATGTTTAGACAGAAAAAGTCTAAAACTCCCAGCATTCCCCATGACTGGCTGGACTTTTTTTCTGTCTAAACATGGGTAAAATTGTACCCTAAGAAGATCTTTACCTGCCACCTAAAAAAAAGCAATGTTGGTGCCAGGCAGGCCCCTTTATAGTCTGTAGGATGTCCAGACTACAAAGATGGTCCATGATTGGTGATCCACACACTCTGGAGGTGATCCTCTTCTCCATGCTCCAGCCACTCTACAATTTTGCCTGTCTAGGCATGGCTTTGACTGAGGAAGGGAGAGGGAAAGGGGGTGAAAACTGGATACGAAGCTGAATAAAGTTGCTTCTCCTGTCTTCTCTCCTCCCCTTTCTGCCATGGGGCTGACCCCCTATTTGGGCACTCCACACATGGTGAGAACCGCACCATATAGGAGGGGTCGAGGAGAGCAGTTTTGGGGAACTGGGTTCAGAGCCCTGGTTCCGACCTCAGTTCCCATAAACTGAAAAATCCTGTGGCCCTCCAGACAGTGTTTAGTGGCCATAGGATTGCACCCCAAGTTGTTTAAAGAATGGAGTCACAGGCTCTCTCTCTTTCACACACACACACACACACACATCTGTCTGTCTGTCTGTCTATGTCTATCTCCTTAGTAGGATAGAGAACATATCCTTGCTATGTTTCAGTTGCAAAAGCTGCATTTTTTGTTTGTTTTTTGTTTTTTTAATGACAAAAGAAGGAAAATAGAACATAATGTATAAACTAGATTCAGCCCTGTCAATGTATCATGGATACAAACCTGTCACCATGTGCCTTAACGACCACATTTTGTGCTGTCCATATGGTACACAACTGTATGAATTCAAGCCATCTGCCTCACACCATTCAGGTCATATTACAGGAAGTCTTTGAAGAGAGCTTAGGTCAGGTTTCCATCCTTTCTTAGCACTATAGCACATACTTTTGTATTAATAATAAAAAATAAAATAAAATCTTGGGCAGCCTCTTAGATAACCATTGCAGGCTTCAAGAATTATATTATTTCAAAACTGGTTCTGATGTCTGCAGTATATTAAGACTGAAAGCCAATTGCAACCATGCCTGTGCCATTTTTCTTTCCTTCCTGAAAGACATACAGTGCAGCGCTCACAATCTGCGTTACAGACAAAACGCTTGGAAAGAACATATTCAGCAACAACTAAAAATATGGGGATACATAGATCTGGAGTGGTGACAACCGTTTCTGGCATGCGGATGATTCAGGCAGAAGATGGGTCTTAGAGCCTCTCTTTTACTAGTTTCATATCAGCAGACAGGGTTAAGAATTTAAATATTTTAAAACAACAAATTGGGAAATTTCTGACTTCTGGCATATATACTGTAGATATACTGTAGGTTTGCTT
Source organism: Elgaria multicarinata webbii (assembly GCF_023053635.1). Lineage (NCBI taxonomy): Eukaryota > Metazoa > Chordata > Lepidosauria > Squamata > Anguidae > Elgaria > Elgaria multicarinata. Next base: position 152,295,435 of record NC_086172.1, on the reverse strand, counting down.
CAACCATGAGGTCTACATTTTTTAAGGGAGAGGCCTACAAAAATAAACAGGAAGAGGGCATGCTTCAGGGAATAAATTGCACCCTAAGAAGATTTTTAGATGTGAACCGCCCAGGGGGCTTCAGCTATAGGGTGGTATACAAATGCAATAAATAAAATAAATGGAATACAAATCTTGCCTCTCTTTAAGACCTAGAGAATGAAAATCCACCTTGAAATTTTCAGGCAAAGAGCTGCCCAAGAGATACAACTTTTGACTTTATAAAGAAGGAATAAAGTGTCTAACAAGGTACTTAATCCAGAGCATCATCAAACGACAGTTTTATCGCACGCACACTATTGCCCACTTACGGATGTTCGCATGTCCTTTAGACATTATCGTCCGCTTCCCATGCACCTCCTGCTCCTTATGCTTGTTTTTTTGTAGCGAAATAGATCCCTTTTAATCAGTATTTTTTAAACAAACAAACAAAATGCACCACCATTTCCTGCTGTGTGGAGAAAAAGTAGTGTGATATAAATGGCCCCTGAATGGGCCACGTGGTCGCTGCTGCTTCCTGTTTCTCTCCCCATGTAAAGAGACCATTGCTATTTTGGGACAGCAGCAGGAGGCCTTAGCGACGGTAGGAAAACACGAAAATCCACCCATCTGATGATGCTCACAGAGTTCTCTATTGGAGGGAATACTTAGAGACTGTTGTCTTCCTACTTCAAAAACTAAGGAAGGCATTATTAGTACAAATCACTTTAAAAACAACAACTATTAAAGGATACATTTATTTCATACAGAATAAAACAATGATCACTGATCATCTATTTCTTACATTATGAGTGGATGAGGGGTGGGTTTTTCTCTTTCAGTAGAAAGCCATAGGTCAGTGGGAGGGCACATGGGTTCCATGCAAAATGGTTTCAGGTACAACTCCTGCTTCCTCTAGGTAAGCTAGAAAATCCTTCTACCACTCAATGTACGTAGATAGACAAATGGTCTGATCCAGTATGGTCAGCTTCCTATGTTTCTTTTTAACTGATCTCGTAATATGAATTGGTCTGAGTCCCTCTCTCTATATTTAATGGATTGTAATTTAAAAAAACTCGAGTGTATGTTAAACCAAAGGTAGGCATTATATGCCCTGCTCTACAAGTTGTGATAGAATACAAGGATATTTGTGGTACATCAAATCCTGAGTTCCTTGAACTTCTCCAAATTCCACCTTGAAGCTCATTCTGCCTTTTGCCTGTATTGGATTGCGAGCTTTGAGGATTGTCTGCATGAAAACTCATGCATATGTTCACATGCATGTTTCTACACATACACACCGATCATACACATTTTTGAAATTTTCAAAAATATGTGCATTTTTCTCCCACTGACTAAAGCGTGTTTGTGCACATCTCTCTCTCTCTCTCTCTCTCTCTCTCTCTCTCTCTCTCTCTCTCTCTCTCTCTCTCTCTCAAATGTATACATTTTCATGTGCAATTCCCAGATGGGCAACTATTTTGAACATAATTTTTTAAAGCTTAGTGGCCCTTACATAAGAAGGTAAGAAGAGCCATGCTGGATCAGCCCAAGGGTCCATCTAGTCCAGCATTCTGTTCACACAGTGGCCAACCATCTGATGACCAGGAACCCACAAGCAGGACATGGTGCAACAGCACCCTCCCGCCCACACTCTCCAGCATAGCATTCAGGAGTTCCTAGGTTTGATCACTGTCATCTCCATGTAGATGAAACCGACATGTCAGATTATACAGTTCTGAGCTGGAAGAATCAGGGGTGTGATTCAATATAACGCACCTTCTTATTTTGTGAAAAATGCCAGATCCCTTTTATTCTTCTTCACATTTCTTGATGATCAATCCCTCTGTTTCTGATGTTCAGGAATGAGTGACAATGCCAGACAACAACACTCACAAGGGGAGCATTCTAAATGGACACAGAACGCTGGCTGAAAAATAGACACTTGGTGGGATGCAGGAATTGAACAGGGCATTGGAGGCTGGTGGTTTTGATTTTGTTGGGGCTGTGAATCCATTCTGAATTTCAGTCAAAACCAGCCAGAACTATAAAGGAGCTATCCAAGGTGCTGAACCCTATTTGGGGATGGGTTTCAGCACCTTAGATAGTTCCTTTGGAATTAAGAGCAGGAGAAGAATCATGCTGGATTGGAGCAAGGGACCATGTAGTCTAGGGTTCTGTTCACACAGTGGCCAACCAGCTGTCAACCAGGAACCCACAAGCAGGATCTGAGTGCAACAACACCCTCGCACCCATTAGAGGCAATAATCTGTATATAGGTTTATTGCCTCTTATGCTGGAGGTAGCACATAGCCATCAATAGTAGCCTTCTCCTCCGGAAATTTATCTAATCCCCCTTTTAAGCCATCCAAAATGGTAGCCATTACTACGTCTTGTGGTAGCGAGTTCCATCATTTAAATATGCACTACTGTGTGCAGAACTACTTCCTTTTATCTATCCTGAATCTCCCACCAATCAGCTTCATGGGATGACCCCAAGTTCTAGTATTTTGAGAGAGGGAGAAAAATGTCTCCTTATCCACATTCTCCACACCATGAATAATTTTGTACACCTCAATCATGTCTCCCCTTAGCCTCCTTTTTTCCGAGCTGAACAATCCCAGTTGTTGTAACCTTCCCTCATAGGGGAGATGCTCCAGCCCCTTGATCATTTAGTTGTCCTTTTCCTACACCTTTTCCAGCTCTGCAATATCGTTTTTTTAGGTGTGGTGACCAGAACTGTACCCAGTATTCTAAGTGTGAACAGCAAATGGGAAGCACTCCGCACTGCAATATTTTGTTGCAGGGGTGTCTCAATTGTAAACTCTATTACACATTTCTATGAATTTTCTGCTTCTATTTACAGTATCGGCTGGGGTGACAGCAGATGCAGGGATAGAAAAAAAAAGCCTATTCTCTGAGGCAAAAATGCAACAGACACTGAGAGGTTAAATTACATTAATAGATGAAACACAAAATGTTGGAATCTCCTGAATAAAGTCTTTGAAATTCTTTAGACTCACTCATCACTCTATTAATGTCAGGTCACGCATCCTTTGTAATTTTCATTAATTGTCATGGTTTCTTCCTTATAGCCGTTCCCGTCTTTATCCAGCCTTTTCTCTCTCAATCTGAGGCAGCTGAATTATTAAAGACTATCTTCCTCATCCATCCTTCTGAAATGCAGTCAAAGAACACTAATGTCCAAGTGAATTAAGTATGGTCAGCTTAATTTTGAAAGGTTCCAGGGGCCTTTCTTCTGCTCTATTTTAAGAATTGAGCTAAAGCTCCCTGACTTATATATAAAAAATGTGATTGCTATGCAGAGGGCACCAAACAGCTACAGGAATGGGTCATCCTGTACAATGAATACCAGTCACTGGAAACTGAGATATACTGTCAATATCCACCAAGAAGTACATTCGAATAATTTTGGGTTGTAACTGATGGCTGAAACCCATATGAAAGTTCCTTAAAAGTGTATTGCAAGACAGCAGTTACCGCATGCAGAAGAAGTTGCCTGTATTATTATACTATGCTCCCATATCAACCAAATCTATTGAGGTTATTTTGAAAGACTCTCCTCCAGGTGTCCTCACTTTCTGAGGTAAGGCAGGTAGTGACTGGAGAGAAAAACACAGTGCAATAGTTATATAGGGATGGGCAAACTCCCCCCTCCCTCTTGTGCCCTGATCACACGCCACTCAACAGACTCCTGCCTCTTGCGCAATCCTGGTGGGTGCATGGGAAAAGTTGGCAGGTGGTCCATGGGTGCCCGGGAGAGCAGGGGAAAGTGCAGGTATAGCTAGCTACACAAATTGCTATTTGTGCAAAATGACAGTTGTAAATAGTGTGATTTGCACAAAATTGCTGGCATAATGGGAGGGTCATGTTGCACCATGTCCCACTTTGTTGGTCTGCCACTGTGTGAACAGGGAGCTGGACTAGATGGACCCTTGGTCTGATCCAGCATGGCACCAGCCAAGGAGAAGGCCAGCACGGCGCTGCAGGCGAGGAATGGAGGATGCGTTCCCAGAAGTCTGGGAATGCATCCTCTGGCCTTTTTCCCTGGTAAATTGGGGCCCAGTCCCGGTTGCCCCAGAGATCTCCATTTTTCTGGAGGTCTCTGGGATTTTCCGGATCGTCTGGTCACCCTACAACAGCGTGACTTGGAAGGTTCAAACGTACCTAAAGGCACTCCGTCCTGATATCATTGTTTTCTCAGAATCTGGGGGAATCAAGTCCACAGTCTTTGCTCTTAAGAGAGAGGGAGGAAGGGGAGGCACTCTGCACATGCCCAGAAACAGACCCAACTAAGGGGGAAAGTGCCCAGCCCAGCCCAGCCCAGCCCTGGCCCTTCAGTACAGGCTCCTGATGGAGCACTTGGTGGGTGAGAAGCATAGGCCGAGGCAGTCCCAGTAGGATTGGCCAGAGCTGGGTGCATCCACTGACAGCCACTTACCTCCCCTCCTTGGTGATGCTACACTATCAAGAAGCAGCATCAACAACAAGAGGATGTCTCAGAAGCTGTGGGTACCTGCAGGCTGCCAAAGGCATGCTGGGAGGTGTAGTACTGGCATGTAGAGTGACTGATTTTAAATAAACTATCCGTTAGCAAACCAGGTCACTATCTCTCAGTCCTAACTCACTAACTGTCTTTGTTCTCCTTCTACCTGACTTTCTCCAACTGCGACTAACCTCGCCCACCAGTCCATTCTAGGTTCAGCTATCAGTCATTCCTCCATTCACTCTTCTGTTTCAATGGTATAATCAGGCTTTCACATAAAAATCATAAACTTTACTCAGTAATATGTGCATCTGTCTTGGAATGTTCTGGTTTAGTTATAACAGGGGGCATGCAGCATAAAAACATCATCAAGTTAAAAGACCTCAAAAAATAAAAAATAAATTCACTTGGCACTGGAAAGCCATTAATGCAGTCACTAGGCAAGCCTTCCTGGGAAAAAGGAATCCACAACAGGGTGCCACAACTAAGAACCCACACACACACACACACTTGTCACCCACCACACCTTGGATGGAATTCAAAGATTAACATGTTATTCAGGGAGCTAGGCTTGCACCTACAACTCCCAACATGCCTTGGGCAGAAGGGAAGATTTACCGGGATTTGCCGGTGGCCATCTAGAAATGGCTTGCCATCCTGGGCCTGAAGGAAGAGTGCCTGGGGCCAGCTGCCTCAGTTGCCATGCTCCATCGGGAGCAGGAGGATGCAGCACTGGTCCCCTTTGCCAACAGCAATGACTGAGCTAACCATCAGTCAGTCAGTCAGTCAGCCAGCTGGCTCCCTCATGGCCTACCTATGGTCACCAACAGTGTAAGTACTGCATGGACTAGCAGTCAGACTTGCTGGCCCTGGCACTTCAGTACAGCCACCTGCTGGAGAACTTGGTGGGCAGGAAGTGCAGGCCGAAGTGGGCACAGGGCTTCAACCCAGCCACACTCGGAGGTTTCCTGGCAACTGCCCTGAGCCCTGAGGAGAAGATGGTTGAGCAGGCCATGGAGAGCTGTGGCTTTAAGGCAGCCCTGTATCAGGGGTGAGAGAGAGAGAGAGAAAAGAAAATAATTTAATTAGTATCCAAGTTACCTCACAGGCCTAGCACCAGCCTACCTTGTGGGGTTGTCATGAGGGTGAGAGAGGAAAAAAAGAAACAAATTTAATTCATTTAAAAGTTAACTCACAGGCCTATCACTGGCATAGTGCTTTAAGCTGATTACCTCGTAGACATATATCTTAGGCGGCCCAAGCAATGCAGGGTATATCAGCTAGTTTACAATATAGTGATGATAATAATAGTGACCTACTTATTGTAAGGATTATTGAAATTTAACATGTGACATTCTCTGAACACTCTAAATCTATGATTTTTCTCTCCTTCTAGAATATTATGTGCTTAACTATCCTGTTGAAATCAGTGCACCAAGATAATTTTAGCTGGATTATGTGGTAATGTTCTGAATAGCACCTGCCTTTTTAACATACTAAATAGTTAATCCCTAAGAGAAATGTGTAATACATTCATCATTCTTCATTATTTGTATCCATTGTAATTCCAAAATTTATATTCTCCAACGTCTCATTAAAATCTGAATATCTATTGATAGCCGGCAGAGTAAGAGGTATAACATAATAGCCTTAAGGAAGTTTTATTGCCTATTATATGCAACTCTGATTCCATAATAGTGATCTAAAATGTGTCTTCTCTTCCATCCTTCTTTTTCTTCATATGTGTATATGGATTTGTGATATCAGGAAATGAACAAATATACTCTACTGTGTCTACACTGTATAGAAAACAGTTACCCCATTTTTATCTTTTGATACAGTATTGGCATTTTCATGGGAGGAAATGAGCTGTTAACTCAGGGAATTTTGATCTGGTATCTTCAGTAAGGGATCAAACACCAAGAAACTCCACCTGAGCCCACCATAATGCTCTCTCATTTTTTTGGCCATTTGTTTTCTGCTGCTGTTGATGTAGCCAAATGTGATTTCATTTGTGATCAAACATTTGGTTCGCATAAAATATTCATCTTCCTTCTATGGCAAAATACTGTTAGGCTGGTAAATATTGCAACACATGAAGCTAATGTCCTAGTTAGATACAAATTTCTATTTTATTATTCTAGATGTGCACTAAACAATTTAAGTCTGGGTGAAGAGCTATATTTAATTCCTTCTTATGCGTTATTGAATACAGATCAATTCACCATGAACGTTCTTGCCAGTAGTACATTGGTGCTGTGACATTCCCATGGAAGAGGCAATAAAGATATGTAAAAAAGGGCATTATATAGAGATGACCACTTGGCTGATTCTTTTCGGTAATGTCCTATAAAGACAGACAAGCAAGTACTATTCTAAAAGATGAGGACAAGTTAGACTAGGAGACTCACTTAATAATGATGAACATTTTTGATTCATTTAAAAGGCCCTCATCAGTTTATATTGTACTGGAAAGACTTCTTTTGGGATGCAAACTGTGCCAGCTCTAGGATTGTAGCTGAAACTAGGCAAGGAATTATCCCTGTCCTTAGCAAATGCCCAGCCTAGCAAATGTCTTTCTTTGACAGTCAGCACGTCTTGTTGTCCTGTAAAGTTGCACTTGAGAATAACATTCCTTTCTGGGCACCATCATACTGGAAAAGTACTGACAAGCCATATGTTTGTTTAAGGGCTCAACCCTCCAAAACTTGGAGGGTTACAATTATCCTATGCAGAGCTCAGCACAGGGTTTTAGCTAGATGTGCTTTTTCACCCTTCTAGTGGAGACTTCAGAAAGGGAGATGGAAGGAGACTAAGGACAGTTGGGAATAACTCAGATCATTGCATGCTTGGTCTTTTCCCCTCCCTGTTAGGGATGTTGAAGGAATCCATTTTGAGGATGAAGCTTGGAAAGTTTTTGCCAGCTCTCCCCACAGCCCCGGCTCCCTGCGCTGCTTTGACTCAGCATGCACCAAGTCAGGCAAGGTCACAGTTTTCCATTTTTTAAAAAATAAATAAATAAATTCCATCTTGTGCAAATTGTGATTTGTGCAAATTGTGATTTGTGCAAATTGTGATTTGTGCAAATTTATGGATGGGAACTTTTACAGAAATCATGGTCTGAGCAAAATCACAGCTGAAAATAGTACAATTTGTGCAAAATTGTGGGTGCACTATTTATAGCCATGATTTAATGCAAATCACAATTCTCATAAATATTCCCATCTGTGAATTTGTGCAAATTGCAACTCATGGACTAAAAAAAAAAAAGTTGCAAGTTCTCAATGGGCAACTGTGGACCATCTGGCGGCTCCCCCCACATGCCAGGATCCAGCAAGCAGAGCGCAAACAGAACATGGGGAAGCTCTGCCCATCACTATGTCCCTGCTGACCGGTATGGGCCCTTGGACCCCGATATGAACTTGTATTTGTGAGCTCATAGCAGCAACTGGCGTGGTTCTCTCTGCTCAATTGCAAGGGGATGGGGGTGGGGGGTGGAGTGAGGTTTCTTGGCTCCAAGTTTGGAGCCATGTCTCTGACCTTCGAGCCAGGAAACTGAACCATCTTATGTCCCCCAGATGTTGTCCAGAGGCCAGACAATTACTCTCTCATTGCATTTACGCTTGAAGAGAGGCAATGACTTTCTCATAGAATGCAGCGAGCAAGTTTGGTGGGGGGTGTAGTATCCCTCAGGCATAGGGACCATACGGGTGAGCTTACCTGCTCAGCCTGCCACTTGCCCCTAGACTACCAGGCAATAACTTCAGAGTCTTTTCCTTGCTGGTGAGCAGTGTTTGGGGCAGGCAAAGATGAGTTCACCCATCCCTAATAACCACCTATTCTTTTGTATTTCATGGATTTCTTTGTATCATCACAGTCCCACCCATCCAAGCTATAGTCACGTAAGTGTGTGTATGTATGAAAAACAAGCAAGAAAAGAGAAAGTGAAATGTAGTTCCTTTCCTGCTACTACTTTACTTATTAGCACAATTTTGTTTTGTGAACCACCTGGAGAGCTTAGCCTCTCAGGCAGTAGAGAAATGTAGTGTGTAAGGGCCATGACTTTATTAGCATGCAAAAGTTAGCAATCTGAGGGGTGTGTGCAAGTGTGTGTGTGTGTTTATGTAGAGATGTATGAACATTTCATTTTTGCATGCAAAACATATGAGTGTGCCCTGTTTGAAGGCCCAAATGCAATCACAAGCACATGTCCACTAAAAACATTGGCAAATTGACGGACATTGCTTGTATTCAATTTGTGCATCTTTCCTCGGTCAAATTTGCACAAATCTCCTAATCACAAATGCAAACAGGAATCGGACAGAAGATGAGCACCGAGACAATATTAGAGCAATCCTACCAATCTTGAACGTCACTTGTTGTCCCATCCCTGTATGTGTGTGAGTGTGGATATGTGTATCTGTGGGTATGGGTCTATTCCTCTCTCTCTCTCTGATAGAGATAGCATGGCCCTACAAAACCCATCTCCTCCTGTAAAAATGGCACATACAGCAAAGCATCTGTACATGAATGCAGTACATAGTGCAATGATCATTTCTCTATCCCTTTCCCTATTGGTAGAATTGGATAATTGGGACAAGGGCCTTTATAGTTAATGGGGTTCTCCTTTAGGAATGTAGATTAATGTAAAAGCTAGTGCCAGAGGCAAGGTATTAAATCACTATGGTTCATGAGTATGTCTCCTCCAATATATCATGTTCTGTGCCTCAGTTATATAACTGTGTTGTTGTTGTTTTTAATTTCAAGGGGTAAAAACACTGTATGAGAGGAGAGAGAGAGAGAGAGAGAGAGAGACTCCAGGCATGGTAACTTCTGCCTGGAAGGCTTTCCTTCAGTATTTATATCTATATCAGGAAAAGTTAGTATATAAATATATTTTACCTCTGCAGCATTGATCTTAGTATGCAGCAACATAATGCGGGGGGCAGATGATGTCTCTCCCCGCTTTCATAACTTCTGTTTCTTTACCACACACTTCAGGTTGGAGAGAAGTTTAAAGTGGTTAACAAGAGACATCACTTCCACTTGGCTACACAGATTCTTCTGAGCCTATTCTACACCAAGCAGGATATTGCACTATGAAAGCGGTATGAAAGAAGATGATGATGATGATGATGATGATGATGATGATGATGATGATGACGACGACGACATTTATATACAAGCCCCATAGCTGAAGCTCTCTGAGCAGTTTACAGAAAAATGTATGTTAAATGCAGAATCCACACCAATCAGGATATAACACCATGAATGTGGTATGAAAGCAGTATGCGGTATGTGTCAATGGGCCCTAACAGTTGTTAGTGCACTTCAATACCGCTATATAGCAGTAGTGTGGCTCCTGCCTTTGATATACCACTTTCATAGTGCAATATCCTGCTTGGGTGTAGAATAGGCCCTGGTTAAAATGGTACAATTTCCCAGAAGTGAAAGTGGGATGACTATACACAACACACAATGGATGATCTTTTTCAATTTACCTTCAACTCTCTAAATGACAATATTCTGTATATAGCCTCAGGTGTTTGTGTAATGGAGTCTTAATTATACACCTTGTTTAAACATGTATGCTAAATAAAACTTCAAGCTAGGGATGTTGCGGACACCTGACTGGGTCCAGAAATCCAACGTTATCCCCCGCATCCATCCCCTAGACCTAGTCGGGCATGTGCAGTGCATTTGCAGATCTGTGGATCAAGTGCCCACAAGTCCGATAAGTGCCAGGCAGGCAGCCATCATTCCCATTCATGGCTGCCTGACTTTTTAATTTAATGGTTAAATTCACCTGGCTAGCACATTGTTTTAACTGATTTATTTGTTTTTACTGCTTTTAAATTATATATTGGTTTTAACTTGATTAATGGTTTGATTTGTTTTTAGCTGAGTATATTTATTGTTTTATATTGTATGATTTTATCTGTAAGCCACCCTGAGATCCTAATGATATAGGGTGGCATTCAAATGTTTTAAACAATAAATAAATAAATAAAATTCCAGAGCCTCCATAGTGCGCAGACAATGGAAGCTTCGGAAATCGCACGTTTCCCCCATTGTGTAAATGGGGTCTTTATGGCCACCATTTACACAGCAGGAGGAATTATGTAATTTCCAGAGCCTCCATAGTTGGACACAATGGAGGTTCTGGAACAGGGCGGACAGCTGCTGGGCACTTGATGGACTGTCACGAAGCTGCTTAAGAACCTCACACAGAGCAAGAGCCGGGGTGAACAGCGGCAAGGCAAGTATACCACAAACAGGATGTGGTGAGTTTGCCCATGACTCCTCCAAACCCTGCAGCTAAAGATCAATTTGTCAGTTTTGCTTTCTGCCACCTTCACTTTTTTTTTAACAAAAAATAATAATCTGAAGTTCTTTCCATCGTGTTTACCATGAAATTTGCAATGTTCTCATATATCTGCTCCTGACAAATTCAATAGATACCTCTGTTACTAGCATGAAGATGACCATGTTGTATCGGCCTACCCCGTAGTTGTTGAAGATGATGATCCATCAAGAAAAAATAAAAAGAGGGGGCAGGGATTCAAACCCAGAAGTCTAAGACCTATGCACTCAAAGCCCTCTGCCCAGCTGGACAAATCTGTCAATTTTGCTTTCTACTAAATTCACATTTTGAAATCTCTTTCCATCCACTTTATGAAGGACTTTGCAATTGCCTTAAGTTCTTATTAAAAAAAAAAGTAAATGGAGTTCTTACACATCCTTACCTACAGCTCTTATGTTCAGAGGTGCAGCAAGAATTTGATCAGAGCAAGCCTGAGGCTTACATATAGCAGCTTTTAGGCTAATTGTCCCTGCCTCCATAGTGACTGGAGGCTTTGTCTCTTAAAGGGGCATGGTCTATTTTAGCAGTCTCAGGCTGCGACAAGTGAGGAGTGGCTGGGATGGGCTAGTGTTCACATACTCTGAGTCCTCATAAACTGAATTTGGTAATGTGATCTTCTCTGGAAACAGAAGAGCTGACTCCTGGGGACTTTCTGGTGAACTAAGTTCTGGGGAAGTAGAGCCATCATAGTGCTTTTCTGTGACTGAGTCTTGATCCTAAACTATTAATTCTGGAGCCTGAGAACGAGCATGCAAGGCCCTGGTCCATCACACACACACACACACACACACACACACACACACACACACACACACATTCAACCAATTGGTCCAGAGTAGAGATGCTGAAGAAATATGCTGTGGACTCCAATGAAGCTGGATTCCGAAGTCCTTACGTGTGCATTTTTTTATTTTGTGCAGAGAAGCTGTCTGCCTCTATAAAAGGCACAATAGCCTAATGGCAGCTGTCCTTATCCTTTCATGGGAAAAATTCAGCTGTAATTGGCATATTTTGCACCATTTCTGACTGCAAAACTTCTATGTAACCTGTGGCCATTTACAGGCATATTTATGTACACGCAAATGCATTATGGCTGCAAATGGCATAAAATATGCCAATTATGGCCATAATTTCTCCGGGATAGGCTAATGGCAACCACCATTAGCCTATCTTGCCTTACATAAAGACGGAAAGTTGCCCTTATGAACTCCAGTGGATGTACCAGGGCTCTGGAGAAGTCTGCAGAGCCCCAATCAGTCCAATTGCCCTCCAGTTGATCCCCCCTGGTGGATCTCCCCCCCGCCCTGGGATTGTATGTAAACGGTCTGTCCATCCCTAGACCAGAGGTCACAAACCTATCCAGGCTATTTTTTCTTCTTGGCTGGTTAGCAATACTAAAACAAACTGATTGTGTACCATTACCAAAGCTCTTTTTTTCCAAAAGAGCAGTTAGGGTGATCACATCGGGAAAAGCAGCTTCAGAAAAGTAAACAAAAAAACCAAAAAAAACCACCCTGGAGTTATGCGTGAAATGCACATCCCCTATGGATCATGTTTACAGACTAAGCATATGGTTATTTCAACTGCGTTTTAATCATAGTTTATATATACTAAATTTATTTTCCATGCCTCCTATACTGTTTATATTGTAGCCGTTTTATCTTTATGAATACGGCAGGGTTCCCCATGCCCAGGGGGCATGGTGGGAAATAAATTTAAATGAATAAATAATGAATGATTCAAACAATTGCTTTTCCAGCCTGCATAAACCCCCATTAAAATCTCCAACTTGAGTATTTTAAAATTAGATTATTTTACGCAAACGTGGAAAAATTACTTGTAATACTATTGCTACTATATATCATTTACATGGAACTATCAATATGCATGGTGTTTTTATAGAGATTAGAACGAGATATGCTACTCATGTAAAGCATATTTAAATCCAACCAACCATTTATCTCCTCTAGGATCTTCTCGTGCCACACTGCTCCCAACTGTTTACCTCTCTTGCTCCCTTCTTATTCCTCTCTGCTGCTTACCTTTGTCCCTTCTGACCAGCTTCTGGAGCAATGTAGATGCTTCTGTCCTGTTGTATATATTATATTATAGACACATGTTCTTCTCACCATTCCCTTATCTTTAGCACCTTTTTCAAGTTATCAATCCATGGGGTTGGGGGCAGGCATGCATACACTGTGGAAGCTGGTGGTCCCAATTTCAATGGGGTTGCAAAGCCGTTCTAAAGGAGCTACCCAGGCTGCTGAACCCTATCCTGAAAACGTGCAGGAAAGGGCAACTATTTATTTATTTATTTATTACATTTCTATACCGCCCAATAGCCGAAGCTCTCTGGGTGGTTCACAAAACTAAAATGATCAAGGGTCTGGAGCATCTCCCCTATGAGAGAAGGTTACAACAACTGGGGTTGTTTAGCTTGGAAAAAAGGAGGCTAAGGGGAGACCTGATAGAGGTGTACAAAATTATGCATGGTATGGAAAGTGTGGATAGGGAGACATTTTTCTCCCTCTCTCAAAATTCTAGAAATGGGTTCATCCCATAAAGCTGATTGGTGGGAGGTTCAGGACAAATAAAAGGAAGCCCTTCTTCACACAGTGCATAGTTAAATTATGGAATTCACTACCACAAGATCTAGTGATGGCCACCATTTGGATGGCTTTAAAAGGGGGTTGGATAAATTCTTGGAGGAGAATGGCATCAATGGCTACTAGCCCTGATGGCCGTGTGCTACCTCCAGTATTCAAGGCAGTAAGCCTGTGTGCGCCAGTTGCTGGGGTACATGTGTGGGAGGGTGTTGTTGCACCATGTCCTGCTTTGTTGGTCCCTGGTCGACAGCTGGTTGGCCACTGTGTGAACAGAGTGCTGGACTAGCTAGACCCTTGGTCTGATCCAACATGGCCCTTCTTATGTTCTTATAGGTTCAACACCTTGGAGTTCTGGCTGGTTCTGACTGAAACATAGAGTTTATTCACAGCCCCACCAAATTCGGAGCCAGCAGCTTTCACTAGTATAAGCATAGGATTTGCTCCATGCAATCAGAAAGTCTGCATTTTCAAGATTCCTCATCACACTAAAAAGAGCCTTGTATTCTTTAACATGGGTAAACTCTCTTCTGGAATTCAAAAGGACATGCCCAGAATCTTTAGCTGTGATCCTTACTCTCTCTCACACGTGAACCCAGACATAAACATTGCTATGGTTAATTGATACTCATTGATTGATTGAATGGGATCTATGGCTTTGAAGCAAAAATGCTTTGATTGAACAAAATGTTACTGTGACCCCAACATCATGTTTAGACTAAAGCCATACTCATTTTATTTATAATGATTTTCAAACTCTGTCTGAAATATGGGAGGAAACCTTGGTGACAAAAATTTAAACTAGATCCCGTGTAAAAGGTGGCCATTGGAAGTTCCCAAGAAAACGGAGTTATATGAATGCACAGCCCTTCTGTGGGTTTTGCATTAAAGTTATGCAAACATGCTTGTTAATTTAATGGAACACCGTTCTTCTCTACTACAACTGCTGTGTATTTTATTCCTTCTAAAAGGAACACTCTCCATTGGAAATAGTTCCTTTGATCTCTTATCTTTCTTAAAATCCATTGTCATATATACACAGTTTAGAATTTCTTTTAAAGTCGTTTGAATTTCTGTAATGCCTATAGAGTGTCAGCCTTTTAACTGCCCTATTAATTACCGCAGACACTTAGACACAGTAAAGATTTAATTTGATAACTGCAAAGCTGACAACTTGTTTGTGTTTATTGTAATCCAGTATAAGAGTGAATGTTTAATTCCTCATTTGCTTTTGCTCTGAGTGGGATGTGGTCCATGGGGGTGGGGTAGGGATCCACTGTGTAATCCTTATGCTCAAAGTTAAACAGAAAGAGAAGGAAAAGAGGACTTGCAGGATTAAAATATGGAATTATTTGTGTCTGTGCTTAAATTAGGGAAAGAGAAGTAGGGGACACTTAATTAAATCCACCACAACCCCATCTTTGATTCACCTGCAACTGCAGCCAAATCATGCACTCACAGAGTGAAAATTAGGGCTGTGCATTGCTTTGGGACTGAATCCTTAATCCAAGGTGAGGCAGCACACTTCAGGGGTCTTGTAACGAAGCTGAAGCAGGTCCCCGAAGCTGAAGCAAATCCCGAATCGCTCTGAGACCAGATCTTTACTAGCCAGATCATTATGGAACTTCCCATATTCACCTCTCTTTGATGATTGATATCAACAGAGAGTAGGCTAGAACTTCACACGTACATAGGAACAGGCAGCTCCATCTGGTTCTGGTCTGTATTGCTTTCACATGTTTTCTTTTACTCACACTTCTGCTCTGTTTCCACTACAATTTAAATAATAATTCGAAAGACATTCAGTAAATATTTACAGGACTATCTTCTCTCAAGTTATCTATTTAAATGCATATTTTGATTTTTATACCAGAGCTGTGCACAAATGGCCTCTCAAAATCATCTACCCCGTTTGTGTGCAGATAAATTTGGGATACAACAACAACAACAACAACAACAAAAACAGTTTATTGCATATTAGCCAGTCAGGCCATGCATGTAAACTGGGGATACATTTCCGCCTAATTTCTCCAGGGGCAGGATGGGGGATTCTCAACAGTTTCTCAGAGGTGAGGCCCACCATTGCCAAGGGTTGTAGCATCGTTTCTTTCATTCTTTTTTGTAAGGATTTTCATTTTGTTTTTGTGTGTGTTGTCATTGCTTCAACTGTGTTGTAGATTGAGGGGGCTGTCTAGCTTTCAGGGAAGAAGTAGTGTTAGTGCTGTGCTAAAATCTGTCCATCAATATTATGAAAGTTTTCTTCCACAATGAAAAAGCTTCCATTATTCTACCTCATTCTCAGGATGTTTCAAAATTTATGTCTGTGGTCTTCTTGAGCTTACCTAATAACTATAAGGAGGTTCGCTTGACACTACATTATATGCCTTTAGACGCCAAGTGAAGACCTTTTTATTCTCCCAGCATTTTAACAGTCCATAAATAAATTTTAATTGGTGTTTTAAATTTGTAATTTTGCATTGCTGCTGTTTTTATCTGGTTGAGCTTTTATATTGTATTTCATATTATGGTTTTATACTTTGAATGTTTTTAATTTTTGTGAACAGCCCAGAGAGCTCTGGCTATTGGGCGGTATAGAAATGAAATAAATAAATAAATAAATAAATAAATAAATAAATAATAAGGCAGTTTATCTTTTCTTCTTCTTACACATCTCACCATTGCTCTGCAGCCTCCCAAGCTGCCTGCACTTCCTGATCTGATAAAGTGTTATTGGAGGAAATACCTCATGATGCCTTCCCTGGGCCTTAATTGAATCATAGAATAGTTGAGTTGGAAGGGGCCCATAAGGTCATCGAGTCCAACCCCTGCTCAATGCAGGAATCCATCTTAAAGCATCCCTGACAGATGGTTGTCCAGCTGTTTCTTGAATGCCTTTATTGTGGGAGCCCACAACCTCCCTAGGTAATTGGTTCCATTGTCATACTGCTCTAACAGTCAGGATGTTTTTCCTGATGTCCAGCCAGAATCTGGCTTCCTGTAATTTGAGGGCATTTATCTGTGTCCTGCACTCTGGGAGGACTGAGAAGAGATCCTGGCCCTCCTCTGTGTGACAACCTTTTTAAGTATTTGAAGAGTGCTGTCATGTCTCCCCTCAATCTTTTCTTCTCCAGGCTAAACATGCCCAGTTCTTTCAGTTTCTCCTCATAGGGCTTTGTTTCCAGAACCCTGATCATCCTCATTGCCATCCTCAGAACACGCTCCAACTTGTCTGCATCCTTCTTGAACTGTGGTTCACAGAACTGGATGTAATACTCAAGATGAAGCCTAAACAGGGCGGAATAGAGGGGAACCAGTACCTCACGCAATTTGGAAGCTATACTTCTATTAATGCAGCCCAAAATAGCATGTGCTTTTTTTGCAGCCACATCACACTGTTGGCTCATATTCAGCTTGTGATCTACAACAATTCCAAGATTCTTCTCGTTTGTAGTATTGCTGAGCCAAGTGTGGGAAGCTAAGGCTGCAGGGTACCAGAGAGATAATTGTACAATGAAAAACAGAACACTTGCACACACTCTTTGGCCAGCTCCTAAGAAAGGCAAGCACAGGCAACCCAAATACAGCCCATGAGCATTCCTCCAAAATATTTCTTCACCACTGAATTTCTTTTCTATCAAACTGACTGAGGCCTTAGCTAGACCTAAGGTTTATCCTGGGATCATCCCTGGGTCATCCCTTCCTGCTCCCAGGATATCCTGTGTGTCATTTACATGAACAGGGATGACCCCGGGACGATCCTGGGATAAACCTTAGGTCTAGCTAAGGCCTTTGAATACATTTTTCACACACACACACACACACACACACACACACACACACAAAAGCGGGAGAAATTTTTGGCACAGGCCGAGTTTCACCTGCACAGAACTGACTTACAATAGTTGGAGAAGTGTGGAATATGAGAGACAGCTAAATTCTTCCAATATATGTATTAATCAAAGTGGTTTGAATTAAGTTATTTTGAATAGGAATTTACCAAGAAGGGGGAAAAAACCTCCTCAAGCATCCCTAACCATACTTCTGTGCTTACAAAAATCCATCTTGTTTAATGAGGCACTGGAAATGCTGCTCGTTTCTCTGGCTTCCTGACAGAGAGCATTTAATGAAGAATGCCCACACACATAATGTGATGAATCTCTCTACCAACTGTATAGATGATTTGGTCTCTAATAACAAAAGTGTGTGGATGAGTCTGATAATGCCTGAAAGGATAGATGCTTGAGAAGTATTATGAGAAGGAGAAATATATGGTTCCTTTCAAATTACTCTATTGTGGTTTCTCGTCTTTTTCAATCTAACTGGTTCTACTTTGTGAGGATCACAAACTCTTTATCTTCATCCAGACATCTTTGCTGGGCTTGAAGCTGCATAAGCACAATTGTGATTTTGCTGTTCTTTGTGTAGGAAGATGCAGAAATGCACAGGAACTCTCCTTGTGCTGTTTTTGTTGACCTACTCTTGCTCCAAGAAGCTCCAAAGAGTGCATGAAAATGTGTACTTTTGAAAAATATG
Source organism: Elgaria multicarinata webbii (assembly GCF_023053635.1). NCBI lineage: Eukaryota > Metazoa > Chordata > Lepidosauria > Squamata > Anguidae > Elgaria > Elgaria multicarinata. Next base: position 152,277,410 of record NC_086172.1, on the reverse strand, counting down.
CACAGATGAACTTTAATCAATGAGAGAAGAATGCATACATCTCAAAGATCCACACTACTGATGCATACATTTGGGAAAATACACGTGACAATAACTAGATTTTTATGTGTGAAAAGAATAAAACTAAGTTTGCAATCTCATATGGGCTTGAGTTAAAAAGAGCTTCAAGATGAAATTTGGAACACGGGATTTACTGATCTGCACATCCCTACAGCCCTGTGAGATTTGCCCGTGAGACTGTGGCTGGCCCAATGCCACCGAGTGGATGGGTTGAGATTTGAATCTGGAACTCCCTGGCCAAATACTCTTTTCGTTACAGGACGCTAATGTCTTTCCATGTGCCTTTCTACACCTCCTGGCATTCTGGGAGGGAGGGGGGAGGATCTCACGATATTCTGCTCATGAGAACCTCCCCTTTGTCCACATGCGCGTTCGACATCCTGGGAGGAAGGAGGGATGTCGCGCCTGCCATCTTCTTTTTTCTTTCATTTTTACAGAGATGAGCGCACTTGTGCTCCAACAAAACTGTAAGTAAAAAAAAACACAACCCGCTCCCACTCCCATATCCTTGATGGGCATGGAGCACCTGAAAATTTCTGTGCCCCATCCTGGTTCCTGCCACCTTGCATTTACTTGCAAGGAGGTGGGATGAAGCCAGGACGGGTGCCCACACACCTCCTGCAGTTTCGAGATGATCCTGAGACCGCGGGAAAAATCAGGCTAAAAGTGTTCCCAGGTATCCTGGGGAAATGGAGGGATCATCACTTCCTGCTTCCGGGATCCCCTGTGCATCATGTGGATGCACAGGGATGATCCAGGAATGATCCCCGGGATAAAGACTGGTGTAGATATGCCCTATGTCTTCTCTATGAGGACAGGAAAACCCAGTGAATACAGAGAAGAAAGAAAGCAACTGAACAAACATTGCTAAAAGTTCCACATTTTTTTCCAGCTCAAACATACTTCAACAATATTCTTGGAAAGAGATGGCATTAGCACATTAGGCTTATTATGTGTTAAAGGTCTAATAGAGAGGATGCTTTGGCTTCAATTCAAAGCATAGTGCTCAACACAGAAAGGAGCAATGAAAATTCTGAGCAATTGCCATGTAAAAAAACAAAGCAGAGAAACTCTCTTATCTTTTTTTAAAATAATCAGAAATAAAGTTGTCATTTTCCACCTGTGCTTGTTCAAACTGCATACCATTACATTTACCACATCAGGTCTCGGTGACTTTCACTGTCAGCTTTCTTTGTCCAGGCAATTACCCTATAAATGTTTTAGCTTTAATGCTATGTTTTCTTACTACTAATAAAATGTAGCCCATTTATCCCACTAATGCAAATGCCCCTGCATATATATTTTTAAAAGGGTGGGTGGGTGGAAGGACTCTGATATTTTCCTAAGTGTCCATCACGTTAAATAGTTCCAGCATATGCCAGTATTTTCCACTCACAATGGCTTGGTCCTCTAGGAAAGGTACGAAAAGTAGTCACTCTTGGCCAGCAGCCTCACATACAATGTCCAGGAGGAAGAAATATTGTCTATGATGGAACTATATCATTCAAACTCACAGTCCCTATCGCAATGATGTAACAAGGAATGTATTTGTGCATGAAGGAAACATGCAAAATTCAGAGCAACTTCCACAGCTTCCTTGATTGGAAGCTTGATTTCATTTGGGGCATTCCCTTCATATATACTTCAGCATGTATGTTTTGACCAGTCCTACCTGATGATGCTAGGGATTGAACCTGGGGCCTGCTGCATGTGCTTTTCCACTGGCCCATTTGTGTGGCTTTCTTGCAGTACATTTGACCTTGATACTGGATTGGTACAGTCAATTTTTCTGTTGACAGAAATCTGAAAGCAAAAACCAGAATGATCAGCTCCTCTGGATCTTTGTTTCACCTTTTTCCACCTTACGCACATATAGATCACGAGTGGAGAAGGAAGCATGAATAAAGACACAGACACCAGAGATTGGGGTAAATTAGGGCCTCTTTATTTAAACAAGGGAACTTCACCCCTCCCTGGATCTGTGTGGGAAAGTGCGGGAATCAATTCAATCTTTTCTTCAGGCAACTCACCTGCCATTATGGGTGAGCCACTCTCCAAAGCCAGGAGTCGGGTAAACCCGCCCGCTCTCTTATGGGACACTTTGAAAGTGTGTCATCCCCACTCAGTGCTACACAGCTCCAAGTAGATGAGACAGGAGGGTCCCCAAAGGCAAACCTTATCCTGACACGAGAGCTGCACAGCCCCCGAGGAGCAGGATCTCCGGATATGCCAATCACCAAAAGGTGCCAGAGGGCTCACCGTCCCTATTGTAATATCATGCAAATTCCCACACACCCCTGTCAAACCAATCTAATCCACCTATTTACTCACCCTCCCCTAATCGTAATTCCAGTATGGAGTAGGCAAAAAACTGTGGCAGGTAATATTCTTACTCAGTGCCCCCCCCTTCCAAAGGGAGCAACTGGATAATCCCATACTAGTTAAAGGGAAGGAGGGTGGGAAAGTGAATCAGGCCGAGGTACAGCAGGGTCGGCCTTTATAGGCTATGCCTCCCCCACGATTCATACTGCCCACGTGTCTTTGCACGTGCAGCACCTTTCTTCTACTCCTTCCCACCCACAAAAGTCCCCCACCCCCGGTGTCCAAGCCATTCTGGCTGGGTGGGCAGCGGGCTTCTTTCTAATCCATTTCATTTACCTTCTGTAGGCAAGGGTTCCCTCTAGTAACCTGATCTTATATATCAAGGGTGGGCAACTGTGGGAGGTCCTAAAGTAATTTTTGCCCCCAGAGCCCCACCATCATCATGGGCCACACTCTACGGGGCACTGTGAGGTCCATGGTGCACCCTGAATTATTTATTTATTTATTTGTAACTGCACTTCATCGTGCTTAAAGGTCAGTATCCAGTACTGTTGCTCTACTTCTGCCATTTCCGTTGCACTAGTGAGACCCACCAATTATGCTGAATGTGCCCCACAGGCTTCATGTTGTCCACTCTGATGTACATGATCACACTAATGTCACATTTGCCATATAACTAGATTAGATTACTGTAATGCACTCTTCCTGGGGCTGCCCATACAGACAGTTCTATTAATCCAAAATATGGCAGCATGATTACTGGCTGGTGCTAGCAATGCGGACCATGTTTTGTCAGTGCTGAGTTGCATAACTGTTGGAGATGCAATGCACCTAATGCTTCTTTAATTCATATTTTTGACAATTCCCAGTAGTTGCCCCCTTTTGGGAAGAGGTTATAATGATAAACTTTGTACTGAAACAATATTTAATATTGAATTATGTCAATGTTCTTCTAAACTACCTACCGGCTTCTTGGAAGTTAACACATAGTCAGCATAAATAGATTTCAAAGCCCTTACGTTTGAAGGATAAATGCTTGCCTCCCATAATGCAATGGATTGAGGACTTAACAATGCTATCAACTTTTGAATGGGTGTTATATAGTCATGACTTGCAAGTGGATAAGTACATGGATATTTGGTCTGCTTTGCTCTCTCCTTTAAAAAATAAATGAATGAATGGTATACCTGATGGGAAAATGATGATACTCCTATATATGTAATGTTTCTTTGTTTTTCTTTTTCATGATTTTTTTTATTTTGTTAATATTCACAATAAAAAAGTAAAAGAAAGAATGAAAGACATCTGACAGACACAGATGGGATGGATTTTCCTTAATCCATGCTTCCCTAGTTTACAGTACTTGAGAAAGTCCCCTTTACATATAGCTATATTTTTCTTGAAATCGGGCCCTATTCTGACTTATCTTCTTTGTATGAGATTAATTTTTAATTTCCATGTTGCAGGGCCTTTTATGCATTGGCACCAAATCTATAACGCTCTCCTCCATGAGCTCACCAGCAATTTTTAGGAAGAAAACTAGAGCTTTCATGTTCCAATGCGCCTTTCATGAGCAATAGCTTTGTTACATTGGGTTTCTCATTATCTTTATGTTACATTGATGAGTTCAGATGTTAATAGTTTGAGGATTTAATTTTGGATATAATTGCATAGGCATTATACACCTCTCATAGTGGAAAGCTAGGATTCAAATGGCAGCAAAGGGATAACAAATGATTCTCAGATATATGTCTCATTGAATTCAGTATGAATTTCTCTCAAGTAAGTGTGTATAACATTTCAGCCTTATATTGCTTTTGCCTGCTTCTGCAATTTCTCATTGAGGTTATAGGACTTGAGTTGCCACTAGTATTAATGTAAATCCGTGTAAATCAATCATTCTACTCAAATCAAATAATTGTGAGTTTAAGGCTGTGATTCGCAGGCTTTTAAGAATAGCTGTATGCTTCATTGGTTGTATGCTTAGGGTGACCATATGAAAAGGAGGACAGGGTAGGCTCCTGTATCTTTAAAGTTGTATAAAAAGGGAATTTCAACAAGTGTCATTTGAATGCATGTAGCACCTGGTGAAATTTTGTCTTCATAATAACAGTTAAAGCTGCAGGAGTCCTGCCCTCTTGACCAGATGCAAAAGAGAGGAGGGCATCTGCAGCTTTAACTATTGCGATGAAGAGGGAATTTCACCAGATGCTGTATGCATACAAACCAAAGCATGCCTGCATACTTTGAAAATTAGGTTGGATTGTATTTTAAATACAAAATAAAGGATTTTCTCCTCCATCCATAGGAAGAGAGGGAGAGACCGCCCAGAGAGCTTCGGCTATTGGGCGGTATAAAAATGTAATAAATAAATAAATAAATAAATAAGAGACAAGGTTAGGGAAAGAAGGAAATATCATATGTAGTGATAGCTTGGTTACAGTTGGGAATGAGGATTGAACAGATAATTAAACCACAGTCTTCACAAAAAGGGTGGGAGCTGAGGAGAGATTTAAAGGAAGGGGGAATTCTACACATATAGGACAGCAAGAAAAAATGGCCAGTCATATTAGAGAGGAAGACAGCTTCAAGTACCAGAGGATGATAGAGTTGGGTTAGGGCAGGAGAAGGAATTTGTGTTGGATATGGAAGGGGTGAAGAGATATGAGAAAGGCTGTCCCAGTCTGAGTGACTGGAAAAGTGGATTAATTTTAAACAGAGATGCAAAGACTGAAGTGTGAAGGTTGCACTAGTCAAGCCAGGAAGTGTTCATATTATGAACCAGTGCCTTGTTAATATTCCTTCACAGCCAATTATTGCAACACAACTTTAAAAAAGAAAGAAAGCACAGACAAGTCCCTCTTCATGGCTACAATTCACATCCATATCATTTTGCTACAAGGATATGAATATAATATAGAATTTGTCAAATTATGTCTTCTAAGCACTACTGATTAAAAAACAGGATCAAGTTGAAAGATGTAAAATATTTTGACACTATGTAATTCTGCTGATTGCCTTACCAAGCAGTAGCTTATAGACACAGATATGTACAATCTGTAATTTTAAAATCTAAATCATTTTCTTGAGGCTCTCAAATGGCAATCTAGAAGAACAAAAGCTATTTCCTGAGGACACCAACAGTGTTTTGCAGTAGCCTGTGGTTTCGAGGATCTCTCTAGTCCCTTTAACTGTGCAGAAGGAGAAAATTAATCCCCCATAAATCTTAGTTATTGAAAAGGAGAAAATTATGTGCCAAAGTGATAATGCATCTGCTAATGCAACAGAAGCTGTCAGTTTATGACAAAATACATTCTAAGCTTACTATTAAGTATTTAGGACAGAATTTAACCAAGGTATGGCAGCTCAGCAGGTAGTGAGACGGCTGCTTCAATGAGTTGCGAGAATAGGACTCATCAACGCTCCACCAGTACCCAAAGAGCACAGTAAGACTGACAGGTCTGCCAACAGCAGCAACATCCAATCAATTCTTCAATTGTCCTGTGCTCTTTCCTCATCAGCAAAATGGCAGACTCTAATGCTCAGAGACTTTCTTGTTGCTACACCAAAAAGAGACAGGAAAGACATAAACTAGTTCAGGTGAACCCATTTTTGCATTATCCGTATTCTCTCTCTCTCTCTCTCTCTCTCTCTCTCTCTCTCTCTCTCTCTCTCTCTCTCTCTCTCTGTGTGTGTGTGTGTGTGTGTGTGTGTGTGTGTGTGTGTAATCATGTACTCTGCCTCACATGCCATTTACATGGAAGTGGCTATTTCCATGATTGTGGGAATTTTGAAAAGGAATGCCAGTATAATGGAAATGCCCATCATACTGGCCCACTTGAGAGTTTCCCCATGTGTTTGTGTGACTGAGTATATGATTGGGCAGAATAAAACAAGTGCTGCTTCTTATATGTGAACCAGTGTAGCGACGTTTCTTGACATCAGACAATGCCGTCTTTGATTGCTTGTGCACACTTGCATACGGACACTGAATGTGTTTAGAACTAAAGCCTATTTCCAAGTGACCCTGCAATCTTATACACACATGCCTGGGATTTATTTATTCGTTATGTTTCTAGAAATATAAGACTCCTTGAATTCAGTGGGACTTGCTTCTGAGAAGGCATTATAAGTGTATAAAGGAGGTTCTAAGACACAATGTGAATAACTGATGCTGCAATACTGAATTACAAACCAAACAACTGGCCTACTTTCAGGGTAACCTGATCTAGTGAAAGGTCTCTTACATATTCAGATGGTTCATTTTGAATACTCCTTTGACTAAGTCATACTTCAGCTGAATGGTACAGTTATGACTTTGGCTGCCTGGATTTTCTACGGACGGGCACACCATCGCTATGGTTTTCCCTAAGTGGCAGGGTAATCAGAGGCTTAACAGAGGAGCTCAATATTCCTTAAGGGCTCCAGCCTTTTGAATGTGATGGCCATCAGTATTAGGGATGATGATGTTGATGATGACTGAAGATGATTGATGATGATGATGATGATTCTGCCTTATTTGCTAAAAGGTGAACAAGGCAGTGAAGAGCAATGTAAAACAATAAAACCTTAACACAACAAAACCCAAGAACATTAAAGACAGTACACATTAAAACAACCACTTATTATTATTATTATTATTATTTATTTATTTATTTATATAGCACCATCAATGTACATGGTGCTGTACAGAGTAAAACAGTAAATAGCAAGACCCTGCTGCATAGGCTTACATTCTAATAAAATCATAATAAAACAATAAGGAAGGGAAGAGAATGCAAACAGGCACAGGGTAGGGTAAACAGGCACTGGGTAGGGTAAAACTAACAGTATAAAGTCAGAACAAAATCAAGTTTTAAAAGCTTTAGGAAAAAGAAAAGTTTTTAGCTGAGCTTTAAAAGCTGCGGTTGAACTTGTAGTTCTCAAATGTTCCAGAAGAGCGTTCCAGGCATAAGGGGCAGCAGAAGAAAATGGATGAAGCCGAGCAAGGGAAGTAGAGACACTTGGGCAGGCGAGAAACATGGCATCAGAGGAGCGAAGAGCACGAGCGGGGCAATAGTGTGAGATGAGAGAGGAGAGATAGGAAGGAGCTAGACAGTGAAAAGCTTTGTAGGTCAACAGGAGAAGTTTATATTGGATTCTGAAGTGAACTGGAAGCCAATGAAGAGATTTCAGCAGTGGAGTAACATGGTCAGAGTGGTGAGCCAAGAAGATGATCTTAGCAGCAGAGTGGTGAACAGAAACCAACGGACTGATGTGAGAAGAATTAATTTAAAAGGCTAAATTTAATTTAACTTCATTTAACTTAATTTAACTTAATTTAAAAAGCTAAATGGGGGTGGGGGGCAGGAATCTTCACACCCTTCCTAAAAGCTAAGAGAATTGGTGGGGCAGGAATGGTGGTTCTTGAGAGAGTGCATTCCAGTTTGGGAACAATGAAAATGCAACACTTTCATGCATGCCCAACAAATGGTGTCCTTAGGAAGGCCTTTCCTGCAGATTTTAATAACCAGGCAGGTTTATAATGAGACAGGCGGTTTCTTAGATAGCCAGGTCCCAAGTCATTAGGGCCTAATCCTATCCATTTTCACCATTGATGATCAGAAGCTGCCGAACTTGAGGCTTATGATTAGTCAATGCAGGTTGGGAGGAGTGGCAGAGGCTATATTTCACTAGACAAGCTTTTTTGTCTACCAATCATGCTTCAGAGGGGGGATCAAAGCAGGCTGAGAGGCCTCAGGATACCTTGTATCCTGGCCTCTCCAGTCTTCTCCCCTCCCCACCCACCAGAACGCCCCTGCCCTCTTCCTCCAAAGTCACTTTTCCAAACTCAGGGAGAACCCTGCACAATTTTCAATGCTGGCTGCAAGCGAGCTCGGGGACAGGATGGTCAGATCTCTGCCTCCCCCTTCTGAAGTCAGAGCACTTTTTCCAAGCTCAGAGGGGGAATCCCCAGTATCCTATCCAACAATGTCTAGGGGCAATAGGATTGCTCCCTCTGTGCTTTAAAGGCTAAAACCTACACCTTGAATTGAGGGTGGAAAGCAAGAAAGGTGTAATATACCATAGCATGCAGTCTGACTTTGGGAAGAGACAAGGAGGGACAGAATGCTGGGAATTTCTTGTTAAGTGGTATAAAACTGAAGCCCCATTGCCCAAAAGTTGTGCTTTAATGATCAAATCCAGGATTAGAGGATGAATTGGTCATGTATGTTCTAAATGGGTTTTTTTCCCCAGTATCCAATAGGGGCCATGTGTGCATGGTCAGCCTCTGTTGGGCCCTCGACCATGTGCAACAAGCCCCAAAGCAAACAAAAACATTGGCTTCTGGAAGGGCTGTGACCTACCCTGGAGCTTGGCAGGGACTGACCGCGCACACACAGACACTATTGGATACTACCCTAAATAAGGCACCAGTTCATAAATCAGAATACTTGGTTCAAAATGTCCGCTTGAGGGAGAAGGCCCAGCTGCTATTCATATTTTTTTGTAGTTTAAGTTCAAAATACATTGATATATGAATGTATCTGCTAGAGGAGATACAGTAATGTTGGAAATAAACAACCCTTTGAACAAGAGGTTACATTAGTATTAATTCATTATATTTTGATCCCTCCCTTCCTCCAAGGAGCTCAGAGTAATGCATGGGCTCTTTCTCTTGCCATTTTATACTCAGATCAACCCTATGAAGTAGACCAGACTGAGAGATTGTGAAGAAGCCAATGTCACCAAGTGAGGGCCGAAACAGACATTACTTTAAATTAGGGGTGAGCTCTGCCTGGGAGCCAAACCCTGAATCTAAACCGAAGTGGGTGGATTCGTCCCACTCTGGTTGGAATCTGTATCAGCACTGGATCGGGCTGAGGCAGTCTGGAGCAGATTGGGCCTGAAGTGCCTCGGACTGCTTCGGCCCGATCTGGGACGGTGGTAAGCTGCTGCCCCCACATGCCCGTGGCATTTACCTGAGCCATCCTGCAGCCCCATGTCCTCAATGAGAGCTGCCATTTTGGAGAGCCATTGTAGTTTCCAACCTTAGCTATAAGGAAATACAGAGTCCACAACTTCCTTTAAAATGGCAGCTCTCATTGAGGATGCACAGCTGAACAGCTCCAGTAAGTCCTGCACAGTGGCACAGCGATTGGGGGTCAAACAGGGAGGAGGAAGAGAGAGGGAGTCCAATGGACTCCTGATTGAACTAGTGCCCAGCTTTCCTGGTCATCCTCTGAGCACCTGCATGACAGGCACCCAGGAACCTGCAACAGCTGACCCACTTCGAGGTGTCCAGATCTTGCTTTGGATACATATCTGAAGCAGGTCAGTCTGGTCCCAAACATTCCAGTTTGAATCAGGATGGATCTGGAAGCTCCAAATCAGCCTCTAAAGTGAATCAGGGGGAGGGGCTACTTTAAATCCATATCTAGCAGCAATATCATTATTATTATTATTTGCTTTTATTCTAAAACAGTCTGGATCTTTAAAGCCCTACTACCCTCCATGCAGGGTCACAATACAGATTGGGCCACCTGCACCTACTCTAGAGTAAAATGTCTTTTTTTAAAAAAAAAAAAAAAGATGTAGCTGCTAGGTACAGATTTAACATAATGTCTGTTTTTGCCCTGAGAATCATATGGAATAAGGATTTGATGCCTGGTGCATCTGATATAAGTCAGACATTTCATCCCCTACACCACATTGGAGAGATGTAGGGGTAGGAGAGATTCATAACAATACTATTCAAGCCCTATACAGAAGATACCACTTAGGCATTCTAGAAATGTGTTAACATCCCTGTCCCCCCTGGCTCTAATCCTGGACTTGTGCATGTTGGGCAGAAGGTTTGAAGGGGAAGCTATAGACACTTGGCTGCGCACACACAGATTCCTCTGCAGTTGGATACCCTGATAGTGCAAGGTTCCTGATATCATGGAGAGGCCTCTGCATCATCAACCGAACTCACATAGATTCCCCGTTTAGAACTTCAGTCCAAAATCTGTAGGTGGATCCAGTAGGGACATTGGTTTTTGGAATCTATGGAGGGCTTCAGTTTTCTTTGATTGTAGTGTTTCCTTTACCTCTTCTTGGGTAAGCAAGGGCCAGTTACTTTCAGTGCACAGTATTCAATGGGGTGTGTATGTCCATGCCGAATCTCTTGCACCCTGACGGTTCCCTTCCACAACCAGGGCACACTGTTTATGCAAGGGAGATGTAGCCCTTCTGGGAGCCATCCCATATGAGTGGAAATGATTCTGGAAAGAGGCAGGTCAGCAGAGCCCATATAAGGGAGCTCCACTAACGTGCTTCGCTCCAGAAATGAGCAGTTCTACTTGTTCCAGGCCTTCCTCTAAGAAGAGCTAAATCTCCCTCGTATAAGTTGTGGGTCCCACTTCTGCAACTGAATTGGGGGGTGCACCGCTGTTGGAAGGGAACGTGTGGGCGGAAGGGAATCAGCAGGGATGTAAGCGCCCTACAGGATACCACCCAGTGGGAGGAAATGAGCCGAGATCCACCAACCTTCTCCAGTTCAAGTGTCCTTCTGTGATATAAATATGCTTTATGGGACCATCAATATTGTGACTTGTGGAAGATACACATACGACTGATTTGGTGACTAGCTAACAGGAGTGGAGAGCTGAAATTCTGAAAATGTCTTATCTGTTCTCCACTGTGCAAAAGATCATCAATTTATTGGCTCACTTTGCCCTGTTTTGTACTGACAGACAGCTCTGTGTTCATCTTCTTGGCAGCAGTTCCCATGACAACTGCCTTGCTTCTTCTCTGTGGGTGTCTGTTTTGGATTTTGATCTGAGGCAGTAACAGCTGGCGGTCATCCTGCAGGCTAAATTAAATAAAGACTTCATTGATTTTACTGCCCTCATAAACTCTCTTTCTCCCTTGCTCCTGTCACACTCTCTGTCTCTCTCTCTCTCTCTCTCTCTCTCACACACACACACACACACAAACACACTCTTTTGGCATATTGGCAAGAAATATCCTCCAAATCTTGTCTATTCTAATAACCACTCCAGCAAGCAACTAGGACTTAGCTATATGCGTTATACAGACAACAATGTGCAAACCGTGTGTGTAATTCAAGTGACATAAGAACCCCAGTTTTGGGGCTTTCAACCAAACCTAACCTCTGATTTTAGTGTTTAAGTAAAACAAAATGAGCATTTCATAACCATTGCTAACATGCCCCCCCCTTCTCCTCCTGTTCAAATGTGTCCAAATTGTGTTATGAAAGGGAGGAAATATTTGCATCACATTTGAGCCAATCTGGTCACCAAAGATGCTGGACTCTTCTACAAAACCTTGCAAAATAGAAACTTTGTACCCCTAATATGGTAAATTTGGATGCTTTCCACAAACAACAAACACTTACAATTATTATTGTATTGTGTCCAGTTCTGGGCACCACACTTCAAGAAGGATGCAGACAAGTTGGAGGGGGTTCAGAGGAGGACAGCCAGGATGATCAGGGTTCTGGAAACAAAGCCCTATGAAGAGAGACTGAAAGAACTGGGCATGTTTAGCCTGGAGATGAGAAGATTGAGGGGAGACATGATAGCACTCTTCAAATACCGAAAAGGTTGTCACACAAAGGAGGGGCAGGATCTCTTCTCGATCATCCCAGAGTGCAGAACTCGGAATAATGCCCTCAAGTTACAGGAAGTCAGATTCCAGCTGGACATCAGGAAAAACTTCCTGACTGTTAGAGTAGTATGACAATGGAACCAGTTACCTAGGGAGGTCATGGGTTCTCCCACACTGGAGGCATTCAAGAGGCAGCTGGACAACCACCTGTCAGGTATGCTTTAGGATGGATTCCTGCGTTGAGCGGGGGGTTGGACTCAATGGCCTTATAGGCCCCTTCCAACTCTACTATGATTCTATGAACTGATTTTTCTTTCTTTTTTCTTTTTGCCAAGGTATGTGAATGGAAACGCAGAATGAAAGCTAATGGAGCAAACGTGTACATGAAATTTGGCTAAATTGGTGAATGCTGCTGAGATTGGAATATTGGTGAATCCAGAATTTATGAGAGCTTCTTCCTTTTATTCAAGGGTTGGGTCTCAAGAAGAGGAACTGACTGGCTGAAATTACAGGAGACCTTGAGATCTGCAAACCAATGTAACTCTGAACATCTCTAATTCCAAACCACTCTGCCGCGAAGATCATCTTCTTGGCTCGCCACTCTGACCATGTTACTCCACTTCTGAAATCTCTTCATTGGCTTCCAATTCACTTCAGAATCCAATATAAACTTCTCCTGTTGACCTTCAAAGCTTTTCACGGTCTAGCTCCTTCCTATCTCTCCTCTCTCCTCTCACACTATTGCCCCGCTCGTGCTCTTCGCTCCTCTAATGCCATGTTTCTCGCCTGCCCAAGGGTCTCTACTTCCCTTGCTCGGCTTCGTCCATTTTCTTCTGCTGCCCCTTACGCCTGGAACGCTCTTCCAGAACATTTGAGAACTACAAGTTCAATCGCAGCTTTTAAAGCTCAGCTAAAAACTTTTCGTTTTCCTAAAGCTTTTAAAACTTAATGTTGTTCGGACTTTATACTGTTAGTTTTACCGTACCCTGTGCCTGTTTGCATTCTCTTCCCCTCCTTATTGTTCTACTATGATTTTATTAGATTGTAAGCCTATGCGGCAGGGTCTTGCTATTTGCTGTTTTACTCTGTACAGCACCATGTACATTGATGGTGCTATATAAATAAATTAATAATAATAATAATAATAATAATAATAATAATAATAATAAATTTGCACATGGGGCAGGAGTAGGGGATCTTCTGAGCAGCCTTCTTCATAGGCAGTTGCAGGGTAGTGTTGTAAGGGAACTTAGTGTACATGTGCTCACATGGAGAAACAATTAAAAAGGCCATTCCCAAAAGGCAAAACAGGGACAGCAATCTACCATCAGCAGGTATTAGTAAATAGGGATAATCAGAGCATATGAATTAGGGCGCAGCAGAATTTCATTGGCAGGCTTAGTGCAGTCTTGAAATAAAACCTACTGGTACAGGCAGGTCTGACATAAAACCATAATTAAATATTCCATTAAATCATAACTGAAAATTTAAGAGGCTTTATTTAATGCAAGATTTAATAATGTTTGATTTGTTGTACAGAAGCACTTATTCTACAAGTCACCTCCATTGACAGACTTTTTTTTAAAGTTGTCTACAGTATTTGGTGGCAAAAATATGATTTGATTTTCCTGTGATAATGAATAACTGTTGAAGTGTCACAGGTCACAAATAATGCCAAGCATTATAAACTACTCTTGTGCTGATGGCTGATTTTTTCCCTTCATTTTTGGAAATATTAATGTTAATATTTAAAGAAGGTGAAGTGATTTTTTAAACAAGGTTCCTGCTCATATTAGACCCTTCTAGGTGATTTATTTCAACCCTTAGGATGATAAATATTTCTAATCATAAATAGCATATGATGGCAAAAAAAAAAAAAAAAAAAACCAAAAAACCCACCTCAGCTAAGAGCAGGGCCATGGCAGAAGGGAAGGCATTTTAAATACCCAAAGCAAGGAAATGTACAGTCAAGCTGGAGGACTTTTACTCTGTGCTGCAGCTTGAATTAAGAAAAGGAATAGAGATCACTATGGAATACCCTATAACTGCCCCAAATTTCCTGGGATTGTATTGGTTTTCTGAACACTGTCATTGTTGAAATTGCCCTGCGCATGTCTTGGATTCTTCTTATTTCAGTTGGTAAGAAGTGAGGCATTCCCCTGGCCCTAAAGATTAAGAGCAATGCAACCAGGCGCCCTCAGCAGCTCTTGTGGAAGGGGCCCTCAGCAGTGGTGAAGACGTCCTGGTGGCAGAGTGTCAGCAAAGCCAGTGGAGCTCCTACCCAGATGGCAAAGTGAAAGCAGCAAAGGCTCTGACCTGGGGAGAAGTCATGGAGCACCCTTCCTGGGCTGCAGTGGTGGTGGTGGCAGCTTCTCCCCTTCCCTTCCTTTGACAGAGGCATCCATCATCAGCTGAAAAACAAACAGAAGCAGGCTATCAGGCCAGAAAGACTACAGTGTAGGCACCAGGCAAGTCTTGCTGGGGAGAGCATTTCACAACCCCCTCCTTTGTAGTCACCTGCCTCATCTCATTTGGTAGGGGCACCAGGAAGAGGGCCTCTACAGATGATGCAAGCAAGTATATAAGGGAGGAGACAATCCTTCAGGTAAGCTGGCTCGAGGCCATAAAAGTTATTGCCACTACATTGAATTTGTCCCAGAAATGGACTTGTATATGATGAGAGGTTATACCATAGACTTATTAACTCTTGTTTATTTCAATTTTGGTTTACAAACTTTACATATCTGTAGCTAAAACAATACAGAGGGACCAAGTTGACAGTGGTCCCTCTGTGTTGTAGATGTACTACAACATCTAACAAAATAAGAGATTTAAAGGTGAAACAACTCCACAAGCTCACAGATTTAGGCTGAGTCCTTATAGTATATTATTGCAGTTTCAAAGTATCTCGCACATTGTATAGCACATCCTTACATGAAACAGTAACAGTTTTCTTTCTGTAAGACCGTCGGTATTCCAATCCTCCTCACGGATATTGTTTTTGTTTTTGTTGTTTTCCAGTAACATAGACTTTGTGTAACTTTCCTTCATCTCACAAGGGAGGCAAGTGGTGTCAACCTCCATAAAGGCCCTGTAGTAATTAGATGCCTCTGAAGCCCACACCAAAAGGCAAGATACTTTTGCTAAATGCATTGTGTCAACATTTATTGCTCTTGAGGATGGGAACGAATTTGTGACAGCACAATTCATCACAGGGGGAATCTTCTCGTGGAGTTGTGTTTCTTCCTTAAATCTCTTATTTTGTTAAGTATCACTGTCACCTTGGTCCCTGTGTGTGTTCCTTTAGCTATCCATAACCTACAGCTGTGTAAACCAAACGTGGGATGAACATGCGTTAAGAAGTCTATGGCATAACCTTTCATGAATAGCCGCATTGTACTCGGAAATGTCACGGCCTGAGATTGATAGATAATGTGTGTGTATATATCTGGAGGAGGAAAAGAAAAATAAAATATCGTAAATGCATTCTCGGGCACATCAGACATAAAAGGGTTGTAATATGTATTCTAGAAAACAGAGGAGTTGCTGGCTAACAAAGACCCACATTGTGAGGAAATGCCACAAAGTTTAAATGATCAGCTTTCCTTGAGCCTCAGCTAAATATTCCATTCCATTGCTCAAACAGAAGGGTTATAGGGACTGTATCACTGACTAAGCAGGGAGTTAGCCTCAGTTGACTGTAGAACAGTACAATTGTGATGGATCAGGCTTGTTGAGCACACAAGCCCCAGGTCACACTAGCCACAGACAGCATCCTGCCAGATGCTCGATAACTCTGCCTCCTATTCTCCCATGATGTAATTTGATCTACACAAAGACAAACAATTTTGCAATGGAAGACCATGGAGAAATTGGGGATCGGTCTTCACTTCAGCCAGCAAAGCAAGGCACCCCTCCCTGGCCAATGAATAAGAGAGCTTTGACTATTGGGCAGTATAAAAATGTAATAAATAAATAAATAAATAAATTACAGCAGGGGTGCAAGACCTATAATGTTGGAGCAGAGAAACTCAGGCCTGTGGCCAAATTTGGCCTTTCACGGGTCCCAATCCAACCCTCCTGGGTTCTCCAGATGACCAGTCCACCTTCCCCTGGCCATGCGACCTTTTCTCTGGCCACTGACAGTTTGGGAGTTTCCCAGCTTTTGTGAACGCCACGCCATTCTAAAAGTTGGAATTGCTTCTGCCAAGGTGTAGTTACTAGTAGCAAGAGCTTTAAGATAAAAATATGCTGGTATTTTCAGCATTTCAGCCCACTTCTTTGCCGTTCAGCCCACTTTCAGCCCCGCCCACCATTGAAATGCAACACACTAACCCCACCAGGGAGCTTCTTCAAAATTTAATTCGCCCTTCATGCTGAAATAGGTTCAACACCCTTGTCACAGAGTATATGCTTTGCATGCAGAATACCCCATGTTAGGGTGACCATATGAAAAGGAGGACAGGGCTTCTGTATCTTTAACAGTTGTATTGAAAAGGGAATTTCAGCAGGTGTCATTTGTAGGCATGCAGCACCTGGTGAAAATTACCTCTTCATCCCAACAGTTAAAGCTGCAGGAGCCTTACCCTCTTTTGTATCTGGTTATG
This sequence comes from Elgaria multicarinata webbii, assembly GCF_023053635.1. Taxonomy (NCBI): domain Eukaryota; kingdom Metazoa; phylum Chordata; class Lepidosauria; order Squamata; family Anguidae; genus Elgaria; species Elgaria multicarinata. Next base: position 152,260,827 of record NC_086172.1, on the reverse strand, counting down.
CTAGGCAGGGTTCCTACAGCTTTAACTGTTGTGATGAAGAGGGAATTTTCACAATGTGTTGCATGCCTACAAATGACACCTGCTGAAATTCTCTTTTCAATATAACTGTTAAAGATACAGGAGCCCTGACCTCCATTCCATATGGTCACCCTACCCCATGTCCTATCCCTGATATTTACAGTTAAAAGCATTATGTACCTGATAATGGGAAAGACCTCTGTCTAAGACCCCAGAAAGCCAATGCCAGTCATAGTAGACTATAATGGGTTAGACTGACAAATAATCTGACCTTGTATAAGGCAGCTTCCTATGGTAGCAGCACGCCATACAGGAGAATGAGAAGTAGGAAGAGGCAGTGGAGTGGGTAGCTCTACCCAGACTATAGTTTAGCTTGGTGCAGCCTTGCACTGCTCAGAGGTCTGCTAGCATGTACACAAGTTGTGGCAGTAACTATGCCCAGTTCTTGCAGCTTTGATGCTTCAGCAAGGCTCTGGAACCCACAATCCAGCCTGTGGGGATTATGGGGCAGTATCTTAACATTTCATGCACAATATATGAAAGGGTGGTGGCAGTGAACTCCCCCTGTCTCTGCCCCAGAGTACCTGAAGCTGATGCCTGAATCCCAACAACACAAGAAACTAGGATGGAAAAAAACAATGATTCTCAAACTAGGAGCCCAAATCTTTACCATGTTGTCTTAGTCGTTGGTTTCCCTACCTGTTTAGCTACCTGCCTGATCCCTAGTAACCTCATCCTGCAAGGCTCTAGAGCTTTCATTTCTTTAGGAGGAGAAATATCATCTCAGGACTAGGAATGCACGAATGCCCCTGCAACCTCTTTGCACTCTGTTCACCAGACTCCCACTGACATGCACACGGAGGCAAGCTGCCAGATGGTCCACGGGCAGCCGGCAAGGGCTGACATCTTCTTTTTTGTCAACAAGACACAATTTGTACAGTAGTGGAATTATATATGCAGGCATAAAGGACAATTTTATGCCTGCAATTTTGCGCAAATTGCACTATTTATGGCTGCTATTTTGAAATTTACACAAATTTTAAAAAGCGAGAAACTCAGCACATGCCAAAGTGAGCCAGCTCAGAGTCCACGGTGCCAAGGTGAACCAGCTCAAAACCTTGCCAAGCTCCACCCTGAAAATAATTTCCTCCGACATCTCTACACAGGACTTTTCAAAGGTGTAATTCAGGATTAACGATGAACACAAGATGCCTGAGAGGTCCTGAGCTGTTCACACAGGTATCTGTTTTGCATTCAGGTACAGGGACTCATGTGCAAAACACATGCACATGTGAATTGTCCATTGTATACTCTGCATAAAATAACTGAGTTTTATGTTAATTTCTGTAGAATGTATCCACAATACAACCATGCATGATTTCTAAATGTATTGACACAGATGTACCTTCGGGGAGTTCTGTGGATAGATAATTTTATGTGCCTTCCTTCGCCTACCATAGTCTTGCTGATATGCCATTCTGGTTTCCAACCTTTCAGATCAGCAACGTTATTTGAAATTGCCTGAGAAAATGAGACCAACATATAACTTCCTCTCCTCTTTGCAGGTTTTGTTTTTGGCTAGAATTAGCCTTTTATTTGCCCAATCTGAATCTCGCTTGGAGCTGCAGTATTTTGTTTCCCAAGATTTAGCTATGTTCTTTGGTTAATTAGCCTCTAATTTGCATAATTCCCCCAATTGCCTAATCAAATTTTGTCAACTTGATATCCCTGTAATAGCCTTACTGGCACTAAGCCCCCAAATAAATCTAGTTAGTAGATTTTTGCTGTGGCTTAGTACCATATAACTGTTCATTTGCAATAGTTCTTAATTCAACTTTCTGTCATGTACTTACTGGCAAAAGTTCTTCTTTGTTTTCATGCTGGATTCAGAGCTAATCTCTGGCTACACTTCATATAAAGGAAATGATACGAGGGAACATTATGGCGCAAAGACATAGAGAGAAAGATACCCTAGTCCTGAACTCCCATCTGGTCTTCAGCATATCCGGAAAGGATATTGCATCCAGAAACCAGAAATAAAGAGATGTCACAAATCAGTGGGGCAAACTAGGGTCACATTTTATTTAACTTAAAAAGAAAAGAACTGCATAGCAGCTACTACTTTTGGAGTACCCTCTGCTGCCTCCTCCTGCCCAAGGGACATCTCTCTCTCTCTCTCTCTCTCTCTCTCTCTCTCCTAGAACCCGAGCTCATCCCTTGAAGCTGATTGGTGGGAGATTCAGGACAGATAAAAGGAAGTACTTCTTCACACAACACATAGTTAAGCTATGGAATTCACTTCCACAAAATGTAGTGATGGCCAATGTGATGTTCCTGCCCAGGTTCCACCCTTCTCCAGTTTCTACCTCGGAAACTAAGAAGCCAACCCCTCAGGAAATCCTGCTTTCACTCGGATCAGTTGTTCCCACTGACACCCAAGCTTCAGCCATTTCTCTCTCCAGAGGCATCCAATATGCATTATTAGTTTCCCCCCCCCCACCTACTTCAACAGAAGTAAGAAGAAAATAGATCATATAATTGTGGCGTAATAAGTCAGTCAACACATGGGAATTTGTATTAAAAAAAACAAAAAAAATTGAAGATTTATTTCCCATACAAAACAACGTATGTTATTATAATTAATCAATGCTTGGTCCTAAATTGCCCCTCCCTTTCCCTCTTCCTCCCATCCCAGCTACCATGGCAGTAAGGCAGGAGGATGTCGAGAGAAAGCACCTCTCCTCAATGTCCTTCTCCACTGCCGGTGACTGTCATCATGTGGAAATGACCCCTTTATGTAACCATTTATTTAACTTTGCATGTGAGGAAAGAACAAGTTGCCATTTTAACACAAACTGTGTAAAAATGGCAACTTGTTAAGGGTTGTGGACAGCTGCTGAGCACTCGCGATGGGCCCGAATAAAGTGTGTGACTCATGACCTGGGTTCATGGGCACGAGTGGCGGCAGAGGGGGGAGTCCTGGACTCACTCAGGCGCTTGCAACATCCCTAATCCTTTCTGGGGCATTGGCCTGCAGCAGGTGCACAAACATGCCTACCTTTCATACCAGCCCTGGGAATGGGTAAGAAATTCATTGAGTTTGCATTTCAGTGCAAACGTACAAAATTTGCACTTCCCAAAACTGGGCACGAACAGTTAGACATCAAAAACTAAACACAAACAGTTAGACATCAAAACTCTGTCAATTCAAGGAAGAAGGAGCAGGAGCAGAAGCATGAGGGGGGAGGAGGAGGAAGATGATGATGATGATGATGATGAAGAAGAAGAAGAAGACAAAAACACATACAATTGAAAAAATGCACACAAAGCATCACTTACAAAAATGTGAACATTTGAAAAACTGCATTTTAAAAAAAATTGTGGGCGGGGGGAAAGAAAAAGAAAAGAATTGCACCCCAATGCAAAAATGGTACATTATGAACTTAGCAGTGGTGAAATGGGAGCCAGAGCCAAATCAAGCTTGACAGATTCATCAATTCCTAACCACTTTATTGGAATCTACATCCTTCTTTTTTAAATAATAATAATAATAATAATAATAATAATAATAATAATAATAATAATAATAATAAATTTTAATTGACCAAGAGCAACATATTTATCCCCTTTCCTCCCCCCTACCCCATCTGAAAAGGCTTTTTAACCTTTAGTATTTTTGTTTTTAAAAGTTCTATTTCTTTGGAGACTGTCTACTCCCCCTCTTGGGTTAGAAAACTCATGTATACGTGTGATAACAACTCTAGGGCCCATCCCAATTAGGCTATCCTTCTTTCCTGTAACACAGATGGGATATCTCACTATTGATGATGGTGGGTCAGGATTTGCAGGAAAATCATGCAGAGGAGAATATGTGGATGCAATTTGGCTGATCATGCAGAAAGTTCGAAGGAGCTGGCTTTGCGTGTCCTAAATCATCATGAAGAATGCTGCCCAGCATGGACAATATTTGCATCTGGCGTTGTCAAAACACAGACACATTGGCTGTTTTTCTTGGTCTGTGATTACAAATATGTGTATCCACGTTGATTTAGGTAACCATTTTTAATCCAAGTGAGTCATTAATATCTGCTGACTTGCACTTGAATGTGTTTATTCTTGCATTATTTTTTATGGGAAAGTTTTAATTTATGCTTTCTACTGCATAGAGTCTTATCAAGAAAGGAAGTGGAAATCTTGAGGCGGTATCAGAGCACGCAACAGCATATAAGGCCATTTCACATATTACTCAAGGCAAACTCCCTAAAAACTGCACCTACATGATGCATAAAATTGTTTAGCTGTACATGTTTAGCCTGTTTGGACTACTGTGACAGACTCTATGTGGGGCTGCCTTTGAAAACTGTTCTGAAAGTTCAGCTTGTCCACAATGCTTCACAGGCACAGGCCGTAGCTAGACCTAAGGTTTATCCCAGGATCATCCCGGGTTCATCCCTGCCTGAGCACTGGATGCCCTGTGTGGCACTTAGATGAACAGGTTTGACCCCAGGACAATCCTGGGATAAACCTTAAGTCTAGCTACAGCCACAGTCAGACTGTTGATTCCTGGAGGAGAAGGCTATCAATGCCTACTAGTTTAATCGCTATGTATTACCTCCAGTATCAGAGGCAGTAACTCTATTTACACCAGTTGACTTCCTGGTCAACAGCTGGTTCGCCACTGTTTGATCACAATGCTTGGTCTGATCCAGCAGGGCTCTTCTTGTGTTCTTTTGAATGGGGCTGGTTGCAGGGATCATGTGACTGCCTTATTACAATAGCTTCACCGGCTACCAATTTGTTTCTGGGTACAATTCAGAGTGCTGGTTATGACCTATATGACTTGGAACCAGGCTATCTGAAAGACTGTATTCTCAAATATGCGCCTGCCCAATTTTTATGATATTCTGGGGACTCAATTCTTCACCTTCAAGAAGCTCTTGCTAGCTTTGACGGCCCTTTTCTAAACATCATTCCTGCTGCAGTTTGCCTTATTATTTGCACAGTCAGTCATCCTACCTTTTCTGACGCTCTTCCCAGTTACAATACGAGGCCTTGAGCCCACTTTGTCTTTTTTTGCCTTGGGAAATTCTGTGGACCCCCTTGTGGATAGACTGATGCCATGGCATGCCACCAGATTTCACCTCACATGTAAGTTACAAGAACGAAGGAATTCTAAGTGCAAAACACAAATTGGGTATTTTTTTCTGTTTGTTTCTGGATGTAATCCCTTTCTCCAAGGGTAGGCATGGTTGGCCCCTGCCAAGGGCTCATACTCTAGCAGGGCCCTACTGACAATAGCCTCCTGGAGTTCTTCCACCTCTTTCTTCACCATTGCAACTATTCTGATTTGCCTGCCTCTTATTGTGACTCACAACAGTGGTGGTTTGAGGTAGGTGCTGCAATGCCACTGCCTGCTGGTTCCTGGGCTCTCTGCCTGTCAAGCAAGCAGGTGATAATGTTGGGAAAGAAGAGCACTACTAGCAACTGGTGACAATGGCAGTGAGAAAGTAGCCTCACTGAGGTAGGAGATCCATTGAAGGTGTCTTTCCCAAGATCCTTCAAAAACCTGGAGATCGGTACTGTCTTTCTCTATTTACCTTTATTTTGAATCTTTAATAAAATACATGTGGATCCATACTTGGAACAGCCTAGTGCTTTATAGACTCAGAATGTGTCATGTGCCTGATGTGTCATTCAGGGTCCAAGATTCAAAGATGGCTTACTGAAAGTGATTTTCCCCAATCAGTAAATCTGAGGTCACCCCAGCCTAAAAGTAGGGATTGGAGGAGGGGACAAAATTCATTTGATTTGCATTTTAACATGAGCCATAATCACTGGGTTTTGTTCTTTTGCCTCCACCACTGCAGCATCCAATTCAGGAATGGTGGCAGTGGGATACCTCGTGTGACTTGTGCATTGCCCACCCATCCATTAAAACTGGTCAGAAAGGTCAAGGGCATGGATCTTGTGGTCCTGTTCCTAATTTCCCACTTCTTAAAGCTCCATCACTCTGGGGGTTAAAACGCTCCCTACCTTCGCTTCGCCACCTGTGTTTTCATTCCTCAGTTACTTCCTCTTTCAAAAGAGGAAGTACACAATGAGCACAAGGCCCATTGAGTCTGCTGTTCTAATAGCGCTGCTTCTCCTGCACACAGTAGGTGTCATGTCTAGCCCTGCTCCCCCTGTGTTGGAAGAAGGTGTTTCAGGTAATCAATCAGAATCAGACTCTGAAGTAGAGGAGTTGGCGCCAGTTGGTGGGCCTGTACCCCCACTGGTACAGGCCCACCTGTACCAGTGGGGGAGACAGCTCTCATGGTTTCTTCTCCAAAGCTTATCTCATCAAGGGCAAATCATACAAAGGCAGTGGGAAGCCAACATTCTTCCAAAGGAGAGAGCACCGACAGGTGCACTGCTGGCTAAAAGAGGCAGAGCAAAAGGAAGGCGAGAGAAAGTCGACCTGGCTCGAATTGCGTCAGAAGCTGCCTCAGAACTAGCCTCTCTGATGTTAACATGTTTGGGGAAAAGGCTTTCCGTTCTCCTTGAAAGGACAATTGGCTCGCTTAGTTTGCATAGTTTTGCCTAGGGGGAAGGTTCCAAGAGATTAGACTCTCTTCAGGTGGGAAGAGATGTTTATTGCTTAAATAAAGCTTTGTGGATTACTTAGCAGGCCTCTTCATTGTCTCCCACGAAGGCAGGAAGTTTCTGAAAAGCATGACAGCAAGAGAGAGCACAGCAATGCTGTGTTTAAAAAATACATCAGACTTAACCAGGTGTTTGTTTGTTTTGCCATGCAAGGAAGGCCAGAAGGGGCAGAAGGCACGTGGGAGACAGACAATGTCATGTGAGGGACCTGAGCAAACTCTGAGACTGCCCAGTAATGAGCATGCAATAAAACTCTCGTCGGATGTAGCTATTAGATGTCCCAACTCTGAAATAAATGTGGAGAAAATTCTTCCATCAACCCCAATCAAATGAAAGTCTTTTAAGTGTCATCTCATGGTACAGACCCCAAAAGCAGCATCTGTGCTTTGGCAGCTATCAGGTCCTGCCAGTGATGCTGTACGCTATGCAGTCGAGATCATGCTTTTGCAGGCTGTTAAAGAACTGAAGGGAAGGGAAACCAAAATGCCAGCAGCCCACTTAGCCTCAGGCATAGAACAAAATGTGGAATAGAATGAAACCCCTCTGCAGAATTTCAGTGTTCTTATAGATGTTCTTTTAATGCCTCCCAAAATTCCCAAATCTTTATCACATTTCAGTTAAGACAACGTTAAAGGGCACCTCTAATGGCTAAAAGAGATGAGACCCCAGAGATCTTTGTGGGTGTAGGGACTGATACAAATTTGATTGCAGCAGCAGTGCTGGGGAAAGAGGAGGATTTAACCTTTTCTCTCCATGCCATTTTCCTGTTCTAACTCTCCCCACCCCTGCCTGCCATGGCTGCTTTTTAAATATTGGGAAAACACACCACTACACAAAGAAGCACATTCTGCATTCTCACAAAAAGCCAATACATGGTCACCAATCTGTTCTCACCCTGCCACTGCTACTTACGTTTGGAGACTCTGGGCATGTCTACACTAGACCTATATCCCGGGATCATCCCGGGATCGTTCCTGTGCATCCAGATGCCACTAGGGGATCCTAGGAGAAGGCAGGGACGATCGCCTCCATTTTCCTTACGCCTGGAACGCTCTTCCAGAACATTTGAGAACTACAAGTTCAATCGCAGCTTTTAAAGCTCAACTAAAAACTTTTCTTTTTCCTAAAGCTTTTAAAACTTGATGTTGTGCGGACTTTATACTGTTAGTTTTACCCTACCCTGTGCCTGCTTACCCTACCCTGTGCCTTTTTGCATTCTCTTCCCCTCCTTATTGTTTTACTATGATTTTATTAGATTGTAAGCCTATGCGGCAGGGTCTTGCTATTTACTGTTTTACTCTGTACAGCACCATGTACATTGATGGTGCTATATAAATAAATAAATAATAATAATAATAATAATAATAATAATAATAATAATAATAATAATAATAAATAATAGAAAGGGCCGCTGTAGTTTTTAAGAGAGTTGAAACCTATTTGGTTCAGGCATCATTCCCCCCACCCCACTTTATCATGTACTCCTTGATTTAGTTTGCTCTACTGCAATCAGACAGGTTTTGCAAGATTTTGTAAACCATCACAAAATCCTGCCACTTCTATTTAACCGATGTGATAATTGGAGGAGTTTGCATCAATCCACTGGCAAAAATGGCTCTATCATATCGCTTACATTACTCTAAGACCTCCATCCCACTAGCATTTTATTGCACGCTCATTACCGGGCACTCATGGAGTTTGCTCAGGTATCTCACATGATGGCGTCTGCCTCCTGCATGCCTTCTGCCCCTTCTGGCCTTCCTTCTGCAACAACAACAAAAAAACCTCATTAAGTCCGATCTTTTTTTAAAAAACTCAGAATCGCTGCTCTCTCCTGCTGTGTGCAGGAGAAACAGCACCATTAGAACAGCGGACTCAATGGGCCTCGTGTTCGTTGGATACTTCCTCTTTTGAAAAGAGGAAGTAACTGAGGAAGGAAAACACGGGCGGAGAAGCGAAGGTAGGGAGCATGTTAACCCCGGTGTGATGGAGTTTTAAAACAAACAAAGAAACAGAAATAAATCTATCAACTGGCTTCAAACCACTGAATAAGAAGAGCATTGTATTTCCATCAAAGCCTTCCCTTCTTCGAAGTTAATATTTAACTTGGATGTTTCTTTGTCTTGCAACCGCCCAGAGAGCTCCGGCTATTGGGCGGTATAGAAATGTAATAAATAAATAAATAAATAAACCTCCATCTGCTTATCCCTTTCTCTTTTTCTTTTTTTGTATTTCCAAAAGTATCTTCACTGTGCCTTGAAGAGCTCCCATCTTTCTCCTTTACAAACTGCTGCTCTGGTCTAAAATAGCAGCTTTGATCACTCATATTTAGTGAGCAATAAATTAGACTGTGTAATTTCATGACTGCAATAAAGTACCAAAGACATTGACAGAGGTAAATGAATTATAGGTAAACAAGAACTTTCTCAGGCAAGTGCAATTCCCTGGGGTAAACACAAAGAGTTCTTCCCGCCTTCAAAATTCTGTAATATGGTGTAATATACGATGTAAAATATGAGCACAATAATCCCATTTAAAGATTTGCTAAATGAATATAATTACCCTGAGTGCGATGCCAGAATGAATTTTCACAACGTTCTTTATTAGTATGATCATTAGGTACTATGTATCTTAAACAGTAATATCCCAGGGGCTAGTAGAGTAAGGGTAGGCGTAGGGCCAAAGTCAGACCTTTCAGATAAATAAAAATAAATTACTTGGCAAATTGTGGACCAAAACATGTCTATCCATGATTGCATGAGTTTTATATTGCTCCTTTACCTAATGAAAGCCAAAGCAAATAAGACTGCATCCAACTGAGTGGTGCTCTTACCTATGTGGTATTTAGACTGTTTCCCAACATGAAAATATTGTGTTGGATCCTGACTTATTCAGGTTTAGAGTAGACCCATTGACATCAATGCAACGAGTTAATAACAACATAACTTGTCACATTGATTTCAATGGGTCTGCCCTAGGCATAACTAAGGCCTTAGCTAGACCTAAGGTTTATCCCGGGGTCCTCCCTGCCTGCTCCCAGGATATCCTGTGTGTCATTTACATGAACAGGGATGACTCCAGGATGATCCGAGGATAAACCTTAGGTCTAGCTAAGGTCTAAGTCAAGATCCAATCTATTTCAGAGTCGTATAATAATTCTATTCTTCTACAGCAACGTTTTATAGATATTTCTGTATGAAGCCATTGGAAGCAGTCATTAGGGGATTTCAAGTCAAATACCATCAGTATGCTGATGACATGCAGTGCTGTCTCCCTGTGACATCTGAATCAGGTCTGGTTGTGCAAGTCCTGGATCAGTGCCTAGACTCAGTGATGGGCTGGATGAAGGCTAATAAACTGAAACTGAATCCTGGCAAGACAGAAGCCCTGTGGGTGAATGGTTCAGTTCCTGAGTTCAGGAGATGGGCTCATTACCTGTTTGTGATGGGGTTGCACTCCCCTTGAAAGATCAAGTTCATAGTTTGGGGGTACTCCTAGATCCATCAAGGCTGTTCTAGCTCCAAGTGGTCATGGTAGCTCACAGTTTTGGATGGTTCGTCAGCTACAGCCTCTCCTGGACAGGAATAGCTTGGCCACAATGGTACAGGGATCAGTAAACTCAAGACTGGATTAGTGCAATGCGCTGTATGAGGGGCTGCTCTGGAAGCTGGAGCTAGTGCAGAACACAGCAGCTTGGCTGTTGTTGGGATCTGCCCCTTTTCATCATGCAACTCCTTTGCTGAGGGAACTGCACTGGCTGCCTATTCACTCATGTTTAAGGTTCTAGTACTAGTGTGCAAAGTCCTAAACAACTTGGGACCAGGATACCAGAGAGAGAGCCTTCTCCCTTACCAACCTACTCAATTACTGAGGTTGCCAGAGGACATGCTCCTGGTGGTTCCATAGGAACCTATAGCCTGATTGGAATATACCGGAGAAGAGCTTTCAGTGTGGTGGCACCCTTCCTATGGATGTCCCTGACGTTGGAGGTCAGGCAGGCACCAACATTGTGTTGCTTCTGGCAGCTTCTGAAAACATTGTTATTTCAAGAAGCCTTCCTTGAGTCACTTGGCACAGTTTTATCGGAACTCTGTTTCTTTTAAAAATAGTAATTATTTTAACATGTTTTTATTACTTTATCACCACTCTGAAATATTTTGCATGTAGAGTGGTATACAAATATTGTAAATAAATAAATAAATAACATACTATTTCTTAGTGCCATTCCTGTGTATGTGTGCATGTGTGTGTATTTTAATTCATTCATCCATCCAGTGAAAGGCTGGAAGGAAGCATAGTCTTTCTGTCCTTTTGGTTTAACCTTGTAAAATACATCCAAAGTGAAATTCTATTGATTGATTGATTGATTGATTTGATTGATATACCACCTTCCTACCCAAAAAATGGCACAGACCCACTTACAGGCCAAAGGCCTTCTTGAATAAAGTGGGGATTTAGAGAATTTGCCCATCTCTGTATTTGTAACTCATTGGCACAACTTCAGTGGATGACAATGAAGATGGTCAGAGGAATGGAAAATACATCTTATTTATTTATTTATTTATTTATTTATTTATTTATTTATATTTTTATACTGCCCAATAGCTGAAGCTCTTTGGGCGGTTCACAACATTTCTTGTGAAGAAATGTTGAAGGAACTGGATACATTTATCCTGGAAAAGAGAAGACTGGGAAGGGGCTCTTCAAATATCTGAAGAGCTGTTGCACAGAAGAGGCAATGACTTTTTTCCCCTTTTACCCTAGCAACCCAGACTTAGAGAGTCATCACACGGGAGGAAATTGTGTTTCCTTACCATCGCTTCTCCGCACTTCCTCATTCTTCCTGGAGGCAAAAGAGGAAGTAAACAAAGACCATGTGGCCCATTCAGAGGCTGTTTTATTGCACCGCTTTTCTGGTACACAGCAGGAGATTGCAGCACATTCCATTTTTATTTAGTTACAAAAAAAAAGTCAGATTAAAAGGGGTCTATTTTACTATGGAAAAATGAGCAGAAGGAGCGGGAGGCATGTGCACATCCGTAAGTGGGCAGTGGTGAGTGTGCGATAAAACACTTGTCTGATGAACCTTTAAATCAAATGGGTTTAAGTTGCAGGAGTGTAGTTTTCTGCTGATTATTAGGAGGAACATTTTGGCAGTAAAAGAAGTTTGACAATGGAACTAATTACATTGGTGTATGGTGGGTTCTCCCTTGTTGGAAGTCTTAAAACAGAAGTTGGACAGCCACCTGTTAGGGATGCTCTAGCTCTGGGTTTCCTGTACTGAGCAGGGGGTTAGACTAGATGGCCTACTAGTACCACCACCACCCCACACCCCACCACTATAATTGTATGCATTCGTGAAATGACCCATGGTCAGAAACTGAATTTGAGAGCATGTAAGATAAGAGTAGAAACCTAGTTCCACTACCACTCTGTGTCTGGCTGGCTTCTCATCTTCCTCAATGAAATTCAATGTTGTTGATCAGAAGAAAAAATAAAGTGACCAACCATGAGCATGCCGCTGGTGCAAATTGATCCTGAGTTGCATTCAACAAAGGATAGAAAAGGTTTTGGCAGGAACGTATAGGATATTGTCAGATGTCATTAGTTGCTTTTCTTGTCTTTGCTCTCCCCTGTGCCCAACATACAATAAATAATACAAGTAGAATTAGCTGCAATTCCACCAGCATTCTTTGCCTGAGTAATTTACCTTTGAATTGTAATTTGCCCTGTAAATTTAATTTGCATTGAGATTAGCTGAGAGGCCTCTTATGTTCAAACCAGAAACAAATCTAGTTTCCTGTTTTCTATTGTTGGGGGGGGGGAGTGCAATAAAATTAGCATATTTAAGCATAGTGCCAAAGAGTCTTTCAAAATGAATAGAGATATGCTTACTCCCTTGTTCTAGTGCTGTAAAAAAAACTTGAAAAGGGGGAGCATATGTAGAAGGTTTCCATACAGCCCTGGAAAGCCTGCCAAAGAACTACAGGTGTGCACCACATGAGCTGGTAAAACTATGCTGGTGTACAGTTTGATGACAGTGCACAGTTATAATTCATTCATCCCAAGGTGCCCTGGAGTGTCTGTTAACTATACTATTTCACACCATGATGTTATAATAGAAAAGGCCATATAACATTTCCATTATAAACAGGTATCATACCCAATGGCAAAGGTTTACTCCAGATTGAAACTTGGCAATTCTCTATTCAACAGACGGATTTTGACTTACAACTGGTGGCCAGACAGCAAGGTAGTCTTTACCAATTAGTAGAATTCCCCTGCAGATGAACAATAGCAAGAAAATCTTAGCTGAAGGAGTCTACTCCTTTGGCTGAACCAAACACACTCAGTTGGAAGCACCTTTCCTGGATGCAGCTGGATGGATACAAGGGAGTGAAGTAGTTCTCTGTCTTAAAATCTCTTCTAATTTCTTTAAGGATGGCTCCAGCTACAGAAAACTTTCCATCTCTGTCTAATTGTTTCACTTATTTAGAAAAGTCAACATTAGAATCAAAGCCAGCTGAGATCCTATCTGTGTTTTTAGATGTTCTTTTCTATGCATGCATGAGGATTCCTGTCTGATAAGTGTTGTTCCTAAGAATTTTCACTACTTTGAGTAAATAATAATAATAATATATTTATTTCTTATTCGCCTCTCTCTTTGGATCGAGGCAGGGAACATTAGTACAACAATACAATATAAATCAAATCCATACAATTAATTCAATCAATCAAGTTTATTGTACTGGCCAAAGGCCCTGACAAATACGCCAAAAGGGGAGCATCCATGCATATATACAATAATACAGTAATACAAAGCCTGGAGAGAAAAAAGGCATATATCACTTAAAATTTACCATTCCTACATATCAAGGTTCAATCATCTGTGAAAAGGGCTGTCTAATATATTTATATATTTATAGGTTAGCTTTCTACAATTAATTAAAAGACCATATAAAACCAATACAAAATAACAAGCAACACATCTTTAAAATTCTTAGCTTTCAAATTAATCTGGGTAGGCTTACCAGAAAAGGCTAGTCTTTAAAGCAGTCTTAAATTCAGAGAGAGAGTTAAGTTGACAAATCTTCTCCGGCAGGCCATTCCACAGTCTGGGGGTGACAGAACAAAAGGTCTTCTGGGTAACAGTTGTCAGCCTAGTTTTGGCTGACTGAAGTAAGTTCTCCCCAGAGGACCTGAGTGTGTGGGGCAGCTTGTATGGGGGAAGGCAATCCTCCAGGTAACCTGGACCCAAAACCATGTAGGGCTTTAGAGGTAATGACCAACACTTCGTACTTCGCCTGGAAACTAATTGGCAGCCAGTGGAGTGATTTTAACATTGGGGTAATATGGTCACCCCTAGATGTACCACTACAGAGAGTCTCCAAATTTATCTGACCACATATGGTGCTATAATAAAATTGATACTCCAATTTCAACATTCATTTGGTGCTAGGGGCCTATATTACTCTAGGTATTGACCACATGTCAGAAGACATATTTCATTCCTTGGCAATATTAGCTCCCATTTAGGAACATCTAAGCAAGTACAAGTTGTATATATTCTTACAATTGCCCGAAATTAATATGCAAAACTTGGAAAAGTAACTAAAAAAGCAAGTATGTCTTATGGGACCTATTTATTTCTTTATTTCTTTATTAAAAGATTTGTATCCCGCCCTATATCACTAGGATTTCAGGGCAGCATACAGATACTCAAAAGATCCACTGAGTTATGTGACACTTACTCCCATGATGATGATGATGATGATGATGAATTTATAAAGTGCCATCAATGTTCATGGTGCTGTACAGAATAAAATAAAACAAGACAATTTGCCATATGGCTTACAATCTAAAATCATAGTAACAGACAGGGCAAGGAGGGGGAAAACCATCTAAGGTAGGGGGCATTAAAACTAAAATATAGACTATATGATCATACTGCGATTGAAAAGTTTTCGAGAAAAGAAACGTTTTCAAGTGAGATTAAAAAACTGAAATCGATGCCGTGGTCTGCAAATGCACTGGAAGAGAATTCCAGGCAGAGGGGGTAGCGAGCAAGAACGGGCAAAGATGAGCGAGAGAAGTGGAAACTCTTGGGCAGGTAAGAGACATGGTGTTATTGGAGTGGAGGGCACGAGCAGGACGATGAAGTGAAATAAGGGATGAAAGGTAGGAAGGAGCCCGATCATGACAGGCTTTAAATGTGAGAAGAAGAAGCTTGTATTGGATTCTGTAAGAGATAGGAAGCCAGTGGAGGGATTTTAGAAGCGGGGTGACATGATCAAAACAACGAGCCAAGAAAATAATCCTAGCCGCAAGCAAAGACTCACACCGGGCTAGTTAGAGGAGGAAGATCGAAGGAGGAACTACGCCAGAAGCGCAGTCAAACTTTGGTAAAGGACTCGGGAGTCGCCCGAAGAGGTCCCCGTCTGAAGAAGGGCGCACCATGGCGTAGGCTCTGCTGGGCTTCCTGATCCTGCTCTCGTCTCGAGGCGAGGCCTCCATCAGCACCGGGGGCGAATGGTGCCGTCGCTGGACCTACGAGCAAGACTCCCCGGTCGCCACTTTCCAGTGTCCGCAGTTGCACGATGGGGCGGACGCCCAGTTCTGCTGCAGATCCTGCAGTCTGCCTTTCTGTTGCACATCCGGGGAGGCCCGTCTAGAGCAGCAGCAGTGCCCTGGTGTGGGTCGCCAGGAGGCCACCACCGGCGGGCCACGAACCACCCAGCCCGCGACTACAAAGCCCCATCTAAAGTGGAGGGCCGGTTCCGGATTTTTGCTTTTCATCTTCCTAGCTGTTGGTACTGCTCTTTGGGTGTTTACCTGCTATTATAAGGAGAGATGTTGTCGCCCGCCATATGAAAACTTCTTCAACCCTGATGAGAGCATGGGTTTGGACAGGTTGAGGACCCTTCGCCACCGATCGCCGCACAGCATCATTGGCGATCCTACGCGGTCTGTGGCCCATGGTCTATCCTAGCCGCCAAATAATGAATGGAGACCAGTGGAGACAGATGAGAAGAAGGAAGACCGGTCAACACAAGATTACAATAATCCAGGCGAGAAATAACCAAAGCGTGAACAAGGGATTCGGCGGAAGAGACCGATAGGAATGGATGAATTCTAGAGATGTTATACAAGAAGAAATGAGAAGACTTAGCTACAACCTCAATATGTGACAAAAAGGAAAGTGAAGAATTAAAAATAAAACCAAGGCTACCAAGGGTACATGTCTATAGGAGAGCAGGCTGGAAGTTTTAAGTTACTCAGAATGTTTGAGTAACAAATTAATTGGGTTAATTAATTATGTGCATTTAAACTAATCACATAATTGCTACATGTAATATAAATAGTATTTTCCATCTTAAATGGGGCACTAGGATCTCATTCCACATGTGGAATCTATTACACTATCTTTAGTAGCAACCTTGCATTCAATAAGTTTTCTTTATTAAGCCTAGAGGGAGCCAGAGATGATTTTTATCAATAAAATTTATGGCATTCGTGTCTTTATGCAACTTTTGTAAAGAAAAAAAAAGAATTGTAGAGTTGAATCAAGGAACAACATAAAACATTCCTAAAGCCAGTGGAAGAGTTACTTTCCAAGGTAGTGGATGATACTAAGGTGAATCAATTACACCTCAGTTGGGACATTGTATGAAATTTGTAGCCTCTGTGGTGGGGTTTCCTATGCATTTAGGAAATCAAAATGAAAACCTTTTGATTTTACTTGATTTCTCTAAGGTAGGTGTCTTACTTAAACAGTATATAGAAGATTTGCAGAGTTTTGATAATCTCTTCATATCTTTCGTAGCAGGAAATACAAGTGGTTTCTTATTTAGGTATAGAAACATAGAATAGTAGAGTTGGAAGGGGCCTATAAGGTCATCAAGTCCAACCCCCTGCTCAATGCAGGAATCCACATTAAAGCATACCTTACAGATGGCTGTCCAGCTACATCTTGAATGCCTCTAGTATGGGAGAGCCCACAACCTCCCTTGGTAAATGGGTAAATTCTTCCTGACTTGATTCAGAATTAGGCTTGGTAAACTGAGATTCCCCCTGCATACCACCAAATATATACACAACCACAAACACACATATGGAACCACCAGGAGGCTTAACTCTGAGCTACAGAGTTTTTGTTAGCAGAGGTCTTTGTGAGCTCAATATTCCAAACTCAAACTTGGTTGACAACTAATAAATCACAAAAAAGAAAAGAAACCGGAAGTGCATCACCCGAAAAGAGGACAAAAGGAGACACTTATTTGCATAAAATGCAAATGTGTTAATTTATATGTATAGATGCAAAATTAGTAGTAAGTATTATATTTTAAATAGAAACTAGGGGTGTGCACGGACCCCCCGCTCCGCTTCACTTGCAGATCCGCCATTTTCCGGATCGGGCCGCTCCGCCCCGCCCCCGCTCCGCCCACTTCCGCTCCGCTCCGCTCGGAGCTCCGGATCCGGATCCGGAGCTCCGTTTCCCCCCCCCCCATAGGCTTGCATTGAAAGCTAAAAAATTATACAACTTTTTTTCTGTTCAAGTTAGAAACCTCATGTTTGGCACCATGACACCTCATGGGGATATACACACGCATGCCAAGTTTCAAAGCAATCCCATCATCCCCTGATTTTTGGTGAATTTTTGAAAATCGGGCACCCCACACACAACATCCCTGCGAGGTGGGCAGGGGAGGAGGGAGGGAAGGCAGGCAGGCATGCAGCTGGCATTTCTGGGGGCATAAGGAAGTGAGCCAAGGATAAGCCAGTAATGCATATAAAATGGAATAAATCAATCAATAAACAAAGGAGGGGTGGAATTAAAAGCAGCAGTGTTGCTCAATAAACAACAAGAAGAACTTTTTTTAAAAGGCTATATCTGTCTTTTACCAGCAATAGGGGGACGTGCCCGGGGGAGGGGGAAGTAGCTGCCAGTTCAAGACACTGACAGCCACAGCTCCGAGAAGAAGTAAAACGCTCACTTCGACTCAGAACAGGCATTGCTCCACCACTGAAAAGTGACCATTCACTTCAACTCATGAGAGGCATTGCTCCACCGTTTTACTCTCTTTGGAAGGCTCTATGGCCTTCCAGTGCAGGAGAGAGTGGGGGCACGTCCACGATGAGATGCCCTAGGGGAGCTCATCCCCTTGCACCACATCGATTCAGTTGTTCCCCAAGGTTAGGGTGGGGAGCAGTGCTGTGTTTCTATCTCTTATTCTTGGCTTAGTATATGATTTCAGGTTGTGTTTGTGCATTTGGTGGGGCTACTGTGTTAAAAAACACGGGGAAAAGCCCGTTCAGATGAAGAAAGAGAAGTTTCCCAGAATCCCAAGTTACCTGTTTTGCCTATGCCCTCCTCCAACTTTGGGATCATCATGACCGGGAGCTGACTCTGCCCCTCAGCCCTTTGAAAAAGGTATTTTCCCCGCCGATTTTTTAAAAACTTCTAGCCCGCGACCCGTACGATGCAGAAAGTTGAGAGTGGTCTCAAAATGACCCCCATCCACGACTCTCTGTGCACAAGAATTTTCAGAACGATAGCTTAAACCCCCCCCCAGTTATCCCCGATTCTTTCCCTCAATGCAATCCTATGGGCGAAAAGCCGAAACGCAGTTTGAGCCGCGCGGTTGACCCGATTTTCAAAAAAATATAGCACGCGACACGGACAACGCAGAGAGGTGAGAGTGGTCTCAAAATGACCCCCATCCACGACTCTCTGAGCACAAGAATTTCCAGAGCGATAGCTTCAAAAACAACGTAGTTATGCGCGATTATTTGCCGCAATGCAATCCTATGGCGAAATGTTTTCAAGATGGCGACCGGAGCGCTCCGCCTGAACTCGGAGCTCCGAAAAATGGTCGCTTCTCTTCGCCTTGCTTCTAGGGGGTCCACGGTCCGCTCCTACTCCGCCTCTGGGTAAGGCGGAGCAGGCCAATCCGCTACTGCTTCTACGCTCCTAATCGGAGCGGAGCACATCCCTAATAGAAACGCTGTACATCTCACCACAGATCTACATGTTGTGTTAAATCATTACAGTAATGCTATATCCCACTTGCACATTAGTACCTTGTAGGGCACACAATGACATTTGTTGTGGTATTTAAACAATGTGGGGGGGAAAAGCAGGAAATAACACCATGAAAGTGAAATATAGACTGTGTAATGTGCCCCAACAGTTATCAGTGTGTTTCAATACCACTATAAAGCACTAGTGTAGATGTAGCCCAGGTGACCGTGAGCTTATCTGTTCCATATGGTGCTAACCCTTGACGGGCAACAGTTCTTACAGCTCTTCATCTTTAAACCAGAACTGAATAGGAAAGCCTTTCAAATGGAGGTTGACTTCAAATAGAGGACAGTATTCTGACAGCCCTACAAAGAGAGGATTGTTTTATGTAAAAGAGGACATATTCATACTCGCTCCAGCTCATTCTTCAAAAGTGTTGATTCTTTTTGCAGCACAAGGTTTTGCAGGGGAAAAGAGTGACAGTCCACACTTGAGTGAACTTTGCTGGCAAGTCCATTTTCCTCATTGCAATTTCTTTATTAAAATATAGCTCAAAAGTGCAATCAATGCTTTAGATAACCATATCCCTTCCAATGTCCATAGTAATAAACTTTTAATAGATTTAAATCCTAATTGTTCTATTAAAAGACCTTGTGTTCCAAACACTGCTGAAACAATTATTTCGTATGTTTTGTTCTTCATGGGGTTTAAATATGTGTGTGTGTGTGTGTGTCTCTGTGTGTGTGTGTGTGTGTAGAAAGTTCTGCCCAAGTAGGAAACATACTGGAAAACACACTGGACTTGGCAGAGTTCTTCCTTTGTAAGTGTAGCCTTCTTTTTTTTTTAATAGGTCATCAAAAACTCTCAATATTTATGCTGCGGAATATAAACTCAATTGTGGGCAACTTGAATCATTATTTAACATGCTGTTAACCACTTTCCATGCTATGAGAGTTTCTTTTTCATATATAAAAATAACACATTCATATATAAAAAAAACACATGAAAAAATAACACATTTAATATCTTTAGTACATTTTACATTCTTTCTCTCTCTCCCCCACCCCCTCTCTCTCGAGAGAGAGAGAAAGTAGGGCTGTGCTTCACCTCAGTCCTGAAGTCCGAATCCGAATCAAAGTGGACTGATTCTGCCCACCTCAGCCTGAATCTGGTTCAGGACCAGATTGGGTTGGGCCACTTGGCCTGAAGCAGCTGAACTGCTTTGGGCCGATTTGTCCCAATGGCCAGCTGCTGCCCCCCTCCCACTCACCCACCCATGGGACTTAACTGAGGCCTTTGTGAACACCGGCAAGCTTGTCTGGCCTCTTCTCCAGCCTGATGTAGTTTACAACCCTAAATCTAGAGCAGTTCAGAGCGGAGGCCAGGCAGCCTTGCCAGCTCATGCTGAAGCCTAAGGAAAGTCCTGCAGGTCATCAGGGGAGCAGGGGCTGGGAGCGAGTAGGGGATAGCAGGGGAATCCAATGGAGTCACAGTCGCCCTTGTGCCCGGCTTTGCACTTCCCCAGTCGGAATGACTGCTAGTGCAAAAATAAGTTATTATTTAATACTGCAACCAGAAACTCGCCCAAATTAGCCCTTTCAGAATGGAACAAATCAGAGGAGCTCACAGGTGGGAGCTCTGCTGATCTTTCCCTTTCCAGAAGCACTAGTTGGAGCTAGTTTCTGAGGTTGCACTATGAACTGCTAGCTCCCCGTTGCACTAGTAATCATTCCAACTGGTACAATGTGATTGTTACTGGTGGATTGCCAGCTTTGAATACTGCTGATGTGTGTGTGTGGAGGGGGGCATGATCCAACCAAACATATAGACTTTTAAATCCAGTCCATTTCAATTGGGGAGGTTTAAGTATGTAGTTAACTCTTCTGTTACAATCAATGGGACTTGGGCTAGTTGTGTCCATGTCTTTATTTATTTCTGCATTTCAGGACCGCAGTCATGGAATAGCCTAGGGATTGCAACTTCCTTTTCAAAGTATCTTTCCACCTTGAGTTGAAAATGTCTGTTAGTAAATGGAGCAAAGCCCACAGGGACAAACAGTAATTTTAACCAGAGATGGACCTTACATATCCATATACAGGCCTCTAGTGAAATCTGGCCTGCCTCCAGCCTTACAATTGTATTTTGAAGGCAGGGTGGGACCGCAAGTATTGCCCTCAGAAATTTTGTTTGTACAGCTTCCATAGGTGCCAAGTTTTAATATACATAGATCTCTAAGCCATACAGCATTTGAGCTAAAACCTTAGCAGCGAAGACTTGGAGAGCAGAGGGAACATGCTGCCCACCTTTGTTGTAAAAAAAGGAGAGGAGTGCCTTAATGCTCCTCTGCACATTAGCAATGGCATTTTTAGATTGAACCCTCCACGTTCCTGATGAATGAAATATTATTCCGAGATATTTATACGAAACCACCTGTTCGATTTGGTGTTCATTTACTAGGTGGATTAATTTCTTTAGATTCCTTCTCCAGAGATTCATTTTCCTCCTTATCTAGACATCTCATGTCTAACCAGGTCAGAGGCTTTAATGTCCCAGGTACTACAATGGCTTGGGCAGGGAGTACTTTCTTCTTCTTATTGACCATGCAACTATTTCTTTTGGATCCAACCCTGCATGCTGTTATGCATGCAGACTTAGTTGCCACTGACACCAAAAAGAACTCTGTGTGTGTGTGTGTCCTAAGCCAGGGCTATTGATACCATAGTGTAGAGTATGGTATCATACCCCAAAACCCAGCCTGTTCGTCCTTTATAATATTTTCTTGTTCCAGCCAGTCACACAATTTCTCCAGTAAATGGCTAGCATACAACTTGCTTATAACACTGCCTGTAAGTTTCCAAGCAGTTATGAAATACTGAGCTCACAAAGACCTTCTTCTAAAAAACTCTGTAGCTCAGAGTTAAGCCTCCTAGTGGCTCCATATGTGTGTTTGTGTTTGTGTATATATTTGGTGGTATGCAGGGGGATCTCAGTTTACCAAGCCTAATTCTGAGTCAAGTCAGGGGGAATTGACTCAATTACCAAGGGAAGTTGTGGGCTCTCCCATACTAGAGGCATTCAAGATGCAGCTGGGCAGCCATCTGTTAGGTATGCTTTAATGTGGATTCCTACATTGAGCAGGGGGTTGGACTTGATGACCTTATAAGCCCCTTCCAACTCTACTATTCTATGTCTCTATACCTAATTAAGAGACCACTTGTATTTCCTGCTATGAAAGATATGAAGAGATTATCAAAACTCTGCAAATCTTCTATATACTGTTTAAGTAAGACACCTACTGAAATCCAGAGCGGATTCACCATCCCATGATATTAGAGCTGCCAGCTTCCACTGTCTATAGTTCCTCCATTGATGTTCTTGGTTCAAACATTGGACCCACACAGTTAATTGGGAAACAAGACTTTAACTTGAGGTTTTAATCAGGATATGAAAAAGCAAAAATGGATATTGCCAAAAGGATTCAAGACAACAATCTACAAGATCAACTGAGTTGAGCTAGCCTATACCCGGGGTTCAGGGAAAATAGTGGCCCTCCTGCACTTGCCACTTATCTGATAACCTTGACCGTTCCAAGGCTCAGAAGAGTTTTAACGTTAGCCAGGTTCAATGTATTACCTTCAGCACTGCTGAAGGGCAGATTTTAAAAAAATCCCTTACAGTAAATGGCTTTGCCCATGCGGGATGGGGGATGTTGAGACAATAGTCCATGTTTTACTTTACTGCCACCTGTATAATGACCTCAGAGCTTCCTTAATAACACCACTCATAAAAAAATTCCCCGGGCAAAACAGACAAATTTTGCTTAGACTTCCTGTTGTCAGGCTTGAATGCCCAAGTTACAGTGAAAGTGGCTAGATTTCGTTAATAACATAGCAACTTTTAAAATTGCTGCACATGTGCGTTCTTATTGCTGCGTGCATATGCATGTCCTGCATCTGTAATGTAATGTAATGTGTTAAATTGTATGGTGTTTGATTGGTGTGCTGGTCGTTATACCGTAATAAATTTATTCAATTCAGTTGCATGGTTATATGATGAGGTGACAGGATAAGAAGACATGCATGATAATACATCATGTTGGCTTCTTCTCACACACACACACAAAAGAAAGGGCTGGGGGAGAAGCTGAATTTATCAGACGCAAAAAGTATAAGTTCTGCCAAGTTAAAAGATTAAGCGAATCAGCCTTGAAGTTTTCATACATTTCCCAAGACATCCTTTTTTCTCATGCATCGCTAGCTAGGAAAAAGGATTTTCTTTTTATACAAGGCAAACTTCTAAACCAAGCTAATGGCTTTGCTAGAAAATGCATTCCCACTAATTTGGCAGATGATTAGATGGGCAGATTGACAATTACCAAGCCTGTCCCTAAGTCATAAATCACATGTATACCTTCCTCAGTGGAGAAATCTCCACTGGAATTGTTTTCTCATAATGAGTATTTATTATACTCTTTAGTAACTGCTATGTACATATGGTCACTGGCTTTGATCCAGCTCCAGTCATGGACAACTAGATATGTGAAACAACTAGCAGCATTAAATGGAAAGTTCAGTCTCCTCTTCATCAAAAGGGATGCACAGCAAGTACAGTATACAGTCTGTTATGCATATACATCCACATATGCTATGTGCATGGTAGTTTCCATCCATGTGTAGCTGTCTTGTCTGGATCGGAGCATATCAGGGCATATCAAGGCAACATGCAAATAAATGATTTGGATAAAAAACATTGTATGTCTGTTGTAAATCCCAGTATAGCTTTCCCACAGATTCAATAGGTACCAATCCCTGTCTTTTACAATCATTTCTCACAATAAATTCCCTGTGGCTAGATGTGGGTTACATTAGGGATGGGCAAACCCCCTATATCCAGTCCAGGGGAAGGTCTGCCTCAGAGAAATCCAAACCACTTGGGTCCCCACAGATTTCCCCAGTGCCCTGCTGCATCTGCTGGAGTTTGTGGAGAGGCTCTCTGGCTTTCTAAAAGACCCAATAGTCTAATGGCAGCCACCATTAGCCTATTGTGGGGAAATTATGGTAGTAAATGACATTTTATGCCATTTCTGCCATAAAGTACTTACTTTTATGTAAAGTGTTTTATGGCTGCAAATGGCGAAAATACACAATTTATGGCTGTAATAATCCCACAATAGGCTAATAGCAATCACCATGCATTTTTGAAAGCTGAAGATGTGTCACATGTATGTCCCTTACCATATTCCTGCCTGAGTATTCCCACCACTTGCCATGGCAGAGAGCCACTTGGAAATTCAGCCCTCTCCCCCTCTGCCACATATACATGTGGGAGCAAGATAAAGGTTAGATCCAGATAGAAGAGAGCAAACACATTAAAAGCTTGCAAGGATCGGTTGAGAAAATTGACCCAAATACAAAGAAGGTATTCACCAAACCAAAGGCTACCTGGTTGGGTGGTCTAGCCACAGAGTTCATAGTAATCAATGAGCGTTTCTTTGAAACTGAAAGTTACCCAAAGAACATATGTCCATGTGTCTACAAAGCAGCAGACTTTGCCATTCATGTTTCATTTCACAGAGAACAATTAGAGTTTCATTTTGAGCAAAGACGAACATTGAAGAACTTGTGGACATATACCAACATAGCTGGCTGATGATCATGCATGTAAATAACCTCATGTAACATTCCAAAGTAAGACAAGAACTTCTGGGTAAAATTATGTTTGATCCTTAATACAGCAAGTATTATGTCCTAGACAAATTTGTATTCCAAACGAAGTCATTATGAAAGTTGGTGACAAACTTACAAGACATATCAACCAATATTGGATTTCTGTATGACAGTTTGAGCCTACAAGCTTGCTCAAATGTTCACTGACACTCAAAAATAACTTGTCCACAATTTTGTCAATCCCAATAATACATTGTGGTGACATGTATTATGAAGCCCAGATAATCTCCTCTTGTGCCCTGTGAAGGGACAGACATATCTGACAAGTTCAATTCTACTCAGTTTCTCTGCTGAGCAACACAAAGTTAATTTCTTCCCATTTTCACATCACTTTGTGAATTCTATTTAAAGGGCAGTATCCAACAGCATCAGCCCACAAACCCAAATAGAGTGGAGTTTTACTGAATTGTTCCATTGTGCAATTTTTGTGCATTATGCTTGTGCAAGCAGTTGTGCAAGAGGTTGCACAATCACTTGGGCAACTGTTTGTACAACCACACTTGTACAAATGTAACTTTAGTTGGATTCTCCTATTGCACATAGTTCAGCACCTGGTTTCTGCTTGTGCGACAACAATTGCGCTATCGGAATGGCAAAGTTCGATACTGTCCAAAGAATTTATTCCTATGTGCATGTGCATTTCTTTTAATACACACCTTTATGTATGCACTTTTCCAAATATCAACTTATAAAACACTTTAAATATGGATTTCTGGCAAGCAATTTTCCCCTAATACAAGTTGTTTTGCACACATTTCCTTATCATATGATCTGCTGTCTGCATTTTTAATTTGTGAATTGCATTACAAAATTCAGAGGAATATGAATATCACTATATAGCTGCTTGTGTGCAAATGTGTTAATTTTACATGAAAACACAAACCCAACAAATTTCTCATCCATTCCTAGTCCTGAGGATTGTCTCACATTTTATCTTCTGGTAATGGAGAAAGTATGTTGATTCAAAAACAGGAAGAAAGAATACTGGAATGCTGAAGGCGAACATCAATTACACAACATGATATCGTGGTTTTAAAATCATTTGGAGCTTCAGAGTCATCATAAAGCACACACTGGAGAGTTAGAGATTACTTCCCATCCAAGAAATATATGAGGCATATTTCTTTGTGAAAAGAAGATAGTGATTAGCAGACTAAAATGTGTATTGCCAAGAATGTGTCTGTTAACAGAAAAGGATCATAAGCATTCCCAAAATCGTTTGCATTGAAGAGCCACTTTTCTGATTTGTATTAAAAATATGCAGTGTGTTGAAACGATACATAGAAGACACGTGGTGGTGGTTGTTTCTTTTTTAAAAAATGAACCCAATTCCTGTGTATCTTTACTCAGATGAAAATCCCATTTACTCATATTTTCTGATTATTGCAAGCTTATTGTCATTTATGAATTCAGACTCTGGGGCATAGGAATAATTTGATCTACCTGACAAGGTCGTTGCAGGAATTAATAAGTAAAGATATGGCATATTTAAATGTTGTATTAAAGGGGCATGTGACAATTTGTGACATCTCACAACATCCTGACCTTGTGCAGTTTGAGCCTACATGAGATAGCCTTACCTCTGGTCTGAAACTAGAAGGTGTTTTTTTTAATCGTTGAATATATTTTGGTAAGGATCTATGGCATCACTGCATGTGCATCCAGTCTTCTTTTGGCTCTTCCTATCCACTGCATCCCTTTGTACCCGCAAAACATTGTTCCTGAAAGGGAGGGGACCCTCTCCCCCAAATGGGATCTGAAAAGGCTCAAAGAGAGGCAGCCAGACTGGAAATCAACACACACATACCCCAGAAACAGCAATGGATGCACTTTCCATTCACACATAAAGTTCTAAGCAGAGGGAATGGGTGTAGCATGATGGTAAAGCACATACTTTGCAGTTAGAGGGTCCCCGGTTCAATCTCTGGTTTCTCCAGGAAAGACTGGGAGAAGATTCCTGTCTGAAATTTTGGAGAGCTGATGCCAGACACCATAGACAACATTGACCTCGACGGACCAATGCTTCAACTCAGTTTAAGGCATTTTCCTTTGTTGGATCTCAGCCCACATAAATATTAAGGGCTCTTCTACACCAAGCAGTATATTCCACTATGAAAGCAGTTTATAAAAGGCAGGAGCCTCACTACTGCTTTAAAGTGGTATTGAAGTGCCACTTTTACCCTACCCAGTGCCTGTTTACCCTACCCTGTGCCTGTTTGCTTTCTCTTCCCCTCCTTATTGTTTTATTATGATTTTATTAGAATGTAAGCCTATGCGGCAGGGTCTTGCTATTTACTGTTTTACTCTGTACAGCACCATGTACATTGATGGTGCTATATAAATAAATAAATAAATAAATAAATAAATAAATAAATAAATAAATAAATAATAGCTGCTGGGGATTGTGACACATTTACACCAAGCTGGATATAACACTATGAAAGTGATATGAAAGCGGTATATGGTATGTGTCAATGGGCCCCAACAGTTGTCAGTGCACTTCAATACCAGTATAAAGCAGTAGTGTGGCTCCTGCCTTTTATATACTGCTTTCATACCACTTCCATAGTGGAATACCATACTTGGTGTAGATGAGCCCCAAGTTATCCCACAGCTTTGAGGGATGTACTCAGCTTCATTTCCACCAGTGGGAACATACCTTGAATGGAGTTCCATGCAGAATGGTCCTGCCAATAGAAGGGGGTGTAGGTGAGGAGCTCTTTGATGACTCTTCCCTGCCTCTTCAGCCCCTAGTGGCACCTTCCCCACAGTTCTTGATGGTTCCCCAACACTTCGAAGCAAATTTTCAGGGGGCATAGGGGACTGCATCAGGGGGCGAGATCATTAAATGCTGATGCTCCATCCACTTCAGCCACAGGATTCCTCCATGGAATCGGAGGTGTCCTGCTGACAGAAGGAGTTCTTCCATCCAAAGGAGGCAGATTCTGGATCCAACATATGGGTTTTTGTTTTTTTGTTTTTTGAAAGTCTTTCAGGAAGCCAGATGTGAAGAAGAAGAAGAAGAAGAAGAAAGAAGAAGAAGAAGAAGAAGAAGAAGAAGAAGAAGAAACCCTTCACAATGTTCAACATATATTTCCCCACTCAAGAATGAATAATTAAGTAAAGAAACAACAATATTCAGGCCTGCCTTGTTGTATAGTATATGGTTTGTCTGCACCATGCTCAGCACCCAACTCTTATGTATTACCTTGGTAATTTCCTCTTTGTTTCCTTGTGGTGTATTCAAATGCATTTATTTTCTCCTCAAACGAGAACTCTGTGCTGCTTCCACAGCAAACATCATTAATACTTTAAAATGCACTAAGTTCCATTACTCATGTTCCAACTGTGTGTATCAGATAAACCAACATCTGATTATAGACAGAAAAAGGAAAAGCAGAAAAATAAGTAAAGGAAAGCAAACATAGAATATCCATATATCAATGCAATCTTCTGTATAATTTGAAACCAAAAGATAAAACTGGTCTATGCTCTCTTCCCATTCCATTGCAAAATGGTTTTGTTTGTTTTTTGTGTGCTTTCATTGAACATATTGCCATTACCAAACTAGCATGTAGCTCAAGCTTGCCCATGGCTATTCAGCACTCTCTGCTCACACAAGGCTAAATGAATGGCATCAGGACTCCATTAGAGATGGAATGTTTTATTTAAGAACTCAGTTGGTAACTTACTACCTTATTTCCCTTAGCAATTTGCTCACCCTAATTGTTAAAACATTTCCTGCTATTTCAGAAGTGCCAAAACTACAAACACCTGCAGATGAGGCAATGTGGTATATCAAGTGAAATAGGATTTTGGTTGTGCTTTTTTATTATTCTTAGAAAAACTGCAGTTTGATTTAAATACACTTTAATAAAATGTTTACTGCTGCACTGTTCAATACAATGGATTCTGGCCTTCCATCTAAATAATAAGCATAATAATACTAATAACGTCCAAAGCTACAGATATGGGAAGCTCATTGTCATTCAAGAGTTCAATTACTTTCTATGTAAGTGTAATATAATTTCCTCTGATGAGAAAAAATGCAGTGGTTGTAAGGAAGGCGGTGGGAAGAAGAGGGGGGATCTCTCCCTTCCTCTAGCACTTGGCATGATCCTATGCAGTACACCAGGCTAAAGTACCCCCTAGAAAATGAAGTTTTGTAATGTCCATAGGATGGCTTGGTGGAGGGGACGAAGGGATAATGCAGACTTCAAGTATATGTCTTTTACTGAAGACTTATGAGCCCCAGAAACAGTTCTCCTATTTCTGACAAGGAGAGCCCTGATGACATTTCTTAACAATTCCTGCTGGTGTCCACATGGTGGCCATTTCATGTGAAGCAGTGCTTAGAAGAAAGGGTTAAGGTGGTCCATAATAAGTGACTGAGAACAATGGAAGAATTGAGAGGGAAGGAAATCATAGCCTGAATGCCAAGAATTGTTCCCTAACAGGAAGATCTATTAGGCTGAAAAATACGAAGTTGGAATATAGGTTTCTTCAACAGTTTAAAGCTACGTTAAACAAGACTTGAAAAATATATTGCCTGCATGATCCTTAGAACTTCAACCTGGAGTGGGAGAAGCTGCCATGATGATTTAGTAGGTGTACCATTATTTTCTTTGAAGGGGCTTCTCCTGAAGATCTTAATAAGTGGACAGGCTCATAAAAATACAGGCAGTTCCTCAAATAGCCAGGCCACAAGCTATTTGGAACTTTAAAGGTTAAAACCAACACCTTGAATTGAGCCCAGAAAACAACTGGCAACCAGTGCAGAGCTTTCAATATTGGAGAAATATGATATTGATACTTTGCACCCGTGAATAGCTTAGCTGTTATATTTTGCACAGTTTGAAGCTACTACACTCCTCCCTCCCTCCCTCCCTCCCCCCCTCTCTCTCACACACTCACACACTTGGTGGGAGATTCAGGATCAATAAAAGGAAGTACTTCTTCACACAGCACATAGTTAAACTATGGAATTCACTACCACAAGATGTCGTGATGGCCACCAATATGGATGGCTTTAAAAGGGGGTTGGAGGAGAAGGCTACTAGCCCTGATGGCTATGTGCTACCTCCAGTATCTGAGGCAGTAAGCCTGTGTGCACCAGTTTCTGGGGAACGTGGGTGGGAGGGTGCTTTTGCACTGCGTCCTGCTTGTGGATCCCTGTTCAACAGTGGTTGGTCACTGTGTGAACAGAGTACTGGACTAAATGGACTCTTAGTCTGATCCAGCATGGTACTTCTTATGTTCTGATGTTCACATACACACAATCTTTCAGGAACTCTCTACAACAGCATTCCTTCATACTGACAGCCACAAGGGTATGTTTGTCACTGCCCAGGATGTTCAGATTAGTCTATATGTTAAAGTGAGTCTGACACCAGAGAGAGAGATACAGCCATGAAAACCCAATATGCTATGGGTATGGGTAAGCCCATAATGAATCCATTTAGCAAACATATTTGAAGGGAAAAGGATAGTTAGATATGGTGACATGGTCCTGACCTAATAAATAGAGGCTTCTACAAGAGAAAGTGTGGATCCAGTTTTAGTAGACCAATTAAAACCTAACTTAAAATATACTGGGAAAGTATAATTGTCCTTCAGTGTTAAGAATTTTGCATACTACGCCTTGGCAGCTGAGTGCATTATGGCTTATTGTTTATATTGATGGATTTAGATTCATGTGCACTAGCAGAAAGAGTCATCCCTGCCCTCACAGAGAGATTGAATTCAAATCGGGGAGGGAGCTGAACCCTGGAGAATGACAAGTCACACCATCAAAAAGTTAAGAAGGCATTTCTTCCTATTGGAACCAATGCAATAGTGGGAGATACCTCCATTTGCTTGCTCATTACATGAACTGAGGGATAGGAGAGCAAGTGAATTTGCCTAAATTCTCCAAAAATCACTTTGGAGCTCATTTTGGTTCTCTCCTATTTTTGTTTTTAATCTGCATTTCGGCTCTTTCTAATGGAAAAGGTGCAATTGTGAATGGGGAAGTGCATATTTTTCAAAAGTGTGCACTCTGATTAACACATATAGATGCACTTTCCCTCCCCAAAATACATATGTTGTTATTGTTTTTTAAAATGCATTTTTGAATGTGATTACAAATTCAGACATTTCTCAAAGTAAAGCACTCCTGTTCATAGCTTCAGCTATTGGGCGGTATAGAAATGCAATAAATAAATACATGTTTGGAATTGTGAGAGGGTTGTGTTTGCATGATTTGTGACCAAAAGGGAAATTCTCATATGTCCCTACGTACACTTCGCTTGGAGGCAGGATTCAGGTTCATGTTCCGGTCCAGGTTTCTGGAATTTGTTTGTAAGCTTATCTTCCATATCATTATACTCTAGCTCCCCATCTCACCCCAGATCCTGAGTCAAGCTTCTCTATGTGTAATATGGTGGATAATGTCCATTGCTTCCTCTCTTTTTACTCCAAATGGAAAATGGCAGCTGCGGGGGGGGGCAGGTCAAAGGTCGCAGTGAGAAACAGGGAGTGAAAACTGGATATAGATCTAGATGCCAGCCTGAACCAGAATTCAAAAGAGGTTGGGGGTTCAGAGACGAGATCTAAATCATCCTGATTTATTTATTTATTGCATTTCTATACCGCCCAATAGCTGAAGCTCTCTGGGCGGTTTACAATGATGAGGACCGTTTGGGTCTCTTCTGAAACCAAAAGAATTTTACCAGGAAGGAAATATGTGCTGCACTTTTTTTCCTCCTAGTAAAATTCTTAAGGGGCTGAATAAAAATAAAAGGACAATATTTGATAATGTAAACACACATGCCAGAAGTTAAACGAATACAGCTGCAAAGTGCAGGCCAGAGTTACCGAGGGTGGAATTCAAGCCGGCAAGCTTCTCAGCATACGTTTCAACATCTCACAACTTGTTATTTACAGAACAACTCACCTCACTTTATTCCCATCATAAAAAGGGTTGTAAAATAGAAATATATAAATCATTCATCTTCCCAGATCCTTCACTGTAAACCTTGAAACATCTGGGGTTTAGGGGTTTGACTT